>NC_079366.1:15904455-16583205 GCF_021018895.1 Seriola aureovittata
TTGATAAAGTTGATCATATTTTTGAGATACAGGGCATGTTTTTAACTCTGAACACTGAACTCTGAACTGTTTCATCCTTGTATCATAATTGCTCTCTCCCACTGTGCTTTATCTTCAGATAACACTGATAAGAGAACAATAAATATTCTCCTATCATACCTTTGATAACAGGTAGAAATTTTTGCTAATGAAGGAACAAACTAATGAGTCAAGAGGTATCCGTCAGCTGAATTGAAAGAGTAACGTAAATCTTTGGATTAGTTAAAATTTTTAATCTTTTAATTTTTCAAATTATCATATTGATATTATGGGAAAAGAATATACAAGTCAGCATTAAACATTCAAAGTTATAAACATTAAGTTAGATGCACATTCATCTAATTTCAAACTACATATTCCTTGAATACAATTATTCATCTCAATTACAAAATAATTTTTACACCTTAAAACGATGTGTTAAGGATCTCAATGTGTCTTTTATACACAATTAAAAAAAATACAAAAGATGAAACCTGATAAAACGTTGAAACATGTTGAAACAGGTCTTTGTCTGCCACATCAAACCTATGCTCTGCTAGGACAGATTTTGTGCAGATCTAATTGTGACTATATCTACTGTATACTAGTGCACAAAGGCCATGGCACCTTCAGGAGTTTTCACATTTCAACAGCATAGAGTATAATATAACCTAACAGCATGTGCTGGCCAATAACACTCACTTTACTTTGCATTGCTCTTTCAATGACTGTTAATATTGTGAGTGTCAGTATTGACTCTGTTCACCATTAGATTCACAAACACTACTAATTTGTAATTCATCATTTTAGTCCTCTCATTACAATATAAACATCAATCAGTTTCATCAGTTTTTCATGAAATAATGTATGGATCTTGGTGTAAAAAATTAAACATATCAATGTTGTTGAGATCTATAAGTATGTACAATTTGGTGCAGATCCTGATGATAATCTGGATCTGACAGACATGTAGGATTGTTTGGCCTTGGTGGAGGTATGCGCTCTACAGTGAAATTCTAGTTCAACTGATTTTTAGGATAAGTGGCAATTTTCTCAGCCTATTCGAGTTAAAGTTAGAAACTCAAGTATTATAGGATAGGTTTGGTAATATTTTTATAGAGTTATAAATTATAATCTTATATAATTTGTCTCATTGTCCACAAAGCCCATTAAAAGAACCGACAATGAATAGGTCCAACTAACAAGTATTTACTGTGTAACCAAAGCCTGATTAATCCTCCGTGTTATAGACATCCACTGTTGCGTCATCAGCTTTGGTAACATGCTCATAGTAACATTACTAACAAGTTGATGTTAAGCAGGTATGTTTACCATGTTCACAACTTTTAGTTTTGCAGGTGTTTGGTTATAAACCAAGTATTTGACAATTTTAAAATATGACCTGATTACGGCACTAGAGGAAAAGTCAGGGGATCACCAACATCATTAAGTTTCTCCTCTGGGGACCATGTATGTCACCCCAAAATTTCGTGGTAATCCATCAAGTAATTGTTGAGACATTTCAGTCTTAACCAAAGCAGTGGTCCGACTGACCAGTCAACTGGTTTTGGTAAATGTGTATTAATCCGCAGCTTTAAATAGTCCCCAACAAATGCACTATTTCCCTCTGTTTGAGTAATGTTTGCTAAAACTACAGTGCCCAGCTGCTTTATTCAGTTCAAAATTGTTCAGCCTTGTTTAAAAATGAAAGTGTTTTTTTCATGTGCTGCTTCTAAGATTTATGGTTTCGGCAGGAGCCAGTTGGCTTGAGGCTGAGTGACAGAGTATGCAAAGTAATAAAGTATTGAGAGATTGACTTACACATTGTTGGCTTTGGTCTTTCCATGAGATTATCTGATGATAACAAAAATATAAAATATTGCCAGCCATATCCTTTAAAGGCCACACCAGTTAACACCATACAGTAGGAAGCCCAACATTTTCCTGCATGTGGTATTTTCTGACAGTTAGAAATCCCTTCACAGCCATTTCATCTTACACTACAAGATCTATTAAAAGTAATAACATAAATATTGTGGAAATTTTTGTTTTGTCCTGAATGCCTTGAGCAATATGCTTCTTTGCATCAAGCACAATCAAACACACATATATATAAAAATCTCACAGCTCACAGCTGCGTCATTTTCAGAATCTTTAGCTCTATCTTTATCTCATTTTCTACCTCTTTTTCTGCACTCATTGCAGGGTTATCATATACCTCTCTGTGTGGCTTGTTGTTGTTTTCCACACACTCTTTCTCTCTGTGTTCTTGGTCATCAGCAGCAACTTGGCAGCATTTGCAGCAGCAACAGCATTTGGCAGTAATCACACCAACCACTTTGTCCCAGGGAGCCAGTGAGTGAGCCCAGAGAGGGAGGAAATCCCAGGATCGCAGTGCTGCAGGCAAACACCCAGGTTTCCGTTTCTGCAGCACATTGATCACCACGATGATGATCAATATGACGACTAGAGGTCCACCCACACCTACCAATACCTGCCAGCCAGCCAGCGACAGGCTGAAGACTAAGAGCGGAAAAAGGAAGAAGCAGCAGATGATGTAGACAGCAGCAAACCAGCGGTAGGTGGCGGTGATGTTGCCCAGACCTTTAGCCAGCCGGATAGGGACGCGGGTGAAGGGGATTGGATACCACAGAATGATGCCAGAAATGTTGAACAGGAAGTGCACAAGGGCAATCTGGAGCAATCAAGAACAAATTTTATTGGTATGGTTCAGTCATTATTTTTCTTCTCGTAAAATAAAAAATTGGAACACTATTACTGTATATATAAAAATAAACACTTACATAGTCTATATGAGTGACTCTTTAGACTATCAGGGAAAACTACATATTTATAAAATATATCAATGAAAATGTTTGGTAATGCTTCATTTTGCAGGTCTATAATTTTCTAATAATTTCCTTGAAAAAGTTTCCTTATGTGATTTGGCATTGATAAAATCAAAGTCAGAGACTACAAAATGTATTTGACAATTGACAATGACAATTTCATCCAAAAGTTTCCAAAAATGTGTATTTAAATATGTTTAAGTAGAGCTGTTCTTTCAAATAAACTCTGACTTTTATTATGCATCTCAAATTACATATCTATTTTCAAGAATTTAAAGTTGCAATAAATACCGTCTTCGATTTCACAATTAATGATATCCCCTATGGATTATGATACAATTCAAAATTGTAATATTTAAAATTGGTCATTTCGATTTTTAGTCCTAAACGTGAAAGCAAATGTAAGAAATATGTTCTATAATAAAAGCAAAATTTATCCTGAAGATAAATATATTTAGAATAATATCTACACAACTAGGAAAAAACAGGCTTCCTCTACTTTATAGATTTTATATCTCTGAAAAATCAAAAATAAATTAACTTAAACTCAAAAAGATAATCTGGTCATTCTACATGTTTCTGTGTGAATTACTGACCTGTAGCGCATTAGCTAGTGTGTCTCCAGGACTAGCCATGGCTGCCAAGATGGCTGTGGTGGTTGTGCCAATGTTTGAACCCAGTGACAATGGATATGCTCTCTCTATGGTGATGACACCAATACCTACTCAAACAAAAGAGACACTGATTAAAGTAGACACACACACATTTAAACATTTACACCTCCCCTTTGTCTCGTAAGTTTCCAAAAGATAGATAGATAGATAGATAGATAGATAGATAGATAGATAGATAGATAGATAGATAGATAGATAGATAGATAGATAGATAGATAGATAGATAGATAGCGTAATTTTCAAATGAAAAAAAACAGAAGGAATGAAATGGATGGATGGTGGGATGGAGGAGTGACCTCACCAACAAGTGGAGTGATAGCTGATGTGAAAACCGAACTGCTCTGCACAATGAAGGTCATTCCAGCTCCGACTATTATGGCAATGTAACCAGTGACCCAACCAAATGGAAATGGGAAATCTGCACACACACACACAAACAGATACATATATGCAAACATTCACAACACATCCATGTGTTAGTAACCAATGCAATTACATCCAATTTATTCCACTGGCTGCTCACCTGTGTTGAGGATCTTCTTGATGACTGCAGCCACCTGTCCCTTCAGCATGGAGTTGAGCAGCTTGACGATGAGGACCAGACAGGAGCAGAGCACCAGCAGAGAGAGAGCCAGCAGGATCAGACCCACAAACAGGTCAGGCAGATGTACATCCACAAAGAGGTGTTTACCTGAACACACACGGAAAATAAACACCTGAAATTTCTGCATTAAGTATGACAGATTTTTTTTTTTTTTAACCTGCATCAATTGATTTTTTTTCTGGCCATTTGCTGGGTCAATAAATCTGTAGCCTGTGAAACCAAAACATTGAACTGAAAGACACTAAAAAGCTGCATCAAGGAAAGGATGATCTTCCCATAACTGCACAGTTAGGTGGCTGAGTTTGTTTAAACATTTTTGTCATGTCATGTGATACTTTTGTAAGTTTTATAAGTTTAGTATATTTATGTATATCATGATGAGTATATCATACTTTTACCAGACTTGTAGATCACCCTTTTTTAAATTCAGTGTGGCAAAAAAAACAAAGTAGATGTTAAATTCTGAGAATTGTGGACTTACATTTCTGGACATTATATGTTTCAGAAATGTTCTTCAGTGTGAAGGTGTAGTTGCCATCCACCCAGCAGAGAGACGGAGAGGTGCAGTTCTCTGGACCAGGAACTGTAACGTTCATTAAGGTCTGAAACACAGCGGCAATTTGACTATAAAGACTTGAATTTCAATGTGTTTGGATATTTGGTATGCAGCGGACGTGTTTTGGTCTTACTGTGTTGGTGAAGGTTTGGCACCATTTCTTGACGAGACTCTTATTCCTGGCTTCTGCGTCTCCAGTGGCAATCCCACTAAGGACAGATTCATCCAACTAAGTCAAAGGGAAAGAGAAGGAATGTGGAGGTCAACCATGTTGAAGATAACAATGTTATAAATTGCATCTTATTGCTCTATATAGCTACATGACTACTGTCTGATGGATGAAATATGCCTTACAACACAATGTTGTATGATCGTTCGATGATGTAGATGATGTATAGCCTACTGTAATTCCCTCTGGATAATTTCAGCTAAATGTTGACATCCTATGTTAAAGATAAAGTCTCCCAGATATTTGTAATATCAATCACATCTAAAGATGTTAAAGGTACCCTGTGGAGTCTTTTTTACATTCAGTGTTTTTCAACAATGTTTCACCTGTGTATCCTTGGTAACCTTTAATGAGCCAACAACAATAATTTTCTTCTGACTTGAGCTGTAAAGATAGTTAGCACAAGCAACAATAACATCATCAGAATGACATTTTACCTGTATGATTGACTCTGTGAGGACATCAGTGATCACATTTAACAGGTCTGGGGCCTCCCCGCTCTGGATTTTGAAAGAGTCGATGACGAGCTTAGTGACCTCGTACAAATAACCAGTGGCCACCTCCAGAGGCAGCAGCACCAACACTGACAGCCAGTTGAAGAAGTCGTGCACTGTGGCCCCTGCAAAAGCCCTAGGTGCAATGTGAAAAGGTAGATAAAGGCAAAGTAAAATTACCTTTCTTCTTAATGGAAGCCTAATATCACTGTAAAGCATAACTTTATATTGGAAAAAATCTCAAAATTTACAGGTTTGTAATATTTCAGGTAAGCCTGAAGTATTTGTAGTTTTTAGATGAACGGACGGATTTAATTTTGTAGATTAAATAGTGAAAACATAATGTTTTGTAAATTTCCACCACTTCTTAGGGCTAATGAAACTCATGAAAACCCATGGCCACAAAGCTCTAAAACAGCTGATTACTTAGCTCATTAAAAAGTTGACATTTTGGATATGTTGTAAATGTAAATGAAAATGTGATGAAATTTTATTACTTAAATGTTGACTTCCTGCTCTGGTGCACTTGATGTTGTAAGTTGTTACCAGTGTTATCTAGTTTTGGACTTACACATTTCTGGGCATGGGTAATTAATTTTATAACAGGCCAAAGTAATTACCTGATTGCTACAGCAATAAAATTGAATTCATCAGTCATGTATTAGATACAATTGCACTATGTGAATGAGTACGATTTTCCCAGAATAGGTCTGTGCATTGTAGTAATTCACAGTAGAGTACATGTTCTTAAGATGTTTTTTGTGAGCTCTCTGAACTACAGAGGAAAGGTGTAAAAGGGAAGCTCCCCATGAAACACAAAATGATTACCTCCGAAAGGTGCTACGGTCACCAGCCTGTGTCATTGCGACAAGCGTGTTGGTGACAGAGGTGCCAATGTTGGTGCCCATGATGATAGGGACAGCCAGCTGGACCGTCAGCACTGCCAAAGGACACAGGTTTCCGTCATCATCCCCCTCCTCCACACCTCCAACATCATTATCATTCATGCATACTATATGTTTTCTGTGCATGGATGTGTATCTTTCTGTGTGTGTGTAGTGTGTGTGTGTAGTGTGAAGCCTCATACTCACATCCAGAGGAGACCATGCTGACAACTATGGAGGAGGAAGTGGACGAGCTCTGCACCAGCAGAGTGACCAGGACACCGATAACCAAACCAGCCAGTGGGTTGGACAAAACTGAGTTGTCCTGAAAGATGTCACCTGCTGTTTTACCTAGATATGGTGAACATAGGAGCATGTACACTTTCAAAAAGGGCTTTTCACATAGTTTTTATACATAGTTTTTCTTCATGCATGGAGAGAAATTTGATAGAATATAAATCACAGTATACCACTTATCTGTAAATGTCTGGTATGAACAGAACGAATTATTACAGCAGGCAATGTCCATATGGGGACCTGAGCTTTTTGTTTTTTTTAAGACAGACTTGAAAAACTGTGAACCTGCCTTTTATTATTCCCACATGCATTTTTCCTACTGTGACAAGGCAAAATGTCTTGTGTGGTAAAAGGTCTATAGGATTACAACACCCACACATGGGTACAGACAAGTGATAGTGTATTTACCTCCAACAAGCTGGAAAGCTGAGCTGAGAATATCGAGGGAGCAGATGAAAATGTAGAGGAAACCCAGCAGCAGGACCAACTTCCCCACTGACACCAGCACTCTCAGCACCTTCCCTTTGGTATCCAGAGCTGACAGAGTAAATGAATAGGATTAAAGACAGAATGAAAAAGAAAATAAACATTTTTTTTATTTATCATTATCATTTACAAAGATTTCTTCAGCTTCTCCTGTATGGGCCTTTTTCACGCAGACATTTCCACTTGTCATATCAGGAAAACCACAATATAATTAATGCCTTTAAAAGTGACTGTAGACTGTAGCCCTTCATATAAAAATAGCTGTTTATATAATCATAAATAATTAATATGCCGTCACTCTTGCAGTAAATTGCAGTGGCTATTATAACTTTTAAAACTGTTGATTTCACTGAACAATAACTTTGCCTCACCTCTCGTTATCTTGTCTGTTGGCACAAACTCATCTGTCTCTCCGGCTACTAATTGGATCACATCCATTATTATTTATGATCTGTGCTTACTAAATAATTACATCAGTATCTCTAAGTACACTGTTTTATTGTTCTTCAAATGAGACAATATGTCTTGGTAGTTCAACCAACTACTGTGTCCAAAGTATTCACCACAGTGTTCAAGTTTTTATTTATTTTACTTCACAACATAGAATCATTATTGATTTAATGTGGCTTTTTTGACACTGACATCAACAGAAAAAAGACCCCTCAATGTCAAAATTTTTACAAAAATTAAAAAGTGGTTTAAATTGATAATAAATATCAAAATACAAAATACCTGTTTGCATCCAGGTATTCACCTGTTGTAATAGGACACACGTGTGTCACAATTAGTTAAATCACCTGTGTGTAGCCAAGAGGTTTCAGTTTTGTATAAATACAGCTACATCATGAAAGTTCATGAGGACGAAGGAACAACTCAGCAGAAAAGCCCCATTAAATCTACTGTGCTTCATCATTATTAGATAATAAAACACTTTTTATTGGCACTGTAATGAGGAGTCACCCCAGACTTGTTACACTGCGTATCCTGTGAATATCTTAATGTATGTGATGTACAGTGTCCCGTGTGATTATGTAATAAAATGATATGGTGCACTTTATCATATCTACTTCAGACTATATGTGATACATCAGTAAGTGTATAACTTACTGCGTATGCATATCTAATCAGGACACGTCCTTTAAAAATACAAGGATAAGACAACACTTGTACTAATAACAATGTTACACAAGTACATAACAAGTTCTCACCTGACCATGGGACCCCAGTGTCCTTCAGCTCTGGCAGGTTCCATGGGTCTACATCCTCCGGCTCCTCCTCAATCAATGCCACAGTGGAATGTGCAGGACTAGCTTTGACTGCTGAGACAGACAAAAAGCCTCAATACATTTACTGTCCTTTTAGTACGATACATTATACATAACTGCTACCTGATTTCATCAGTAGCCTTCTGTTGGATTTCAAATACCTTTGCTTTTATTTCCATGTTTCTCATCGTGGTCCTCCTTGCTTTTGTTCTGAGGAACCATTTGCTGAAAAAAAGAGAAAAGAAATACAACACTAGGATTTAATTAAAAAATGATATATATCTATTTTGGAAATGGTTTATTTCTCAAGTTTTATTTGTCAATATCTAAAGGTTACAGAGGATTGTTTCTAGGAACTGTAAGTAAGTAAAGGATGAGGTGTCAGTGTCTCCAGATAATAGATTTCTCATTTCGTTAAATCTCTAATTAGCTGTTGGCCAATCTTACGTATGAATAATTCCCAAAATCACCTTGACAGTCAGTTTGACATCAGGACCAGAAATATCACACACACACACACACACACACACACACACACACACACACACACACACAAATACACACACACTTTCCCTCACATGCCACAGTATTGATCTTATCATCACATGGTGGAGCTGCAGTAAAATTCCATTCACACAACAGTATGACACAGAGGGAAAGCTACCAGCTAAATCGATATTAAAAAATATTTTACACTTTACAGTTAGATATGTTTCATTTAAAGTATTAACTATTGATCAAATTCTCTTAAACATATTAATACTATATCATGTTATTATATCATATTATTATCATATATATCATATTATATTTTTACTGTTTTCTATGATTTCGTGTATATAAAAATATGTCTATACCAGTTACTACATATTCATATTGAACATGAATTTTCATGAACATAATCATGTCTGAAGTTTTTCTTTCATCATAACACAATTCTGTGTTAATATTAATAATGTTGTCAAATGAGTTGCTAAGCACACATACAATGTGGTCATAAAAATTAGAAATGGTTCTTGCTTTAAAACTTCTATAAATCAATTTTGTTTGTAAAAAAAAAAAATACACTGAACTTGGAAACTTAAAAATGAGTGTAACATTAATTATTAATAAGTTATTAATAAGTTAATATGTATTATTAATAATCTTAATGCCAGTGGTTATAAGATTTTACATTCTTGATTTCATTCAAACTAAAAAATATCATAAATTGATATTACAGCATTGTGCAGTGACAGTAGACTGATAGAAGCCATGTTTGTTCTTACCTGTGGCGGGCGTAGTGAGTCCATGCTCCGTGTGCGCTGGCTGAGCTCACCTGGGCTTCAGGTTCAGAAATGCCTCCACACTGGCAGAGTAGAGGGGTGGGAGGGCTCCGTGGAGGGCAGCAGGGCAAGTGATGTATCAGTGTCACATCCCCGGAGCAGGGCTGTCTCAAAGATAAGCTGAACACACCTTTCAAACTTTGATTAGCCTTACCTGATTCTGTTGTAATCTCTTGTGTGTGTGTTGCAAACCAGCTCACATTGTACCTGATAAGTCTTGAGATGGCAGTATCTACCTTCAGCTGCACCTCCACACCTGCTCTTATTAACCTGTAGGCTACGACTTACCTAAATAGTTTACTGGTTTTGTTTCCATTTACAACTGTGTCCATTTATTTGAAATAAAAATAAAAAAATTCTACCTACTTGTTATCTAATACTCTGCCCTGTTACATCTGTCATGCACAGGCCTCAGAGTGATGATAGTTCCAGCTGGTGGACCCTGACATTATTCATAGGAGAGGAGTTGCAGAGAGGATGGCTGGCAAAGGTTTATCCCACTAACTGATAGACCACATGTGGGTGTTGTGGGGGTGGGGTACAGGAAATGTGTGGTTCAGGCACCACTTCACTTCATGTATGTGTGTATGTTCTATTTCTGGAGCAGTATATATAATTTTTTTGGATCAGTCTATTGATTCTCTTAATACAGCTACCCATCGGTCAATACTTCAAAATATCAATGACCTAAGTTTAGGCCTATAAAACTGTTAAGAGAACTTAGAGGAGGAAAGTCAGCCTGGGCCATGCTGATGCACTGAATTTCCATGGAAGCTGTGACCTGACAATGTTAAGTGAGGACAGGAGGGGAATCCAACATCCTCTTTGACAGCCTCTGTCTCTCCCTGTCTCTCCCTGTCTCAGTTGCACACACACACACACACACACACACAGTCACCACTACTGCACTTTTAGATCCAAATGCAAAAGTGCCCTTTGTCAAACTTCATTTATTCTGGGAGTGTCCCAGGATTCAGAAAAAAAATCAAGCCTCCATGCTTAATTTTTATCCTTTACCTTTTAACCTTTTATACACTCAGCTGCCATTTTATCAGGTACATCGAGCTAAAACTAATGCAATCTAATGCAACAGTCCAGCAATACAATTACCTTTATGAACATTATAATGTTCCGTTTTTATGGAAACTGTTTTAGAGAGGTGTTCATTCAAATGTGCAGGTGTTTCTAATATTTTCTACATCAATTTTATACCAATGAGGGAAGAAACCCCTTTTATCATAAAACAATATTGATACATTAATTGACATTGATATTTTTAAAATATAGGTAATTTGCACCCATGTGCCAACATATCACACCAGAAGAGCACTTCAGTGACCCAGGTGCCCATCTGGTTAACTCAAGTGCCCCCACATAAACCTGATGACACTCACATGCCACTATTGATCGTCCTAGGTGACCCTCTGCAGACCAATGCATCCAAGTACCAATCTGCCAAAATGTTCCCATAGTGCTATTGTGATCAGCCCAAGTGCCCTGCCACTCTGGTGTGACCTTAGCTTAACGAGAACGAACCTTAACCCTCCAGAAGAGGTACTCTGTCATGCACACCAGTACAGATCAGACACAAATGATTTCCAGTCTGGTCTCTCCTGTTATGTCATGTTGCCAGTAAAGCTGAATGGATAACTGGGGCAACAAAGGAAAAAAGAATACAGCTCTATTTTTAGGTTTATCAATAAATGTTATAGACTATCGATTGTGATCTTGTCTCTCCCCTCGGTCTCTTCTTCGCTGGAGCAGCTATGGAAAAACAGATGAACTCCATCTTGAATCCTCTTGAAATCCTTTTACTGAATTTTGAGTAAAAATATATATATTTTTTTTTTAACGTACGTAACCACATGCAAGAGGTAATCAATGTCTTCATTGTCAAGTAGCATCTAAGTGCAACAGCATCACCTAGGCACCATACAAGGCTATTACAACATTTTATTATTCCGTTCTTAATGGCAGATTCTTGACATTATTCAGATATAAATAACCCAGCTGACAGCTGCATTTGGACTCAGAGAAAACATTATTGTTGTAATCAGTACTATATGGATACAGCCAGCACTTGGCTGGAATACACTTCCATTTTGATAATCCTGAAACCTGTGGTAGAACACTGGGATACATTTTTAGGGGTACGTGAGGAGATTAATGAAAGAGGACAGGAAAAAAAACTAAGTTTTGATGCACAAATCTGTTCTCTCGCTCTCTTTTTCTCTAATATATATTTTTTTTGTGAAATATTGTTTACTTGTACGTTTTTGGTCCTCAAACAGTTGACTGAAGAGTTAAGAGGGGAAATGTCTCTTTGGTGGAACTGAAGAATTTTGAAAAATTAATAAGGGCCACAAAAAAGACACATCCCAGTCCCGGGATGACTTGTCATTATCTGTACAACCAGTAGAGGACGTAGTTCGACTTTTTGATACCCTACGATGAGCCTTGAACTTTCAAAATAAAAGATCGTGTTTAAAATTCAACTTCTTACCTTATGTGCTCTTTGCGGCTTGGCATACCAATTAAACAGTAATGTATGATTATTTCAAAATAATTCGCCCCGTTTAGTTGTTATGGGTATTCACTGAGAAACTTAAAAATGTATATACTGAAAACAACAAAACATTCCTCTGCTCATGGAACCTACCTACCTTTTTTTTTTTACTTCCGGGTTATGTCAGTGTTAGCTGGAGCAATGACATTGTACCAAACAGTAAAGAAGTCAGCCTTGCCAGTGGCTTACACTTTGTTATTTCACATGCTTTGAAAAGGTGACATTAACACCGACATTGTCGTCAACATGTCATCCACCACTACGGGTTTTTCGCAGGAGCAGCAGCGCAACGGAGCACAGGTAAGCACGACGGTAAACACGCATTTTGTAGGCTAACAATGTGCCAAGGTGTTAGCTGGTTTAGCGGTAACTTTAGATGAACTGCAAGTGCTAACGGTCTCGTAAGAAACGACGCGTGTAGTTGCCTGTTGTTTTTATCGTATTAGTTTGTCTGAAAAGTGGGACTGTCTGTGTAGCTTTCGTGTCTTCTGCTTGTTATCTAACACATTTGTGGTGTATGTGTCAACTTGTAGGCGCCAGTGGGCATGGACTACATCCCCACAGAAGATGAGAGAAGGGTGTTTAGAGAGTGCAACCAAGAGAGCTTTTGGTACAGGTGTAAGTTTATGTCTTGCACATACAAGTCAGATGATGTGTTTTAAGGGTACAAGGTAGAAAGCTGTTTCTCTGACACTTCTGTCTCGAGTCATTGACATCTACATGCTTCCTTAACAGCGGTGCCCTTCTCTGTGGTCAGCATGGCTATCACTCAAGCCCTAGTTGCCAGAGGTAATACTACAAAACAAATCAACAAAATATAAGTAACTCGGATATAAATTCATCTTGAACTTTAATTTGACCCTGTTCTGCTTAAATCTGTAGGGACGCTGTCTGCATCTCCAAGGTTTGGATCGCTCCCCAAAGTGGCCTGTAAGTTCATAAAGGTTAAAGCTGGAAGATAAACACACACGGATTCCTCATATTAATGAGTAGACACCTCTCAGACTACTGTTAAACAACTTAACCACACCACAAACTCTAGCCTCTACATTTGACCACTAAATTGAATCAACACCTCTGACAGTTTCGTACTCTAACACTAACACAGTTTATAAAGCTGGAATAATTTGAAAGTTGTTTTCATGGATGTGATATGAAACTAGACATCCTAAGCCAAAAAGATGTTGCATCATACTTCCTGAGGTGTAAAAAAAATGATACTTAAAATTTCTCATATGCTGAATTTCTAATGGCTCCGTCTTTGTTTGTAAAGATGTACGTATCATTTGTATGAGCAATTATTTATTTGTTTTTCGCTCCAGTTGCTGGCTTCTGTGGCTACCTGGCTGGGAAGATGTCATACATGAAAACGTGCCAGGAGAAGTTCAAGAGGTTGGAGAATTCTCCTCTGGGAGAAGCCCTCAGACAGAGGACAAGACTGCCTCAACAAAAGTGAGTACCACACACTTGCATACTACTGCATGTTTTTAATCTACCAAATACCCTATTACCACTATTTTGTTCTCCGCAGTTCCAGGGGTCCCCAGTCAGAGCTGAGTGACTCAGACACCCAGTCATTGGACCCCATGTTCCAGCCAGCAGAAGCCCCCAGCCAGATGCCCAGTCATGCCAGAGATTATGAATATGGCTTCAGGCCAGAGCAACCCATGCAAATGGACAGAACAGATGATTTCAGTGCTCCAGGTAACACAGAGTGTCAATGTATGAGCTTTTCAAAAACAGTGCACTAATGATCATCGTTCGTGCAAATGCGTGTATTGCTCTTGGACCAGCTGTTCAGTGTAAACCAACAATACAACACTAACTTTTGTTAATCATCACTGTAATCTGTGAAATTGTTAAATAGTCATTTAGCTGATAAAAGCCAAATCTTTGCCAGCTATTAACGTTTTCAAATGACAAACCATGAGGCCAAGAAGAAGATCAAACAATTGATCAGTGTATTTTTGTTTGGTTTTCAAGCTGATCTCAGTATCTGGTATATATAACCCGAACTAAACCAAACTGATACCGTGTGATGTCTGTATATATGGCTTCACAATAAAGCACACGGCAGATTTAGATGCATTGTAATACTGCTGCTAAATGTGAAACATTGTTACCAGTTTACAATTGGTCAGATATTTGCAGTAGAATTATTACTGGATTGATTTTGCAATTCATTTTCAAGATGTTGGCCAAAGTCACTAGTATGGCAATGTTTAGGTTAATGTGTAACATTTTCTAAAAGTTTCAGTGAATGAAGTTGAAGGAAAAAACATTGCACTCAACCAAAAACAAAAAGGGAGCTGTAGATTGCTTAGGTCTGTAACCAATTATTTTCAAAATCAATTTTCATTTACGGATTATTTTCTAGATTAATTGTTTTCTATATATAAAATCAGAAAACAGTGAAAAATGTCTGTCACAATTTCCCAAAGCCCATGTCTTGTTTTGTCAAATGAACAGTCTAAAACGCAAAAGATATTCAGGGAAAGCATTAAATCCTTGCTTTTAAGAAGCTTGAACCATCAAATATTTGGCATTTTTACATGGAAAAATTACTTAAATGATCAGTCAATAATCGAAATAGTTGCCAAATAATTTCCTATTAGTGGACAAATTGTAGCTCTAGGTGTGAGCAGCTATATAAGGCCTTCTTTCCAGTGATGGACATAGAAAATATAGATTAAAAGGGCATTATTATAAATGTAGATATACAAAAGAAAAACATGCAGCGACCTGTTTCTCTGTCTCTGTCCCCATCAGCTTCAGCCCAGTCATATGTGGAGGAGGAGGAGCCCAGGAGGAAGCCTATCCTCTATGAGGACCTGAGGCTCAAAAACAGAGAGAACTATGAGGTTACACTCACCCAGAAGGCTGAAACACTGCTGAAATCAACACCTGAGAAGGAACGAGAAAGACCCAAGAAAGATGGTAAGCTGCTACTGCAGAGATGTGGAAAACACTTGCTGGGTTAGGTAAAGTTAAGAGGTTAATATTCAAGTACATCTGTGGCTTTAAATTCATTTGTGAAACAGACTTTTTCCGTTTTCTCTCTTATGTTACAGTGAAGAAGAACATCTATGGAGACGCATGGGAAGACTGAGCCCTTATTTGATCCTAAGATGTGATCTGTACTCTGGAATCACAGACACTATAATACACAGGCAGCTCAGTCGCCACTTTGCTCCAGTGTGACTTGGCCTCAGGTGTCACGAAGCTGTATGAGTTTCTGATCAGTATATATTTGTGTGTGAGTCAATTAAACCAAACTGATTTAGGACTAAAACGGTCTATCTCTGTGCTTTGGTATTAGTTTGAATCGAGTGTTTTCACCTTCACTAGCACAAAATGTAAATAAAAATTACCAAAAACAATACTGAAGCTACATTTTACTGCTGTTAGTGTAATTTGCATGCACCCAAGATAGTTTGTTCACAAGCCACTGATAGTTTGTTGAATTTGCTCATGTATACCAAGTAGATTTATAGTTGAAAAGCTGAAAACCAAAAAACATGTTAACAATTAAGGTTTGAAGGGGAAGAAATTATGAAGTAAAATCAGTAAAATGGCCAATTAGACATCTTGCTGACATCATGATGACACAAGTGACACAAACTACACTATACAGCTCAGAAGGTGCATTATCAAAATTTGAAATAGTTGCAAAAAAGTTGTAAGGATGACAACAATAATACAATGTATTTCAATATATTTTACAAATATTTTTGAAAAGAGTACCACAGCATAACAATGCATCACCACATAGACCAGAAACAGGAGTTTGGTGTATTGTATTTCATATTTCTTGTTTGATTACTTGACCATGACATCAGCAGCGTACAATTAGTTTTGAATCCATACACTGTTATACCTGATTAAGACCTGGTTGGGTTGAAACAATACTTTTTTCCACTCTAATAAAGTTTACCAATTTGTGGATACTCACCATTTTATCTTGAACCGGGCATAAATAGAGGACAGGTTGTGCACACAACTATCTTTCTGCAACAATTAGGGTTTTCTACGTGTGAATTATAGAGTTTTGGTATGGAGACTTTTTATACTTTATATACATATTTATTTTGTAGAAATAACAAATATTACAAAAGACACTATGTAACATTTAAACTTATGTAGAAAAGTCGGCCAAAACATTTAAACATTCAGAGAAATGTAATTAGATCATTCAAGAAGGCAGAGACTCCACGAACGGTAGCTTAAAGCACATTGTCAGTTGACAGTTCGTTTCTCTCCCAAATATTTGACATTGTAATCCACACAACTCAAGGACAAGAGATGGTGTAGGTTAACCATCACCTATTATGGTTCAGGAGAGGCAAATAAAGCAGTTTTAATAGAAAATGACTTATCTGCATATTTGGAGTCTTGTAAAGCAATCAAGTAAATGAACTTTGTATGAACTAGAGCTGAACATGACTATGAGCATGATGGTTGTGGCTGTGGTTGCAGCTATGACCGTGACTTAGCCCAGAGCTATGTGTTGACCCATGTCCATGAAGATGAACAGGTGGTGTGGGACCAGAGAGAGCACTGGTTGAATTGGGCCAGCCTTCATATACCATGGCTCCCGTATCAGCAATGTTGATGCTGGATAATGGAGCATAAGCCTGGACCGGGTAAGACCCAGGTGTTGGGTTGATTCGTGGAAGCAGGGTCTTCCTCCTCTCCTCTGTGGACGAAGGGACAAACGTAACACCGCTGATGTTCTTCAACAACCTGAAAGGCATCATCTTCTCCAGAACGCCAGCCCTGGCCTCAGACATGCTCAGAAAAGAGAGCCATACTTTCCCATACATCCACCCAGTCAGGATTGCAATGACATTACAGAGAAGCACACAGTGCGGAACGAGGGCAGTGGTGGTCACGAGAAACACCCAAGGGAGCGCCATGGTGGGGAAACTGACTCCGCACAGGAATCCTTTAGTCATCTTTGTGTGCATGGTAGTCAGAGCCACACAGGCCAGGGCCACAGGGACCAAGCCTTCGGTGGGAGCCCGGCTGCTGTCATCCTGCAGAAGCTCCAGGAAGCTGAAAAACAAGCCGGTGGTGGTGGACAGCAGCAGGAACAGGAACAGGAAACGGACCGTGCCAACACCTTTCTCCAAGCTGCCACCCAGAACCACCAGGGCTACGATGTTCAGGAGAAGCTGAGCAAAAGTTTTGTGATAGAAAGGGTGCATGAGAAGCCGGTGGATGTCTCCGTTTTGAAAAACAGCGGCGCCAACGCTGAAGATCCCCTGAGTTAAGCTGAAGTACGTTTGGATACCAAACAAAACACACGATAAAAGGACCACTGTGATAATCCCGCTGGTGATGACAGGAACAACGTCTTTGAAAACTTGTGAGATCATGTTGAAGTAATCCGTTCGTATCATTTTGCCAAACAATTTAAGTAATTCACAGCAAAAGTTAACCCGGAATTCACCAAACCAACTGTGGTTCAATTGTCTCCACACTTCTTAACCAGGAAGTACTGTCTTATCCAGACGATGCCTACTGCAAAGTTCGGGGGTTTATGCAGTTGTCGATCTTGATCAGATGTAAAATAACAATTTACGTGCATAGATTATGTATTTTCAGACGGCAGCACTTAAACTACTATTGCTCAATCGTTTCTTTCAGAAATATATGTGTGAAGAATCAGACTTGCTTGAGTGCTCTTCTGGTCAAACCTTTCAAAATAAAGCATGTATTGACACACTGTGGCACATTTTTGACTGGATGTCATCTTTAAATACGTAGATTAATAAAAGCATCCGCCAATATTAAACCTTATTTGACTCAGAACTGCAAAACTGAGATATCCATAGCCTGCTGGGTTAAGATGAAGGCTAAATGTAACTTCTTACCAACCTTCGTGTCGTATTTTGAAGGAGCGTTGCTCAACTTCCGGTTATTCTCATTAGATATTAATATCATTATTTTTAATTATTATTGGTAGTAGTAGCAGTAGCAGTAATAATACCACTTTGTTATCATTTTATGATAGTTCATCCCAGTCTTGAAATCCAACTACATGCTGACAATGAGCTGCATGCAACAGCAGCAGTGATGGGAAGTGATAAGTACTTTAATTTATTGTCTTATTTATAGTAGTTATTTAATCGAATTGTAAAGATTTTAAATACGGAATATATGATCATCTTGCAGAATATAATGTACTGATTAGATTAAACTACCCAACATTCTTTTAAAGTCTATATACATATACATATACATATGTATATTCTTATTCTCTTTTCATTTAAAATGTCCTTTGGTCTGGAATTTTTCCAACAGAAATACACTTTATGTATAATTATTAGACACAAGTGTAGAACAACATAAAGTATAAAGATGAATGCAAACAACAAAGATTAAAAAAGCTATTGGTTATGACAGATTAAAGAAAAAAACATCACAAAGACACACAATGGCACAAATGACATACAGGGATATGTATTTTGACAGCGTTTCTGTTCTCACAGCAAAAATACAGACATAGTTTTTAGTTTCACTGAGCAGGAAAACAAGTTTTTTTTTTTTTTTTAGAGTATTTACATTTACAAATATATGATTTGACCATATGTATAATTTTTTTTTTTTTAATACTTACGTTGTGTTTATCATACTTGCTGTGGTGAAATAAACTGAGTAACACATTTTCAATTTGTTTTTTGCAAGCACATAAATATAATAAATAAATAAATAAATAAATAAATAAATAAATAAATAAATAAATAAATAAATAAACTGACGTAAGCACGTCTGTCCCCCTTCCGGTGTCGTGCGGTTACTGCGGCGGATGTTGATGTTTTGTTTCGGAGCCTGCTAAAGGATGTGAGCTGAATCGTCTCCGGGACGGGTTGATATTTTCCGTCGTTGTCTTCACGGTTCTCTTTGTACAATTTTTTCAGTAAGGTCTCGCTGTCTGTCGGCGTCGTGTCTCTCCCGGTGTCTCTCCCGGGAAGCGCGAGGCCGAGTCGTGCGATGATGGAGGACTTTGATGAGATCTACGAAGAGGAGGAGGAGGAAGAAGAGGACGAGGACAGGGCCGCGGAGGAGCAGCTCCTCAAGTACGCTCCGGACCCGGTGGTTGTGCGAGGATCCGGCCACGTCACTGTGTAAGCAACCGGCGAGGTTCACGGGCAGTGAGAGGGGAGTTCACCGTTGCCGTGAACTGGTCAGCGGCCGAGGAGCTTCGTGGTTAGTTGGCTGCTAGCTGAGTTAGCCGCTGCCGGTGACCTACCGTAGCCAGCTAGCTTCAGTTAGCAGCAAGCTAACTCTGCGAGGAGTGGCTGATTAGATTTAGCTTTCGTTTTAGCTGAAGAACATGACCTACTAAAACTGTACTTTCGATAGTTTGAAATGCTGTTTTATAACCTATTGAGAAGTCATCACTGTTTGTTCCGTTATTGATTCCACTATGTGAGGACTTGAACTCAGGATCAGACTCGTTCAGGGCTGCAACTAACAATTATTATTCTTTATCCACTCATGTCATTACTTTTGCGATAAATCGTTAACCTGTCGACCAAAAATAGTAAAATGAATTGTCCATTGCAATTTCCCAGTCCAAAGTGGTGTCTTGTAATGTATTGTTTTGTCCCACTAACAGTCCAAAAACTCAAAGGTATTCAGTGTATTGCGAAATAAAACGGAGAAAAACTCAAAATCCTCACAGTACAGAAATTGGGATTAACTAATGTTGGCATTTTGCTTAAACAGTTACAATGATTTATTGACAAATTTTAATTGTTTGCACTGTAGTCGTGTGAATTAATTTTGTAACAGGGATTAGTAAATATGTAGTATATCTGATTTTGTCATAATTTAGGGAAGTTGTATGGAGATGATTGGGTGGATAGTGATCCCAAGTTCAGGCTCAAGTTTCTTCCTCCCCTTTAATCTTTCTACAGTAATTGTTACAACTAAATCACAGAAATAATACGATTTTACTCCAAAATAAATAGAAAACATCTTAGAGTACATGTCTACATGATAGAATAGAATATTTTCCCTATTTTTGCTTGATTGATCATCAATAGTTGCAGGTCAGGAAATTGTTTTATGGATAATTGATTCAGCCTTTGGCTCATTGTGCTGTTGTAGCAGGAATGCCAATATTAAATACTTTACTAAGGGCACACATTTTTCTAAATTGTGCCCACAAATCAGCATTCCTACTCTGGAATTAATAATCCATGTGCATCCTAATCTGAATAAATATATATTTTACCCTCAAATTGATAATTTAATTGAGAGGCAGGCAACTATTTCCAGCAGAAGTTGTTGTAGCAGGAGGAAC
This sequence comes from Seriola aureovittata, assembly GCF_021018895.1. Classification (NCBI taxonomy): domain Eukaryota; kingdom Metazoa; phylum Chordata; class Actinopteri; order Carangiformes; family Carangidae; genus Seriola; species Seriola aureovittata. Next base: position 15,925,017 of record NC_079366.1, read on the forward strand.
TGAAGTTACTGGACATTGCACCCCACGAGTGAATAGCACCATTAATAGACTTGACATGACTGGTGTTTGTTTATTCAAGCCAATTATCCAAATACAGTGTGTGTATACGTATGCATAACAGTCTACTTTTTTCCCCCCTCTCCCGTAAAGGTTTGGGCTTAGTAACAAATTTGAGTCAGAATTTCCTTCAGCACTTACGGGGAAGGTGAGTGTCTTCTTTTTATTTGTCGGTACATATTAGCTGTGGCAAAATCACATTCTTGCATTTCCTTGACTTCAAGAATTACATAATATTCAAGCCACTAGCCGACATAACGTACAATGTAACTATGCTTCCCTTAGGTGGCACCGGAGGAATTCAAAGCCAGTATCAACCGTGTAAACAGCTGTCTGAGGAAGACGCTGCCAGTGAATGTGCGGTGGCTCCTGTGTGGATGCCTCTGCTGCTGTTGCACGTTGGGCTTCAGTTTGTGGCCTGTCATCTGCCTCAGCAAGCGGGTGAGATGTCAACCCACACTGTCCCTCACTCATATGATCCTAATGTTTGAACACTGCACCAATTTTTGTTGCATTTGCAATATCACAGTAAATCCAAAACAACTAGGGATTCAGGAAAAAGCTGAATGTGCTACATTTTTGATGAAAACTATATCATGTAACGTCACTGATGCTTTTTAGACAAGAAGATCTATAGAGAAGCTCCTGGAGTGGGAGAACAGCAGACTTTACCACAAGGTGAATAGAGAAGACACATACAGATATCTGTGTATTACTGTACCTTGTTTGGAAGGTTATATAAACTGATCATCACTGTTGCATTATGTTTGCAGTTGTGTTTGCACTGGAGACTAAGCAAAAGAAAGTGTGAAACCAACAACATGATGGAATATGTAAGTATCTGCTTTTGTTATTGTTTGAGCTCTGTACTTGTTTTTGGGTGTAAATGTCCCAAAATACTCGATGAAAGCAAACTTACTCAGCATTGGGGACAAAATTTTTGTTAAAAAAGGCAAGGGTCTGAGCTGAGTTTCAGGTTCGGGTCAGATGATAATACATGATCCAGGAAGGCTGGCTGTAGCAGGTTGAAGGCCTATCGGACACCAAAATACTGCACCATAGTTTATAATGCAGTGAGGAGAGATTTTACAACTGAAAATATATATCACAGCTGCATTCATACTATCCTCAGTTGCAACAATCCCCAAGTTGACAGTAACCAACAGCAGAATTACAACATTGACATTACATAGTTATCTACCTGGAATGTGAGCTTGCATGTGTTTGATTGCTAAACATGGCGAGATGATGTGACACTGCATTGAAGCAGGAGTTGAGCCAGGATCAAATTTGTGCTGCATTTTTTTATTTTTTTTATTTTGTTTGTTTGAAACCTCTGCATTAGGCCCCTGCAGCAACACTACAGTAGTCTCCTTTAAAATTACTAAAGAGGTTGTGTTTTTTCACAGTGCTAATGTTGATTTGCATGGACGTACATGTCTCCTCTCAGCCTTGCACACACTAAACATGGGGGTGGGTAATAAATCCTTTATGCTGGTTTGAATGACAGTATAACCCAATAGCAATATATTTTGGGACACTTCACTTTGTGATTATTCAGTTGAGAAACTGTACATTACGTAACCAGATGAGTGTCAGATTATGGATAATGCAGTGTATTTAATACTCAGGACGTCAAGGTACTTCACCATAATAATGTAACATTTCTGTGCAACTGATAGTGCCATAAAGAAGTCCTGCAACATCGATTTGCAATGTTACCTTCAGTGGCCCAGTATGAACTGAGCTAGAAAGGTGATAGCTACTTCAGTAGAAATACTATCACACTACTATCTAAAAAAATCGCTGCCATCTCACAGGAAATGCTCTCGTAACGTCCAAACCTGACTCACCACTAACAGCCTTTTCTCTTATCCCCTGCAGGTAATCCTAATAGAGTTCCTACCTAAGATCCCCATCTTCAGACCGGACTAGCGTGACTGCAGCTCATCTTAAAACCACCACTGCTGCCCAGCTCTGTCACAGAACCACAGTGGCTGTCAAGCTCCTGAATAACTACCCTTCCCAAAATACTACAATATTTTTGTTTACAGGGTAGCATCAATCAACTTTTCTCTTTGACCCGTTCTCCCACCCATACTTTATCTACACCCTTGTTTACAAATCCAGCATCCCCACTCTGGCATTGAAGTGAATTCACCATTGAACCATGACCTATTGGACGAGCTGGCACCAGCCTGTGGGATGTCAGGGGAGACCCATCCATGGGCAGTGTTATTAATTTTGGAGCCAGAGCTGGAGACTGGACTGTCGAACTCGAGTTCTGTGAGCTACAACTGGAATTTTGTCATCTGTGTGTTCCCTATCCTAAGCACATGGCACAGTCAACAAACCCTTTCATACGTTACCTACTGTCACGCCGCCAACTTCACCTGCAAAAAATACACCCCAGTGCTTTTGTAACAGTTGGTTTGGTTCTCTAGATCCTCACTAGAGGCTGTGGAGGCAACATGATGTGGAACTCCAAAGGAACTGTCATCCAAATCAACTTTGTAGCGGACTAACTAGTCTCACAGGAACATGTTGGGCCAGTGGCCAAAAAAGCGGAACTCACTCTTCTTATCAACTACCAGACATTGTTATCCCTTTCACCTTCGTATCTCTGCACACCTACTGTGCATCACCCTAACCCAGTGACAATCACACACTTTGACTGTACTCCCCATAGTATGATTGGGCCTTTATGCTACGATGTTTACCTGGAACAATTTGTTTTCACCGTGATGTGTCCAGACCGGCTGCCTAGCAACTTCTTCTCAGTCACAGTGGAACACATAAGCTGGAAAGACAGCCACTGGAGACGTTGAAAGGAATTCTTGGTTTCTTTATATTTTTTTAGTATCTCAAGTTTTGTTTACTGTTTTGGTGAAAGAGAGGCAGTCTGTGCTTGCAAACTTGGTGTGTGTGTGTGTGTGTGTGTGTGCGTGCGTGCGTGCGTGCGTGCGTGCGTGTGTCAGTCAAACATAAGCAAAAAAGACAAATCAGACATGAAGACATACTCTTTACTCTGTGAAGCAGGGTTCTTTCTTTCTCTGAAGTATTTCTTTGCCATAACTGATCTTTGTTACTTTTGTTGTAGTAATTTATAAGTGCATGAGTGTACATATTATATGTGCATTCATGAAATACGACTCAGTTTTTGTTTTTTTTGGGGGGAGGGCTTTTTTCTGCAAAATTATGCTTTAGTTGTTTCGTTTTTATCTCTATGGTCATGTGTCAACACTAAAGCACACAATCGCTTTGTCCTTAACAGCTTCACATGGCCTCTTCTCCTTATCTGCTGACCTCTGGCTTACTTATGTGTCCAAGTAAAGGATGTGACTCTTATGAGAAAGTTCCTCTGTTTTAGATATAATCTGACTCATTACATTCAGAGGCCTGGGGTGACCAAGAGTGTTAAATTCTCTTCATTAGGTGTAATATCAGCATTCTGTATCATGAAGCAGGATTACTAAAGTTAGCTTCATAACTGCACTGAGTAAAATCAGACTACTCCACTATCAGGAACATGGACTTTAAAGCTGCAGTATTTTTATATTAATAATGAAAAATGACTGTAAAGTGACATGGGTTACTTGTAGTGTTGAAACCCATAGAAAATTATCACCCCACTCAGCAGTTTCTCCCAGCCCTGCGAAACATTTTTGCATCTTTTAGCTCATTGTTTTGGGTTTCTGGCCTGCAAATTTACTGTTGGTTCACTCTCATCACCTTCATCAGTCTTGTTTGCAGCAGCAGTAGCAAACAAGGCCCCTAAATGCAGGAGCATTTTAGCATCTGAAGAGCCAGATATTTCCCAGGAATCAGTAGAGACTAAGTGAGGGAGGGTGAATATTGGATATTCATCAGCTGGCCAGAAACATTGCTCCAAATGAATGCTAATGTTGCTCTGTCTTTACAGGATGTGTAAATAGGCAACTGTTTGCTATATCAACTTTATAAAGTGATAACGTGTCAGTTAATGTAGGTTCAAGGACAATAAAGTTGTTCCAGACTTGATTTAGTTCAGTTATCTAGCTAACTAACAATCCTGCTTTTGAGATAAAGCTGTAAGACTATATTTAAAAATGTCAACATGTTATAGATCATATCATGAAGCACATCTCAGTTTTATTAAACATATACTCATTTGCCAGCAAGTAGGAGAAAGGGGAGAACAGAAAAAAAAATGGCCTTTTTGAATGTGATATAGATTTAGTTTTTCCCACTCAGCACACTTCTTGATTTATAAAAACACCCAGATCCTGACTCAGACTGTGAGATTGCATATTGCAAGAATTTGAACAAAGCCACTTAGTTTTAGGTCACTGAGCTCTGGTTGATTGTATAGGCCACACTCAGGGGATAATACTAGATAAACAATATGTAGCATTGGAAAATCTCACCGTCAGGTATGTTCCAAAGTTGCACCAGGGAGTCAAGAATGAAATCACACATTACTTGAACAGTTGTAAAATGATGTATTTGGAGTTTGTTTTGAAATTGAAACATGCCCCTAAGAAAAAGACTAAGGAAAGGAAGCACATATACCAAGGACCCACAAAGCTCACAGTGTCTTGGTTTATATGTTAAAAGATCCAGATTCACTTGATTACCACTGGGCTGCCTATTGGTTCATCAGTCACTTTTCTATTTTTTTGATTGTGGTCTGTTCTGTGTAAATCAAGGCATAAGGCCATATGCAGATATCTGTGGTGTGTGCGCGTATGTGTGTATGCGCACGGTGTATGCAGATGCATATGTTCTTTGTAGATCTCAGACTGTGATTGAACCCTGCACAGAAAATGAGTCATTTTTATATAATCTTGTGTGCTCTGTGTGTGTTTGTGTGTATGAGGGAGAGAAAGGTATATGTACATATGACTCATGAGCAGGTGTATGTACAGTTATAAACTACCAATAAACAAGGCTATGAGCATCCTCCTCTGTAACACAGTGTCATTTTTAATTTGAATGCAAGGTCACTTTTCCTGCTTGTTGACAAAGTTTCTATACAAATTTGAGGTCACAGGATATGTAGAAGCAATACAAAGGCAACTGGATTTGCTACTTTTAGCCTTGAGGATGTTCATCAACTCTACTGATTAGTGGGCAGTTCCCACAAAGAAAGATTCTAATGTGTAACCTTTCCAGCTGAAGTATCAGTATCTGGGGCTCTCAAAATATTTCCAACCTAAAATCTTACATTTCAGTTTGGTTACAGATACACTAGATTCTCAGGTTCGTCATTTCATTAGGTTCAGTAAGGAGATTGGGGATAGCAGACAAGACCTCCAGCACACAACAACTCACTTAAGGAAAAGATGGAAAAAATATTTATAAAGGCTTTTGTTCAGTATAATTTTTTGTACACTTCCCTTTAACTCAAAAGTCAGTTTTTTCAACCATTTCCACTCAAACTTACCATTAAAATAAAAATCTAGTATATGCAACCAAGGAAATACATTAATGAAAAAAATAAAACTTCAGTGAAGATAATACTCAGTACTGGTAACAGGTGTAGGAAAAATAAAATTTACATCTGTATTTTATTACCAAATTGTTCAGTTATAGTTCATAGTCTTTGTCTATTTGATTTTTCAACTTTCCATCTTTCCTTTAAAGTTATGAAGTTTAAATCAGTTTTGCGTTTCTCTCCTTTCGAAAAAAAATCCTCGAAACATGGGCCATGAGTTTACTCAATAAAAAAAAAAAAATTCTGAGATCTCAGAAAAAAGTGCAAATAAAAAAAATGTATCCTCCTTAGTCAAGTTACCTTTACTTGATTCCTACCGCCCCTTGGACGACACAACGTCCACAGGTCTGTGTCCAGACAAGATGAAGGTGTCAACAAGCAGCAACAAGGATGCGGCAGCTCCGAGTTGTCCCACAATGAATCCTCCCTGCAGAAAAATTATCATAATGTCTTATTTTTCTTATTTCACTGTCCATAATAACATCATTAACACAGCTTCACTATAACATTTCTGAACGTAATACTCGCTTTTTCTCTGTTTCAAATTAATACACATCTGACTCCACAATTGTTTTATTTTTTGAGCAAAACACATTAGCTTTTACCGCAATGCATAATTCAAATACACACGTCACTGTGCTTCACTAGAGCAAGTTCAACAGCCAAACACATTTAATTCACGTAGGTTTTCGTCGCGATTATCCGACATCAAACACTCCACGTCACATAAAACATTATATCCTCAGTGGTTTTGGTTATGTTGTTTCTCAAAATACATTAACTCACAAATCCACTCTATAGCAATGAAGTGTTCATGCTAATTGACTAACTTTGAGTAGTTAACTCACCAGGATAATCCACTTAATTGAGAAGAAACGCCCAAAGGAGTTCGTCCGATGATAATTCCCCTCTCAGCCACATCACATTTGAGAAAACTTCTTTGCCGGGATTAACGACATCACTGCTCAATTACACGTCTCAAAAACTGGTTCAAAAATGTTAGAAATGTCTTATTTCATCCTCCCGTTTCATACTTTTCCGCACCACACGTCCTCAGGTAGCTGCTTTAGGGGGTGGGGGCTACAGGCTCCACCGCGTGCAGCAGCCTAGAAAGTCCCTGCCAATAGCCTGCTTGTGGCATGTTTAGGGGTCATCTGTAAATTGGGGCTACAGAAAATAACCTGGGTTACAATTGGAAGAACAAGGCATATGCATTTAGTTACATTTCAGTGTAGACCAAAGTGATTGAAAGTGACTGAATGACAAACCAAAACTGACATAGAGCCATGTTGCAAGCATGGCTAAAAACATTAACACGTGAACAGGCAAATCTAGTTGTTGTACGGTGGTAAAGTTATTTCAGATTGTCTTGAAATGTAAAAGTTTTAATCTGAAAGCCTTCATTATTAAGTGACGTTAATTGGTGTTTGGAAGATATGAGCATTTAGGCGACCAAATAACCTATAATTAGGTCATCTACCTAATAAAAGATGTGATCAAGTTGCATTAAGGGAAATGTAGGATTCATAGGAGGACTTAATTTATCAATGTATCATAATGTATCATAAATCATGGTTTCAAATGTTGCAAACATTGCTCATTTTCTAATCAAAGTTTCTCAACTTTTCTCATTTCCCCGTGCCAATGGAGGATTAACAGGATGGGGCTAAACACAAGGCAATTCCCTGTTATTTCCCACAGTCACACATAGATTAAAAATTTAGTCATATAAAATATATATATATATAGCCTATATATATATATATAAATATTTTATTCATTTATTTTTTTTATTTTTTTTAAAATCCCTGTTGTGTATTCAAACATTAAATTCAAATTCTGGGATCACAATAACTACCACATTAATGTCTCTTAGTATCTTAGCACTTATTGCAGTACATTTAAAATTCTTTAAATCCTACGTCTGGTCATTTCTATTGAGTTGTATCATATCATAGTCAAACACCTACATGAGTATGTGAAAATGAAAATAAATTGGATTACTGCATTTTCTTTTAAATGTTTACTCAAATAAGTCATAAGGTTGGACGTGGGGCGTTTTTCAGTGCAGCAAAACGCCAAGTAAGCCTCCAGTAATATTAAAGGTAATGTGCAACACAGTGTCATTAGGAGAAGGAGACAGACGGAGCACAGCTGGGCACAGAGAGGCAGGGAGTTTTTTATCAGTGTTTTTGTGAGCTTTACTCTAAGACTCTTGTGAAATTTACTCTTTATACATTTTATACAAGTACACAGGGGTTAAAGTGGACCGCAATGATCCAGAACGGCACAGACACCTTTGATTAATAAGTTAATAAATCTGAGTGTGTTAAATTACCGATTGGGTCAATGGAGTCTGGTTTTTAGGACGCAGAAGTCCGGTGACCAGAGGTCATCATTGGCTCATAGAAACGTCGAATATCTACTTAGAATCAGGGGTTAAAGTGGACCAGACTGTAAAGTAACTGTTAAGTGACATGTTCAGGGGTCATCTGTAAATTCAGTCTGATTCTTCTGCCTCTATCTGTGAGGCCTCAACCCAGACAGAAGAATCCCACCTGAGGAAAACGACTCTACAGATATCACAGTGAAACTACCAGAGATCTGGTGATTCTCCCACCTCTGGCTGTGAGGCCACAGCTGGGGAGGTATTTCTCACTATTCTGACAGTGAGACTGTTCACCCAGTGCCACGTTCTGGACGTCTGGACGAACAACGATTTAGTCACCTACACCGAACAACTGGTGAACCAAACACTGCAGGGACTTACTGTGAGTGAAGATTTCTGCCTGGGCGATGAGGACATCAAGCAGATCGGCAAGGCTGTGATCAAAGACCTGAGGAAGGAGTTTGGCAGTATAAGCAATCTGGAGAAAGTAATATCATTACACCAGCCAACTGTGGAGGCTGCTATCATTAAAAGTTTACAAACCCACATCATGCAGTAGTCTGCTCAGCCTACACACAAGGAGGGTAAATGGAGAAAAGTACCTCTGGCTCATCTTTCAACTTGCTCCATAGTGGCCATTTGTCTTGTAACCATGTGAAGGTGGCACGGTGGTACAGTGGTTAGCACTGTCACCTCAGTGCTGTTTATCTCGAGGTTATACTAGGACACAGAGGGGTTCACTGGTGGTGACCCTGGCCGTAGCAACAAGGCCAGACTCCAGACACCAGTATCTTCCTGTGTCAGCGTGGTTTAACTCATGGTGCTCCGGTTTCCTCCCACATTTAACAATAATTTAATAATAATTTGGACAATAAATTAAAGCTATAAAGGAAGATAGGGGGTGACCTGACATAATAATAATATTTTCTATTCTTCTAAATATTTTTCATGTTTAATATTGATCATACAGTACTTGTCTACACTTGTGTAAACAGTTACCTTCCACCACTGCCAATAGGCACTAATATCAATACACAGGACTAGTCTTTTGTTTATTTAGTTTCTGCAAGTCTTGCAAGTGTTTGCCCTGCCATGGAAAGTAATTTTACTTAATACAATTACCATTATGTGTTTTCATAGCGATGACAGAATCAAACTCAGGGCAGTACTGCACCTTATAGTCCTCCACAACCAGCAAGAAATGGTAAAACATGCACATGACTCCATGCCATACCTACGTATATGGGCTCAAATTAGGGTCCAAATAATTTTGAACTTGTAAATGAAATAATTCCAATGTTTGTAGTTGTATATCAAACTTTGCAAACCCTAAACCAAAGGAACAACAGTCATACTTCATATTCATTCAGTATCTTTTTTTATTGGAAGAACACACACAGACATGACATCTTCATCATGTAAGCATGTCGTGAAACTCTTGACAATCTTAATTTTTTTCTAAAATCAGATATGTCACTGCTGGAGTTCAGTTTGATGAGCTTCTCCAGTCCATCGTCACTGTTCATAATTTCGTCAAATAGATTGACACTTTCAGAGCCCATTTGATTCATGTCATCAGTAAGATCAATGGTCTCTATTTCTTGGGAGGGAAACTCGTCTGGGCAAAGGCCTGTGAAGTAGAGAATTAAGGATTGATTTCATTTATCCCAGGGCTTTTCATGAATGGACAACTTGATCCGAACAAAATAGAGGCAAGGACAAAGAATAAAATTCACGGCTTAGAGATTTAAGCGTTGATATTCGGCTTTGTCTGACACCAACCATTCACACACTTGAGTGTGACTGGCACTGGTGTCATATTAAATTAGGTTTAAAGAGGGGTGTTGTAAACTTTACCATTTAGATGATGTTTCTGTAAAATCAATATTATCTAATATAAATTTAACTTTAGTTGTAAATCCAACAAAAAGTTGTAGTTTGTTTTGAGAAAATACATTTTACCACTGGCTGCACTGTATTTTATTTGTTCCTAGTTAAACCATAATTAAGATATTGCTGCAACTGCTGCACAAATAAAGAAACAATATCCAAATTTTGTTTTGACAAGTAAAAGTTCAGGTACATTCCGTACTCAAATGCATGTTAAAAAACATCAATAATTAAACATTTCACAATCTAAAAAAGGTAAAGACATCACATCAGTGGATATACTGTAAGAAAAATATATTTAAACCCTTGCAGCCACATGACACGTGACAGTTCATACCTTTTTCTGGGTCCAGGATATCAGGTGATGGTAAGTTCAGACACTCTACCTGCTTCGTAAACTGTTGCAGCTCAGCATCAGACACCTTCCCTCTCCTGCCTGAGAGACACAACAAGTATAGGCAAAGGAGCTATACTGTTTAGGGTCATTCAAGTAAAGTCAGAGATTAAAACACAAGGGGGCAAGTTAAAGTTTTACTTCTAATCATCCCTCGGATGTCCCCTTACATTTCTTTATCAGCATGTAAACACCTTTATTAGAATCTAGGTAAAAGCACCACTGTGTCTAAGTACAGTGTTACAGAGCTGCTATGTCTATAATCTAGCCTATATAATCGTATTCTTGTTTTCCATTAAGAGTAAATTTGTGAATAGTCTGACTCACAGCTGGGAAATATGATGATATACAAGGTTATGTGATCAATGCCTGACAAATCAAGCAGAAAACAGACAAAAGTGACTACAGTTTGTCATTCTTTTACATCTCTAGTCTTACTTTGGAGCTCGACACTAACGTACACGCCAACCGCAGTGGGGAATTTTGAGAGGAGAACAAGGCAGTCGGTGCAGCTAGTATTCAGTAGGTTGACAGAGGCAGTGTAAGGTTGAACTGGGGATACACACATGCACGCGTGCACACACGCGCACACACACACACACACACACACACACACACACACACACACACACACACACACACACACATACACACACACACACACACACACACACACACACACACACACACACACACAAACAAACAAATAAATATATACACTGGACACAAAGTCCAAATTTGTTTGTGCAGGTACTCATTCAAAATGTTTGTACAGCAAGTTCCATTATACTACTCACCCATAGAGAGAGTGCTGTTTCTTAAGGTTAACTTAGTTCTGAGCGTGAAGCATTTGCCAAACCATTTCACACATAGAAATTAAAAAACAAAGAAACAAAAATAGTGAAATTGTTCATTGAAGAAACATCAAAACATTCAAAATGACCTAAATTATTGTGGTTTGGAGTGAAAAGTGAATTTAAAAAAACTTCATACAATCCTCGAATTTAAGCTTAAAATTAAAGTTTTTGAGCCTGCAAATGATCGATGCCATCACTCTCATTAGCAGCCGTCATTATGGCCCAGGCGCTTTCTACATCCGTCTTCGTCAGCAATCTGGATCCAGTCATATTTATACTTTCTGCTATGAACAACCATTTGCCCAGCAGCTGTAACAGACGGTGTCTCACTCAGTTGCGTAAAATGACAGATGGTCACATTAATAGATTGTGAATAGATTCAAAAATGAAAAGATGCAGAAAGTGAGAGCGTGAGAGGATGGTCACAAGTGAGATGAAAGAGTGTCTTACTTTGTCTCTTCCTTGGATTTCAAGAGGTCGGAGGAGACTTTCACAGTCTGTTACAGGAGCTGACTGTCCAACAGACAGAAGACTGAGCACAGCCACATCATGGTTCGTCACACAAAGATCCTGAACCTGTGTGTATTGCCCTGATCGCAGTTTGAAGCTGACTGTTTCTTCTTCAAGCTAAAACTGATGTATGAAGAACAGAGGCTCTGCCCACATGGAGTCCTCAACTGTTTACACTTGTGTTGAAATCTGGTTGAAAGGTGGTCAAATTCAACAGTGGAAGAACTACCCAGTCAATTTAGTCAAGTAAAAGTAGCAGCACCAGAGTATATAAATACTGCATAGTACATGCATTCAAAATGTCGCTTGAGTAAAAGTAGATAAGTATTACTATCAAAATATACTTAAAGTACCAAATGTAAAGTATCATCATGCAGAATAGCCCATTTTAGAATAATGTATATTATGTTATTGGATTATAATTACTATGGATTATAATTAGTATAGTACAGTATATATATACCTAACTTTAATAAGCAGTAACTGGAAAACTGGAAAAAGTATTTTTTAAAACAGCAGAATGAAATAGCTACATACTGTAAACAGATACCCTCTGTGTATTACATTTTGCATACTTAAAGCTGATATTCAACATTTTATATTATCAGTGGATCAAATGACAATAAGTATGTGCATTGCTAGTAGTGATGAACTCAGAGAATTATCGCTTCTTGCAGTTTCTCTTATATTTCAGTTTCTTCCAGCTACATTGTACTCTGGTGTACAATGGTGGGGGTGACATGTTTTTGTAGGCCAGCGCAGAAGTAAGCATCACCCTGGTTCCCTCGACAAAAAAGCCAATGGGACTTTTCAATTGGCTTTTGGATTATTGCAGAAAATAAGCTATGTGATAAGGAAAAGTTTATGACGCTTACATGTTCAGAGAGACAATCTTCATAAACACCACTTTTTATTTTTATTTTTGAAGCCTAAATTCAATTTACTCAAGTAAAAAGCTAATGTCAGGCTAAAAACAAACCAGACCATGGTCGCATGACGTCAACGTCACCACCATTAAGCCTCCAGCATGTCATTTGGTTAGCGTGCGCACCTCTTCTACAAAAGCCTTTCCTCTTAGGAAATTAGTTTGCAAGTGTGCAAGTACAAACACAAGAAGGCTGTAAAGGCAGTGAAGTGTGTTTGGCGTGATGAAATTTAGCGTTTAGAAGATGTCAGAGGAAAAGCATCCAGCCACTTCCCCTGGATGTAATGAATCTAGTGGAACAAGGTTTTTGTTGAACAGAAAAGCAGTGGTGGCAATTTTAAGCATATGACATCTTTTTATCCTCTGTCTCCACAATCACCAGCTATAAAGAGTTATAATGATGATAGCATCAGCACCATAAATTTTAAGGGTTATGGTAGAAATAAGAGAATAAGGTAGTTCCTACATTTACTTTTATTAAAATCTCTTAATTACTGACCTACAATATCTCAGAAAAAAATGTACCCTTAGTCCTTCAAAATGGCTTATGGCACAAATCAAAAACAAAGTCTAAATCAGTTCACAAACATATCAAATAGAGAATCCAGAAGTCTTGCAACTCGATGTCCCATCTTGGCCTCTAATAAGGAGCTGAAGGCACTCAGCCCCTCTGAGGGCAGGATGTTGTCTGGGCAGATTTCTGTGTACATACACATTGAAAATAAGTGTGTGTGTGAAATATTGGAGGTAGCCTCAGTATGCTGACATAGAAAAATTTGTTAAAAATCTCACCGTAGTTCGGTTCTATCATTATTGGCGACGGCATGTGGAGACATTCTGCTTGTTTCTTGAGCATCTCCAGAGCGTCAGGTGAGACGCTCTTTCTCCTGCCTGGAAATAAAGACTTCAGGGTTAGGAACTTTAGGTTAAACTAAATTAAAAAACACCGCAAACACGTAATTTAACAGAGCTACTTGTCAAGCTGAGTAACTGGAGACAGCCCACTGAGTAGAGGTCGTTCACTTCGTCTGTCAGGCTTACTTTTTTAACCACACGGTTAAACCATAGTTAAACCAGTTGTTTTTTTTGTGCCAAAAATCCATCTTAAGCTGTAAAATGCACATACACATACTGACTTCACAAAACAGCAGCTGCCTGATTTAATGTAATTTCATCAGAAAAATATACATTTTCTTTATCGTGCTCATTCATTGTCAGTTCAGTGTGTAGTGAGTATTTCTTACTAAAAAGCAGAAGACTGGTGAAAGTGTCTTTGCCAGAGACAACTTCTTCATGGACAACCAGACAGTCAGAGCAGTCAGTCTTCAGATATACTTCTTTGAGGTAAAAAGGTTGCTCTGTAAAAAAAAAAAAGAAAAAAAAGAAAAACATGCACACACAGACAGGGAATTCAGGTTTTAAGGATCTTTCTCACATGATGGCTCCTCTTCACTTACCAATTAACATTGTGCTGTTTTCAAAGGTCACATTGTATGTTAAGCTCGAACAGTCACCATATCTGTGAAGAAAAACACAAAGGCTGCATCAGACAATCATATCATCAGTCTTAGAGTCTTTCATAAGAATTAAGCAGTTATACATTATGTAAATTGTGTGTGTGTGTGTGTGTGTGTGTGTGTGTGTGTGTGTGTGTGTGGTGGTGGTGGTGGTGGGGGGGTTACATTCTCTGAGTCTGGACGAGATTGAGGATGTTGCTCTGGGTGGTTGCTGTGATGTCCAGCCAGGCACTGGTCAGCAGGTGGCCCAGGGAGCGGCTTCCTGGGAGGTCAGAGCTGCCCCCGATGTACAGCCACCTACCCAACATCTGGAGCACACAGACAGAGCACAGAATATTGGTGCTTCTCAACCTTCAGGCAGACTTGTTGTGGGGTCATGGAAGATTTCTGAGACATGTATTCCTTTGAGATACTTAATTAAATACATATAAAATATGACATCAATTGTACACACTGCTATTACTGCTACTGCACGTGCTTTTGAAAACAGATCACAAAATGATGCCATATAAAAGTTTGGTAAAGCTTTAATTTACACATCTGTGATTTGAGGTCCAGTCTGTAGAAGTTCCTAATAATTCAGCAGACTTTCTGAAGAGAACGGAGCAGTTTTCAGGAAAACAGGAAACAGAGACATTGCTGGTACACACCCAATGAAGTAATTACAATTAATTGCCTTGGTATAACACAGCATAAATCCTTTAGCCGATAGCAGGTCAGCTGAATAAAAAATGTGACATTGAAGAACAAAGTTTCTAATAATAATGTTATAATTAAGTAAAAATGTATGTGCGTTTTAATAGAGCTTGTATTTCAAGCAGATTCCTGTTTTCTTTATAATGTGCATCATATTTCATAGTTCCTCCCAGGAAATTTCCAAGGAATGTATCAGGAAATGACCTCTAAAGTAAGATGTCACCTGAAGTTATTTGCCAACTTTTCATTGCTGTGGCAAAGAAATTTGTGGAGCTTTACTTATTACTTAAGCTTTTAACACCAATACCCCTGAAATAGTTTCTACATATGTTTCAGTGATGTAAAGTTACAGGAGTCACATTTGAAAAGGTTTTCCCTGAAAAAAAAGAGGCTGTATACTTATGCAGTATGAAGATTAGTCGTTAAATTGTATGTGATTGAACTGGTTAATTTTTATTGCTGACAAACACTGTCTGTATTCCCTCTTGTCTGTCTTACATTCAGTTCAGTCATCAAGTTTAACGAGCTGTTCAGCCTTATACAAGAGAGAATGATGATCATGATGTGTTATGGCTGAGTTTAAATAAAATACAGGTTCTTAAGATGCAAATTAAAGCAGTTGATCACTTACGTCTTCATTGCTGATAGTTTTTGGTTTTACCAGACTGTCACAGCTGCTCACAGGAGCAGAGTGTCCCAGTGAGAGGAGACTCAGCAATGCAACAGCAACACACTTCATCCTCAAGATGGCTCTGTTCTCTTTTTTTTTTTCAAGCTTTCCTTCTGCAGCTCTTGTATGTGTGTCTCCCTGTTTGTCTCCCACACTCAGCTTTTATCTTGTCTTCAGGTGTATCTCTTCACTGTGTGCAAGTAAGTTTGTATCAGCAACCTTTCCCCCACATGCATCTCAGCAGCATATATTCACTTTTCTGTGAGCTGATGTAACCAAAGCAAACAGCTCAGGGGGGAAAGAGAGGCTGAGACTTTGACCTGTTTGAGGAATTTTGATCCAATCACATACAACAGGGAGCTTTGTAGAGGCTGAATATGGTATGTATGTTGATGCATTTCATCATTGAGACTCAAAAACACACCCAACCAGTACAAAAACGGTTTACTATGTTTGCCACCTTTCATGTTATCAAGTTTTTCATGTTGTCTTAACACCAACTTTCCTCTCTACACATTATGGGCACCATTTTATTCTCGTAGCCAGACGCAGTGGTGGTAAAAGTTTTCCAATCATTTAGGAGCAATACCACAAAGTAAAAATATACACTAATCAAAGTTCTCATATCAAAGTTTTATGTAAGTATAACCTGTATCTCTTTTCTTAAACGCCCCTTACTAACTATTCATAAGCAGTATAAACATTAAATAACTGGTTAATAATTAACGGTAGTTGTAAGCAGATGTAAGTCTATATTAATGCATTTGTCAACAACTGTCAAGTCAATTTTTATTTGTATAGCGCCAATTCACAATATAAGGCATAATCAAGCCACTTTTCAAATAGAGCAGGTCTAGACCTTCTCTTTATAATATTATTTACATTATATTTATTTTGATGCTAGACATTTAAGCAGCATGATGTGATGATATTTTAACTGCTCTATACGGGACACTGTTGGGTAGCTTAATCTGTAACAATAAATCACACTATACAAGCTGGGCACGTGATAGAATGGGTGTAAAAAGTTGAGACTAAATCCAATATTTTATTACTTCCATTTGATGAATCCAGGATTTTAGAAATACTGAGGCTTTAAGTCCAAATTCCAAAGGAAAACTGTTTTGCTGGCAGTATTTTTCAATCAAATATTAATTTGAAAGTCACTTGAGCTTTGTCCGGAGCTGCTGATAACCCCAGCCGTGCTGTGCCAGTGACAGTTTAAGAGGATGTTTAAATCACCCAAATGTTAAGAAACAAAACAGCTGAATGTATGTGCACACATGCATGAAAAAGAAATGTTGTGTGAGTTGGTAAAGACACTACACCTTACACATTCGCAGCCGCAGTTACTCATCAAAATCTTTTTTTTCTTCCTAAAGGCAAATTGAAAGAAAAATTATATTAATGCATTTCATAGTAGGACTTAATAAAAACCTTTCCCAGACATATTTTAAGACATAAAAATATTTTTCCGCAAAAAAGTTCAGTTACCGAGTTTAAAATATATATAAATAAATATAAATATAAAAATCCAGAATTGATGAAAATGTTAATATTTTTTGTTATAAAAGTTGAACTGCTGGAGGTGTGGCCTACTTCAATGAAAAGTCCTGTCTCTGTATGTTCATTGGACATTTCATGTTGCTTGTACGTACATGTGTTAAACTCAGATTTTAGAGTGAGCACAGAGAAACTTTCAGCAGTGCAAACTCCGCACATACATTACTCTGCACAGTGACACAGCGAAAGTCAAACATTCAAGAGAAGTAACAAATAAATGACAAATTTTCAAGAGGAGGAGGATTTAAAGATTTTTGTTATTACAATGTTTCAGACCCCACAGCTGATTTCAAAAATGCATTAAGGGTAGAAACCCTGAAACTGAAGAATTATTGTACTATTTATTCCAAAAAAAGGAAAAAAAAGCCACAAATAGCCATTTTATCAAAAGTGTTTTTTTTTAATTGAACTTAAACTGACAGCTCTCTACAGGTGTCTTCATACAGGACAAGAACAAAAGGACAACAAACAAACCAAATGACAGAAAAAGAGCAAATTCTGCTGATCGCCCTGACTATACAGTGAAATCTGTGAGTATGACCTCATTGTTACAGCAGTGCTCTGAGAGAAGGGCTGAGAGAGGAAGGAGGTGGATGAAGATTGATGCTCCGCCTGATGTCAGCTAGTGACCATCCCTCCATTCTCCATCTGAAGTGATGATGAGGATGAATGGCAGCAGGATGGATGGAGACTGATGGAGAGGGGAGTGACAGGACACATCAATCACTCTGCGACTTTCTGGTTTTGTTGGTTTGCGCCCATCTTCTCTCTTTCTTTCTTTCTTCTTGGTGGGAGACACGAAAGACAGACAGGAATGGAGACAGATGGAGAGAGGAAGGACAGGAGATGGCAATCACTACTCCATGGCCTCCTGGTTCTCTTGGTCTGCGCTGATCTCCTCGCTGGCCTCTTTGCCCTCCTTGCTCCTCTTGCTCTTCTTGTGTTTGTGCCTCCGGTGACTATCGCCCTCCTCGCTGTCGTGCCTCCTCCTGCTGCTGCTGCTAATGGAAGGAGAAAGTTAGGAGTGAGAAAAGGGCAGAGGAGGCAAGGAGAGAGGAGATCCAAGAGGTAAAAGGGAAGAGATCAGAGGGAGAGTAAACAGCAGGGAGGGAAGTCAATAAGGGAGAGGGAGATTAAAGGTAAGGGGGGAGACACAAGAAGGTCAATGGGTGGAAAAAATAAGAGGTGAAGTGAAATGGAGAAGGGGCAAAAGGGAGAGAATGACAGGGAGACAGCACGGTGCCAATAACAACAAGAACAAATGTGTGGTGGGAGACAAAGGTTGAGACAAGGTGGAAAAGAGACAAAGAGGAAAAATAGAAAAAATTTTGGTGTACTGTAAAGAAATACAGCATTTGTTAATTGACCTATAGTTGCTGTTGCTAACAACCTTTCTGCTCTCATGTGGCACATTTACAGTTTATAGTGAAAACAACGGCAGATTTACCATAGAAAAATAATTTTTGTTTTGCTCCATTAAGGCAATAATCCGATGTACAGCAGTACTAAGTAAAATATTACAATGACACTCACTTGAGTTGTGAAATTGGACTGTAAATGTACATGTTTGGTGTAGACAGAAGCAGCTTCTCATTTCAGGCGGCAGAAACAAAGGTCACCGACGAGAAATGAGAAGCTGCTTTTGCATGTGTTGCTGGCATAGTTTCCACACAAAGGGGAAGTACTTCACAGTAGATGTCCTAGTTGTGAATGTGGCCTTTATTTTTAAGCAAACTGGAACCCCCAAAACTAATGTAGCAAGGTAATCATGCGCTCCTTGGTTTTGGAAGTAACACTAAGTTACTACGGTAACGCTAGATTACTACAGCAGGTAGACACAAGTTTGCAGCTTGTGTTAGAGCAGATGAACAAAGTCATTTTAACCTCCTAGGACCTGGCGTCCACATATGTGGACCTCACATTTTGGGTTCTCTAGACCACAATACTAACTTTTTCTCAACAAGGGCCTGGTGACCACATATGAGGATATTATACTGCCACTCAGTAATCGAAATTTAAAACTAATGTCCTCATATGTGGACATCATTTTTCTCAGGTCCCAATCAGCCTAAATAGCAAAGAAAAATTTAAAACTGCACGCCATGCAAGAGTTCGGGTCTTAGAAGGTTAAACACAGCTAAATCCGTTCCTTACACCTTTGCTGTTGTGGTTTTGGTTTTAAAAACTCTTGTGGAGTGTCAAATTCAAATCCCGACAAGCTTGCTGTGCCTATTTAGAGTTGCTAAGCTACAACTAGACAATTGCTTTTAACAGTTTAGCAAATGATCAGTTGTTCTAGGGAGAGAAATTGTGTGTGCGTTCACATACCTGCGAGAGGACTTGTGGCGTCCCTCCTCTTTCTCTCGGTGCCGCCTCTCTCTGTGTCTTTCCTCTTTCTCTCGGCTCGACCGGTCACGATGGCGCTCACCGTAACCACGCTCCTGGTACTCACGGTAACGATACCGCTCCTCGTCGCTATGTCATTTGGAAAGAAAAAGAGATTTCATTTTATTATGTGATTAATTACGTGATTAAATATTAAAAATATTTTATCAGTTGGAAAATTTACCTCACACAGTCTGTGTGTTTGGGTGCACAGACACAAACCGTGTGCCAGGCACAAATTCCCCATTTGACAGAAATTTGCCAACGAGACATTAGCATTTTCCTTAAATTAAAATCTGCATACATCAGTGTGAAATTTGTCGGAATCATAGTTAGGTAACATGACACCAGGGATATCTATGGGACTAAAAACCCAGTTGGCAGGCTGTCCTGACTGAATGTTTCTACTGCTAGTTACACTCAATTTTATATTGATGCTACAAAAAAACTGTATTTAATGTGAATCTGTCACGTCATGGCTGATACTTAGAGGATTAGCATTGTACTTATCTGGTGCAAAGCAAAACATTTCGCATCACCCTGTTCATCACGTCTTTGAGCGTGTATTTGTCTCACCTGGTGTAGCTCATAGCTGAAGGACTGTGCTCCCTTTCCCTCTCCCGCTCATGTGTCCTCTCCCTTGGCCTTTCTCTGTCCTTGTCTCTCTTGTCATCTCGACGTGAATAGTAATCCCAGGGTTTAGAGTTGTCCATCATTGGGGGCCATGGAGGAGGCACACCTCCAGCCATGGGTGGAGGGTAAGCACCTGAAGAGGCAAAGAGGCAATTTGCGTTGAAATGCTTTCTGAGATTATTTTATATCCACCGAGCAAATAGAAATATCTGTCAAATGATGACATACATATGGATATTTATACTTTTGAGCAAAAACACTAAACCCAATTATGTGAATAACAAGAAATACAGACTTTAGATCTTCTTTGATCTGTCAAAAAAACAGGCCTTATCTCTGCATGTTTGTGCTATCCTGAACACATTAGGTTATTGTTTTCCAAACATATCACAACAGATCACTTATGTTGCATCTCATGTCTTGTTAATGGACTGAAATGAAGTTGTGGTATTTGTTGTGTTGCTAGGGTTAGAAAATCAGATTATGTTGTCAAGCTTTCTACCTTGAGGGAACGGATATGGAGGGACAGAGCGTCCATCATAACCTCCAGGGTGGCCACTGTGGAAACAGACGAAAGGCAAAACGTTATAGATAGTGCGTGTGTTGTGTGTATGTGCGTGCGTGCGTGCGTTTCTGTCTAGGCATAAAGTCTAGGGTTGTAAGGATCTATATGCTTAGCAATTTTATAAAGAAGGTAAACATATGACTTTAAACTCTTGCATTGGTCAGATTTTTAATCTGGGAAAAACCTTGTACAACACAGTATTAACCCATTTATACCGGGTGCTGCGTAGCGCAGTATTGTTGATTCCTCGTCATTTCCATGATATATTTATACATGGAAATGACGAGGAATCAACAATGATGCGCTACGCAGCAGCCGGCAGGAGACTCAATGCTGCACTACGCAGCAACCGGCGGGAGGGGCGCTACGCTGCATCCGGTATAAATGGGTTAAGGAAGAAAAACTTTTCCAATAACTTTTGTTTTCTTTTTCATATATGTAGTGAGTCTGGAAGTCACCCTTAAGAAATGTATTTCTCAATGAATGACACAGACCCCTAACTTAACTCTCTGGTATACAACCTTAAAAGTCATTAAATTTAGATATACATTTGGTTGTACAAACTCCAGTCCAAGTTAGAAATACTGTTTTATAATCACCTTAACTCATGTACTTATGTTGAATTTTATAACATATCTGTAGTTTCAGCTCAGGCTTTCTTGTGTGCATGTGTGTTACCTGTCCATAGTGGGTATAATAGCAGGAGGGGGCCCACTAGGAGGAGGAGGAAAACCAGGAGGAGGGACAGTAATGGGCAACCCTATGAGAGAGAAAGAGAAAAAGGAGATACAGAAAGAGTTACCAGTTTTCAACACCAATAAAACTCAATTATGCATATACAGAGCAAAACAGGATGGTTGCTTAAAACTGAATACACAAAGAGACGACGATGATGAACTTACTGGGTGGGGGGATGAGTGGGGGTGCAGTGCTGACGTTTGGTGGTGGAGGGAGAAATGGAGGTGGGGGTATGTTGGGAGGAAGTGGTCCAGGGGGGAAGAAGGTGGGTATCTTAGCTGGGGTGGGTTCCGCGTCTGACGTGGAGTGTTCAGAGATCACCTGCACAACAACGGAGAGGAGAGGTCGAGATGAGAACACACCCTCAAAGCAGTTTCTTAAAACTGTTACTGTAGTTTAGTAGGAGATGGCACAAATATTTCATAAGGGCAAAACATATACCTGGATATTGTTCCCATCTAGGTTGTGTCTGCGTCGCCCTTCAACTCTGCTGATGGTGGCCGTCTGTCCACCAATCACATCTATGGTACCACTCGTCTTCCTGGTAAAAGAAATTAACATCAAGTTACAAGAGTCCAAAACAAATGACACATTCACATACACACTGTCTATCTCCACACATACTATGAGCAAATATGATCATTAATAAAATTACATAAACTACATATCCAACATGATAAAAACTATGGCAATAACAATACTGTTTTTTTCAGGCCAATACTTAAAGTTAAAAAGGAATATATTGGCTGATATATCATACTTTTTTCTTTCTTTTTTTTTTTTTTAAACAAAACATACATAACATAAACAATGTATTTTGACCAATATACATACCTAGCAGGGCATTTTACAATGTACAAATCAACTCGTCAGTGCTGCCTGGTGGACAAACTACTAATGGTAATGGTGACTCTCTTTCTAAATGATCTCAAACCTTGTTTATCTGCATCAAGCTGATATCTGCCAGTTAGGGTTTTTCCATTGTGCGTGGTGTAGTCATGCTGTAAACGGCCACTAGCAGTTGAGCCGCGCTGGTGCAGTTTGAGTGTTTTCCACTGCACCATACAGCAAGGTAAAGTCTGTCTCAATGCTAATAAAGCTCCGCTAACATGGTGATTAACACATTGCATTATCTATAACTTCTTCACAACTAGAATTACTGCCTCACTGTTATATGCCTCCATCAACCAGTCAAGTTGCAGTTGTGTCTGTCAGGTGTTTGCTACACAGATTATGAAGCACCTTCAGGCAAATTTTTGATTTGTGATGTAGGGATGTAGAAATAAAATTGATTTGCCTCGATAAGCTTTGTTATTCTTGTTCTGCTGTATGTCTACAGCATTCATTGAGAGAAACAAAAAACAGAGTCAAATACCTTGTATGTGTTCACATGCTTGGCCAATAAAGATGATTCTGATAGAACAAAGTTGTAGCCATGACAGTAGACAGTGCTTGAAATATGGATATTGCTGCAAAGAAGCTTCAAATTCTAAAACATGGATGCTTCACACACATCTTCAACCCAGCAGACAGAAGATCTACACAGTCACCACAGATTTAAGCTGGGCACCCGAGATCTGTGTCACCTTGTGTCAGTATCTGAACAAATGTGAAACATGGTCATGAACTCCCTTTCTGTTCCCGAGTTATGGCTTTGAATAATGGCCAGAAAAGTGTTTTTGCAGAAAGTTATGATGTCACAGTGATGTTGATCTTTGACTTTTTGGACATAAAATATTATCGCTTCATCATTTTATCCTGTGTGTTAAAATGTTTCATAATTACAGTATGCATTCTTGAGTTATGGCCAAAAATGTGATATGTGAAGTCACAGTGACCTTGACCTTTGCCCTCCAAAATCTAATCAGTTCATCCTTGCATCCCTCAAGGTGTTACTGAGATATCCCATTCACGAGAATGGGACAGACAGATGGACAACCTAAAAATGGCTGCCGTCAGTGCGGAGGCATAATTAAAGTTTCCCCACCAGTCGGATAAAAGCTTTTAAGGTGAAGCTGAGACAGCAGGAAAGGTTCGGTTTGTATCAGCGGTAACTTAAGACAGTTGCGATACCACTGATGGTGATTAGTAAGCAGTAAAATAAGGCTGACATATGTAAGAACAAAACAGGAACACAGGAGTGAACCTAAACTGTGACAAGTGGAAGCTGCAAAAATACTCAGATCTTAACACAGAGATTTTTAAAAACAGCTTTCTCTCTAGACTTCAGCACAGACACACGAGTTTAGCCGGTAAAGACACTACTAAGGGGATTTGACCATCATGGGTTGGCCGTGGTCGGCCCTGCAGCCAAGCAGGACCACAGCAGCATGGTTTGGCTATTCCCTGCTTTGGGGTGGGGCTGTAGTGGAAACACATCATTTTGGCTAAGCTCGGCACAGCTTGGCTAAAGTGGACCAACCTGGGCTAATGGAAAAACCCTAAATATATCGGCCTGGCCAATTTATCGGTCTAACACTAATAACAAAAACATTTTTAGTTATTTTCTAGGACCGGTCAGGAATCAAAAGTGGCATAATCAATTGACTCTCTGAAGAGGACAATTAAATACCCCATAAGATGATGACTTAATAACAATGAATCTTTTAGGATATCATGTTGTACCATTTTGTGTTTCTAAAAATAACAGTCAATAAAACCATCAACTTTGAACTTTTCAAACATTTTGACTTTCACCACGTCTTCTCCTCTAAATGATCTCCCACTGTTATATAAAATTGTGTTATGGCTCACCTCAACATACCAACTAAAAATACATCTTATTAAGGAGGAATGGGTGTTTCAGGGGCTTTAAAGGGTTTTATCATTTACAAAAAAAAAAAGTTGAGATTATAACTTTGACATAGAAAAATCTGCGATGATGAATAAATGATTTGTCCAATCACTTCAAAATTATAGTTAAGTTTGAGGTAATTCTCACATTTATCAACGGGCCACCAAAATTGCAAATGTGTCAGAGTTGCATTTAACTGACATGATGACATTCTACAAACTTTCTACAACATGACACATGCACATCAACCAGCCCAAAAGGAAGACACACGGGTGAGAAAGAAAGCATCTATGGGGCCTTGGAAGTAGCACCGGGAGTTTTTCTGTGGTCACATTTCATGGTCAAGAAAAACGCCAGGCCCCCTGTGTTTTTAACATCTACACATTTCCCATCAGGCCCATTTAACCTTGTCGGGACAAGGCCATGCCCACTTACGTATAATAGGACATGTCCTGAGCAGGCGGGCCAGTCCACTGAGGGGGAGAGATCCTACCATTTTGAAACAAAGGACAGGGGTAAAGGAGATGAGAGTAACATTGGCCCTAACACACAAACACACACATACAGCCCATGGGATGGTGACCTATTTTAACCACAGGGACACTGGTAAACCTGGAGGTGGCCAGGTGTGTTTTAGTGAATGTCTAAGTATGTTGCATTTGAAAAAGTAAACACAAGAAATGTTTTTGCTGTGCAGTTTCCTCTAAAATAATCAACTTTTGCTGCCACACAGACCAGCCATGACTAAAATGTATCCTTTCTTCTTGAGATGGCCAGTTAACTGTATGTAGTGCTATTCCTCATCCAGCCCTCCACTGCCAAGACACATTGTTGGTATATCTACTGTGCACTTCTATTGGAAACTGAATGTGTGTTTTATTCCAAGATATCTTAATAAAGTGAAGATAAAAGCAGAAGTGTTACCTGGTGACCTGACTGACGGCAGACTTGTACAGGCTGACAGGAGATGTGAAGTCTGGCTTCGAGGTGTGAACAGGTAAACTGGATATGTCTTTCTCATTGCCTGTCCTGCCTTGCTGAACCTAAGAAAGAGCCAAAAATAAACATATGATGCGTCATCATAGTAGAGATAGTTAGTGTTGATTTTAAGTAGATATAGCGAGAGGCTTATGAAGAAAATGGCTGGTGAAATGTAGAGGGAATGTGAGCTGTAAAGTCCCTCACAGTGATCTTGCTCGTCACCGAGCCGACTGTAGAGACCTCCAGACCCATACGCAGCCTCTTCTGTTTTTCACAGTAAGCCTTCCACGTGTCTTCATTGAAGCCATAATTGAAGTAGTCTGACAGATCCGCTCCTGCACACATAAAAACATACACTCGTGAAATACTGTGCATGCTAGACATGATTTGTCTTTATCAGTGTCGCCAAACATCCTGCAAATACAAATAAGTGATGTGCCTGAAGGAACAGTGAAAACTTTTTTTTGTTATCATTTTGAAACTTTTAGCCACACAGACACACACAGACACACACAGACACACAGACTGACACAGACACACACATACACAAATACAAACACAAACCTGGCTTCCTCCAGGGTTTCTCTTCAAAGGACTCCATGTCCACCTCCAGCACTGGAACCCCATTAATGTTTCCAGGAGCATCAAGATCCACTCCCTTCAGCTTCGTGGCTACTCAAAACAATAATGCAAATTAGTACAAAGAAGAAAAAGCAATTGTGTTGGTCAAACTACAAACTAGTCAGAGCAACAGTTTTAAGAACAGAGAGCGACACCTTGTCCATAAGGTCTGGAGCCTGTTGTCTTTATGTTGAGATTTACAGGAGGAGCTCCATAAGTTCTATAGGAGGGGGAAAAAAACACAGTGTCCTTGTCAATGACATTACAAGGTCCACTCTGAATGAAAGTTACCATATACACCGTACATACTAAAGAAAACACTTTAATCTGCTAATGCCAGTTTGTGTTCAGAAGACATTTGGTTAGAAAAGTAAGTATCTAAGTATCATGTCAATGCACCAAAATAATCGTATACAGTCTAAACAGAGGTCAAGTTTACATTGATGTTTTACTGAAGTTACATGGTAGGATATGGTGTGTTAACAATGCTCTGAAATGATATATGAAAACTATCTGAAAACCATAGTTTGTAAATATAACTATGCAAATGTAAGATTGTTGTATTTGGACATCAAAACCTCTAGTTGAACTCTGAAGAGACAGACTGACTCTGAAAGCTTAATGTTTTTTTAAAGCATCAGGTAGGAAAACACATTTTACATGAAAACATGAACATTTTAAGTTAGGCTTCTTTACTGCTACAAGTCACAAGTTGCAAACTTCATATTCCATCTCACTTCTAACTTATTCTAACTAGCCAGCTAGTGCTAAACTTTAACTGAAACCTACGTGTATTGTGGCGCTCCAGTTTTGATGTCTCCAATGGTCACTCGGACATCATCGTCGTCATCATCACTGTCACTGTCACTGTCCACATCTTCACCTGCTCCTTCACCTGTGGCCTGACATCCCAAAACTGGCAGGTGAGTATGAGTGCACTTGCAAAAAAATTAACAACAACAAAAAAAAGCATAAACTGACTGTGTGCATGTAAGCTACCTACCTCAGAGGACACTCCATTTCCTGTAGCATGTGCAGCAGCATCTTCTGTAGAAGCATCAGCAGGTGCACTGTGGATACAAAGAAGCATTAGATATAAAGTTCCTTCAAGCTACAGACAGCACACATCCTCAAACAGTGCAAATGAAAGAATCATAAGAAGCACAAGATTAACTGCTATATATTAGGTGATCCAGCGACAATTTTCTTTGCACCAGTGCTTGAGAAGCTTATAAGCACAGGGTATAAAATGTGTTTCATACCAGTATCTGCATGTTAGGTTGTAGTCCCTATATTTGTTATAACTCTCTCTAATTTCTCAGATTTAAAGACATAATTGTGATGGAAATGTACCACAGAATTAAAAGCTACAGCTTGACATTATTTTTTCTGGTACTCTTACAGGGTTGCTTACACCTGCTTTTATTTATATGACCTTTATTTTCTGTGGTTAGTTTAGAAATACAATAAAAACTTATATTTGTTTTACTTTTAACTAAATCAGTCAACTGTCAGTCTATCTTTGCACTTTTCAAGAAGCGTGCTTTTCAGTTAGATAAACAGATTGAGTACTTTATCAATGCCAAAGGGAAACTGCAGCTTTACAGCAGCTACTTCACATAATTCACAAAAACATGAGGTATCATGTAATACACTGTAATGTTATGTGCATTCGTATACTTTTCTGTAGATCTCAAGCATTTATTGTTGCATATGTTTAACTTTTTTTTTAATTTTTACTTTAACTTCATCCTGTTCACCCACCTCGCTCTCTGCTGTGAACAGGTGTCTTTTTGAAGTCTTCACTGGTATGAAAATGTCTCATACAAATTTAGGGTGTATATATGGGTGTGTATGGATGTTACTTACCTGACTGCAGCATTCAGTTTAGCTTCTTCATCCTCGTCTTTGCTCTCAGATTCATCTGAAACAAAACAAAACAATTTTTTTATTTCATCCCTACCTAGAGGCCATTCGCTGTTAATGTTTAACCAAAGCTCAAAATCCAACAGTGAGCGAAAGAGAGAACATTCCCCACATTTCTACCCCGCAAGATAACTTGTAATATGACAGACATAGCTTTACATATTTTTGCACCAATTCATAAAGCTGCAAAAGGCGCTGCTAGCTGTTAGCTTAGCTTCCAGACTCTCCAATCCTCTCATACTAGCAGACAGTGTTGTAAGTTAGCAGTTCATTAGGACAGCAGGTCACCAACTGACTCACGTCTGTGTCGGTCAGGAGAAGTTTTAATTTTTAAGCTGCTGCTGCTGTTGTTTTGTTTTGTTTTTTTACCTCCATACAGCCATTCCTCCTCCTCATCTCCAGCGCTCGCATCAGTGGTGGTTGTTTTGTCCGCTTCCTCCGCAGACATGTTCAGTTGACACGGAGCCGTGAACCCACTGCGGCTTCGACAAGAACGATGTTCAACAAAGCTCCTAGATGTAAATATACAGGTACAACTTCTCCCTTCAGCGGAGAAATGCAGTTATGAACAAGAATTTATGACTTCATATGTTCATCTCAAGCCTCTGTGTTTAGCGTTGGCCCGGAAGAGATTGTTGGCGTCCCGCTAAGGTCAAAGTCTTGATGCGGCGGACACAGCAGCGCCCCCTGGAGGACAAGAAGAAACACCACTCTACGTTCAAGTGGCGCTAAATTATGATTGTTGCTTATTTATCTTTTTTTTTTATAATCGTGGGCATGTTATGTAGTGTGGCAAAATACATGATAGACAAATTGATGGCCCCAGATGCAGGTACTCGGCAACAAGGATAGGGAATGGTGGAAGGAGTTCAAGCAATGGGCTGGGCTGCTCGATATACAATAGTATGAACACGGTAGTGTCCACATATTTTTGGCCATAAAGTGTAGAACTATCCAGTAATGCTAAATTATTAAATATAACACAGCGAGTTACTGAAGTGCAAAGTTACAGTACTTAACACTCACTGGATTTACAAGGAAATAAACAGTCTCTCTTGTACCTGAACTGCTCCAGTGGTACAAACTGTGATTGTCTACATACTATACGTTTGTAATGGTGGGGTTATTAGGTATATTTACTCGAGCAGATCTACTGTGCTAAAGTAGGCTACAACTTTGAAGTACATGTATATTTACCTCAGTATTTCCATTTTTTATTACATATTATTATTACTTCTACTCCTGTACATTTTGGAGGCAAATATTGTGCTTTTCACATCCCTGCATTTATCTGACCGGATCTGATTTGTCTATTTGTTTGTCTATTTGTAATGTAAAATATAACCACCTTATAAATTGTGCTGTTTTAGTATAGATTAAGCTACCAAGCAGTATATAAAGTTGTTACAATCAGCATGCTCGCCAGCTGCAACATTAATGCGTCCATACTGTAGTTATAATACAGTTATATAAAGCACTTAAACAGAGAACATTACATACACTAATGAAATAACACAAAGTGAAACAAGAGTAAATAAGATAGTAGCCTACTTAATAAAAATCCATAATAAAATCCAATCCAAACGAACACTAATGTATGTGTTTAGCTGTATCTTAAAAGAAAATAGAAGTAGCGGGGTTGATTGTGACCAGTAGATAGTATAGGTGCCATGACGGTAAATGCATCTTTCCTTGGTTTCTAACCTTGACTTAGAAGCTATGAAGAGAGTTTTTTCTTTTGACCTCAGTGTGCACTCTTGCATGTATCAGCTTATGGTCTTGGAGCTTGAAGTCAATCCATTTAATACCTACCTACCTACCTACCTAACTGATTCTCAATTTACTCTATGGACTTTACTTTCCATCAGTTTTTGAATAAAGCCATCATATTTTCCAGCAGCATAGTTTGCCATATCTTGGAAAGTGGCTAAAATTTCACTTATCGAATCATTAACCTCATTTATGTATGATGCAGCTGGTGAAGGTTGGGCTAACTACTTTATAAACCTTAATTTACAATAATACATTATAATTCATTTACTGATTACTTTTTGTACTAATAATCACAATCTGACATATAACCAATAACTTAAATTGTCATCAAATGTAGTGGAGTATGATGTGCAGTATTTCCCTCTGAAATGTAGAGTAGACGTATTAAGTATCACATGTAGTTACTCAAGTAAAGTACAAATACCTCAAATTTCAGCTGAATTCCTGTACTTATATCTATTTGGTTACACCTCTGTCCATCGTCTTGTAAGTGTCTGATATAAAGAGCAGTTGCAGACTCATCATCAGTGAACTGAGTCTTGTGATTGCTGCTGTGGTTCTGTTTGCACAAGAAGTTGCCTGTTAATGCAAAGAGGATTGTTAATGCATTTATGGCATTTGACCAGTTAAGTGGGGCCACTTTAGCTTTGTCAGTAAATGACAAGGAAATGTGTGGATTCTCTCATTCTCTCCGTTCACCACCTCTTTAGCTAAATCGGTTCTTTACTGTGGTCATTATACAGAAGCATGGACAACATTCACACATAATCTGGTGTATCTGATGCTGAGATTAGATTAATTGGTAAACGTGTAAATGCTCACAGAGAGAGGGAGAGAGAGAGAGTGTGTGTCGTAATATTATATTTGTGAGTACATTGATTTTTGTACCACACCAGGGTTCATATCATAAGTATCTGTCTATCGCATCATATGTGTGAGCTTTTGCGTGGATCTCTGTATGTTCACAGTTACACACACTTAAACACACACACACAGAGGGATGCTAATGGTCTCTCAGTTAAACTGATCATGGGAATCACATTTATTTCATTCAGTCCGTCTCCCTCAACCCCATCTCTCTTTCAATCTCTGTTACTCCTTTCTGTCTTTTAGCCGACCTTTTAACCTAATCACACTCCCATCCCCTCTTTTCTCCTCTTCTGTTGAAGACCATACAAAAAAAGATAATAAAATCAAAATCAAGAGAGGAGTCAGCTTTGGAAGGAGTTAAGCTCAGTTTCATGTGCTGTTCCTCTGGTTCTCCCTCAGGCCGTGACCTGCTCTGACGTATTTTGCTGCTTCTCTTTCCCCCGTCCCTCCCTTCTCATTCCTTCCCTCTTCACCCTCTGTATCATCCTGTCTGTCTCTGCCTGTTGTTGGCTCCCTCCCTCCATCCCTGCGTCCATCCCTCTCTCCTTACGGTGGATTAAGGCAGCTTACAGCCTAGTCGATGCTAATCAGGTTTATCCAGACAGAGGGCGATCATTGGGCTATCAGTAATTACACACGCTGATATTAGCTTACTCAGATACTGTATGTGCCTTGGCACATTTTCAATC
Organism: Seriola aureovittata; assembly: GCF_021018895.1. Classification (NCBI taxonomy): domain Eukaryota; kingdom Metazoa; phylum Chordata; class Actinopteri; order Carangiformes; family Carangidae; genus Seriola; species Seriola aureovittata. The sequence goes on from NC_079366.1 coordinate 15,955,936, forward strand.
CACATCATCTCTTTGGATCAAACATATGGTTATCTCAAGAGTGTGATGCCATACATGACAGTTTAACATGGCAGTCTCTGCTTCATTGTTTTGCAGGACAAAGATCCATCTGTTGTGAAAATAAACACGTTTATTTTAAGCTAAAGCCTCAGATATATGGAATAATTGTTGAAAATGTGCATAGAGAAACTGCAGTTTTTCTGCTGATGTACAAGTAAGATTTGCAATTAAAAAATTATTGACCTTTCTCTGACGTTTTGCACCAGAACTTCACTGCAAAATAGTTTACACAACTAACATAGAATTTTCCCAATATGATAATGTTTAAGGCAAAAGCTTTAGACATTTTAGGGATATGCTTGGTAGTTTTCTGGTGAAGAGGTAGATGAGGAGATTTGTACAAATCTCGTGTGTCTGTTAAATATGAAGCTATAGCCAGCAGCTGGTTAGCTTAGCTTAGCATAAAGATCTCAAACAGCCCACCAGCACCTCTAAATCTCACAAATGAATATGTTTTATCTCATTTATTTAATCGCTACAAAAACCAAAGTGTAAAAAAGACATGGTTTTATAGGGTGTTATTTGCCGGACTACTTCTTGGCTCTGAACAGTTGCTAGGCAACCAGCGGAGACTCCAGGAAGTTACAATGCCTGGCCAAGAAATGGTGCGGCACATAACTGCCCAAAAACAGCAAACTGTCATGTTTGTACTTTGGTTTTTGAACAGATTACAAAAACAAACATACACAAGACTGGTACCAGTTTTCCATGTAACTCTCCGCCAGAAAGCAGATAAGCATATTTCCCAAATTGTGGAACTATTCTTTTCAGGTTGCAAATAAGGAAAATGACCTGAGGTACAATCCTGCAATATTGGATTCAGTCAAAGTAAATTCCATCGTAGTGAATCCAAGGCCTTACCATGCTCCTCTGAGGAAGTGTCTTTTTCTCTCTCTAACGCAGCTCTTAGTCCAATTTGTTCAATGGGTCATAATTGATATGAGAAACACCACAACTGAACCATGGATGGACACTTAACAACCACACAGAGTGGGTATAAAAAACCCTCCACAGCACTGACTGTATTAAAGGAGAGGAAAGACAAATGGACACAGATATCAGGTTTATAACGTCCAGTCAGCAGAGAGAGAGAAGTGTTGGATTGCATCTGGAGAAAAAAGGTTATGCTGAGCATTTGGCCAATCAGTGAAAGGAGAAACAGTGAGGTATGCTTTCAGATGAAATGTGTGTGTCCATGTGTGTGTGTGTGTGTTTTCCTATCAGTGAGGTTTTGTGCTTAGAGGCAAACAAGGTGTATGTACGTGCGCGAGGGTGTGAAGAAAGCTCCATTTGTAGGTGATTAAGTAAGGATGTGTGTGTGTGTGTGTGTGTGTGCGTGTGTGTGTGTGTGTGTGTGTGTGTGCGTCACTGTAAAGGAGGACGGAGAAAGAGTGGAGGGAGGGGGAAAGGGGAAGGTGAAAGAGAATGAGAGAGAGAAAGAGAGAGAGGGAGAGAGAGAGGGAGAGATAGAGGGAGAGAGAGAGGGAGGGGGGAATGTTTTTCATTACGTAATCTAATCTAAGTGGCTATTTTTCTTGTATAAAACCTCCGCTGCCCTCTGTGAGACTGCTATCCTCATCTGTCTAAAAGCACTGAGTTAGTCATGCTGTGGGTCCACACACACACAACACACACACACACACACACACACACTCATCAAGTCACAGTGAGTCAGCCCAGATCTGCTATAGACGCTCACCTCAGTGATGAATAATGAAATAGGGAAAGGCATATAAACTGCTCAAATGACATGTGAACTCAGTGGGAAGTAGACATATGGATGATCCTGATGCACACTCACACACAAACAGACATAGTGACATCTTCATAGAGCATATGGGCAGCTGGACTGTAGGCTGGTGAACAGGTGTATAGTACTTTGACACCCTGAGGTGCAGGTTTCCTTTGTCTGAATGCAGAATATTTAACAGAAGGTGTCCAACTCTGACTGGATGGTGAAGGTGAAAAGTTTGGTTCATCTGTCAGTAAAGAAAAACTTTGGTCAGACATTTTGGGATATACTCTTGCTGAGATGGATGTCAAGGTTGTTACCCCTCTCATGTCTGTGTGTAATCTGCAGATAATAAAACCTTGCTTCCAGCACCTCTAAAGGTCACTAATTAAATGTATTAATTGTGACCCAGACCAGAACGGTACTTTTTGGGTCGAGCGTTGCATGTCCTTATTTGCTTTTATGTCAGATGTGTGACCACATTTTGAAATCAACTCAATTTTGTGTGAGAAACAACAATACTTTTTTGTAGTGGATAATATGAAATACTCCTCTGAGGCATCAGAGTGTTCTGCCAAAAACATTTTTCTCAAGCACATTAGACTGCTGCTGCCCTGTCTCTGTGCGGGCTTCTCAGTCAACCCCATCCCCCTACCCACGTCATCCCCACCCCACGAAGATTGCATATTTCAGATTATTTAAGCATAAGCCCAGCTTCAGAATTTCCCTGGAAACTCATGGTTTTTGCGATTGTTTTATAGTGACCAACCTGACAGGACATATCTCCCTGAATTGTGGTTCCATTTATCTTTATTTAAAAAGCAGGAAGTTGGTCCTCTTTGCATAAGGAAGAAAACTGAAAACCTTCTTCTAAAGATGAGCACCAGTCTGAATGGCTTTCCCTTACAGTTATTCCTCTTTCCTGCTGATATTTAACGGATTAAGTTAAAAAAAAAAAATCAATAAATGTGATGTTCTGCCTCTGTTCTAGTTTGTTTAGCCTCATCCTGCCATCATGTGCCGAGAAAGGCATAAACAGCTGTAGGGCTTTGCAGTGAGAGATTAATCATGTGTGTGAAAAAAAAAAAACAAAACACAATGATCCCAGTGTACTCTTACATTTTTCTCTGGAGCTACAGAAACACACACACACACACACACACACACACACACACACACACAGACCAAGAGATAAAACACACACAAAACCAACTGTAGCTGTGCAAACAAACACCTACATTTAAACATGCGGAGCTGGCCAAGGCTGAAAGCAAATTAAGTGCCTTAAATGTCAAATTAAAGCATCAAAATTGATTTAAAAGTCAACCAAAGATTATTTTTAGGTTACTCTGTTAATTATTTTTGGTCAAAATTCAAGTATTTAAAGATAGCCCCACGGTGGAGCTTCATTTGGCCGTCATTAGGCTGCTTTTTATGACAAAGAGGAACCCAGAAAATAATTTTATTTAATTACATTGTTTTGGTTGGTAGACCTTCTTACCTAATGAAGGTCTGAAAGCCAAAAGAATAGTTATTGCAAGGGACCAAATAAAGAGCGTGCAAGTGAGTGACATTGTGCAGGAATTCCTGGATTTCCTTTTTCATTTTGCAGAGTTTGGGGTTTTAAATTGACTTAAGTGTCATTTAGACTTTTGATGTGCAAGAAGAAAGAAATTTTGGGGGCGCCATAATAAGGCATGTTGGTGAAGAGTTGTCTGACTTGCTTCTTTCTGATAAATTTGAGAGCACTAAAACAAAATCAGTGGGTGTAAGTGTTTTTGTTTGTAATCTACTTTTTAAAATGCCCACTTTCTGTGAAGAACTTGGCTACACTGTCCGGGTCAAGACGTGAATATGTTGAAGTCTGAATAGAAACAGAACTCCCGTTGAGGTGAAGGGGCACAAAATCCTCAGCTTTCAATTTGTGTTCAAATGTTTAGCTGAGGCTAATATAAGGCTTCCAAAGTGAATAGTCTTTTTTAATATGAAGTACCTTATTTTGTCTCCTACCACGAGCAAGTCCTGCAGGAAGGGATATTTTAACAGCCAGTATGAACAGGAGGAATGATTACAGCAAGCAAAACCTGTTTCTATCTGCATATGACAATTATTTCAAGACAGACTTGATTGTGATTGTGAAACACATTTGGCTTGGAGTCGAGTGGGGACAAAGTGTGGTTATATCAAATGCTGCTTGAGAAAAAGCTTGCTGTGCACATCACCACCACTGTATGGCTGTTTAACTGACTCCTATAGGATCTAAACGTGATTAAATCTGGGAAAAGTGAGACCACTATAGATGATGCTGATTAGAGCTGAGAAACTTGAGACTATGGAGTGCATCACAAACTGAATGAGCTTCTGCAGGGAAACTCCTGCCAAGTGTGAGCTGCCATCATCACAACAGGACCGCGCGAAGTGTGAGAAGAGGCTGTCAGTTGCCATAAAAAATACTTTATCATAGTGTTTGTGATTTAAAAAAAAAAAAAAGTCTATTTACAGTGATCTTACTAGACAGATCAGCCAATCTTGTCTTGTTTTGTCAATCAGCACTTTCAATATTGGATGAGTCCCCCCCCCATCGCAATGACTGCGTAAGAAACGGTGAGGGTTGCTTGAGAAGAGCCGTGTTTTTCCCGGTAATGACCGACTCATCCTCTTGGCCAGTCTCCAGCCAATGCGGGGCAGAAAGGAGTGGCAGGGATCCAGGGCAGAGAGGAGAGGCGCTGCACTGTGTCTTTAAGCGCCAGTGAACTCCATCAGGGGGAGTCGCAGTGCAAATGATCATTGTGCTGTGCGGTCATCACGGTGGCGGGACCTGCTCTGTATTACGGTGGATGGGATCTTGGGGTCCGGTGTATTTTTTTTTGTTTGTTTTTTTTTTTGTTTGGGGTAAAACACAGGATGATTATTCTTGCAGTTGAAACGCATGGAGCAGTGTAAAAGGCTTCGAAACCGCCTAATCATGAGGTGCCACTGGGTTGTTTTTGCCTCACATTTTCTTTTGCTGCCACTAACAGGTAAGAAAAGCACTCCAACCTTTCAGAAATCATGGTGATGTTGCTCCAGCATTGCTCTAAGTGACTCGTGGTGTGTCCGTGTTCTCAATAATGACTTTATCTCTACCTCACAACAGTTTCATATTGTTGTATTTTACTGCTATCATATTCTTAGATCCATGAAAGCAGACCATGCCTTTAGTAGAGAGTTTATTATGATTGTAGTATTGTGTGTGTGTTTATCACATCTGTTATTATTACAAAATCTACCGTATATTTCCACATTTTGTCGCTTTTGTGTTGGAGTCTGTGTTTTTAGATGACAGGAGTTGTTGTCATGTCTCCAAATTAGCCTATACTTCCATGTTTTTTCCAGTGACACTATTTAAAGTCTTTCCGCCATTAATTAGAGCAAAATTGTGGTGGAAAACAGCCGAGAAAAACAGCTCGTATCTTTGCGCATGTTTAGTGTAGCTTCTCACAGCTTCATATTTCTACTGAGGAGCATATAAATACAGTCTCCACGCAGTTTGTGGGAACGTGGTGAAGTGGTGTGTAACGGTGCAGTCCGCTCAACCTGACAGCTCAAGTTTACTGATCATATCAAGGCTCATTTGCATAACTGTGTTTCGAGGTACAGCGGGAGATGCCTTTGGTTTGCCCTCTCCTTGGCAGGCAACAGGTGTGTGTGTGTGTGTGTGTGTGTGTGTGTGTGTGTGTGTGTGTGTGTGTGTGTGTGTGTGTGTGAGTGTGTGTGGGACCATCAATTATTTATCCCACCAAAATAAAAGGGATTAGGTTTTGCGCCTTAGCTCGCCAGCAGAAGGAACAAAGAAGAGGCACATCTTTAAACACCAACACGCCCTGCAGCCGTGCAGCACTCTGACATCTAACAGCTCTGACTGTTATGATGAAAGCTTTTTGTTTAGTCATAACAGCGTCAGGTTTTGTGTGCAACCTTTTTCTTACTCAGATGACTCTCAGAATCAATTGCAAACATAGGTGTAGACTTGTGTAGGTGGGGGGGTGCAGGGGATTCATTCCCGTCAGTGTTTAGAACATGTGCATTTGGACCCTCCAATGCTACAAATGCAACAATGACAGGGGCGGGTCTTTTTTTCGACAGCACTGGGTCTTTTTTTTACCCATAAAATATGACTATTAATTGTGAGCTCATACAATCACTGAATCTTTTGCAAACATAATTATCCCTGCCACACACACACACACACACACACACGCACTCGCACACACACAATGACATGCAGCAGTGTCTCCATGACTTCAGAGGACACTGACTTATCTTCATTAGTGCAGACTTACTCTAACCTTAACCAAAGCCACTACAGTCCCTGAGTAATCCTAATACTTACCCTACCCTTAAAACATGTCTTCACCTTCAAACCCATTCATGTTATTGGGACTTGTGTTTCGTCCCCAAAGGGAAGACAAGTCCCCAGGATGTGACTGTGTAAACATGTAAACAACATGAGTAATACTTACACACACACACACACACATATACAGTGCTGTGATCTCAGTCAGCAGTGGAACAGTGTCTCCTCCTCTCCTCTGGCGCCATGCACACACAGGCAGGTTGATAGCCAGAAGGGAAAAGGAGGAAGAGGAGGAGGTCCGATATTAGGACATTTTCCTCAAAAAGTCTCAAAACCAAGCAAGTTGTGAACCACTAGGTAATGACTTTCGAGTTTACTTTTAGAATTGTTTGTTAGTTTGTTAACTAATCTGAAGGTAATGTTGCCTACCTATGAAAGCCTGCTGGCTAGCTAAGATAGCAGCAGACAAGCTACTCCACTATTTTTTGAATTGTCACCTGGTGCCTGAATTTTTTTGGTGTCTTTTACATAACAAAGACATTTACACCATAGATTGATGCAGAAAAAGACACACATTTTTTGCATAAAAAATCACCATAATGCAGGGAATGACACAACCCAAGGCCACCTGCTTAATGAGTCTTCTCAATGTTCAAATGAAACTTATACCCATAACTGCAAAACACAAATTGTTACAGATATTAGCTATGAAACATTCGCTTACAGCCTACACAAACACAGGCAGTGGTATTTTAGAGGGGCATCCACATGGTTCTCCTCCCTGCTTTCTCAGCTCTGCCAGGCCTGAAGGCACAACAGTCACATGAAGATCCTGTTCTTGAAATGGCGCCTATCATGTGGAAAAATGCAAAAAAAAAAAAATGGAAACAAAAAAAAAAACTTGGTAGGGGGCTGTCTGATGGGGGTTAAACTGAAATGAAAGTGTTAGTTTAGTTTACTCATCTTAAGGGAGTGGATTTATTGGCCTTTAATGCATGATTACTCAGCGGGTAGACAGCTCATAATTATTGATTGTTCAATTGCGCCATGGTGGTTAGATAGCACTCTGTCTTAAGGGGCTCTGTGCCAATCATACCATCCTATTTAACCATAACATTAGGCACTCTATTCTGTTTTACCCTATACTCTGTAGAGCTGAAGTGATTAGTCGATTAATTGATCAGTTGTTTGAAAGAAAAGTAATGTGCAATTTAAAATCTTCAAATAAACTTTGATAGTTCATTAATCGTGTAAGTTGTTTTTTAACCATAAATACCAAACACTGTTTTGTTACAGCTTCTCTATTGTGAGGCTTTGCTGCTTTTTCTTTGTCTTGTTAATATCCCTTGGAGCGTTTGTTGGCTTAAAAAAGGATTGCATCATCTTGGGCGTTTAGTACATTTTGACATTTTATAGATCAAACTAAAGTCTAATCAGCTCCACTACTCAACTCTTTTGCTCTGTTCACTGATTTATCCTTCTGCGCTGGAACTTTACCCAAACTTAACCCATCACAGCCTTCGGAAATAGCACCCAGCCCCACCATAATCAACCATATGCTCTGTTCCAGTGTGGTGCGATCCAGTCATCTCGCCCAGTGGGCCTCACATAGTGGTTCCCAAGAGGGGGAAGCTGGAGCTGCGTTGCCACGACAATGCCACAACACCTGGCACCCCATCCAGCTTGAGGTGGCAGCGGGAGAGGTCTCGCAGGCTGGAGGGAGAGGTGGAAGAGGGTGGAGTGGCTTATGTCAAGGTGCCATCAGTGCAGGCCTTACACATGGGTCGTTATGTGTGTGTCAACAACAGCACACTGGAGCACAGCTCCATCTACGTTTACGTGAAAGGTGGGTTGTTGGTCATGATGAGCGAGGGGCGGCTTGTGAATGCACATGTGTGTCCATCAAATAACATCTATTAATGCAAATCTCCCTCCCTCTTTCTCCCTCCTCAGACCCCCAGAATGCCTTCCAGCGCACCATGGTGGACGTCATTTTGGTGCGTGCAGGTGAGAACTGCACCATCCCCTGTCTTGTGACTGACCCTGAGGTCACTCACCTGGCTTTGGAGACCTGTGATGGACGACCTTTGCCCTTCAGTATGAGTTACCACAGCAACCTCCAGCGAGGCGTCATCATCAGCAACGTGAGAAAGGAATATGAGGGCTGTTACATATGTGTGGGGCAGCTTGGTGGACTCAAAGTCACGTCTATCCAATACACTGTGGATGTACGACTTGGTAAGCAAGAGATATGATGGACAGGGGCGATTTGTAATATTTTTGTTTTCCAAACTATAACTCATGTTGCTGAATTTGTACCACTGTTTAGTGGCTCTCTGTGTGGCATAGCTTTACTAGATTTATCATCTGGGAGATAATTAAGCTAAACGGGGAAGACGAGGGCTAGATTGAATGCTGTATGTGCAGCTGGAATAAGCAACGGAAAGGCTTCAGTCATCTTTCCAGTAAGGTGTGTATGCAGTATATGCAAGGTCAGTGTGAAGTCACAATGGATAGTCTTGTTTTTCAGCCTAAAAGCAGCTATTAGCTCTGAGTGATTATTCAGGGGAAAGTAAAGTCTTTGCTAATGCTTTGGGAACCGTAATGTAAATGAAAAACAGTTAAGTAAAGAGTAAAATTGTTCATAACCTTGCGACTGCTTGTTTAAAACAAAGGCAGTTGGTGGGCAGCGTGTCGGTCAGGGTGGGGGTGTAAATATCATGATTAATGGAGAACTTGCTTATGTTTGGAGCAATGAAAAATAATATGGGAAGTAGGTTTGCAGATGTTTTTTTCACTGTTGTTTAGCAGGTATAAAGTTGAATGCCCTTTACCCAAGTTCATTCTTGTGGGACATTTAATAGGAAAGAGTCCTGAGATCTCAGATCATACCGTTAAATACAAACAGGATTCATAAAGACGCACAAGAAGGGCGGGAGTGACGTTAAAATTGCTCTGTAAACAAAAGCCAGCCAGTGAGTTAAGCAAGAAACAGCCATCCAACCAAAGAATACAACCTACAGTTGTGAGTCCACACAGTGAAAAATGTTGAGGGACTGTGATAAACCATGTCCACAGATTATCAGTCAGTGGTAAAGATGTAGGAGATACCAACCGTTTTCTTGCATTAAAGGAAAAACAATGTTTGTTTCCAAAATAAAATAAAGTGTCAGTCCAAGTTTTTTGACAGGGTTTTTGGGATAAAGGTGTACAAAGGTTCAATATTTCACCTTTCCTGTGTTTTGGTGAAGTTTTCATATCCATAGATATAGGATATAGGAGATATATTCGTCCTCTGTCAGGCTTCTCTCTGGAACTCTCGTAACAGCAGGTCGGTGAGCCAATCAGAAGAGAGGAGGTTCTGAGCCTCTCTTCTGATTGGTTGACTGTTTTCTGAGTGATCGAATTAAATTATAGCAGATTTCAGGTGGTGGGTCCAGGTGGGCTGGGCTTGGGGCATGACTGAGAGTGGTGACTGCTTTGTTGTGACATCACAAAGTTATGGAAATCCTGACAGCTCATTTTAAGGCACAGTCTCAGAAAACGGACTAACTGTATTTCTGTGTGGACTGAGCGCCTTGAAACTTTTACAGTATTAATATAGAACCTAGACCTGCTTTATAATCAAAAAAGACATGGAAATCTCACTTTATATTACATGGGACCTTTAAAAGAGGAAACCACTTAAATATTGTTAGCTTTGCAGGTATTAAGTCATAAACCAAATTTTGACTTTCTGGTGGCACCAGAGGTAATACAAAATTTGGAGGCTTCATCCTCTGAGCACCATGAATGTCTGTACAAAGTTTCATGGTCCTCCACAAAATAGTTGTTGAGATATTTCAAGAGCTGGACTGACTGACCTACAGACGGACTGATATCGTCATCCCTAGAGCCACTAGCAGGGCTAAAAGTCTACATTAGAGACCGTAATGTATCAGACATCATTATCATCATGGCAGCCAGCAGACAGCAATCAAACTATCAACAATTTACATTGCAGAAGTTGGAAGAGGTTCAGGTCATAGCTTTTTCTCTAGAGGTATATTGAAGTGAAATGTACCATAAAAGCAGTTTAAGTAGACGTCAGTGGAGACTGATTATGTTTCTGTTTGTCCCTGCACTGCATCAGTATTTTCAGTCTGGTCTGCAGTGGGAAGACAGCGAACAGACAGGCTGGGAGGAGTAGTGGCGTAGTGTCCTCTTGACTGATGGAGAGAGGGACAGAGAAAAGAGACGTGAGGGAGGAAGGAGCAGAGGGATTAGAGTCCCATACTGAACAAAGCTTGGTAACGGTGCATGAAGGCCGTGTTTGGAGTAAATAGAATTACCGCAGCCTTCGTCAAACACAGCCACTGAAGTGACGTCAGTGGGGATTTATTGGTGGGAATTAATCATGCAATTTGTGTACGTATAAGTGTCTACATATGCAAGCACTGTACTTGTGTGCATTGTCGTGTGAATATAAATGTGCATTAGTGTGTGTTTGTGCACTACTGCATACCCTGCCATTAAAGACACAGAAGTCACACATTTTTGAGGGTATTTTATGATAGCATTTATTTATTTCTTACGCTTTCAAATTTAGTTTCAGCAGCATTTTGATTAAAGACATTTACTACACACTTTTATCCAAAGTGATATACAATGATTATAGGAATACTATACAACACAATAAAATAGTTTCAGTCTCATAAATAACAATCCGTGAGAAGTGCAAAGGTCATGACCTACGTGACCCAAGTGTCCCTGTGGCCTTTTTCAAGAGCAAATGCCTTGGAAGCAAATATAGTAAGAGCAAGATGGAAGCGTTTTTATGAGTGTGCTGGTTTAGATGGGCTTACCAAGTTCAACAGTTATGATGATGTCATTTTTCCATTTCTTGATCCAGTTCCAGTGGTGCCCCCAGTGATCACACTGTCCCAGAAAGACACCATCATCTTGAGGAAAGGAGAGCGGTTTGAGCTCACCTGTAGCTCCACCAATGTCAACCCAGACTTCAGTCTCAAGTGGGACGTCCCTTCAACAGCGGTGAGATTGATGTAGCGATCGACTGGCAAAACGGGCTGCCAGTCCTCTGTGTCTGTGTCTGGGTGGCTGAATGACTAGATGTGAAACTCTTTTGTGAGACTTTTTTTTTCAGGTCTGTAGCTACCATGGAAAAGACTGAGTAGTAGTAATATTTCTATTAATAATATTTCATTCTACAATTATATATCACACATGGTGAGTTATATTACATGTGTTTTAAGACTTCTTCTGGCCCTTAAGGCAACGAATGGATTTTTCTTAGGTAAAATACTTCTAAATACATAATTTTGAAGAACAGAGTTAATTTTTGGGGGGTTTAATCCATTGGACATTAAAACACAACTGGGAGGAAAGCATAAGCTCATTTGAAAAACTGAAGTAAAGCATGATGCATGCAAAACACTTGATCTGTCTGGTATTACATCCGGTGCACTGCTCACCTTTGACCCCTGATGTCCCGCAGCATCCTGAGGAATCTCAGGCCTCACACATCCTGTCTGGCTCACGTGGTTATCAGCGAGCCACCTCGCTCTTAATCGCAGCTGTCAACCAATCAGACTCAGGCACATACCGCTGCTATGCCCACAACGAGAGAGGCATCAGTTCTACAACGCTGCAACTGGACATCCGCAGTGAGTGCTAAAGTTGGTTTATGATGTGCACGTCTTTGTGTGTGTGTGTGTGTGTGTGTGTGTGTGTGTGTGTGTGTGTGTGTGTGTGTGTTTTATTTTGCCTTATATTTTGTCATTTATATGTAATTAGATAGGTAATTAAATTGTGATGTTTACATCAACAGTGTAATAATGATTTCTCATTAACCTGCATGTTCTCATCCAAAATCACAATTATATCAACATTCTTTCATTATATATCTAAGAAAGTGAGCCATTTGTATCTGACAATGACTTAATGTGTGGGATTCACAAAAAACTCTTGGTCATGATCCAGCTACTTTCAAAGAGCTGCACTGTTGCATGTTTGGGCGTGCTGCTCTGACAACATCCAGACTCGTAGAGTTATGATCTCTAATTTGCATAAGTGGATGCCTCAGGAAAACATCTACCATAAGCTGTGTATATTTATTGTATATACTCAGATTATTTGTTGTTGATTTGTCGATTGGTCATGTCTGTGGATATGCTCTGTTCATATAACAGACAAAATAAACCAAATGAGTCAATACAAACTGCTTCCTCAGCAGCAAGGAGTGAGCACCCATGGCTGCTCTTTACAGACTGTAACATCACATGACGTGAGATTTGCATATGTGTCATGCTGTTGAGGCCCAATATGCAAAGTTCACAAGTCTAATGTTACATGAACTGTCATCATGAAGGTTTTCGATAGTAAATGTTACAAACTGGTGAGGAATCTGGCCCTTGACACCCACATGGAGCAGATCCGGCTGCGGTTGTACTGGGCTGCTTCCAGTGTAATTGTGTGAATAGGGCATACTTGCTAAAGGGGCGGTTTGGCTCTCAGTGAAACCTCCCTGAATAAATAACGGTAACTGTATCTTGGGGACATTTTGTGATTTTTTTTTTTGTCAGTATCAGGATTTTTTTTCATTTCTGACTTCTTTATCCCAACATTTTGTTGCTCTTACCTGCATAAATATCTACAAATGGGTGGAAGGCACATTTTCATAAGGCATTGCGGAAACTGTAGGAAACTAAAATGTAAGTAGGCTACACCTGTTGAAGGAAAACAAGAAGGTATATCACAGTAAATCTATAAAATATCTTCTGCAAGGCAACGGATATGTAACACTGAATATGTACTGAATAGAACCTGAACTAATGACACATACTGTAGTTAGCTATTGCATTTGCTTATACTGAAATGGACTGAAAGGTAGAGTACACTTTTCCTTTAGCATTGCATATTTCTCTACTCCAGATCAGGGGTTCATCACCATGTTAGGAAGTCCCGGTCCAGTCCAGGCAGATGTTAAAGAGGGGGAGAGCCTGAGCCTCAGGGTAGAATTAGATGCCTATCCTTCACTCAACTCCCTGTTTTGGTCTTACAATGACAAGCGGCTCCTCAACACCACAGAGCACGTCATCACTATCCACCGCCGCAAATACAGGTACAGAAAGTTTACAGTGTGTGAAAGGAATTCACTGTGAGTGCACGTGCATGTGCACACACGGACTGCAAAATGTATGTTTGTCTTATCAGATACATCACTGAGCTGAGACTAGTGAGGGTTCTCGGCTCAGAAGGCGGGATCTATAAGTTCTCAGCCAGTCATGAGGATGCATCTGTCGATCATTCGTTCCATGTGTACGTCAACAGTAAGTAACTCTCACAGTTGTCACATGCGTTAGTTAGAACACAATTTCCCAAAGGTTTGAGCATCAGAAAATGATGACACATGCAATCATCTGATACTGTATATATATATATAAATACAGCTGTTGTGGTTTTTGAAAATGAACACTAAAGTACCTTACATCAGTATCCAGAGAGTAAGTTTGATACAAGCTTGTTAGATAAGTGTCTCTCTTTTGTCTCTGCAAGGTAAGCCTGTTATCATCGCCCGGGAGGGGCCTGTTGACGGACAGGTGCGGTGCATCGCTGCAGGTTACCCAGTACCTAAAATCAGCTGGTATTTGTGTGAGCTGCCCCACACGAGGTATGCCGAAAATATATTACACTGCTTTTATGAAAAGAGGGTTTATTTTGCTTTGTTTATATCTTTAGATTGCTTACATCAGAATAAGATAGAAAGATGATGATACACAGCTATTGCCATGATATGATATGATATGATATCTTTTATACTTTTAATACTCTGTCTTGCTCTTCCACCAGCAGGAGTCGGTTCGTATGTTGTTATGTAATTATGTAAAAAGTAGCAGTTGGTTACAAATGATTGCTAAGATGTCGATCTGGTGAGAGTAGTAAGAAGAGAATAAATTTGTAGCTTGTATCTATTTTTTCAAGATAGTTATCCTGTAATCACAAGAAAAACAACTTTGTTATCCTGAGACATTTAACTCATGATCTCAAGGTAACTGATAAAATAACATAATGGCAACCATGGCTATTCTCAACCTTTACACATTTATCTTTAATAAGTGTCTTAAATTTCAATAATCTATGATATTATCTGACAGCAATATAATAAAGAGATACCATCATCATATCAGGACGTGTATAATAGTATTTATTGATAGTAGCAATAGAAAAAGACTTTGGCGCTTAGACCACATCAATAAGAAGCATCTTCATTAAACGTATGGAGAAGAGCAGTTTCCCCAGAGTCTAGAGACAGAATTACAAGATCATAATTTTATGTAAAGAATGGCATCCAGGGACTCCATTGGCCAGATAAGACTTAGTGAAAGCATTTTGACATTGTTGGACAACAGAAGAGACGGAGAAGACAAAAAAGGGAAGGAACAGCAGAAATTCACCAAGAGAGGCCAAAAACCAAAAAAATGAGAGGGAGGATCTTCCTTCTGTCTCCTGTTATTTTCTGCTGTAATCAGGAACTTGCTCCGTTATCAAACAAATGAAGGAACGTGTTGGAAAATAAAGACCTTCAGCACCTTTATAACCTCTCAACAGGTGCTCACACCTGCCAAATGCCACCCAATTGGAGACTCCGGACGTCGCCATGGTGACCGAGTCTGCGTTTGGTAAGAGTGAGGTGGAGAGCCGACTGAACATCAGCAAGGAGCACGCACACTACCACACCCTCGAGTGTGTGGCGAGTACGGAGGGGGAAGAGGCCTACACACTTTTCCTCATCAGTGGTACGATACTGTAAAATCACAAACACACACACACACACACACACACGCGTGCGCACACAGGTTCGTATGTGAATATTATCTCATTCATACCATACCACAAATATCGTTGCATCAGTATACACACATAGTAAACATAAACAAAGACACACAAACCCATTGACCCCGTGTCTTCGCAGGCCAGGTGTGTGGTGACTGGGTACAGATTGAATAAGATTAGTGTATGCTGACTATGCAGGCTGGGATTATATGGTGTAGACTCGCTAATCCTTGTCACACAAACAAACACCACTGCTGCAGCTGTCTGTCTTAACTCTGGAGGGAGAGGATGTGGCTGTGGCTGTGGCTGTGTGTGTGTGTGTGTGCGTGTGTGCGTGTGTGTGTGTGTGTGTGTGTGTGTGTGTGTGCGTGCGTGCGTATGTGTGTGTGTGTGGGTGTATGTGTGTGTTTGTGTGTCCAAAATGTTGTTTATACTTAAAAGCTCCATGTGATTTCTCATTGTGTGCTTGTTGGTGTGTGTTTCCTCTCAGAACGCATTGTCCCCCACAAACTCTTCACTCCTCTCCTAACTGGTATGGTGGCTACTGGCGTCTTACTCAGCCTCATTCTACTGGTGCTGCTCTATAAGTACATGCAGGTAAGATGGGAAATATATCATACATACGTATCATTACTGTAATGAAGGACTGTTTTAATCTCAGTGAAAGTAATAAATCTCTCCTAAATCACATAAATCTGTTACCATCAATCCCATTCAAATCCATGAATCAGTTTAAAAATCCATAGACATCAATGTCAAATCAAGGTTCATCTAGCAACATTGATATGCAGTTTGCATCGTGGAAAAATAAATGGCTGCAATAGTATTTGGCAAAGGGCCCACTCTCCTTTACTGATGACTCATGCCTCCATCTTGTTGAGTTTGTTAAAGTTCGAAACATCTTGTTCAGATCAGACTAGTTTTTGTTCTGCATTCCATATTCTGCTGATAGCAGAAGAAACACGTCCTTTTAATCAATATGAATGTGTCCTAATGAATCTGAAATGAATCAATCAACCATTCAGAGCGCAGACACGCTGCAGCTAAAGGCTTTTTTTGACACCCCGATCACATTAATTTGCCCCCCACAGCATGCTGCTCTTAACGCACTCAGATGACTCAGACTCCTTGAGAACTAGTTTATGAATCCGCAGCGGGATCATCAGGGGAAAGTCTAGACACAGGCTGTCAACTAAAGTGCCCTGAGTAATCTGAAATTGAATAGAAGAGCGATGAGAAAAGGCCAAATATGTGAGCTATACCAACATGTAGTCACATACAACAAACAATCCCAGGAAACTTATCCACAGTCACTCTCTCTGCAAAAATCACTGTCCTCTCTCCTCTCCAAACTTCAACAGAAGCCAAAGTTTCAAATTCAGTGGAAGGTCATCGAGAGTATCCATGGCAACAACTATATTTACATTGACCCCACCCAGCTGCCGTATGACTCCAAATGGGAGTTTCCTCGACAGAAACTGCGCTTTGGTGAGTTTTCATGGCTGTGTAGCTTTACTATGTGTATGAGATATTCCTGCAGTTTGAAACAAGTTTTACTCGCCTCATTTGCATGTGTGTACTGTTTGTCATTCATTCACTGCAGAAACTGGTTACAATGTCAGCACTCATTTCCATGTTTGTGTTTGCTCGTGTGTGTGTGTGTGTGTGTGTGTGTGTGTGTGTGTGTGTGTGTGTGTGTGTGTGTGTGTGTGTGGGTGTGTGTGTGTGTGTGTGTGTGTGTGTGTTCTTACAGGTAAAACCCTGGGCTCTGGGGCTTTTGGAAAGGTGGTGAGGGCCACAGCGTATGGACTCTGCTCTGCGGATACCGTTACAACTGTTGCTGTTAAGATGCTCAAACGTAAGTTTGCCTGTCCCTGAGTCTGTGTGTTCTAACAACATACAGTTTATTGTAAGGGTGTATACAGTTGTGGAAAGTGACTAATTATATTTATTCAAGTGCTGTACTTAAAGAGTAACTTAACGCCCAACATCACTGCTAGCTGGGGTCAGAGGTGTGCTTTGTTGTACCTGTCATGGGGTCCTGAAGTACACCTGTGAGAGAACAGACATTTTACAAAAAAGCTGTTTGTCATGTTCAAGATGTCTATGAGTTTTTAGCAGTTCCACCAAAAACTAATTTCCCTTCTGAAGTTTCATTTAAATAATTTTTGGAGGCTAAAGAGGTTAAAAAAAAAAAAAAGAAGATTACCCAATGAGCAAAAATTGGAAAGTTTTTTCCTCTTTCCTACGCCATTAATCATCTCACTGGACTAAAAACTACCTTACAGTAAATAAAGTAGCTAAAGCTAGCTCCACCTTGACTAGCTACAATATTAAAATGGTTCATACACATTGATGCATCAGTATTAACAATCTAATAATGTTATATATAGTAATACATCCGGACAAGGACTCTTAATGGACTCATTCTACATTGCTGTGTTGTTATGTTTACTGATGTAATGGATGTGTGTATAAATGATGCGATGATGTCATCTCAGCCAATGCTCATGCCACGGAGAAGGAGGCGCTGATGTCAGAGCTGAAGGTTCTCAGTTACCTTGGAAACCACGTGAACATTGTTAACCTGCTGGGAGCCTGCACCATCGGAGGTGAGAGGAGCCGCTGCAAACCAGTCATCTAACTTTGGTCTGGGTTTATTATATGACCATTATATTTGCACTGAAGCTTTATTAGGTCATTTATTTATTGACTGTTTTTTTTTTTATGGTTAATGAGTACTGTTTGGATGATTGTGTTGAAAGCTTAGACACTTACATGATCATGCGCTGACTTGCTACTACGCCCAGCCAATATGGTCCTTTTATCAAAAATCAGATATTGGACAGTCAGTATTGAAGCGGCTCAGAAATGAAGACGTGATGCACTTTGACTGGTCACAAATTTTCGGTGCAGTGGATCAATATTATCTACCTGTCTAGCCCTCAACATTGATTGTAATGCAGCATTTAAATGGTATTCCAATCGAGTATGCATGAGTATGTTATTGCTGGGAAACACGGACGCTTAAGATGTTTTTGTAGTGATGTCTCGTGCATTAAAAACTTAATTTAAAGATATTGACACACATTTCTACAACATGTTTTAACTCAAACTACTGAGATCAGCCTTTAAACACACACAGTTCTGCCCCGCGTCAGTCCGTTTTTCTCCTCTTTTGGCTCATCATTAGAGCTTTGAGTTTCTGTTTCCTTTTCATTGTTATATGCTGTCATGTGATTTCAAAATCAGTGAGTGAGGTTTCTCTTTTATCTCTGCATCCTGCCAGGCCCAATTTTGGTGATCACTGAGTACTGTTGCTATGGCGACCTCCTCAACTTCCTGCGCAGAAAGAGAAATTCCTTCCTTAATTCCCAAGTTGGTGATGGTTACTATCGCAACGTCTTGAACCAAACTGAGCCAACAAGGTGTGTATGTGTGTGTCTTCTTAATATCAACTGCTGTTAAAAACTGATTATTACCATGTCAAAATGTAATACTTGCATGTGTCTGTGTGTGTGTGTGTGTGTGTGTGTGCCTTTGTAGCCGAGATGTGACTGGTACGGGATATATGCCCATGCGACCCTCTGAGAAAGACCGGTCTTCACAGTCAGGTAGAAAACTTCTCACTGTATTTTCCATCACGCATTGCAACAGTGCGTTTAAAGTCTCTGGTTTCTCGCACTAAAGCTGACAATGTAATCTTCGTCTAGATGATATTGATGAAATGTCTCTGGACGCTGAAGATCTCCTCAGCTTCTCCTACCAGGTGGCCAAAGGAATGGAGTACATTACTTCCAAGAATGTAAGGCTTTTACTGACTGTGTTAATATTTATAGAGCAGTCACAGAAGAGACATGCTACTGCTGGTTTATAAATCACATTATGGCTCAGGGCCAACATGCTGTACATTGTCAGCTAGTAAAATCTGACCCTAACCCGAACTAAACACGGAGAAGCTGCATTTACTGTAGATCTTATTCTGCAAATAGATGGAACCAGCCTTCTCACAATCTTAGCCACTTTAAATTTCAAATTAAAACTCTCTGGCTCACTTGTCTGCCTTTGGGTAATTTTTCTCTAACTGCACTTTTGTGTCTTTTATTAAATTAGGCATTATTTATGTCTAGACCGTGATTATCCTAAAATGGTTCCCCTGAAATTGTTTACTTTAATGTTTTACATA
The DNA here is from genome assembly GCF_021018895.1 of Seriola aureovittata. Lineage (NCBI taxonomy): Eukaryota > Metazoa > Chordata > Actinopteri > Carangiformes > Carangidae > Seriola > Seriola aureovittata. The sequence continues at coordinate 15,975,082 of NC_079366.1, forward strand.
AAACCTTTTACTACTCTATATAACTATGTTATACTATGCACTCCATAGTGCTGAATTGAAGCGTAATAAACTTACCAGATGAATAACACAAATTAATACTAGAATCTACTTTCTTGTAATGAAAGAAGTGCCCACTGAATTCAAACACAGGTTTAATTCCACGCCTCTAGCCTGAAGCAGAGTCTGTTATTCACCTTTTCTTTCAGCCATAAATAAAGGAGGCCACTGAATTAAATATTAATTGCTTCTCTGGATTCAAAGGGGAATACAAAACATATATTTGTTTATGAGTCATTTTTTGCCAAATATGTATTAACATAAACTGTATCTGCTCTCAAATATAATCCTAAAACAGTTTTATTAATCAATACTATTCTTAAATGAATTGAAAGAAAATAAATAAATAATAATATAATAATAAAAATAATAAAAATAATAAAAAAAACATGTAGGTTGTGTGTGCTCCTGCAAAAACTTGGTCCACCAATGAAAAATACTGAAAAATAACTGGCCCATGGTCTCTGCTTTATTTATTCTCTTCTCTTTGTCATATTGTTTCAGTGCATTTTGTGTTTTATAAAGAGTCGTCAGCTTGGCTTTTGTGTTTGATACAAGTTTTACTCGCCTCATTTGCATGTGTGTACTGTTTGTCATTCATTCACTGCAGAAACTGGTTACAATGTCCGCACTCATTTCCATGTTTGTGTTTGCTTGTGTGTGTGTGTGTGTGTGTGTGTGTGTGTGTGTGTGTGTGTGTGTGTGTGTGTGCGTGCGTGCGTGCGTGTGTGTGTGCGTGCGTGCGTGTGTGTGTGTGCGTGTGCTCAGTGTATTCACAGGGATCTTGCAGCCAGAAACATTTTGCTGACTCACGGCAGGGTGGCAAAAATTTGTGACTTTGGGTTGGCACGAGACATCACCACTGATGCCAGCTATGTCCTCAGGGGCAATGTGAGTCTGTCACTCTTTCTCTCTGACCTTCCTTCCCTCCTTCCTTCCTTCCTTCCTTGAAAGTGGAAAATTCTCCACATCTCTTGAATAATTCACTTTAGTAGAGCTTGACCTTGTGATCAGTGTGTATGTCAAACAATCTCATGTTTCTTTAACTAGCTTTTCACCTCATCTCACAGTCCTTATCAGCAAATAGAAATATAGTATATGCAGAATATGTACATGCAAAGTCCTACATGTATTATTTGGCTGTAAGAAATACATCCGAGTATTTGAGGAAAAGAATGAATAGAAAATGCCCCTGCTCACTGCTGTTTATCATCTGTGAAAAAGCTTTGCTTGAAAAAATGGAACCACTTTACAATAAGACTACCCTTATAAAGGATTTATAAACGGTTTATAATTAGGTTATTAATTCAGTCGATAACACTTTATAAATGATAAATAAACAATTATAAACGAGTTATAACACAGTGTAAGTGTAAAACCCATCATCATTTTTTAATGAGTAACTATAAGACTCTGTTTTACCAGTTGTAAAAACTAGTATGTATGAAAACTGTGTTATAACTTATAATGTTATATATCTCTCTCTCTATATATATATAACATAATTATATTATAACATAATTGTTTATTTCTGATTTTTTAAGTGTTAACAACCAATTTAATAACACATGATATTAGTTAATGATATTTCTGAATGAAAACAAAGAGAACATTGTCCATGTAATCATGGGTCTTCCTCCTGCAGGCTCGTCTGCCGGTCAAGTGGATGTCTCCCGAGAGTATTTTCGACTGTGTCTACACCTTCGAGAGTGACGTGTGGTCCTACGGCATCCTGCTCTGGGAAATCTTCTCTCTGGGTAACATTTCCAGTTAGAGCTGTACCGGGGCATCTGTTTTCATAATGTCTGAGCAATTATTATCATCCATTTGAGCTGACTGGGGCCTTATTAGAGGCGCTGATGATGCTCCCAAGCAACAACATCACTTAGTGGATCTAATACATGCTGTAGCTCTAGGAATCATCATCATTACAATCCATGATTTTTTTTCTTCCTCCAAATAAATAAGACAAAAATGACAGTTATTTTAAGCGTATGCATATTGTATGTTGGTGTTGCAGGTAACAGCCCGTACCCTGGGACGCAGGTGGGCTCAGCATTTTATAGGATGATTCAAGAGGGCCACAGGATGAGTAGGCCTGAGTTTGCTCCCATTGAGATGTGAGTATTTTTATTTGAGGATTATAAGTAAGAATGCGGTCTATCATTATTTTTATTGACAATTAATCTGTGGACTTTTTCTCTCAAGTAATTGATTTATAAATGTCAGAAAAGGCAACATATATCAAGTTATTTGTTTTGTTCAACCAGACACACACTGGAGTAGCTGAAACCAGTGAACATTTGGCATTTTTGCTCATGACTTAAACGATTCATTAATTATCAAAACAGTTGCCCTAATTTTCCGATTTAATGACTAATTATTGCAGCTCTCATTATAACCTGTGTCTCTTTTGTTATGATGATGAATACACTATGAACCAGCAGATGAATAAAAACACTTTTCTGAAAATGTTTATTTTTTATATTGGTGGCTACTTGCAATGTTCATCAGTTGGATTTTGTTTTTCTTTTATTAGTGTACAAAATAACACAAAAAGGAGTAATTACAGGGATAAATTACACACACACACACACACACACACACACACACACACACACACAGATAGATCGGTGCAACAAAATGTACAGCAAGACAAAAATGTTGTAGTGACACATAGTGAATTCTTTGTTACTTCTTTGTTTAGTTTTATACTGGCTGCACCTCTGTGTGCATAATGTCTGTGTCTAGTAGAAACCACCATATCCCCCTCTGTCAAAGCTAAACCCAGCCTCACCTCTGTAGGTACGACATGATGCTGTCCTGCTGGAACCATGATCCTTTGAAAAGGCCTTCCTTTAGGAAACTGGTGGAGAGGACTGAACTACTGCTGTCTGAAAATACCAAGAACGTAAGTATATAAGGATTAATAACTCACGTTATTTCTTTTTTCTTTTTTTAAGATTATTGTTTGGCGTTATGTCCTTAATGACAGTGTAGATACAAACAAGAAACAGCAGGCTTTTTAAAACTTCCATGAAACACGAGTGTGTGTTGCTTCTCAGGTTTACCTGACGCTGAGCAACGCCCCAATTCCTCCAGAGCAACAGAGGGCGTCATCACGGAGGCTGAGCTCTGTCTGCAGCACAACAGCACCCACCCAGCCTTTACTGCAGAGCACGACTGATGTCTTCCTGGACTATGTCTGACACACTCATACACTCATACATACACACGCAGACAGACACACACACACAGACAGACAGACACACACACACACACACATTTATATGCACATACACAATGCTAGGAAATATACAACCCCCCTACCTCCCTGATCGTTCTCTCCTTTTACTGCACAAGTATACGAGCCAAATACACTCTGTAGACTACTAACAACACATTCACTCAAACTAACTCTCAAGTGCTCACACATACACAAAGACACACACACACACACACACACACACACATAGATATTGTATATATACAATCCTGCACTAGGCTCTCAGTATTGGCCTCTATCTAATCTTCCCTTTGGCGTATTGATCTCTGTAGTAGGTATTTTAGGTGCACATCTATACAAGCAGACTCAAGCTCTGGCCACCCATCAGATACATCAGCAGCGGGAGGAGTTTTGGCTCACAATCAGCTTTGGATTACATCTTAAAATGCTTTGGGAAAAACAGAGACTACGAGTAAATACCTGACCGTGGGAGATGATATTGGACTGAGGCATGGATAAGCGGAGTTTGTGCCTGATGACAAAACTACAAGAAGTCTTTGTGTCAGATTTGTCTCTCATTTTAAACAAACAATACAACATTTTGGGAATTACACTTACATGCTTTGTTAATGGGAATTAGGTGAGACCAGTCTCATGTCTCATGTTAAGTATGGAGCTGTAGCGAGCACGCAGTTAGCTTAGCATAAAGAAAGGAAACCATAGGAAACAGCTAGTTTGGCTTTTTCCAACAATAAAAATCTGCCTACCAGCACCTCTAAAGCTCACTGATAGGTGGACCGTATGCTATGCTAAGATAACTGTGTCCTGGCCACAGCGTCATATTTAAGAAACCAATATAAAGGTGACATCTACCTGTTTATCGCTCAACAAGAAGGTGCATAAAAGGGGCTTAAGTGTATATCACTAAATGTCGAACTATTCCTTTAAAATTCTTAATTTACTGCAAAAGTCACTAAAACAGAGGTTGTCCGCAAGCCTACCTTAAAACTGGTTTTAACAGGCCTTGAAAAAAAGAGACCCAAAGTCTTAAATGAGCCATAGCAAGGTGGCATGCAAGCTCCTAATAATAAAAAACAAAGCCATAAGTTACAGAAACACCGATTCCCACCTGTGTGTTGTAGCTTTGAATACTGTGACTTATAAAAACTAACTGGTGTATTGCTGTGTGTATTTTAGGGATAGCTTTAGTTTAGTCTCTTTAGCAAAGCCACTGTGGTCAGGTGTTTAGGACTGATTGTGTGCTCTTTTTACTTGATTTATGTCAAACATGTATGCAATGTAAATACAATAGAGATGTGCCTTTAGATTTTTTTTTTTTTTTAATACTGAATGCATTTGGTTGTGACACAGTTGTTGTGGAGAGGACAGCCAGAAGAGAGCTTATGTTCACTGGTTTTAAGGTTCTTGCAGTTTTGATACAGTTGGTTGACTTGTAATAATAAAGTACCTGTGATGGTAGAACCACCTGGAAAGTGTCCATTTCCTTTTGTAATTTTCCCGTTTCTGTGACACAAGACTAATTAGACTAATTGGGCACAGTGGGGCTTTAAGCTAAATGCTAATATGCTGAATTTTGGCAGGTATGATTACTATATTCGACATCTTAGTTTAACGTGTTAGTATGGTACAATTTTTTTAATTAGAACGAGTCACAAAGTACAGCTGAGGCTGATGGGAATGTTATTGGTTTTGCAGGTATTTGCAAGGCACAAATTAACATTTTTGCCTGTTAGATCAGGGGATCAGCAAAGTTATTACACTTATTCTGGACATGAATATCTGCACAAAATATAATGGAAATCCATCCAGTAGTTGAGCCTGTTCATTCAAACCAAACAAAAACAAACTCAAACAAAATATCAATGCAATCCATCCAACAGTGGCTGAAATATTTCAGTCTGGATCGAAGTGGTGGACTGAAGTTGCCACCCTTGAGCCACATCTCTAGCATGGCTATAAGACCAAAACAACAGAATTACAGCAGACATATGTCACGTATAATATTTGCAACTGTTTTTATTTTAAATTGACCAAGAGGGGAGAGGGGGGGTTATAATAATAGCAAACATTTTTGCTTCAAAATATTGATTATTATTACATTTGACTTTGGGGTAGATAAAGGAGCACAGTTCAAGAGCAGAAGAAGGGATATACATACATACAGTACAGGTAAGCATAGCACCATTTTACACTGAATACTGGTGTTCTTAGCTTTGTGTATGTGTACAGTATTATACTAGAACTAGGACTCATTTCAACCAAATTGTGTAGTGGAAAGGTGATCTGTGTGGAGGGGAGCCGTGCCGTCTTGTCAGTGGCGTCCCATTTCAAATATCCTACACCTCAAACTCTTTTTTTTTCCCCAAACCAGATGTTGTCAGAACATTATTGTTGCAAAAACAGAAACAGAAAGTTTGTAATGGCGAAACATTCAGAGGTTCTTGTACAATGCAAAGCCTGTAAATAAGATTGTATTTCAGATTCTAAATGTGGATTCTTGCGGTGAAACACACGATTCTCTCTCACACCCTTCGTTTTCCTTCATCACAAACCCTGTCAAAGGTTCTCCTTAATCAACAGTTACAACATCCATTAGTCTCTTTAAAACACCTTTACATTCTTTGGGCTGGGTATCAGTGACACAAACTATTAACATTTCAACATTACCCTTTAGAGTGATGCTTTAAACACAAACTAGTCTATAGAGGATCTATTTGCTATGTGATGGGTGGAAGACCTGGTTCGAATAGTAAGACCCTTGCTGTAAAATCTCTTAAACTATTTATTTTTTCTGACTCAAGACAAGAATTTGTCCCTGCTAAGTCGCATAAATGGCTATTTAAACTAAATTAAAAGCATATTTCTGAGGGCTACTATTTGAGACTGGTCTGATGTGTAGATATTGTGATAAATGTTTGTTGAGCAGTCTTTCATTGTAAAACAATAACAATGCCCATTAGCCTGACAGGTGACCAATGCTCTGCATAGCCTCACATCCATCCTTTTCCAGTCACACTTTTCCATATGAAAATATAATGGGTTACAGTGACAGTTAACATGCATACAAACTCTTTCTCTCACACAAACATGTATTCAAGTTGAGCTGTCCCACACTTGGGCTTGCAGAATACTAAGCCTAACCAGAGTGGAAGTTTCTTGAATATTACAATTATTTCTTTATACTGCAACGCAAGAACTGATTGGCTATCGCCAGGGGAAACCAATACTGACCCCCGAGTGATACAAGTAGGATCAAGAAGAGGAGACTCTATATTCTCGCTCTCTCTCGCTCTCTCTCTCACACACACACACACTCTCTCACACACACACACACACACAAACACAGACTCTTTACTACACTCAGAGACAAAACAACACATTCAAAATGCTCCTTTGCCAACCATTACAATTCCTCCAATCCAAGGCTTTTCTGTTCGATATGGCTTACAACCGTAGTACAGGGGCTGAGCCCATTTCCATCTAAATTTAAAATGGACCTAGGCCCAGCCCTGTTTTTAAACTGCTGTTTTAGAACTGAGAGACAAGTGAACTGAACTGCATGAGGGTTTCTGAGGCCTAGGAAGAGAAACAAGGATGAAACACTGATGATACAGAAGACCATGAGACAGATTTGATGTTACAATGAAGTCAGTAGATTTCTATCTGAGTGAAAGCTGAGAGGGGATTCTATATATTTCTGCACTACTTTATCTCAACAACACCCTTCTCCATCTACATCTTTATTCCTATGGAGTAGTCAACCTCTGTTTTTTCCTTTGATAAGGAAACGAGGAAGGCTCTTAGAAATCTGGGTCAGATTTGATTCAGTCACCACACCCTTTATGACTATTCTCCCTCTGGTCTTTGCAGCATCACTGTGTAATCCTTCATGGTCTGGTTCCAGACTGAGGCAGAAGCAAAACTTTCCACATTCCTGAGAATACAAGTACCATCCAGCAACTTCAAACCCTTACTAAGTCAATTATTGTAAGACACAAGGGGCGACAAACATACACAATCACAGAGACTCTCATGCCCACTCATGCGCACACACAGATTGTATCCCCAAAAACACACATTAACTCACAGAATCACACCACAGATTACAAACAACTAGGTCTCGACAGTGATTTACTGTACACAACCACATCAAGTGCTAAAGTTTCAGGAGGTTGAGGATATACTGTTTGTTACGTATAGGGCTCTCTGACTGTTAAAAAATAATCCCTACTATATACACACGCATGAACTTTATTAGGGGTAATATTTTGTTGAAAAATATATACGCCTTTGAATAGTTTGCTCAAAAAAAAAAATTGACTATGTTATTGGCACTTGGAATCACTAAACCCGTTATACGTACAGTGATCATCCTGCAAATAATTCAGTTCAACTGTAATCTAGTTTCTTGCCAAACATAATTTGTGATTACAAAGTTAAAAAGAGCGTTATTGTCTCAGAGACACAGTGTTTAAAAACACAACTTCCACAAAAAAAAAAACCCAAGCCCAACCATTTTTTAAACAAACTGACAGAACTTTAAAGACTCATTCTGGACTTTTTTTCTAAAAGAGACAAGTGGAGGAGGGAGAGGGGGGTCTTAGAGAGCACGTCACCGCTCCATCTTTGACCAGAAAACACTTGAACAAAGTAAAAATTCATTTTTCAAAAGCGGCTAATAAAAGCTTACACAGTTATTTTTTCCATGCAATCATATAAAATACTACATTTCTGTTTCCTGTTAGGCTATACTGGATATTTACAAGTTTGTTTTTTTATCATACAGTAAATCTGTACAAGGTCAGTCCACTTTGACACACCTTCAAAAAGAGTCAGTCGTTACCGTGGCGATAAGGTGTTCTCTGGATTTTTGTGGGCTTTCCACGGAGACTGGAGATCCCTCACAACTCCGCCTCTGGTGAGGGAAAAGGGGATTTTAATCCATCCTGTTGCCATGGTGACAATCCTCAGTGAGTTCCTTGTGGACTCTTTCCTCTTTCCTATGATTAATTTCTTTCAGCTGGAGGAAAGGAGGACATTTTGGGGGAAAGGAAGTTTGTGGCAGCCACACGACCAAAACAAATGTATGCCACAATTCCTTAAGAGTTTCAGTTCCCCCAAGTTTTCTAGCATAACATGTTTTCCTCAAATACTTTACTGTGGTTGGCTGCTGACACTGTCAGTCCTGTGCGATGTTGGGGCTTTCTGTTGTTTCTGGGGCTGTGGTTTCAGCTGCTGCTGGTGCCTCTGGTGGTGAGATTGCTGCTGCTGTTGTTGTTGCTGCTGCTGTTGCCTTTGCTGCTGCTGCTGCTGCTGTTGCTGCTGCTGCTGCTGCTGCTGTTGTTGTTGTTGTTGTTGCTGTGTTTGCTGTTGGTGTGTTGCCTGGGTAAATGTGCCCTGTTGTTGGAGTGGGAAAGCTGCCTGCAGAATCAGCTGAGTAGACTGGTTACTATGAAGAAGACGAGTGCCCTGACAGAAGAACAGTGCAAGACTATTAAAATATGAAACAGTTAATACTTGATTCAATAAATCCCTCTCTCTTTTCATACAACTCAGAATATTGTAAAAATTCTGTAAACAGAAGTTATTTTATAATCATTCACTGCAGCATTAAGACAACATTCTCCCTAAAATAAAATAAATGATACCTTGTCTTAACCTCCTAAGACCCGAGCTCTATTCTTTGCTATATAGGCTGATTGGGACCTGAGAAAAATTATGTCCACATATGAGGACATTAGTTTTAAATTTCGATTACTGAGTGGCAGTATAATATCCTCATATGTGGTCACCAGGCCCTTGTTGAGAAAAAGTTAGTATTGTGGTCTAGAGAACCCAAAATGTGAGGTCCACATATATGGACGCCAGGTCCTAGGAGGTTTAAAGATGCTTATTTAAATCAATGACATTTGCTACCCTCTACTGATACCTGTAGAAATTGCTGTTGTTGTTGCTGCCCCTGCTGGCCGCTCTGAGCCACTACAGCTGTCTGGTTTTGGCCATCTGGCTGCGCTTGAGGTGGTTGGGCTGGTTGCAGAGTCAAGGTCTGGGTCTGCCCTCCCTGCTGAAGTGACACAGAAGTTAACACAGAACAACAGGGTGACAGAGAGGACAGAGAACTCAAGTTTTGTTTACAATATTGAAGGCCATTTACTGCTTTTTACTACTCTTTATTATGTTACCTGTCATTGGATTCTCAAAGACTCAAAGACTTTATTCACAAATAATTTACAAGTCTTTGGTCCCGTTAGTCCTTTGACTAATTATTAGGTTTCAAAGATTTGACGAAGGTTAAGTAATTCAAAGAGGAAAAACTTTATCTTGACTTATTCTCTTGAAAATGCTTTCAGACCAAAACACTAGTCTATGTTTTGGATTCACAGTAACTTTTACCAAGATAGGTAACCTTTTCTTTCCAAGATTTCATTTATCCAAAAGAAATGTGCTGATCAAGGAAGCCAATTTTTCTCACTAAGCGTTTAAATGTACATTATTTAACACTCTCTCACATGGCCACCCACTTCAACCACAATCTGTCAGCACTGAGCAGCTGGATGCTAATGTGCCTCAGAGATGTTCAGAGTCATAATCGTTCCTGACCTCTGCCAGATCCGTTTCTTTAGTTTCTGTATGAGTCATATGGCTTTGTCCTTACCTGTTGCCCACCAAAGGGGTTGTATGCGGTGACCACCTGTCCCATGAACATGGAGGTGGGAACCATGACTGCGCCACATGCCATTGGAGCTGTCACCAGCTTGGTCACCAGCTGCTGCCCTGCTGGGAAACTGGAGAGGGTGAAAAAGAGAAAAAGATGCATTACAGGATCCATGAATCATACTGTATGTCGACAAGTATCAGTTTCGGTTTTTGTCTTCTTACCGGATTTGTCGGTCCTGTGTGAAGGTGGCCACGGTTGTGCCTTGCGGTGTGTTGTTCTGTGGCAGGCTGGTGCTGATCTGCAGCACATTGGGCTGCCCTGGCTGGGAAATCATCATGGTGTTGTACAGTGGAGTAGATACAGAGCCCTGGGTCTGGGGCTGAGCCTGGGCAGGTTGCTGGGATTGACGCTGGGGCTGGAGAGGAGCAAAGTGGAGATGGAGGAAGGGACATGACATGAATTAGACAGTAGATTGATTCAAAACTTATCTTTTGGAAATTATTGCACGTTTCCTTAGCTCCCGCATTTCATATTGGTACACGCACAATTTGAACAAAGCTTAAAATACATTAAAGAGATCATAAAACCATGAGGATACAGAGAATGAAAATTAATTGAAGTATGAACTCAACACATTTTTATGTATAGTAGCAACATGTCTATGTAAAAGGTGATGATGGGCTGGGAAAAGTTGTACTGAAGCAACTTCAAGACTTAGAAAAAACCTGATATAGTAAGGTGAGAAACCATTTGGCTTACTGTATGCCTGCCTTTGTAATAATACAGAGTACAGAGGGTAAATATGCTTTACACAACTTTACTGGCCCTGTGAGCATTCTGTGACTCACATGATTAAACACACAAACAGCATTCCCTGTGGCACTTCCTGTCATCTGAATGAGATGTAAACATTACCCCTCCACAGAACAGTACTTTGTTTCTGTAGTTTGAGAAACTCTCCTCATAAATGTGACCAACAGTGTCAAAAGTTCACACAACATGAATCATCTCAGATGACCTTGGACATAGTATACATTCTGGATCTTTCCTTTCTCAAGTTTGAGATATGGCTAATTTAAATCATAATCACACAACATGCAAAATGGAATCAGGACATTTTGGTCTGATCTGAATTTGCACAAAGGAATGGAGCATCTCCATAAGTGCTGTGTCTGTGTCTGTGTGTGTGTGTGTGTCTGTGTGTGTGTGTGTGTGTCTGTGTCCCACCTGTGTGAGGGCGTTGGTCTGCGGCTGTAGGGCCTGCTGAGGGGGGGGTGCCTGCTGCTGGATCGTGAGCTGCTGAGTTCCTGAATGGACGGGGTTAATGGTCGTTTGCTGGACCTGACTGGTCAGAGTACTCGTTTGCTGGACTGACCCCACCTGAGGGAGCTGTACGTTCATCGCTCCACCCTGCTGCTGAAGCAACATCTGTCACAATCAAAACACAGAGTCAACCCACAGTGGTCTGAGTGCACACTGCCTGAAGTTATTTTTGTACATTTTTGTACCAAATCTCATTATGTGTTCATTGTCATAACATAACAATTTACTGAGAGAAACTGTCTTTACAGGCTACACATGCAAGCAGTGAATCTGTTATTGCATTTTCCATTGAAAAGAACAAAAATAATACATAATGCATTGCTTCTAGGCCTGATCTAGGTCAGGCAAAGCCAGGTACAACACCACGGGAAAAGACAAAGCACAATACACTGACTGATCTTTTTAAAAAAGGAGGGGTTGCGTGCCAGTTTTGTTCAAGTAAGGGATTTTTCAAATTTGGAAAACATCTTGGGGAAAAACGAAAATGCTGCTGCTGAGCTCATGATTGTGTTCAAAAAAAAAAAAACGTTTCAAAAGGCGAGTATGCAATTACGCTGTCAGTAAAATGAACCTGTTCAGTAAACCAAGGCGGCTCTATATAATTCATTTTCTTTTGCTGTAAAAGTGCAGTTACATATATATATATATATATATATATACTGCTTTATGTCTTAAATTATTATTATTATATATTATTATTTCCTCCATCCAACGCTAACTAAATGAAACTGGGAATAAGGAGGAGAAGATTTCAAATGGTGAGACATTAGTGCACAACATTATAACTGTCACATTTAAGACAGTAAACAATAGACTAAATTTAAAGCTACAATACACAAGTTCTGGAAATCAATGTAGCGCTAGTATGAGAAAGCAAAACCACTCTGCTCCTCCCTACTCCGTTATACTCCACCAAACCTTCACCTATATCCTTGTCATGTTTGCTGTCTCAGCTAATGCAGGAATCGGGAGCTTGCTAGTGTTTCAGTCAGTTATAGTGACGTCTTCCAGCAGCTAATACTAGCCTGAAGCCTCAGTGCCAAAGGAGTAGCAGAACCAGAAACGTGTTCATGCATGGTTCATGCGAGGAGAATGTCTCTGCTGTTAATGAGTCTGTGTTACAAAGGCCTCTGACAGCACCTCTCCACTTTAAGATTGTGTTATGTGTGTTATGAACAAGTTAGGAACAAATGTTTCGGAGCACATTTAAACTAAAAAAAAAACATTCGAACTATGCTATACTATAGCTTTATAAATATACAATAAGCAAACTTGACCTAAATTAAATGCTAAATTTTACATTGTAAAATGCTGCTGCCTTGACACCTATCTGCATCTTACCTGTATGCCCTGTCCCTGGACTCTCTGCAGCTGCTCTTGGATGTGTCTGAGTTCCTCCTGCTGCCTCTGGATGTTGGCCTGGATCATTCTGGTCCTCTGCTCCAGCTGCTCCTTTAGGTGTTGCATGGCATTCACCTGTGCCGAGAACTCCATCACCGGCTGTGGGTGTAGAGAAAAATAATAGGTCACTTACTTACTAATACAGCAGTATTACATTCCAGTGTTCATTAAACACTTGCAAGTGAGCATAACAAACTTTATATCAGGGCTGTAGCTAATGATGATTTTCATCATTGGTTGGTCTGACGATTATTTTCTCCATCATTTATCATTTATTATTTGTTCGATAAAATGGCAGGGAATAGTGAAAAATAAGACATCTTAAAATGTCTTTTTTGTCCAACCACTAGTTCAAAACCTAAAAAGTATACAGTTTATTATCACAGAATACAATGAATACCAACCAAGTAATTAACAAAGTGATCAACGTTTCAGCTCTACTCAATAGCACATCATTTTGTGATGGAAGTACCCGAATGTAGTATCATGATTCTCACCTGTACGTTTGTCTGTAGCTGTGGTTGTTGCTGCTGCTGCTGTTGTTGCTGTTGTTGTTGTTGTTGTTGCTGTTGTTGTTGTTGTTGTTGTTGTTGTTGTTGTTGTTGTTGTTGTTGTTGTGTGATCATGCCTGGAGTCACACTCTGGCCTGTGGTCTGAGAGCTCATAGACTGCAAATACAAAGATAATCAACAGTATTGAGACATATGCAATGTATGAATTTCCTTAACTCCAGTGCATTATAAGACAGCATTAAGTGAATTAAATTCCATGTCTGTATGTGATATATAAAAAAATCAGCTTCTGTACAAACAGAGCATTATGGTTTGCTATATGTAACTTTTTGTGGCCAACAAAGTCTCACCTGGCTGCTGATGGATGAGCGGCGCTGTGATGTCATCTCCATGGTGGAGGCTAGTGACTGCCGAGGAGGCGTGGCCGTGTCCATGTGTAGCTTGGATGCTGTTGCTGCAGAGAAAGAATCATTGATGAGCAAGAGTCCTATTCAGACCATGCTGATGATAACATATCATCTTAATGCAGGGCTTCGTCATCCCATTAAACTCAATTTACTTTAGAGTATATGGAAGGGTGTGTGTGTGTGTGTCCCCTTACAAGTGCAAGTGTTGTCAGAGACATGTGATGAGGACTTCCGGGAACTCCGTGAGGAGGTTGAGGGTGTTCGGCTGTGGTCAAATCGCTCCAGAGCCTCCTTGAGGCTGGATGTGTTCAGCTGTGACTCTGAGCCAGAGTCCTGACTCTAAACACAGACAAGCAGAGGAAAAATGCGCAAAAATAAAAGTCAGACTGCATACAGGTGACAATGACAGGGCTAATGGGTAAGTGGGTAAAGGTTCATTCTAGAAAAAAAATCCATTAAATCTGATAGAACCCACAACAACATACAACAAACACACCGCATGTGTATTAATGTGAGATCAACAACCGCTCTCCTAGTGTCGTATCTGTTTGTGAATTCCACACAAAGTTTGATTCAATTGTTCTTTTCATATTGATGCAATCACTGACCAATGGGAGAGTCTCACTCATTGACATAACATCACAGAACAACAAAGATTTGTAGACAATGTAACACATAAGAAAAGTTCATAGGATGAAAAAATAAGTAAGAAATAGGCCTTTAACTTCCTGTTGTTTGAAACAGATTACATTAAAAAGTTTTTGGCCTTTATTTTGACGTATCTAAAAATATAATGGGCCATGAAGAAGCTGAACTTATCATTTTACATGTGTAAAATGATATACACATATTGTGATATTTATATTGTTAGTAAAAAGGTACAAAATTTCAGTCAATCAATTAATCCAAGCTCATACACATATTCAACAAAATAAAAAATATATTTTTGAACACTTTGTCTTGCATACATAACCTACTGTATTGGTATTACTTTAATAATACAGTGCATGTATTAATGAAAACATATGAGTATAGATTTCTATTAGTAATTTCTCACCTTATCCACAGCCACCTCTGGGTTAGACTCTTCAATACCCAGTTCTCTACGCTGTTCTGCCCTCACCTCTGCATAGCTGCATTTTGGGCAAAAAAGGGAGGGAGGGGTTTAGGGACAGCCAATTACAGGGCAAGAAAGTGGTGTGCATGAGAGATGTGAAGACAATTTAGAAGATTTTGGCTTTTATCAGAATCTGCACAATGGTCTAGAAATATCTGATAAACATCCCATTAGTAAAAGATACAGAGAACAAGGGAAGATGAGACAGCATTCAGCCCCAGTACCTGACTACTGTGTGTGTGCAGACAATAAACTCAGGCCTAGAGTTCCACTGGTGATAGGTGATGTAGTAATGCGTCTGCAGCCAGATCCACTGTTGACCTTTAGTCAGGAAACGGTAGTAGCAAGACTTCCCTTTACCGTACTGCATCACTGAACAGGAGAGATGGAGGCAGACAAGAGCAAAGATGTTACAATACAACAAGCAGAGAAAGGCTTTTACAAAGAATTCTCTAGAAAAAATTGAATTAAATAGAGCCCTCACAGTGTTCGTGACACCTGGCTAGTGTCTCCAGGTCGTCCACATGGTAATAGTCGTACCCCGATGTTCCCAGGACCTCAAAAGGCAGGTAGCCTATGATTGGTGGAGCTCTGAAAGAAGACACATGTTTGGATTATGCTATTACAGGTCCGGTTTATATATACAAGTTGCCTGTCCCCATATAAGTCAAAAGTGCTTATAGTCTTTCAGAATGGCCACACTGGCCAGATGTGACATCATTTGAATATGGATATGACAAATTTTTGGACAGTTCCTTCTGAAAGACATTCACAGTGTTGCACTAGATGTGTGAAGAATGAAAAACAAGAGCCACAGAAGTTCAAACCCTGGCTCCCTCCTCACCTCTGCACAGATTACCAATCATTGGCACAGTCTGGGTGTGAATTTCAGATCGTCCATTTCAGGAAGTTGAAATGACCATACATAGCTTCTCTAATCCAACCATTCTACTGTCTGACATGCATTTATGATACAGCATAATGGCATATGTGTGTTTGTGTGTTTACCTGTGGTCTAAAAAGAGGAACTTCCATTCTAAACTGTGCCTGGAGGTGAATTCTTCATTGGGCTCCTCCACTGTACACATTTCCTAATAAAAAAGGTAAAAGTATGTAAGATAAAATGGTTAATTAATGACTGTGTGATTTTGCTTGAATGTGTGTGTGTGTGTGTGTGTGTGTGTGTGTGTGTCAGCAGTGTACCTTAATAAACTGAGGTTTGGCCAGTCGGACTGTGGCTACGAAGCACACCTGGTCGTCAAATGCAGGTTGTAGCGACCGCTGTAACACCCCTGCCAGACCATTCCTCGTCACGTTGGGAACTACACAACAGAGAACGGAGTCAAGAAATATACAGTGTGGTTCTCTGTGGCATACAATGACCACACTCAAGGCGAGTGTTTGACACTCACACTTGGAAAATATGTGCATTGACCAAATGATAATCTTCTTTTATTAACTTCTACTTTAAATGGGCTTGAACAGAGTTTTGTGACACTTCCTACTTGTGGACTTTCCCATGAACATGCGTGCTTGTTAGGCAAAACAGCAAAGATATAAATATTTTAACTATCAAGCGATTGTCACCTGACTCATAAGTCTTTTAGCTGATCTAAAATATCTCACATGTAATATTGTTTCAATGTCTAAAATTAACAAAACATCGATATCTACATGGCTCACCGTTGTTGAGTGACTTGAAGTTGCCGATGAACTTCACATATTCATAGACGGGGGGTTCTTTGGGGTCAATGGCCCCTCGTAGCATATGGCAGCAGAACTCCATGTGATTCTTAGCTGGAGAAAAAAAATTATGCAAGTTACTGAAAAATAAAAATGTGGTCACATCTAGTAAAATCATGGTTCTTGAAATCAAGACAAAACAGAGACTATCTTGTTCAAGCATCATTCAAAAATTAAGACATTATTTTCAGACTTTTGTGTTGATGCATGTTGCTACACTAAGAATTAACTGTGTTAGGTTGTTCCAATCTGAGAAGATGGCTCTGGGCTATGATTATTTTATATCCAACGAATTGCCTCCTAATAGACAAAAGATGAACCATGCAGGATTTATGCTTAACTAACAAAATTAGCTACTGAGCTATGAAAACCCTATTTTTAAGTCTTTTCATTTTTTGACAGAGATATATACGATGATTTATTACAGTTAGTAGGATAAATGTGGGTTTTCAGTTTATTTTGTTTTGTTTCTGTCTCATTTTCTTTGAATATTAACACTCAATAATTAGTTATGTGAATAAAAAAACAGATACAGAAGGAAATGCTTGATCAAACATTCCCATTTCAAATTTTATATACAATCAATTCAATTATTGGATAATGTTGAAATAACCAGACACTATGGTGTAAAATGGTGTTACTGACTCTTCAGGTAATCAGAGCTAAGGTTCTCAGGGTCGGTAGGGTGCGTGGACAGAGCCTTGTACACATCGGAGTGTTCCCCAACTGGCAGGAAGTTTAACAGGTTCTGGTCCACCAAGTCCGCCTGAGGAAGACAAACATACATGCATGAGAACACACATACGCACAAATCAGGAGAAAGGCCAGACCCCATTCAGAACACACAGGTCATTCTGACATTTTAAATCTGAAGAACAAAAAATAAAATCCCTTTTAAGCATGTCTACAATACAGCTGATGACTAATACATACCAGGCTAAAGAAAGAACCAGTGTTACTCACCGGTAGGTGTTCTAGTAGTGAGGTGACACTCTCAGAGACGTAGAGGATGTTGCCATCCGTCATTATTGCTATAAAGAACCCGTCCAGAGCCTGATAATGTAGGACAAGAAGAACAGGGTGATATGTTGAGCTACAGCAGTAGAATAAGTACAAGATGGAGGCTGTCAAGAGTTTGACTTTGTTTAAATCAGAACAGATTTAAAATTGTATTTCAATGTCTCCTAGCAGGCAGGATTACAGTAGAAAATGTGAGGTTTCTGACCTCCAGCATGAGCTGGGTGAACTCTTCATTGCTAAGAAATGGAGGCTTCCAGTCCTGCCTGATCTCACTCGACTCCGACTGAGCGGCGATCTCTGATGAAGGAGAGAGGAAGAAAAGGAAAAAGTCAAAGGGGAAAGGACATAAAAGACTCCCTACAAAAAGCCGGAAATAACACGGGCCAGGATGGTAAAAAAATCAAAAATACCATAATCATAACACATTATGTCAACAATACACAGCCGGAAGGTTAAAACTAATTTAATAATAATATACACAGTGACCATGTCTCATAAAAAAAGCATAATAAAAAGTGTTTCCAACAGGCTCTAGTGATGAGAGTAAACAAGCACTGACAGCCGTGTTCACAAGAGAGAATAAAGCTAAATATAGAACAAGAAGTGTCCGTCCTGCAAGGTGCTCAACATAAACACAAGAAGCAAGGTGAGGATGGTACAAAGCCCTGACCTTTGTGTTTACACAGGAAGTCAATGCTTTTCTGCAGGATGGTGGATTTGTCCATCTTCCTGGTGTTGCCAGGCAACATCGTGCCGAGTTCCTTGATGAGGACATTGAACTGGTCTCTCCGTTTCTTCTCGGACTTGTTACGGGACACGCTAGGATCCAAAACACAGTGATAAATTACATTCTAAATGTGATTCAGTCATAGATTTTTTTTTGCTTTACTTATTGACTTACAGAAATGACAACAACCCTGAAAATGAGCAGATGTAACCAGGTGTAAACTAGATGTATGGCATTCAATAAAGTCTTTTGACATGGTATATTCTCTACAGTAGCTAAAAAAGTTTATAATCATACTCATCTACAAGTGTAGGGCACGATACAAGCCCTTAAATAGCATGTAATGTTTTATGAGAAGGATTGGTTTACTCATATTAAACACACACTATACTAATCATCTATATATCTAGCTTACCGTTTTGCTTTGTCCTTTTCATCTTCTTCCATCAACCCATCAAAGATGCTACAATCATCCCTAAAAGAGGAGAAAAAAGTATTTACTTTTCCTTTATTGTTTTCCTGTGTGTGCACGTTTGTTGGCAGCTTGAAAGCAGATATGCATTGTTAATAATAGTTAATGACAGATGTTGGCTAATGAGAGGATTCCTGCATGACAGGCGCAGGTTTATTTTTGGGTCGGTCACACACACACACACACACACACACACACACACACACACACACACACACACACACACACACACACACACACACACACACACACACACACACACACACACACACACACACACACACACACACACACACACACACACACACACACACACACACACACACAAAAAAAAATAGAGTGAGACAGAAAGAGAAAGAGAGAGAGAAGGAATGTGTTTTGCTTGCCAAGAAGGTTGCGTGTGCATTTGTGCAACAAGGCGTGTTCTTGCCTACGTTTCAATTAATGTAGGTCAATACACTACAACACTTTCATTTGTACTGATGAACATTTTTTCAAACTGTAATTTTAATACCTTTAAAATACTACTTTAATGCCCAAAATGGCAAGAAATCAGTGTTCTCAAGATTTTTTTTATTGTAGCATGCAATTTAATAATAATAATGATAATAATTCCATTTGCAATAACTGATTAATAAAGCACCATTATGTTTTTGCAAACTTATATATCTGAACATATTTTGTACATGTATAGTCTACATGTATTTCTTCTATGATAAACTGACATAAAATTCTCAATGGCCACTTTATTGGGTGCACCTGTATAATCTAATACAATCCAATAAAACTGTTCCGCTATAAAGTCTACTTTTATGATGCCGACTGTGTTCAGTCTTTGTTGATAATGTCATGGGTGTATTAAGTCAAATATATGTTTTAGTGCTGATGTCTTAGTTATTGGTTGTGTTTAAAATGGACTGCATTATATTCAAAGTTGTTCTTAATATTCTGCCCCCTAATGTATGTAAATAGGGAGGAGAAAAAACTTTGAAAAAGTCAAGTGCAAAACCACCTTTAACTATACAAGAACTTAACAATATAAACTTTGTAAAGGTAGATTTTATGGCAGATATGTCTTCGCTTGAATAGGTGTACCTATTAAAGTGGCCACTGAGTGTATTGTGTGTGTGTGTGTGTGTGTGTGTGTGCGCATGTGCGTGTGCGTGCGTGTGCGTGTGTGTGTGTGTGTGTGTGTGTGTGTGTGTGTACCCTTCATACCCTATGCTTGATGTCATGGTGGCTGCTGATCAGGGCTGTAGCTGGATTGAATTGCTCTTTAGGCGTGAGGTAGGCATTTGGAAGACCACCTGGAGAGACATAATTGAATGGTTTGTCACCCAGTACACTGCAGTAAAAGCACAAAAAGCATGACATCAGGAAATAAAATAAAATAAAATCACAAAATCACAAAGATTCACCCCCAATTAGTTGCTTTCATTTTACAAACAGTCATCTTGACAAACAGGTTAACTGAGGTGAATATGATGAGAATAGACCAAGCCTACAGAGTCAGGTAAAGTTGATTCAAACTCCTTCTTGATGCATGCAATAAAATAAATACGCACATAGACACATTTGGTATTTCAAGTAAGTTTTTTTCACCCAATGAGTTGCTCTCAAACACTAATCACAATCATTAGCATTTTCAAAGGCTTCAGATAATTGGCTTAATGTAATGGCTACTTTTATACTTCAATACACAAATGACTAGTGTCATCTTAACGGCAAAATGAATCCACAGATGTCTGATGAAGACCAAATTAATGTGGAGTAGAACATTTATAACATATGCTGCAACATGTGTTAGGAAGCATACATCTAAATATAATGTAATTAAACTTACTCAGTTAAAAGGAATTATCTGCATGACCAAATTTTAAACTCTTTCATAAATTAAGTTTATCACAAAACAGCTCTGTGTGTTAGTGTGTGATATGTAAATGTGTGTAAGTGTGTATGTTGTAATTTCTCACCCCACTGCAGCTTATGTGCGCGGTCAGTTAACGTCTCTTCTCAGGGGTCGTAGAAAGGGTTTGGGGTCAAAGCTGACTCTACGGTCAAAACTGGTGTCGAGGTCATTGGGGTCACGAGAGGGCACCAGACCACAGGAAAGACATGGTGGTTGACCAAACCTGCGGGAGAAATCAGAGGAGAAAAATGGGGTCATGTGAGGTCATGTGGAGTCATTGGATTGATTTGAGAACAGGTTTTAGACATTTTCCATCTTTACTGCCACGGTGCAGCTGCAACTGCCGGTAACAAATAATGATTTTTATAGGTTAAATTTTTTTTTTTATTTGATTTTTTCTGAGATACCTTTCACCTTGCCCATTGTTGCTTCTGTTTCACATGTAGAATATTATAGCTCACTTACATATCGAATTAAATTATAACAAACCAATGAGCTACCAGCCAGTGTAGTAGATCATGTTTACCGATTTATCAATCTTTTTATCACTGTTTTTAACTAATGTTACAGTGTGTGTAATTTAGCATATTTAAAATAGAACCTTGCTGCAAAAATGTACAGTAGCTGTTTTGTTACGAGTACAACTTACTAATAAATAAATAATCAATAACCAATGAAACAGATTGTATGAATCAAGACTGTTTAAAAGGTTATAAGTGTGAATAACTTTACATCAGTGCAGCGAGGAAATCCTGAATAAAAGCAGTTACTATGCTTACATTAATAGTATTAGTAAGAGTACTTCTTTTGGAGGACAGTGACCCATTTATTAAAAGAAAAGAGATGATTAAACTTACTTTCTGGAATGTCTCCTTGAAGGCAAAGTAATAGTTTTAGATCCTATCCTTCCAGGCACTGACAAATCACGTCACGTGTAAGCCACACCTCACCTGCAACACAAAAAAACCCTGGCTGAGTAACAAACATACCACACAGCCTGCTCACTGTTTACCATGCATGCAAATTCTAGAGGCCAACAGGTAAATGTGTTAGTTGCAGCAAGTTAAAAACAGGAAATGAGGGCGGCAACCAACTAAGAAAATGTTTGATAATTTGGTTTGGTCAATACATTGTTAGAAAATGTCCAGAGCCCCCAGAGCTTGTGGTGCCATCTTCAAATTCTTTATTTTGTTCCAAAACAGTCCATATCTAAAAGATATTCATACTACAATAAGATTAAGGATGAAACTAATTATTATTTTTAATTATCAGTTAATCTGTCAAGTAGATTTTTAGATTGACCTATCAATTGTTTGGTCTATAAAATTTGACAAAATAGTGAAAAATTGCCCTAAAATTGCTGAAGGTCAAGATGAAGTCAAGATGGGGTCTGATCAATAGTCCACACCCCAAATATAATCAATTTACAATGATCTAAAAAACAAAAGCAGAAAGTCTTCACACTCAGGAAACTGGATCCAATACATGTTTGGCTTGTTTGGTGGGAAAAAAATTACTGAAACAATTAATCAATCATCGAAATAGTTGCTGGATTGATTGGCTAACTGTTTTAGCTCTATTCATCAGCCAACAATTTTCTCAATGAAAAGGTGTTGTGGAAGGTACCACCAACACTCTAAAACTTAGAAATTCATGTTTACTATCACATAAGATAAAGAAAAGTAGCAAACCCTCACTGTTGAGAAGGTGTAATTAGAGATTGTTGACATTTTTGCTCGAACAATGAGGCAGATCAATTGAATAATAATTTCAGTGGGGCTGCAACTAATATCATTTTCATTCATCAATTCATGTGACGATTATTTTAATCATTTCAAAATAGTGAAAAATGCCTAAGGCTATGTCGTCAGATAGCTTGTTTTGTCCGACTTGCCACCCAAACCATATAACCATAACCATATATAACCAAAACTTCTAATTCTCACATTTGTGAAGCTCTCTGAACCAGAGTTGGCAATTTTGCCAAAAAATAAATAAATAATAACAAAAAAGATGAATTGATTATAGAAATAGCTGTGATTAAATCAGCTAACCCATTAATTGAACAGGCAAAGTGGCACATTTCAGGACTCCAGCAAATTTGTGGTGTCTTGTTGAATAGTCTGAAAGTACTGTTCCCAAATTTGTCAAGCAGTCCCAGACACCAGATGGGAAACAGACCACAACTTGGATCACACTGTGTCCCACTGAACCCCATTTAACAGGATTTTGCTGTAAGATATGACTGTAGGCAGGAAGGTCACAGTGGGTACAGTAAAACCTTGGGATAACATCACCATCCTGCTAGACTCTTAATGTACCGATTTTAGTGTGAGATAATAGTGAGATTTAGGTATTTAACTGAGCCATTTTGAGGACCCTGTGGTGGTCCTGGGTCTCTTGTTGGGGAGGCACTGGCCTGACCTACAGTCATGTATTCCTGATGGCCAATAAGTGAAGCCTCATTACACTGAGCTTCTTCATTGGGCGATTCTAGCCACAGCACACCAGTGCCAATGAATTAACATTGATATTAGCATTATGACCCAGTGGAGACCATGTTATGCAGCCCACCAACACAAGCTATCACATATGCAGAGTAACATTTTAATACACCTTTTAGTGCCACAGGTGTTCGTTATACAACCGAGAAGAGAGCAACCCATATAGCTAGCTAGCAGGCTAACTAAGCTTGCTACCGAAAACTGCCCATTTAACTAGAGATTTAATGCTCTTACTGGTCCCGTTTTCTCACGCTACCCTCACAAACACTGAATGACACAGTTATGACAGGTAAAGCGCTTCACGTTTGTAAAATAAGCAGGAGGAATATCAGCCCCTATCCAGGCAAGCTGGCGCCGAGCCTCAAGCTGTCACGCAACAACTGACATTGAAGATAAAATAATCTGTGAAATATTACCGTTGGTCCTCAAACGCCGCGAGAAGACCGAGCCTAAACATCCGAGCGGGACAAGATCCTCGCAAATTCCGTCAAAAGCATAAATGTCGGTGGCGGAGAAGCGTCTAAACCCAGCGATGGTGGAAACATTTTCGCGGCAGATGTATGTACACACACACAGAGAGAGATATACACACAGAGAGAGAGAGAGAGACACACACACACACATACACACACACACACTAACAGGGCTACGCGCACACGCTCGCCCACTCGTACACATAGACACTGGCTGCTCTGAATGTGGGTCACTGGGCCTTGCTCTCCCTCAAGCGTGCGGAAACAGTCCCGAAGCCTCCTCTGCAGTCCGACCGCTTCCGCACGCTAAAAACACACACACACACCGTTTACCGAACACGGCGGCCGTGCTATATCACAATCGGCTTTGGATATTTGCATTAAAAATCCTTACCTTCGCGAATAATCGACAGCAGCCTGCGTGTTTTGCTTACTTGAACGTTGCATCGAGGTGGTGGGGGCCAGGAGGACTCCGGGTTGGGGAGAAAAACAGGAGGCCTACTTCATATTACGACGTACAGTCATGCGCAATAGAGACAGTAGGGCGCACTATTTTGCAAGTACAGTAGCAGCAAAACGGAGAGGATCTACAGAGGGGAAATGACTCCGCGTGTTTTTGTGGCTTTTCCAGCTAGTCCAGTCCACTATCGGTGCCACCTACTTTTTGATACTGTAGAGAATAAAAGTACAAGGTAGCGATTCTGCCTCCTGACATGCAAATGAATGCACTTAAAGCGAGAATGACCGGGATAGTAGCCACAGATATCCCGCTAATCCGTATTTTGATAAAGCATTTGCATACTTAAATGTAAAACGATAAAAAGCTACATTTATATATCTATATGAATATTTTCACAATAATGTTAATGTGCACTTTAAATATTCACTACATTATTTTCAGGAAAAAGGATTAGGTTAGGTTGCAGTGAATGGATCGTGAATGTGACATTGGATGATCGCCAGGAGGGTGCAGAGCAGGGTAGGGATGGCCCTGTCTGATGGCAAAGGGGTTTCCCCTTTTATCGACATCCAATCGCAAGCTCTATGAGCCGTGACGTTACACCTTTACTGTGTAGAGGTTCCCATAAGTTTATATTATGGTACAATTTGACATTAGATATCCTCTTTAATTAGATGTTAATTTCGTTTGTCCCGAACGCCCTTGTCATTTCTAATGACATACCTTTGATAACATAACTAAATACATTTAAATCATTCAAGATTAAAAAGATGCTGTACATAGATAATTACTACAGTTGTTTATTCTTACATAATCATTTTAGAATTCAAAACAAAACAATTATAATAAAAGTATAATAGTTATAATAAAAACTGGAGCAGTTCAAATTCTACAAGGCTAGCATCGGCTCCGTCCAAGGAAAGGCAGCATTTGCAAAAGTAGTTTATTTTCTCCAGCAAAATGTGTGTGCGAGTCAAACCAGATTTGCGTACACCGCTGTGTTTGTTTACACGGATGTCAGCAAACACTAAAAGACTTTTCTTTATCATCCTCTGCCGCCTTACAACCCCCCTTCATTGGGAACCAGATGCACCCATGACAGGCAGGTAGCTGGGTGGATAATACTTAAGCATTGCTGCAGCATTGTCAGGAGGAATATAACAGGCAAGGTGATCACATAAGTGACACATAGAAATGATGAAGCACAGTTGAAGCAAGTTAGAAAGAGGTTGCCATGAATTATAGACCACGAAATATGCATATAAAATCCATAATATATTGTATATGTTAACCAAAACCACAACTTTCCTTTCCATCCACGTTCCTATTTTCACACTGGCATGCTTGTAATTCCAGCCTTGGGCTTGTTGTGCATCAAACAACTGTTTTCATTAGCTCTCATCTTGTTTATTTAATATATAATAGTGCCAGCCTCATTAATTCTTTGCTCCTGCTTGGACTCATTATACCGCTGACTGCACCTTCTCAGAATTTCTCCATGCCTCCTTTTACTTTCTTCAATCTTCTTCCTCTCTGTGAACTCAATTTGCCCCCCTCGCTTTCCCTTTCCTCTCTGTCATCATTTTCTCTTACGCTTTGTTTGGATTAGTCA
Source organism: Seriola aureovittata (assembly GCF_021018895.1). Classification (NCBI taxonomy): domain Eukaryota; kingdom Metazoa; phylum Chordata; class Actinopteri; order Carangiformes; family Carangidae; genus Seriola; species Seriola aureovittata. The sequence continues at coordinate 16,000,724 of NC_079366.1, forward strand.
TTATCTGCTTCTTGAAGATTCTCCCCCTTTTTCATATCTACTCCCTCTTTTCTCATCTTTGCTTCCTCCATCACATCTTCCTGCATAATCCGTATTAAGGCCTATAGTCCTTAATTCCTCTTCACAGTCTCATCTTTTTTTCACCTTCTCTGCTTTCTTTCTCTCTTTTCTTCAGGTCCTCTGTTGTCTCCTCAAGTCTGCACATTTGTCCTCCTTTGCTATATTTGCCCCTCTTTGTTTTCTATATCCTTTGTGTCTCCCCTCTTCTCCTGCTTTTTTCTCAATAATATTCTTTGAAAATGCGACTTATACTTCTTGATAGTCTTTTCTCTCTGATGCGTCTCCCTTTAATCTCTTCGTCAGCATCTCTTTTTTCCTTTCCTTCTGTTCCAGCTTCTTTTACTTCATCCAGCCCTGCAGAGTTATCTACTCCTCATCCTTGCTTGCACCTTTATCCTCTCTAATCATGCATACTTCTCTTTTCAAATATCTCTCAGAATGTCCTCTTACAGTGTTACAATTGCTATCACTGCATTTCCTATTGATGTTAATCACCTTGATGTTTCTTGTGCAATGTCAGGGATGATGGGAATGCTCACATAAATCCTCACAACTATAAGTTCTTAAAAATACAGATATAGACAAATCAATGCAGCATTTCCACTGAATTTGAATAATAAACTATTGCAGCTTTTATCGTTGTGCATTCTATCACACATTACAAAAGCTACTCTCTTGTGCAAATTCTGGGATTTTTCCAATTATTCCTCCATATAATAATCCTTTCAATGCACATTACAGATATAGGCCTACTGGGGTTAAAGTTTATGATAAGTAAGTACAATAAACCTTATGTGTTATTCATGAGATTCAACACTTGTATATTTCCTCCCTACTTCCTGCCCATCCGCTCATCTTTCCATCTCAGAGGCAAAAAGCCTTTCAGGGTGAACACCCACAAAAACCATCAGCAACAACAACAATGAAGCACTTAGCTGTGGAACGACCCATCTTTGTTTTTCACAAATGTGACAAATCCAATGGAGCCACACTCTTTCCTACTAACAAATCAAATCAACTCTTGTGGTATGCTTCATTCTGGGGTGGTTCTGCTTATGGAAAATTCCTCCCACCTTTTTTTGACCGACCTCTCGTGAACTTGGACATGCTCATAAGTGTGACATTTTGCTCTCTCTGCTTCTCAGTACCTCTAGCAACTTGTCTTGTGTAGCCATGATCACTAAAGAAGTGAAGCATCCTTTATGTGCTGGTAAAATCCCCCCATTTAAGTGCTTCACCCCACTTGTACCTGTTCTCAGAGATTGAATTACTACAGGGTAATGGAAACCATGCAGAGTGCTGTGGGACATTCTTTTCCCACACAACAACCGTTTAATCACAGGCAAACATTGGGCAATGTGCCACATTATATATCATCGTCTATATGTGAGTGAGTGGAGGAGAGACAGAGAGACCACAGAAAGAAAGAAAGAAAGAAAGAAAGAAAGAAAGAAAGAAAGAAAGAAAGAGTGTGTCTGTGTGTGTTGTGAGGGGACATACTGTGTAATCCTATACAACTACAGGTAAAGTGTGTATCTGTGCTTTGTGTTAGATACACTTCAGTCAAGTAAATACAAACACAAGAGTGAAATCCATATTTGCAGGAAACCTGGGTCAATATCAGGATCATCATAATGGATCTTAATTGAAGTAATAAAAGGGTAACATGATGAAAAGACTGGCCAGTTGGTATGAAGTCATTCTTTAATGAAAGATTAACATGGCTCATCTAACCTGACTGCTGCTGAGTGGAGTATGGGTGTGTGTGTGTGTGTGTGTGTGTGTGTGTGTGTGTGTGTGTGTGTTTGTAATAGCCCGTTTCACCCACAACCACAGGTTTTTCTGACCGGAGGAACCACATCACCACCTCCCTTCCTTACCACTGCCAGGTTTCACTGTTGTCCGGTGTCACGATCTTCATTATCTTTTTCCTCAACTCTCTCTCTTCGATTATCTCTTCTCTTGCCACTCTTTTGCAGCTCACCACCATCCAGCTTTGATTTTCCTCTTCCTCTCTCCAGTGATGTCGTCTCTTCTGAGGGAGGAGATGCAGAGGGTTTTGTTCCGACCTGCAAAACAGAGACTGGTGGAGTTTATTGAGATTGAAGAGCCGTCGCATGGAAGACATTTTCTTTGTGTCTCAGGTAAATAGGATTTTTAGATATGTTCAACCTTTCAACACAACGTCAGATCTTGTATTCTTGCCATAAATCCTTGCATAAAATTTTTTAATGAGGACAACATTTAATAATCTTTATAATGGATTTTTAATTCTGCAAATATAATGCAGAATATTTTGGTTCTATAGAAGCTGAATATGGCCTTGTACTGTTGTATTAAACACTAACTATGTAAAGTCTTTTACCTCTTCAAGGTAAAACTTAAAACTGAATTTTCTTGTGCACCTGTTTACTTGGAAAAAAAAAGAAAGGTGTTTTTTTTTTTTCATTTTTCTGCAGTTGCAAAAACCAAAGTGGTGCAGTTATGTATAGTGCGATGTCAGATATCGGAGCCATCTCTTAAGTCTGGATCCAAGAGGTCCCACACCAAACGCTCCAGCATACAGGACTGCTACAGGAGGACGGAGACCTGGTCCCTGCAAGACCTGACTCTTGTTGATGGACGGGACCCTGATGTGGTGAGTCACCATATTGAATTACAATTTTCGATTACATAGTATTGCCATAAGGAAAGGTTGGTATGAATGCCACATAAAATACTGCCATTGAAATATAATATTTTCTACTCTCCAATAAAATTTGTTCCCAATCTCTCTGTATAATTACAAAAGCTTTGAAACAATGTAATTTGTTTCAAGATATAATTTCACATAGTTACACATTTAATTATTTTATGTTTCATGCTATACTACATATATGATACTTATGGTGTCTTGTGTGGACCCAAAAGGAATTTCACCTGTCTCTCATTGGGATCCTAAATAAAAACAAAGTAAGTAAAATGCATAAGAAGAGTTACAACACAAATATCTGTGCCTAACACTGAAGCTATACCAACTTTATTATGAACAACTACTTCAATCATCTGTTATCCTGTTCCTGCAGAAATCTTGGTGTGATTAAAAAAAACTCAAGGTCCATAAAGTTTTAACTGAAGCTTTCAACCACATTTCGTCAGTTAAGGGACGGTGTGTTTTCACAGTTGAGGATCAAGAAATTCCTCAGCATTCCAGTCTTCAAATGTGAAAAAGTTGTAGTTGCTTATAACAACATCTGTTGTGCTGGAAAACTGAATTTATGTTTTTATCAACATTATTTCTTATTCAAATAAAAATAAGCCATTCAAACTTTCACCTCCCGGGAGCCCACTCGCTTTCATACTGTATATCTGACGCCAGTTCTCCACTCAAGTGATGTTAATTTTAATTTGGTGTTTATGGTGTTATTTTACAGATTTTAAAAAGGTGTTCACAAAATATTTATTTTTTGTGCAGGTAATGCTTATCTCATTCTGTGTCCATGTGTCCTCTGGTTCCAGGATGACCCCTGTTTCCTGCTGCACTTTGACAAGGTGCGGACAGTGACAGCCGTCAGCTGCTCAGCCAAATACACTATCGTGCGTGCCCTGGTTGCTCTAAGTGATCGGCACTGTCAAAGGTCGCTGAACTTGAGGAACTTTGACTGGACCTACATCAGGCCCACATCCTTCTACTCCAACAGAGGTGACTGTGTTGTTCTGACACAGATATGCTTCTATGCATTCAATTTAGTGTGTCTGTCCATGTGTCCTGTGCCCCTGGATGCATAACTGAATGGAACAATGATTGTATGTTTGTCAAGTAAGGTGTGTATCTATGTGTGTCAGTTAGAAAACTGTGGCAGATTTATTGTATGTAACTTGTGTTGAGTAGGAGGTGTGGAGTAAATTATTGCTGCTTCTGTTACACTACTATGGCATTGATTTGGAGTTATTCGCCATGAAAAGTCTTTTGCATTAATATTCTGCTGAATGTATCTTTATTGCAAATACAGGTTTCAAGCAGCTTGGTATTTGTTAACGGTGCAATCCACTTTTGTGATCATTTAATTACTGATCCCTGAAGGTATGCTATGTGTGTGCAAATGTAAAAGTGTGAATTTCAAATGGAGAAGAAATAAAACAATTCCAAATCCACTGCCTTTCTTTGTCTTCCACAGGGTCATATTTGTGTTACCCGTGGCCTTCTTCCTTTTTCACACTGCTATTTCCCCGTCTCCTGTTGTAGCTTATGCCTTAAATCATTGACATAGCCATACCACTGAGGACACAAGATATTTTCCCTCTCTCTCTTCTCTCTCTCTCTCTCTTTTATTTGGGGTTAGCAATCTGCAATTTAAAAAAGTATTTGGTGAATATTATATAGTCTGATGAAGGAGTCATTGTTAAAAGATATTAACATATGGCAAGCTATTTTATCATCATTAAGATATCTGTTGTTCCCACAAAAGCAGACTGTGTAAGTCTGACCCATTACTGATGATGTTTCTCAGTAGCATAGCATAGCCAGAAAATCCTTCCCTGTGGTGGAAGAAGTATTAAAAACACTCTACAAGTAAAAGTCTTGCAGTGCAATCGGCAAAATGTACTCAAAGTATTAAAAGTAAAAGTATTCAACACAGAAAAATGGCCCCCCGTGCCTGTCGTACATTACATCATTAAGGTTATTATTCCTGGCGCATTCATGTGCAAACTGCATTTTGCTTGCAGTGGAGCTACATTTCAACTAGTTTATATAAAGCTATGAATAATATTATTTGTATTGTAGATTAATCTCCTGATTATTTTCTCATTAACCAACTGATTGCTTAGTTTGTAAAAATTCAGAAAATAGTGAAAAATGAGTGACACTATCACAGTGCTTGTGATAATAGTGCAAATCTCTAAATCATTTGAATTGTTAGAGAATCACATTTGAAAAGCTGGAACCATGAAATGTTTGGCTTTTTTTTTTTTTTTTACATGAAAATGTAAAAAATGTTTGGCATTTTTTTACATGAAAATTAACTAATAGAATAGTTGCCAATAGATTTTCTGTCAGATGGTCTCAGCTAAAGCTTGTAGGCTTATGCTGTTAGGTAGTTTATAGCAAAGCATCATATTATATTAATTAAGCGCTTCATTTACATACAAATCTATTGCAAAGAACTAAAAATACAGTAGTGTATAGTGGAGTACAAAGTGGAGTAATATTTCCCTGCAGTGAAGTAGAGGTGTCATAAAATGGACCCCAGATTTGTACTTTAAATGCTGTACTTGAGTAAATGTACTTGGTTAAATTCCACCACTGAGCCTTATTAAATATATTACATTACCTGGTATATTTATTCCCAAAAAGAGAGGGGCCACGATTTACATTGGACTGGCTAGTTACTTTTTGTTCGACTTGTGGTTCAGCTTGTTATCTACAGGTGGCGCCAATACTGACAAGTTAGGGGCATTTAGTAGACTTAAAACTTGCCTGACGAAAATAAATAAACATATATTTACGAAAATATGAAACGGTGTTCTTCACATTTTATATATATTATTCAAATAACTCATATTTATTTATTCTTTGATATGTTGATTGTACACAAACATCGTGTTTAGATACATTAAATTCATTCACATTGTATCAGGCGCAAGTTGGACGGACTAGCTGCTCCGTGCCTGCCGCCAAAATTCAAGTTAGAAAAGAGCCGAGCGAGTTTTCCTGTTGTCGGTTGTAAACACTGGGTGATAACCTAGGGTTTTGCCTTTAAACGGAGAAATTTTGAGATTCAGGCACCACATATCTTACCTCCGGAATCTGCGGAGAGAGAAAGGATAGTGTAAAGATGCACATCAAGTCTATTATTGTTGAAGGGTTCAAATCCTACGCTCAGAGGACGGAAATCAACGGCTTTGACCCGCTGTTCAACGCCATCACAGGACTGAACGGCAGCGGCAAGTCCAATATTTTGGACTCGATATGTTTTCTTTTGGGCATTTCCAATCTCTCACATGTAAGTGTGCTGTCTGGGATAACGTTGCTTTAAGTTGAAAGTTTAGTAGAGTTTTGTATTGCAGTGTTCGCAAGTTAACTGTTGTGTTTATCGCAAACTAGCTAGCAAGATAACGCAAGACTTAACATGTGTCCCTTTCTTACATTTTCATTTGAAAGGTACGAGCCTCCAACCTCCAGGACTTGGTGTACAAAAATGGACAGGGTGGCATCACCAAGGCCACAGTGTCTATTACCTTCGACAACTCCAACAAAAGCCAGAGCCCTCTGGGGTTTGAAACCCACGATGAGATCACTGTCACCAGACAGGTTGGCATAGAAAGAAAGACGCCATCACTTCTGAAGACTCTGTAAATGTTGCACAAAGTAATATACAGCAGTATTATACATGAAAATTTCTTTCCTCAAGGTGGTGATTGGTGGCAGGAACAAGTACCTCATCAATGGAGTTAATGCCAACAACACCAGGGTGCAGGACTTGTTCTGCTCTGTTGGCCTCAATGTCAACAATCCACATTTCCTCATCATGCAGGTAGGTCTTGTGCGTGCAGCAGTTTGTATAGTTGTGGTTTTAGCCCTCTACAGTATTTTATATCATATGATGTTTCTGATATTTCAGGGGAGGATCACCAAGGTTCTAAATATGAAGCCGCCAGAGGTAAGACATACACAATTTGTCAACCATCTCAGCATCAGAACATTTTCATTTCATTGGCTCTTTTCAAATATTCCAATACTGACCACCATCTCTTCTCTTTTTTTTCAGATCCTTGCCATGATTGAGGAGGCAGCAGGCACAAGGATGTATGAATGTAAAAAGATTAGCGCTCAGAAAACAATTGAGAAGAAGGAGGCCAAGCTGAAGGAGATTCAGACAGTACGTCAGACATCCAAACTCATTATTGACTAATGTATCTTTGTTGATTCTGCAGTTGGAAGCTGCCAAAAATATGATTGTGGTTAATGTTGAAATATTTAACTATGTCTCTTTGTTTACTCTTTCAGATTTTGGACGAGGAAATTACTCCAACCATGCAGAAACTGCAAGAGGTAGGTTGACTGCAAAACAACACTTGCACGTCAAGAGCAATACATTTTCCATCACAAGTTTTTTAGTCATTATTTCACTTTGTAAACTTCCCTCCCTCTGTAGGAACGATCATCATACCTGGAGTACCAGAAGCTGATGCGCGAGATCCAGCACTTGTCGCGGCTGTATGTGGCCTGGCTGTTTGTGTGCGCGGAGGAGACCAAACTGAAGTCGGCAGAGAATCTGAAGGTGATGCAGGATAACATCACCAAGATGCAAGCCAGCATGGCTGAGAATGAGAGTAAACTCCAGGAGCTCTCAGCCCAGATTCAGGAGCTGCAGAAGAAAAAGGACCAGGTACAGTGGAAGAGAGGGGGGAGATAAGATTGGGATGCTTTTTAAACTTTTTTTTCTTCACATCTGAGAAGAACATCTGCCGTTATTTGAGAATGATTTGATAACTTATTTGTAACTATATTGTCCTCACTCTTAGATGTTGACAAATTTTATCTTTGCTATAGGAAACTGTGCAAAAAGTGTTGTACTGTATGCTTTTATGAAACTACAGCAATGAAAGGGAATTTTGAATCATATTGCTTTGTCACTGATGTTTATCTGCTCATCTGTAGGAAGTGAATGGAGTACTGAAATCCCTTGAGGAGACTCTAGCAGATGTGCAACGTGTAGATGCCAAAGCCCAAAGTGCACTTGACCTCAAAAAACAGAATCTCAAAGATGAAATGAAGAAGAGGAAGGAGCTGGAAAAGAGTATGGAAGAGGTAACGGGACCATACTACCAATCCATCCACCAACATTGAGATAATATAGCCATCAATGACACTTGTGTAATCTCTTGTCCAAACGAGAACTTGATGGTACTTTGTACTTTGCTTTTATTTATATCAGACCTTCAATTACATCCCTTTTTCCTCCATCCTCAGGACAAGAAAATGCTTGCGGTAAAAGAAAAGGAGGTTTCTAAGGTGATGGGACAGCTGCAGACTCTACAGGAGGAGGGACAGAAAGATAGTGCTGCTCTTGAAGCGGCCGAGCAGCATTTCAAGGCTGTGTCTGCAGGTCTCTCCACCAATGAGGATGGAGAAGAGGCCACATTGGCTGGGCAGATGATGACTTGCAAGAATGACATGAGCAAGGCAGATACCGAGGCCAAGCAGGTGAGGAAAATATGTGAAAACATCAGCCAGGGATGTGATGCTTCAAGTTTGGTGTTTCAGGTGCCCGTTTACAGTATATTAAATAGCAAGTTTTCAGTACAAACATTTGTACTTGGTAGCTTGACTACTTAGATTGCCCCATGCTGGTAAAAGTTTTTGTGACATCACTATTGTAGTATGTTATATTACCACTACCATTGTACAGTGTACATCACACAGAATAACTATGGGTCTATCTTTAGCCTTTATTTACTTTGTAAATCTGTTTATTTATCTTGTGTCTGTCCTCTTTCTTTATGTCCAGGCCCAGATGACACTGAAACATGCCCAGACGGAGCTGAAGACCAAGCAGGCAGAGGTGAAAAAGATGGACAGTGGCTACAAGAAGGACCAGGACAGCTTGCAAGCCGTCAGAAAAAACAGGGAGAAACTGGAGGCTGAGTTGGCTAAACTCAACTATGAAGGTACTTAGAGTGTGTGTTTGTTTCTGTCCAAGCAGAGACTCTTGTACTCATGGCAGGTCCCCTTTTGCCAATCATCCTGTAATAAGAGTAGGAACATGTCTGTCTGTATGCAGATGGGAAGGAGGAAAGTCTGCTGGACAAAAGAAGGCAGCTGTCCAGAGAGGTCGCTAAACTTAAAGAGACCTATGAGCGTCTCGTGTCCCGCTTCCCTAACTTGCGCTTCGACTACAGGTAAGGACTTTGCTGAATTAATTTACTCAACTTTCTAAATGTGCAGTATATTTTGAACATCAATGGTCCCACTTTATGTTCTGATAACAAAGAGGATTAAATGATCTTTTCTAAATGTAAATGTATGTATGATTGTGTGTATGGTTAACACATGTTAATTGTAATAAGAAGAAAATTCCAAATGGATTTCCCCCTTAAGTGTTTCATGTGTTGTGCTGTGTGTTGTTGTATTTTAGGGACCCAGAGCGCGGATGGGACCATAGCAAAGTGAAGGGGCTGCTAGCTAACCTGATCACAGTGCGTGACGTCTCTTATGCAACAGCACTAGAGGTGGTGGCAGGAGGACGGCTCTATAACATCATAGTTGACACAGAGGTAGGTGTGGGAGTGGGTGATGCATGTTATTATATTGCAATTGCATTTAGGTGTTTATATTCTTGCATGGTGATTGTGTCTTCGCCAGGTGACGGGTAAAAAGCTGCTGGAGAAGGGAGAGCTGCAGCGGCGGTACACCATCATTCCCCTGAACAAGATCTCTGCCAGGACACTCAATGACAAAGTGATCAACACCGCCAAGAGCCTGGTGAGAGATCTCAATACAGCCTGGTTTGGAAATTAAATAAGTTTTTCTGTTTAACCTTGAAACATGACCCAGTGTCGTTGCTGACTCTCGATCTTTTTTTCACTCCCTTTTGTCTCCTCTGTCAGGTTGGAGACGATAAAGTCCACACTGCTCTGTCCCTGGTGGGTTATGAATCTGACCTGCGTAAGGCCATGGAGTACGTCTTTGGTTCCACTCTGGTGTGTGACACCCTGGACAATGCCAAAAAAGTGGCGTTTGACAGGCAGGTCATGACCAAGACTGTCACTCTTGGAGGTGATATCTTTGACCCACAGGGAACACTGAGTGGAGGTGAGAACAAGGAGGATGCACATAATTGAGTGTGTGTCGTTGAGTCATAAATGTGTAAGGCAGAGCAAACAAACACTGAGGATGTGTTTTAAAGCACTTTGTTTATCACAAGCACTCAAAAACAAACTCCTCTGTGCGAGTTAATACACTTTCTAATCATACGTATGTCTCTTTGTTTCTTTACTATCTTTTTCCTTCCCTGCTTTTTCTTTTCCAGGCGCTCGATCCCAGTCAGCATCAGTCCTGTCCAGTCTGCAGGAGCTGAAGGACGTTCAGGACAACTTGAAAGAAAAGGAGGCCCAGCTTCAAGATACTGAGCGACAACTGGCCACCCTCAAGGGAACTGCAGAAAAGTATGAAGACACAAACACACAAAATACCCACACAATTCTAAATTGTCAGACTGATACAGCAACCAGGCAGATATGTCTGAGATCAGAAAAAGTCCTTAATGAATCATGGTCAGAATTGAAAATTTATTATATTAATAATAACTTTTTTCCACCTAACCCCAAAATTTTCCTCCTCACTTCACATTTAATCCCTACAGGTACCGTCAGCTGAAGCAGCAGCATGAGCTGAAGGTAGAGGAGGAACAGATTCTGCAGGCCAAGCTGCAGCAGAGCTCCTTCCACCAGCAGCAAGAGGAGCTGGAGAGGCTGCGCAAGGCCATTGGTCAGAATGCCATGAGAATCATACAAGCACTTTTAAAATCACATCTAAACAGTCCACACATACTGTGTACAACTGTGACTCCATCTAAAGTGACACTGTCTATACAACACAGAACTAAACTATATTTGAACAAAGCTAAAGCAAGGCACCTGCTTTACTAGTGTAACTTATCTGTGGTGTGTTTGCTTCTCCAGAGGAGAGTGAGGAGACTTTGCGCGTCACCAAAGAGGTGCAGAAACGGGCTGAAGAGAAGTACAAGGTGTTGGAGAACAAGATGAAGAATGCTGAGGCAGAGAGGGAGAAAGAGCTGAAAGCCGCCCAGCAGAAACTCAATGCAGCCAAGGGCAAAGCTGATGTCTTTAATAAGAAGCTGAAGCAGAAGCAGCAGGTACACTGACCAGATACACAGTCGTACACAATCATCCTCTACATTTAGCACTTGAAATTGATCCAATGTATTTTATCTATTTGTTTTGATTTTTGCATGCAGGAGTCGGACGCTGTGGCCCTGGAGCTGGAGGAGCTGCGCAGGGAGCAGGCTGGTTATGAGCAGCAGATTCAGGCTGTAGATGAAGCCATGAAGGCCATCCAGGAGCAGATAGACAGCATGGCTTGCACTGTATCCCAGGGCAAGGTATTTGTCATGTCATTTTGAAGGTTTATATATAGACTGTGTCGTGGCCACAGTTTTGCACTTGTAATGTTTCCATCTGTCCTCAAAACTACAAGCACATTTTTAATGTACATGTTTAGTGAATTGATGTGTCTCTGAATGACTCAGTTGAACACTGTTCTTCCCTCTTTCACCATTCCTCATTTTCTCTTTTGGGATGTAGGAGGCTGTGCGTAACGCCCAGGAGGAGTTGGCCAAACAGAAGGAGGTGATCATGAAACAGGACAAAGAACTCAAGGTGGATATAATTTTGCCTTTAATGCTTTGGTGTGTGTGTCCCCCCCCCCTTGAGAGGGGGTTTAGTAGGAGGGTTCATGCAGGGATTAGGGTTTGAAGACCCAAAATGATGCAATATATCATAGACCAAATGCAACTCAGCTGTAAGTTTCTTGAAAGAAGAAGTGATTACTTCGCTTTAACTTGTCCAGTGCTGAATAATTTCACTGCTTAGAATTTTAAAATGTTGAATGTTTTAATTATTTAATTAATTTCTTATTTTTATCCATTTGAATGATCCAGGGGAAGAGCACTGAGGCTAATAAGATAAGGGAGCAGAACAACGAAGTCCAGCTGAAGATAAAGGAGCTGGAGCACAACATTAGTAAACATCGCAAAGACAGCCAGGATGCTGCCGACAAGGTGAACACAAACATTAATTTGCCTCTACTCCAGCCGTTAACATAATATACAGGGTTTTCATGATTCATTAGGTTAATGAGTGTCATTTTATTTATAGTGATGTGGGTCTTCTTAACATTTCTGCTCCCCCTTTCCTTTCTTCGTCCAGGTGTCTCGCATGCTGGAGGAACATGATTGGATTCATTCAGAGCGCAAGTTCTTCGGACAGCCAAACACCTCCTATGACTTCAAGAGCAACAACCCCCGCGAGGCAGGTCAACGGCTGAAGAAGCTGGAGGAGACCACCACCAAGCTGGAGAGAAATGTCAACAAGAGGGCCATGAACATGCTGAACGAGGCAGAGGAGAGGGTGAGGAGAAACGGACAGAAAGGGGCGTGAGAGATTCAAATGGGGAAAGAAATGTCAACCACAGCTTTGTCTAACAGTTCCCCCATCTATCCTACACATTTGTCTTGTCCTGCAGTACAACGACCTGATGAAGAAGAAGAGGATTGTGGAGAACGACAAAGCAAAAATCTTGCAGACCATCGAGGAGCTGGACCAGAAGAAGAATGAGGCTCTCAACTTGGCATGGCAGAAGGTCTGCTCTCTTTTGCATTTCTTTCCTCTACCTGGCAATTATCCCTCTCTTCCATCTAGCATTGGGTATATATTTGACAGCAATCAGAGATTTTGCCATAACATTTATATTGTGTTAGCTGTCCCCTTTTATGTCCTTGGTTGTATATTTTATATAATTTTTGGATTGATGTGATAAAATAAGACAATTTTTCAGGTTTTTGATTCCTCAGAAACAAACAGTCTTATCTGGTTATTTTATCCATAGAACATTGCATATTTGTTCGAAAAGATTTATAACACAAAATATAAATACATATACCAAGATAGATATTCTAGATATTCTCTTACCATCCTTCTGCTGTTTTTTGCTCATTTAAAAAAAATGTCAAAACAACAGTTTGTAACTTTTTCTTCTCCATCTGTGTTCCTCTATCTCAGTCAAAACTGTACTGATTTATTTTTAACTGTGTGAATGCCACCCACAATGCTTTAAAAGAAATAATTAAAGCTAACTGACAATTCAAGAACAGTGTGACACTGAACACTAGCTGCTACTCAACTAAAATCATTGTGGTTTGAATCAGTTTAAAGCTGACACTGTTGCATCACTGGCCCCATTGTTAAGGACCTGATGAAAAGGATTTTACTGTTACTTTCAGTTGTCGTGTTTCCCCTCTTTCTATACAGGTAAATAAGGACTTTGGTTCCATTTTCTCCACCCTGCTGCCAGGGGCCACTGCTAAGCTAGCTCCTCCTCAGGGCGGTGGTGTCTTAGAAGGCCTTGAGTTCAAGGTGGCCTTGGGCAACACCTGGAAGGAGAACCTCACTGAGCTCAGTGGAGGGCAAAGGTCAGCAAAACCGCTTTGTCATCGTCATTTATTTGTTGTTGGACAGTAGTAAGTATGATAATGAGAGTTTCTTTGTCAGGTTTCCAGGGATGATAATGAGGTCAGTCACTTTTATTAACCGCCCTTCTTGTGTGTTTGTTTTCAGATCACTCGTGGCCTTGTCCCTCATCCTGGCCATGCTGCTGTTCAAACCTGCGCCCATCTACATCTTAGACGAGGTGGATGCTGCTTTGGATCTTTCACACACACAGAACATTGGACAGATGCTGCGCACACATTTTAGACACTCCCAGGTCAGTTAAAACACCGGAACATACAGTATATTCACCATGATTTATTTTATGAATGTGCACGTCGGCTACTCATTTATTAATTGTTTTAACACTCTCCCTCCAGTTTGTAGTGGTGTCTCTAAAGGATGGTATGTTCACCAATGCCAACGTCCTGTTCAAGACGAAGTTCGTCGACGGCATGTCCACAGTGACACGATCTGCACTCAGCCAGAGTGATGCCAACCCTCCCCAGAAAGGCCAAGACAAGGCTCGTCAAAAGGACAAGAGGAACAAGCAGCTCATCGGTTAAAAACTATACAGGAGTAGCTGAACATTAAGGTTCACTCTATTATGTCTTCAAGAAGCTATATCACGTAACATAACAAAATGTGGTATCTGTTAATAACTGATAAATTGTGTATACTTCTATTTCCTCTGGGAAGTAATTTCGCTTCATATTTGTAAGAGTTCTGTCATTTTGACAACCGTTTAGTCTTATGAAGACAGTCGAGCCGAATTTCTGTTTCATGCTTATTTTGTGTTAATGCCACGTGTCTTTGTTCAGCTGCTTGGTGTGGAGTTGTTCACATTTGTTATTTTAAAGTTTTTAACTGTACATTTCTTTTGTCTAAACTGTCCTTGGTTATCCTGTCTCTTTTCTTTCCTTTGTTTGTGCTCTTCTACAAATGATCAGTTTTATGTGCCAGCTGTTTCCATATATTTTAGTAAATAAAGTAAGTCAAATGATTTGATTTCACTGCCGTATATCTCAAAACTGCTTTGCAATCTGGAGGAACTTGAGGGCTTTAACTAGAACTTTCTGCCCTCTAGTTGCAGCACAAGCAACCTACACAGTATAGATTTATTTTAATGTCATCTGTATGACACATTGAATCTCTACAGGAAGAGTTTAAGTAAATTTGGCTGAAGTCGTGTTATCCTCTGCTTAAAAATGAAGTCATGTCTTCACGTGGCAATAAGAGCTCTCAGAGCTTGAAAGGTTAATCCGAGATGACCATTTTTAAATGTATTTGTAGCATATGAAGGTTATGTAGGCAAAATCAACAGCAAAGTCTGTTGGCTTTGAAAGCTGAGGTGTTGGGGACAGTAGGACAACTTAGATTGTAGAGATACAGCTGATATTCACACATGCTACAGAAATCCTGAGGCTACTTGTTTATTTGGGTGAGTTGCAGTTTGTTACATAAAAGCCGAAGTAAGAAGTGTGTCCATTAACTGTTTTAGTGCATTTTAAGTAATGGTAAACAAAAACCAAATTTAAAGCAATACCTACTCGCATTTAATGCCTGGTGGATTTTAACTAGTTTAAATATACAAAATATATACATATAGTATAATGTTGAACCACAATGCTTGAAAAAAAAAAGAGCTAGTATTGATAATTCTCAGTTGATTCTTGCAGTAACTGAATTTTACAAGGAATAAGCATTATATTGGCTGTTGCATTTACCTAGACACAATAGAATTTAAACTGCTTCAATATCTGTTTGATTCGTTGCAAAACACTTTCACATGAATTTTGGCCTTTGAGATTTTCACAACGATATGTTGTTTTACTGACATCTGATATGAACCTGTTGCTTGTATTAAAACTGTAAATGTGTAACCGTCATACACTGTAGGAAGACAAAAAAACTGGTCCAAATTACCAAGGTAGTTTTATTTCATCAGGGACAATTTCAAACAACTATAGCATCACTTTGAAGTTAACAGCAGGATTTTTACTAATTCTCAAAACTTCACAAAATAGGCTTTTTGTCGTGTTCATTCACCTTGCAAACAGAAGAAACCAAATACCATTTCCAGGACATGCTCAAAGTACCAACTTTGAACGTGAGCTGACTAGTCATCCTCCTGTGTACGACCTGCTGTTGTTCTGATATTCAATGAGTAGGCAAACCCACAACAGTAGTAAAAGTCCCCATTTTGGGGCTATAGGTATACAGTGTCCACAAACCCAACACATTGGTTTATATAGCATTCATTATCAGTATCTTACTGTCCATTTAAATGAACCAAATAAAACTTGACACATTACAATAATGATATTGCCCTTCACCATTGTCACTGAGAGTTCAGACTCAGGGCAAGTTGTGTTATTGTAGTCTCTTCAACCTTCGTCAGCCACAAACGTGAATCAGTCAGTCAGCTTGAGTGGAGCACTCTCTTTGCACAAGCCAGCTTCAAAGCCCACAGGTAATATGGATACTTAATGTAATGATCGAGAGGTTTGTAAATATCTGCATGAGAGAAGACTGCTGTAGCAAAGAGGTCAGACAGAGGAGTGTGCTAGTGTATGTTTTGTTTTACTCATAAAGAGGTTTAAAAGAAGTTGATGCTCTCGTTTCTTGCTTTGTACTTTGTGTTTGTATCTGTACGTATTTGGCTGACTCTGTGAGCTGTGTGTATGTGTGTGTGTTTGTGTGCGCGTGCGTGCATGTGCGTGCTCAGGGTTGACTCTGGATATGTCTACGCAGCTCCTGCGCCTTATCCCTCAGGTCAGGTCTGCTGTCAGACTGCAGCGTTGACAGGGAGCGCTGCAGCTGCTCCCGGCTCTTCACAGACACACAGTCCCACTGTTCACTCTCTGTCAACATCACATGCACACAAGAATATTGAATCAGTAACACTTGGATCAATAATGTCTGACGTGCATACATATGTATGTTTGTATATTACAAGACAGTAATCCTGAAAATATAATCTATAAAATAAAATATGAACTAAAACGATAGAGGACAGCTTTCTATTGGAATTCAGTCTTCAGATTTTAAAACGCCTCCACGTTCTCCATCTTAGTTTCGTGTGTTAGCATAGTAACGTTTGCAAATAAGCATTGAACACAAAGTCCAGCTGAAGTTGATGAGAATCTCATTATTTAAGACAAAGTACTGGACAAACTGAACATCTAACCTGACACAACTTCATGGCAATACATACATTTGGGGAATTTTTTAAGCCCAGCCCAAAGCTTGGGACTAACTGACCAACAGCCCAACATTTCCATTCCTCATGCTAAAAGCATGGCTAATTAAAACATTGGCAGAGAACATGTTATCATAAAACTACCTGAAACAGTATGAATACAATAGGCTCCCTTCTTTCAGTTGCACACTTTCAAACTAAAGTGAAGAACAAAACACTTTCAGACAGGCTTAGTAGCAAAAAAAATAAATAAAAAAAACTCACCTCCAGTTCTCTTTACAATCAGATCCACAACTGACAGGGCCTCTGTTCTCACAGATGAGTAACTTTTGTTTTCTGGAAAACAAATCAATGAATAAACACAGTGATGAAATGCATACATATTAGAGTATTATTCAAAATAAATTGAAATTGTGAGGCAAGTACCTAATGGGTAAGTGAGAGCAGCACACGTCTCTGTGAGGATCTGTGACAGTGCATTGGAGTCCTCACGGCCTTTCTCTAGCAGCAATAACCTACAGGAAAGAAAAAATGCTGACAGCTGACATATGTTGACAAAGAAGCTTAAATGTAAAAATGTAAGCACAAATCAATCATCTTAAATAATTTAAAGGTTGATTTAAAAGAACAAATAATTGGAAAAATGGTTAGTAAGGGATTCTTTGTTGGTCCTCACCCCTGGAAGTAAGCCTTCATAGACTGTAGAACAGCAAGCTGTACTTTCCAAGTGCTTCGCTTGAGCTTTTCACACATTAGACCGCATACCTCCACCTGGAAACGAGCTACAGACACACACACAGTTCGCGGGACATCATTTTGTGAGAGTCACATCTCAGGTTTCCAACAGTCCACCCACCTTTTTTAGCTTATATTACCAAAAGTAACACTACGGCAGCTCTGCCACTGAAGTTAAGCCCCTGGGAATGTAGCTGAGTCTCTAAGAATTAAGATTTTAAAAGAGCTGCAGTCAAGTTGAGAAATATTTTTGGCAACATGATATAAGCAGATTTAAAAACGTATCCCCGTCAACACTTAATATGCTCATCAGATGACACTCAATAGATCAACTGATTAATAACAAACAAAGGACCAAGTTTTCTTTTAGATAATTCTAGTGATTATTATACTCCATAAACACACATCTTAAAATGTAATAAATGAAACAGAAGAGAAAGTTTAACAAATTGAAAGTGTTTTGGAATATGTTTGAAAATAAAAAGGACTGTATTATGTTGTAGAAAAGTTACTTCATATCCAGCACTGATATTTTTCAGAATCCACAATATACATTATGTAAAACCAAGTGTACAGCTTTGAGAGTGTGGTTTAGGGTCAAATAATTTTACTAAATTTTGTCCGAACTTGTACTAAATTTTACCCTGAGTCTGTGGGTTCCTGGGCCAAGTCTTTCCAAGAGTCTCAAAAGCACAAAGAAGAGCTTCAGTCTGCAACTCTTTCTCCTTCACATCTATATCATCATCATCATCATCCAGTGACCTCGGGGATGCACCACCACTCTCTGGGCAGCTCTGTTGGGTATAAGGAAGATAAATTAAGCACAGTCATAAGGCTTCTTAAAACTCAGTAATGTTTTTTTTTTTTTTTCCCAAATATGGCACTATAAAAAACAAACAGCCAATATCAAATGAGTAGATGTTAAACCTTTTTGATCAGCGGGAAAAGGATCTCCGTCATGTCGTTGAAACGGTCCTCCTGGCTGCTGTGGAGCACGTCTCCAGCACAGCGCAAAGCGGCCATTTTATACACCAGGCTCTCCTTACGGCATTCTTTCAACACAACGTCCAGCACCTCAGAGATGGTGGGCTGACCTGCACAAGGCTTCTGCAGCTCAGCACTGAAAGCAACAGAAAAGGATTGAAGCAATAAAGTAGAAAAGACAGGAAATGAAAATTTTCCTTCCTATAAAACTGGCATTAATTGTAAAAGTTCTGGAAGAAGTCTCACCTGCATTTGCTCACTACCGATCCAATGGCTTTCAACAGCTCCTCCTGGAAAAAAAGAAAGCCAAAAAAAAAAAAAAGAATTACCACTTCATGGTCGTAAGCCCCTGCAAACCAGCCAAGTTGCAGGCTGGTTTTACAGAATATTATGATGTCACCGTGACCTTTGAACACCAAATTCTAAATCAGTTTATCCCTGAGTCCAAGTGAATGTTTATGTCAAATCTGAGGAAATTCCCTCAAGGCATGACTAAGATATTGCGTTCACTCGTCGGCACAGAGGGATAAAAAAAAAAAAAATCTCCTTAAACCGTAACTATTTCCTTCTTATTTTTTACACTCTGATCTTGTACTGGCAGTTGTTACCTTGCCCGCCCAGGTGCGTCCGGATAGTCCCTGCATTAAAGCTGTTAGCACCAAGCCAAGGTGTGGTGCCACTAATGAGCCTGTCTGTTCCTTTGCAACGGTTGCCATGGCAGCTGCACCCTGAGCCTTCATCTTCCAGGACTGGGACTGCAGAGCTTTCTGTGTGATAGCGATCAGCTCCGTCATGTAGAGTCTGATGCCTCCAAAGCTTCCTGGAATCAACGAAAAGTTGAAAGAATAACCGTTATCGTAATGACAAAATCCAGATGTTCTGATTGGACTGTGTTTTTAATGGATAGTCTATGCTCCAAAATACCATATATCCACCATTGTAGAATATTTTAAGTATTTTGTCATTCATTACTTCTGAAAAAAGTTTTTTTTCTGTAGTGTTTTGTGGATCTTTATTTTTCCAATTTGTATTGTATGAGTATTTCTAACCTGGGACGTTCTCCTGCCACACCTCAGCCCACAGCGTGGCATCATGGCTCTCTCCTTTCTCCTCATCAGGACCTGGCGCTTGATGCATGCCCAGGAATGCCAGCGGCAGTGCCACTCCTGCATGGCCCTTCAGCACATCAGGACTGTAGTGGCTGATGGCATGCACGGTCAACACACATGATGACTTATACACCGGCTCTGGGAGTAAAAGAGACAGATGACGAACCACAGAGAGTAAAAACCGAAGTTTAGTTGAATGCAGAAATGAGTTACATTCTGATTTTCCAAGTGAAGAAAAACACATTTACTACTGTCTCACCCTCTTTCTCCAAGTACCAGGTGTTGAGCTTCAGTAGTAGTTTTTCCACACTGCTGTCTTTTGCTGTCTGAGGGGTTGACATGTATAACAAACAATGCTTACTGTATCACTAACAACAACCTAAGGTGTAATTAATGTCATAAGTTTGCTTATCAAACTTACCCTGACTAGGTGCCCCAGAGCAAAGGCAAACGCTTTCTGTACTACAGTGCTTCTATCATGGATACCATTCAGCAGGGCACTCATCAGTTTACCTGGAAACACCAAAAATTTCCCCGTCATTAGTTCCCTTGCACCAAACACCAAACACATTAGACGAGCAGGTGAAAACTTGTTCTGTACCTGAATATGGGGTGAGGTCCTGGGGACACTGCACTGTGAGTGAAACAATTACACTGGCACAGCCACCCTATGAAGAAGATGCAAACATTAGCAGGCTGACTTAAATAGGTGGATGGATGTGGAAGAGGTTGACAGGAAGATGCAAATAAGTGGGCAATCAAAGCATCAACATATGAACTATTAACTAGAGTAGTGTGTTTTACCTTGGTGCCTAAACCCACTCCACTTTTAAGCAGCTCACACAGCCTAGGAACCAGCTCTCCCAGCACAGAAACGTCGAGGTGCTGCAGACACTGAGCACAAAGACACACAGGACTGATCCTTACAAAACAATCCTCATTCTTCTGTATGACTTGTCAGGCTTTAAATTAGAAACATCAAACTCTTTGCCGGGACACCTACAAACTGTGTTTAAAAGTGCAAAAAACTAAGAGTCAACAATAATCATGACTTTTTTTCTTTTTCTTTTTTACCATGTTAACGGTCTCCATCATTGGGGAGGACTTGGCAGCACTTAGTCTGGCAGCATCCATGGCACTCTGGAATTACAAAAAAAAAAAAAAAAAAAAATTCACATAATTCATGAAAATGTTGACTCTAATCTGTGAGAAAATGTACAGGCTTTGGTTACCAGACTTGGGTGAAGATGCAGTAGACGGCTGAGGTTACCTTCTCCTGCTCTGTGGCTCGGAGGCTGAGGTAGTTGAGGACCTGGGGCTCCAGGGTGCTGAGGGCCTCCAGCAGGGCCGGGATGAGTCGGGAAGCATGAGGCTTTAGTCTGGCACCAGCTGTCTTACTAATCTTCACCAGGGTCTGGATACTGGTGGGGAAAAACAGGGTGGTTAAGAGAGAAGAAAGTAAACAATGATGTGGCATAAAAATCACAACCTGGTATTGTGGTACCGCAAAGACAAACATGTTAGAAAACTACAACCACAAATTGATCTCTTGTTGCCTTGGTGATTTTGATGAACAAGGGGTTCAATGACTCAAAACAACAGATGAATAAAATCTCCAACAGAATAAAGACTCTGCCTGTTTACAAATTTATCTAGGCAGGATCATATGTAGGTATTCTGTAAATTGCGAAGCATGTGGTTGAATTTTTCACTGCGGTTGACTTGTAAACTTTCAACGTGGACTGAGTTATGCTCGAAAAAAACATCCAAAGTCAGTTTGCCACCTACCCCACACTACTAAAACATTTTCTACTCTGTATTTGACTGACAGATAAAGAACACACGTTGCCTTGACATACATGATTTCAGAGCAATGTAACACAACAAAACCAAGACCACATCAGAGGTGGGAGACATTACCTGAGCGAGCGGACCTCTGCGACATTGCTAACGATGCCTTTTTCCAGCAGAGTAGGCAACAGCACCGCCACAGTTCTCTGGGCTGCTGAGCCTGTAGACTCACACATACGAGTACACACCTGGACACGACAGAAAGAGAATGTTGAGGGACGGGCACCTGGATATTCACGTGTTTACACACAAACAAATACAAACATATACACACACACAGGCCAGTCCCGTGACAAACATACTCACCTTACTGAGTGTTTTCAGTGTTAGGTCTGCAGCCTTCCTCACAGATTCCTGAAATGAAATGAAATGAGGAGTGATCAAAACTCAATCTATGCTTGATGATGTTTTCATCATCCCATGCGTCAGTCCTAAAGTGTCCTGCAATGCGTCAGAAGCGATGAACCTAGTCATCACTTGTGCTTGGCGGATTAAAGCAACACTGATTCTGATTTCCTGCTCACCTTGATGTCATCAAGGACTCTGAACAGTGTCTCCCACATTTCTGCAAGATGATCAATGAGGTCATCAGCTTGGCGGCCACGAATCAGGTCATTCAGGGCCAGGCAGCTGGTAGGAAAAGCATTCATCAAAATACACTTCTTTGGACTATTGTATTACAGCACAGGCCTCATGCTGACTCCCTTATTCAGAACAAGTTGCGTCAGTACAAGCTAAACAGCTACATTACCATAATTACAATTGCCCCAATGGTTACCATAACTGCAACAGTCACATAATAGTCTGCATAATCACTATAATTACAGGACCATTAAAGTGTCCCTGAGGCCAGAGATTATAGGAAAGATATAAGAGAAAAAAAAAAATAGGTCAAATAAAATCCAAGGAGAGAAAAAGGAAATTCTCAGGGCATTTACTGTAGCCCCACACACACAGTCAATGGTCAGGCCAAATAAACAGATGAGAATAGAACAGCAGTCAGATTCTTAATACAATATGTGCCGTTACTCTACCTGGACTCGCGAACTCTCCAGGTGTTACTGGTCAAGTTGGAAATGACATCCTGCAGGATCTCCTTCAGATACTTATCCACCTGAGACGCATTAAAACAATCAAACATATAGTCACTTCTGAGGATGGCAGTCCTTTACATACACTCACTTGTACATGTATAAGTGTGTATTTTTGTTTATGTTCTTATTTTGTACTATTATCAACTCCTACCAGGGTCTTATCAGTGACCAAGGCATCCCAGATGCTGGTCATGGCCTGGCGAATGCTCAGGTTGGGGTCAAACTGGTAGCGGTACAGACGAGGCACAAGCTGGGGCAGGAATGGAGCCAGCTGCTCCCCGGCCTTTGCAGCGATCATGTGAAACCCAAAAGCTGCTCCCTGAAAGGGGCAAGAGGAGAGGTTAGGGGGGGGGGGGGGGTACAAAAGCACACATGTACTGCATGAGAAACAGAATGGGTATGATACCTTGCGGGAGTTCCACATGGCATGGTGATTGGCCAGGTTCATGAACTTGTAAACAAGATCTGGTTGGTTCAGGTCACTGGCCAGTGAGCAGAGCTCCTTGTATGTGGACAGGCCGTGGCTGCCAAGAACCGTCAAAACAGGAGAAAAAGTTTAATTTCCGCACACCAAACCCACAGAAAACACATTGTCATTAAATTTGGGCAAAAAAAAGTGACCTACGACTTACCCATCAGGTGTTTTCCCCAAACCTTCTCCTTGGAACACCTCTGTATCTTGTGAAACAGCGTGTTTCACTCTACAAACATAAAGAAGCTTTTTATATTATCTTCACACACTGGAAATACTCTCCCCATATTACAGCATCTTGAGAATCTCTCTTGTTCCATTACTTCCTCCTTTACTCAACTATCCACTCACCTTTTGCCAGTCATGAGTGTTTCCACCAGGGTGGACACCAGTTCGTGCTGGTCAGCCTCTCCTCCCATCTCATAGACCAAACCAAGTCCTTTAGACGCTACATCCTGACTCAGCTCTAGATGAAAGAAGAAAAAGAGGGATGGATGGAAGAATTCAGTGGGACAGACAGTAAGGGATGATGTTTGTTTTGTAATGATGCTCAGGTACATTTGAAAAACACTGATGTGAGTAATGAGCAGAGCAGTGTGGTGAGAGAGTGCTTTCCTCTTACCATCAGGGTCTGAGAGAACAGAGATGAATGCCACTTGAATCTCCTTTAAATGGGACTGTAGGAGTAAAGGAAGGCCAAAGTAAGGGAATGACAAAAAGTGAT
The DNA here is from genome assembly GCF_021018895.1 of Seriola aureovittata. Classification (NCBI taxonomy): domain Eukaryota; kingdom Metazoa; phylum Chordata; class Actinopteri; order Carangiformes; family Carangidae; genus Seriola; species Seriola aureovittata. The sequence continues at coordinate 16,024,164 of NC_079366.1, forward strand.
TTGACATATACACATAAAGCCTGCTCAGTCATAAGTTTGTGTATGGATCGTTTTCAAATCCTGCATCCACCAATAAACTGTACATACACAGAAGTAGTTAATTCTTTGCAAAAATTTTGCAATATGAAATAGAAGGTAGCCCTGAAGCAGAGACTCCAGAGGGGAAAGTTAGAGGAGATGTATGAAAAGGCCTATAAATCTCACACCAGAAAAACCAGGGAAAGTATCAAAATTCAAAAAGCTAAAACTTTTCTTTATCAGACTAATTCTACCGGCAAATACAGTTACTGTTTAAGTCGCCACTCTCTGTTTAGCAGGGCTGAACAGTTTGTTTTGAGATTCAGAGGTTTATGGTTGTATAATACACCCACCATGATTTCCTTGTGTTGGCTGAGTTTCTTGACCAGGGAGAGCAGCCAGATGCAGGCTGCCTGCCGGACATGGGGATTCTGGCTGGGTATGTACCTGGACAGGATGGAGTTGAGGACCCAAGGAACCACATCATTGTTTTTAACATCTAAGGGGGAAAAGAAGAAAGCGGAAATGTAGTTAAAGGACCAAACTTTTTAGTTTTTAGTTTTGTTGAGGGAGCATTTAACATGTACATAAACATGTATTATTGGATGTAAATGAATAGGCAAATGAATCTTTTTATCTATCCAATATCTGATTACGAGCAATGTAGAACTGCTAGGCAGAGACTGAGTCAGAAAGTATAGCACTGTCATAAAGCAAGAGCCAGTATGACAAATCTGATCACTTGAAAAAATGCAATGTGGATATTCTGCTTCAACACATATTTGATAACCCAATCATATATGCCTGAGCATAGCTTGAGAAATGAACTAATCCGTTCTTCCCATCCTGCCGACGTTAGTGTAACTGCATTCATGCAAAGGCGGCAAAATGGAAAGAACTGTAATAGACCTCTTATTCCGATTTAGGAGGGCTTGTGCATTATTCCAAGGTAGTTAGCACTATTGCTAACCTTGCAGTCACACCAGATAAACAGCCTAAATTAGATTATTTTGTTGTGTTTCACATTTTTAACAGTTTGTAACAAAGTGAAATCAGATATATACAGTGTACAATTCCTATAAAATGAGCTAAATCAATTGTATTAGTGTTAATACTGGATTTATTTTGCTGCCAGTTGTGCCTCTGCAGCCAGTTTGTTTTCATGTCGTTGTCAGAAATTCCCATATGACTTGACTGCGCCATTATAACGCAGGCCCGTTTTAGTCCACATTGTACAAATTTGTACAAACAGCTCTTGAAAGTACAAATTAAAGTCCAGCTATGACTGAAAGTACTCACTGTGTGGTGGGCTGTACTGCTCCTCAGTACAGGTCCATGGGTCTCTGGCAGCTCCAGAGCTAGTGCCTATTGCAGCGCTGGTGATAGCCTCTCCAACCGTGAACTGCAGCTCCACCTGTTTGGCCTTCAGAGAAAAAAGCAGAAAACATGAAAGATGTGGTCATTGATGAGCTAACTGACAGCTTCATAGCAGGCTCAAGCAGAGATGAATGCAGACAATGTTATATTTTTTGTGCTGGCAAAAAAAGTCGAATTTTGCCCAATATGATCCCAAATAAATCTGTTTTTACATTGTCTTGTAGAAGCCCTGAACTGCTTATGTTTATGCTACTGTCAGTCATTAAGCCTTTTCTCACCTCTACAGAGTCCATGAGCCCCTGGAGCAGCTTCTTCTGATGAGGGAAGTCTCCATCTCCCACTGGTAGGTGACCCAAGGTCTGGATTGATCGCTCCTTCATCTGGACCACAAAACATGAACATGACAGACACAAACAAGAGAATAAACAAGATACAAGTCACCAAATCATTTAGCTGAAGATCGGATGTATCAGTAATACATTTATTACTAATGTAATATAGACACACTGTGCACTGCTGATGAACTTGTCATCACTGAACCATATATCACAGCAGCCACCTGCTTTTGTGCAGTCCCTGGTTACCTTTGTGCTCTCTTTGCCCGAGGGGATGCGTGCCAGCAGGTTTTCCACAGTGGAGAGTTTGGTAATGCCCTCACCCTCTGCAGGGATCAGCAGGGTGCCATTTCGTCCAATTTCTCCCAGAGCTGTACAGGCTGCTACAGCCAGTAGTGCACTACTGCTGTCCAGGAAGGAACCTGGGTGGAAACATAAACACTTGAGTGGTTGAACCAACAGACAGAAGTAATTTGTCTTACTTTAATTTGACTAACACAAAAGATTTATATTGGCAAATAAAATAAAAAATGTTTCGTTACAGGAAAAATTTCCTCATCACAATCTAGGAAGATTTAACATTTAGCATTAATTTATTGTACTATTATTGTCAATAAATAAAGCCTACATTGCAGGAAATTGTGGCAAAATAATTACATACCAACTGTCTTGGTAGCCATGCCAACAAGTTCATCATTTTCTTTTGAGGAGATGGTTGAGGTGACAGCTTTCTTCTTGCTCGTGTACCTTCCCACCATATAGCCGAGAGCCAAGATGGCACCATGCTGAGTCTCAGGACTCTGTGGTTCAACAAAACCAGTAAACATTTGCACACTGTAAAATTCAACAACTCTATATATACAAACTATGCAGTGTTTCTCATACGTGGTTGTCTTTGGTGATTTTGATCAGGTTCTGCACGGCTGTCTGCAGCTCGTTGCCAGTCATGGTAGAAACCACTACAGCGTACAGCTGGGCTGCGAGCTCCCTCATGTCCTCCTTATTTGTGTTCATCAGACTCTGGAGAAGAAAACATCTGTTATTACAGCTGAATGCATTGTCAATTGTGAGATGTGAATTATGTTCATGGTTTTACAATATAGCTGAGGGATATGACTAACTGTTAAGCAGCGGCCATATCTGTTTCACTAATGAATTAGTGCATTAATCCACTCCCAGATCTAAATAAACACATAAATAAAGGAAATACTCACTTTAATCCAGTCAATTTTATCAACAAATCTAGGAGCCAGTTTCTCTGGGCAGACAGACACCACCTCCAGTAGACAGTACATAACTGGGATTCCTGTTGAGAGATTATTTATGAGGTGGAATTAATACAAATTCAAAATAAAAAAATATCAATATAAATGCTCAAACTGAGTGGTAAATGAACACCACTTGTAACAGAGCCATGTCTTGTTGTGCATACAGTTTATTTACAGTTATAGTCTCAGATATTACACCTTCTCTTTTCACCAGAATCTATTGGCATTTTTAACTAGACAGGTATGACCTGAGAAGCCAATCAACATTTGTGTTTGGAGTTTATCATACTCACAATACAATACTGATTTAAAAAAAGTAAAATCATTATTCTAAGCCCGTACTGACTGTGGAGCCATTTTCTCTAGAAGAGCAGGTTCATTTCTCTCACCTCCTACAGCAGACAGCAGCTGCTGCAGCAGATCCATGTAGACATGAATAGGATTTGCCTCAGAGCCCTTCGGCACTGAAGGCTGAGGCTCAGAGGACAGCAGTGCATGGACATAGCGGCCGATGGCTGGGGCATCATCCTGCATGTCTGCCAATCGCGTAGACATGGGCGTGGCCCCGGCACTGTGGGCTAAACACATCCTCAGGTAGAGCACAATCTGGGGAAACAGGAAAATTAGGTGGACCCTAAGGCGGGTGTCTTCAGTGTCTACAACTCTTTACTTTTGGACAGATACATATTGAATATGCAAAGTCATGGATGTCACAGGCTAATCACCAATTAATATTTACCTCCCCAAATGCAGAGGGGTTGAATGGAATAGTGGAGGTTCCAACAATATACTTCGCTGGAGTCTTGATCCTCTGAGCCGCCTGACAGTGACATAGTGAAAAACATAAAAGATGTGTTATTTCTTTATTTCTATTATCTTTTGGAAACCTGAATGAAAAAGAGAATGGAAAATATGCAAAAAGGCTCACCTTCTCCTGGACATAGGCCACCATGTCAGGAAAGGATGGCATTGGCTTTGGTCCCTCCTTCTCCGAGCTCTTGGTAGGAAAAGCCCTCAGCACCCTCTGGGCCTCCCCAGCCACCTCCTCTCTCCTAAAAACACAGAAAACCAGCTCATTTTATCTCCTGCGCCACTCAAAAAAGTAAACCATTGACACCTTAATTTTAGTTTTACCTATGTCCCATCTTATTTGTATATGTTTATTGTATTTATGATGTAATAAGTATTTTCAAGGCTCACTAAAAGGCTGATAGTGCAACAGGAATACACTGTCTTTACTATTATGTACAGGACTTCTGGGTTTTGGGACTTACGGGTCTCCAGCAGCCAGCAGCAGCAGGTATCTTGATGGCACGTGATCAGGAGCAAACACTGTGCTGGCAAACTTCATGGCCACCTGGCGAACTTGCACCTCCGGCTGCCCAGAAAGAATAATCAGGAGTGTTACATTTGCCTCATCCCAAGTTTTTTAACTAGTGAACATTAATGGTTTTTTTGGGGGTATCTATTTTGCCTAGCTGCACTCACCTTTCCAATGTATGCAGCAACCAGGGCCTCCATCAGGTTCAGCAATGCCCCCTGGAGGTTAGCATAAGCTCCAACCATCATAGACAAAGCTTCCTGAATGGCAAGACGAACATCAGGCTCCTCCTGAAGTAGATGACACAGAATTTTTGGAAATATCAGTACACTGTTCTCTCCTGAGAACAGGCTAAGAAAGGATTATGTAATAGACTTTGTTTGTTGATTTTCTGTTGAGAGATCGTTCACCTACCTTGCACATGGACTCAAAAAACTGCTGTACCAGTGCAATGTCCTTTGTGAACAACTGTGGCATGCGGCTAGAACAGAGGACATAAAAAGTAAATTTTTATTTCTAAAATTCCACATCAAGCAGGCAATGATAATGGAATTCACACACACACACACACACACACACACACACACACACACACACACACACACACATATATATTATTATACCTTGAAAGCTTTCCAACAGCAGAGTAGGCAACACATAGTAACTTAGGATCCTGCAAGAACAAATGTTAAGTGTTAAGTAGGTATAAATCAAACTAAACTGTATCAATGTGCAGATAAAAATGCATGTTGTTATTTATAGTTTTACCTCCTTGTACTCATTGATGAGCTTGGTCAGACCATTCAGCAGCATTAGCCCCAAAGGCTTGTTAGTGTCGGGGCACCTGAACAATAGTGAGAGAAACAACATTTATTTTTCAAAATGCAAACACACATACTTTGTCATTGAAGGAAACACATCCTGGATGTATCTAGACAAAGGAACAAGTGCACTTTTCTTACACCATGCAGATGTGATGGACAAACTGCAGCGTGAGAGACAGCAGTTTGTTGTTGGTGTTGGCTCCAAACAGACCGTCATACACAACCTATGGAGGACAGGGAACCAATGAGAATGATTGTACCATACTCTGATGCATGTCCTTGAAAATGATTTAGTCATACTTAATGAAGCATGTGTCTGCAGAATTGACAAACGTCATACCTGGATATTAGCTGGAAAGCACTCTGCAGCTAGGCGTGACCGTAGCAGATGAGGGAGGATCTTCAGTTTGACTCTTGTGCTTACAGGTTCGTGCTTCAGCTCTTGCTTCACATTGCCACCCTAATGCACATAGGGGTCAGTACACACAACAATATTATACATTTAATATTTAAAAAAATTCACAGGTTAAATTTGAAAACTAAATGTTAAGTTTACAAACCTTTGTTTTAAGAGGAACATCCCCCAGATACACCTTGTACATCTTGTTGATAATTAGAGGATTGTTCCAATCGATTATGCTGGAAAATAAGAAAACAAATGCATCGGATTGCTGCCCAAGACACAAAGACATTTGGAGTCTTTTGATTTTTATCTCATGTATTTGTTGCACAACACACAACATATTAGGTAATTATTATTACCTAATAATTTTGTATTTCGTTGTATTGGTGAAGCACATACTATTTGGCTATGTAAGGCAATTCACCTACCTCTGTTTACTCTTCAGCTCCAGATCAGCTGCAGTAGCAACACTATGTCGAGTGTCGCTGGACGCCACCACCAGGTGAACCACTGTCTCCACCTCTGGGACTTGCTTTGCCTCGATGAATTTCACTATGCCCAGCTTACACTGTTGAAACCAAACGCGCAATGAACCACTCATCAGCTGATACACAAGAAAAACACAACACTGTGTCTATCACCATCCATAAATTCATTCAAATCATTACACAGCCCTTCAAATAAAAGCGCTCTGACACAAACTTGAAAATATATTTGCCGGCTGTTAACTGATAGACAATTTCTGGATTGAGCTCGGTTTTTCAATTTTACAGATTTTGAAAACTGAGTGAGGCTCCAACTTTTGGGAGAGTCAAGCTTCATCCTTCATCCAGCGAGCACACACAAACTGACAAAACTGTCGCCACTACTCATCCTCCAGCTTCAGTCATTGCACCTGCTCTAGTTGCTCAGCGCTCCACTGGGCTTCCCCAATAACCCTCTTGGCAGCATAAACACTCATCCCTGGGGGAGGCTGGGGAAGACCCTGGCCACCCACAGCCACTGTCCCATCGGCAGAACTTCCCTGGGAGGAGGAGGGAGCAGGGCGAGTCGGGGATTCATTCAGCACAAACCTAGAGGAGCCAAAGAGAGAACAGGTGAACATTCTTGTTCAAATGTAAAATGCTTCTAAGAGAACAACTGGTGCACATGTTTCACTGGACAGTCATACAGTACACAAACCACACAGCAGGACCTCACCCGTAAGGCATCAGTAAAACATCCAACATGAACTCCAGCAGCAGCTGGACTGTCTTTGGCCGCTCAGTTAAGTTAAACGGAAAAGCATTCTTGGAGGTATCTGCAGGATACTTCATATGGTAAAGAGTAGGGATCAGCAGGTGCATCAGGCTAAGATAAGAGGGAAAGGATAGAAAAGCATAATCCGATTAAAAAAAAGAAAACAATAAGGTCTGTGTCAATTAAGCAAAAACTCAAGTGTTTCTGAAAAACACACTTCTTTTAATCCATCTCAGTGATAATAGTAAACATCCTTGTGCATCATAAGGTACGTAAGTGTGTGTCCCCTCACCTGTCCTGATGTGGCTGTGGCTTGCCTTCCATGGCAGTAAGGAGGGTGGGTGCCAACTCACACTGTTTTCCCACCTCCAGGCGTGGGTAGCCCATTTTGATGTAGATGATGGTGAAATTCTGCAAAATATTCAAATTTAACAATTACCAATTTCAAGTTACAAAAAGAGCCAAATCAATCTAGTATCACTGACATAGGCCACATTAGATTGAATCTCAAAATGTTCAGTTTCATTTTGCAGTATACTCTCAATAGGCATCTCATATCTCTACAAATTCATAAATGATGTTACCATATTAAGAATAGCAAGCAAAGCAAAGAATTGACCTCATTATCAATGTATATTACACATCCTCCTCCATAAGACCTACACAGTAAAACAAGAGTCATACCGTAACAAAGGAGGCGGCTGAAGGGTCTTGGTACTGCACCAGCAAAGTTTCTACTGGCAGCTGAATCTTAGGTCGGCTCTTTATCCTCTTGTTCAGATGGACCAACAACTCCATTACCTGGATGAGGAGGCAAAAAGAGTAATTTGGTGGTTTAGTTACATGCAGCAGGTGTATAAATCAACACTCACTGGCAAAAGAGAAAGATCCAAGCTCCTAACAAACATCTTTCTATCAGGAAGTGTAGTGACGTCAGAGGACGTGAATGCAGATACTATACATTGCAAGGTCTATGCATTTATCTACATTTTTGTTAGAGAGAGAAACTAATATTTGAGGTGGAGGGTCTGATGGCAAAGGCCGTGATTTATTCATAATATTAAGAGATGTAGCTATAAAGCACGAACTCAAGAGTCACTGATACTATGTTCAGGCACAGAGATGGGCAACACCCTTCTTACTTTCTTCCGCACACCCTCCTGAACGCTGGATAGTTTGAGGAGCACAGGGGGTAGGAACTTGGAGATAATATCTTGTAGCTGTTCGTCTGTTTCTGCATGGCCCAGGCGAAGGAACACACGTTCCAGTTGATCTGTCAGAAAACACATTAACACTTTGATTAACCCTCATGTTTCATTTTCTGGGTAGCTTCAGCCATTATCCAAGAAAACACACTACACATATGGTCAGTTTGAAATAATACCTCTGCCATAATTCATTTGACAATAGCTTTCCATTCAAATATGGAAGAACAACCCATTGTGTGTATGCAACCAAATGCAAAACCAGGCTGTGCGACCTTCAGCTTCCATGCGGAGGGAGTGATATATATATTTATATATATACTTAAAACAGTGAACTATAAACAGACAGCCCCTCATGCATGTTGCTACAGTTTGGCTGATAAGCTCGTCCTGTCAGCTGCTGTGTCTGTGTGACCATCACCCAGCCCTGCCCTCTTTCTCTTGGCATGGCTCACAAACCACCTAGCTACATCAACTGACAGACTATCCACGCATTTTACCGTTTCTCGTCATTCCCCTGGCTCTTTACTACCAGTGACATCCTGTGCAATTAATCCTAAATGTCCTAAACATCCAAACTGGAAATTTACACCCAAAAAGTTTGATCAATGAAGATATATTAATAGCCTACGTGATAGTTTCATTTTGACCATGACTGGGCAAAGGGCCTCCTGACGTTAGCATTCTGGCTAGCTAACATAGCTGAGCAGCGATCTATCGCTCCTGCCCCAGTTTTTAACTGATGGAAGCTTTATCGTTGCTTCAAGAAACACCCTGATCTTTAGAATAAATCCTGCTCGTCCTTTTATATAGCTCTGACAACCACAAACACGACATTTTAGGAGATATTAATCAGCAATAACGCAGAGAGAAACTTACTGAGTTCATCCTGGGCAGCCATGTTTGCAGAAAGTCATCTAGCGACCCTCGCAGTTCAGAGAGTGTCACTGCAGTCAGCAGGGCCACTCCTCAGTTTCATCACCCATACATGCATGACGTACAGAAGTCAAAACATAAGTCGTGCATTATATACGTTTTGCATTACTGGACCTAATTATACACGCTTAAAGGTATGTATATGAATGTAATATATGCTAAATCACTACAATGATACACCATGCAATCCGTTATGCCATATCATTCTTGTGCTCTGCTGTCCTGTTGTATATCAATATTATATTAACGAATATTTTTCATATTGTGAGTATATTACATTGCCTATTATGCTTAATTATATTCATTGTGTACACTTCGTAATGTAATTCTAATTGTATATGCAAAAATAATGAGTTCCTCAGAGTCCAAATTTTAAAAACAGGAAATCTTCATATTTTTGGGGTTGAAAACAAAGTGACAAAGCCAGTCTTGGTCGAGTCATCACACATGTATGATGTGAAACTTGCAGCCTGCATTGCACATACAGACATACATGAGAATGGTCTTTCAGTGATGCAGGAAACACCATATATCCAGAAGTTAACATTTTTAAATGAAATTGTAATAGATTCTGGATTTTTCCCTGAGGGTGGAGGTGTATCCTTTTAGTAATTTCTATCCAGGTAATTGAACTGGATGGTATTGTGGATATTTTATTTTATTTTTGTCAGTCAATATTCATGGTGCTTTAAAAAGCAATTAAGCTATGGCTACATTTTTTTTTTATCTTATAAAAGGCATAATGAACTCCAAAATGTAGCCCTGAGGGTCAATATTGAATATGTTTGTCAATTCAACTTCAAAAAACAAACAAAACGAAATTAAACTGTAATAAGTTTTCTTCAATACTAGATAATAAAACCGACAAAAATGTAAGACAAAACAACCATTAACACAAAAACATAATACACCTGAAATGTATGTGCAATAGGGCTGCAATAAACAATAATTTCTCAATTAATCTGCTGATAAATTTTTCGATTAATCGATCCATTGCTTTATCTATAAAACAAAAGGAAACAGTGAGATATCGCAGCTAATAATTTTCGGTTTCCCCTGAGGTAATTCAGGAAAGTTTTTGTTCATTTTAGGTAAAATATGTGGTTCAGGAATGTTCGCAGAACGTTATTGTAGAACCTTTAGGTAACGTTCCCTAAAGGTTCTCTTAAGGTTCCACAAAAATAACCTTTAGCAAACGTTCCTAGAACACTGAGACATTTTAGAGAATGTTCGCTGATAACATATGAACGACATATGCCCATCACATTGCCCCAGAGAATAAATGTCTTGTCTAAAAATATCCAATTTAATATAATTCAAGACCAAGAAAAGCAGCAAAGTCTCACATCTGAGAACATAAGTTTTTTTATTTGTGTTCAATTACTTAAACGATTATCCGATTATCAAAATAGTTGTTGATTTGGTCGAGCTTTATAATTTGTTTTTTATTTGTTGATGGACTAATTGATAAAATCTTTGCAGCTCTAATGTGCAATGTGAAATAAAACAGTTTCATGGTGGAGATGCAGGTGCCTCCGGCTGCTTTCCAGTTCATGACTGCTGCAGATTCGCAGATCTCACAGTGGATGGATAAGTCCACCACAGCTCGGTCCACCGCGGTCGTGCCTTTCAGCAGGCTGACACACAGCGGAGCTGGAGTGGAGGCGGACTGAAAACACATCCGTTTTTCACGGCACGAAGCAGCGGTAGCAGTCAGAGCAGCTGTCATGTGAATCAGCTGGACCACCAAGGAAGGGGATAAACAACAACTCCACTCCGTCTCTTTAAATTAAGGTAAAATGCTATGTATTTCTTAGAAACAACACGTGATATACCGGCGAAAACTGTGCATGGTAGCCAGCTCCGTCCCAGTGCATTAGAAAGCGCAGTGTATTTCGTGACTCTTGTGCAGAATTAGCCAAGCTATCAACAGCTAACCCTTAGCGTTGCCAGCCTAAGATAAGTTGGCACAAGCTCATGCCAATGGGCATCTTGGACCGTGTGCCTTGTCATTGTTCGTTTATGTTGCTAAACTTATGCAATACCGACAAAATAAGATACACATTATGTAAATAGCAGACTAAATCATTTGTACCACACAAAGTCACATAGCGAGGTAGCTACGGGCCTGTCTGCAGCCACCTTGCAAGGGACATTTAAACCCCGTTGACTCGTATATTAAGAAGTTAGCTAATGTGGTAGCTAGGTTAGCTTAATAGTTAGCTACTGTTTCCCTTTCCTAACTGCTGTTCCCCAATTCTGTTGAATCTGGTCCCGTGGACACATTTCCAGTCCAAGCCAAAGAGTAGTCTAACCAATAAGTCTACCATGTATTTATAAGTTAGCTCGTCAGCCGAGCTAGCATGCTGTGCTATTTGTTCAGCCATTACTTGGCATCATAACAAAACGTAGGCTAGTTGGCTAGTTGGCTAGTTAGCTGGTTTGGCAGACAACAAAGATCAGCCAAGCTACAGACACTCATGCAGTTATAAAAGCGAAATTGTAACTCAACCGAAATGTAATTATCCCAGGGCAATAATGGCAGGTGCGTTTTATTTTTAACAAATAGGCCAAATAGGCTCGATTAAGGTTATCCACGTTTTGAAAACCATTCTTTTAATATCTGAACAAACAGTAAGGCTGTGAACACATTGTGTCCAAACACTGTGGATGATATTTTGCAAAAACTTGTTTCAGCCTGCAATTGCCTGTTACATAATCGGGTCGCACGCCATTGTAATGTTGTTTGCACTGAAGTAGCGGTATGAAGAAATGTAAGGTTGAAAACGCAATGGCCTCACTCGGGGCAATGTGATCCTTTGTCTGGATGCTCAGTAAAGTCGGAGTTGGGAGTGGGATGGGTGGATGGGACAAAAATCTGAAAAGGGTTGTTGACATCAATGGATCAAATCGACATCTGTTGGATCTCTACTTCCATCTAGTGGTGAACTTGTCGGCAACACACAACCCAGCTGCCTCATGGTCCAGTTTACACCTATAAATTACGTCTAGTGGCACAGATTTTGAAATGGTCAATATAAAATTTGCATCAAAGTATTAGAGAAAGAGAACCTAAACAAAAGACATTACGTTATAAATTAAGCAACACTTAAACTAGTTTGAATTTGTAATGGCATGATTCAATGCATCACTGCAACAACATCTGAAGTGAAACAGCTGATTAGAAGTAGTAAGAAAATGCTTGAATTGTGCCAATGCGTGATATTGGTACAGGCATAATGTTTTCAAATGTTTTTGTGTTTAACTTGACTATTTTCTGTTATTAATGCACTCAACAGCCAAAAATAATTGGCAACCATCAAAAATGGGTGACTCCAATCAACAAAAAATAATTAAACAATGTAGCAAAATTAAAAGAAGAGAACAATAGGTAATCTAATAACAGTAGTTTAAAATGAACACACACTAGATGAATTAATCACAATTAAAACACTTTAAAAGTTGAAAACAAATAAAAATAAATTACTTTTCAGTAACCAGATATGTTTGTATCTGTTCATTTACAGTATAGAGTATATATTATTCAGTATGCTCTGAATAGATGACACCCTTTACCCTTTAAAAATAGACAGATTCTCTCGTTTGCCCATTCTCTGCTTATGTTTAACATTTTTAAATTTTTCGGTCAATCGTGCCCATAGACAATCTTTCAGAAAAGACTGCATCACCACTAATAAAATAATCATTTATGTACATGCCCACCATAGTTAACAAAGTAATCAATATATGATTACCTAATCCAGTGTGTGTAAACATTAAAAGTCTACTATAAAATAAAATAAGTTGATGTTTTTTATTTATTTTCCAGATTAGATCTGGTGAGGCGGCAGGATGGCGGGAGCAGAGGTGTACACCCCTGCAAACCCCACCTGCAAGATTATGACCTTCAGGCCCACCATGGAGGAGTTCAGGGACTTCAATCAGTACCTGGTTTATATGGAGTCTCAGGGTGCACACCGCGCAGGCCTGGCTAAGGTAGGTAATATTTTCAATCACAACTTGGATAAAGTGCTTATCTCTGTGTGAAATTTGAGAACCGTGTGATAGACTTTATGTCTACTTGGTGTGTCAAAAGTTCCTCCTTTTTAAACCCACAGCTTAATGACTATTGTAATTTTGGACGGAAGGCAGCTTTAGTCAGCCGGAAGAAAGACAGAAATAAAGAGAAGCAGAGAAAGACATTGAGACACATAGTCTGATTGATATATATATGAATAATAAACTAGCTGCCCTATTACAAGTAGTGGGTTAACCACTGTGGATTCATAATGATGAAATGCTGTTTAGGGTGATGTATTCATGCTAGATAACTATGTCCCTGGCATATTTCCAACAACAAGCCTTTGCTCCTCTGTTTGTTCCCCAGGTGATTCCTCCGAAAGGCTGGAAGCCCCGTCGTACCTATGACGACATAGATGATCTGATGATCGATGCTCCCATTCAGCAGATGGTGGCAGGCCAGTCAGGGCTCTTCACTCAGTACAATATCCAGAAAAAGCCTCTTAGTGTGCAGGAGTTCAGGCGACTAGCTAACAGTGACATGTGAGTAATATAGAAGACTTTTAAACTGTATTTACTGTCTGATTGATTATTTTAGGGGGAGGGCAAACACTTAAATTGCATTCAAGCACATTCAGTGGCTAATGTTGTGCTGCCAAAATAAGAATCTAACTTTTTGTCCAAAGGCTACATGACAGATTGTATATTCCAATACATGCCACACAGTTACAGTTTTTCTCAATCGCTTTGGTACATTTCTCGAATCATCCTCGAAATTTGCAAAACAGTAAGTGAATTTCTCAAAACAATTCGTACAAATAGCAAAACACCATGGATTACCTGCAAAAGCCAGTCTCTTGCTCAAAATCCTTAGTTCATCTCTCAAAAGTAAATATCTGTGTCAATGAACATGTCACTGCCATCAGATGAAAAGTCCTTGTGTTATTGTGTACGGATAAGACAGTCAAATTGCTTAGTCGTGTTGTCAATATAACAGTTTACTCTGGAGGGATGTTCTGATGTAAACTATGGCTAAAGTTTTGATGACACTTATTGTAAATTGTAAGTTACACCTTAGTGTATTGATTGCAAGAGACTGGACAAGATTCACATTTACGCTTTTACTGTTTGTACTGTAATTTGTTGACAGACCATGTCATTGCGATACAGAAAGGCCTCGTCTGCCTCTTCCTCTGTTTTGCCTCCCAACTCCTCCGCCACGCAGCCTCACTCCTCTTCCTCTTCTTCTTCTCTCTGGCTGTTGACCCCGTCCAATTCCTTGTCCTTCCATTGTCAAACATTGTAACATTGTGTTGTGCTCCGGCTATATATATATATATATATATTATATATATATATATACTTGCCAGTTGGTTCATGAGATGCACCTTTGAGCTATTTCAGAAAACTGGTTGATCATTTGTTGATCAAATGCTTCACACATTTCCCTTCGTTAGAGAAAGTCAAGATTCACCTGGGAGCAATTTACCAATTCAGGACAGATTTAGAAAAATAAGTCTAATGGAAATGTATAGAGATATGTTTGACATATTATGACAACTTGTTCAACCATTTTGCATGTAAAGACTTATGGGATGAACTAATGCCTAAATGTTGTGGGGGGTGAGACTATTCACAGAGACCCATTATAATACATTTTGATCAACATGACATAAGCAACTGATAATGTAGGAAACAGCAGAGAATTGTACATAATCATTTGCATGATGAACCAAAGCATTTGCAACTTGTTCAAAGAAATGAGAAACTGCTTTCTTGATGTGCACAAGTGACACAATGATGTGAAGATTGAACAAGTAGTTTTGAGAATTTCAATTCAGATCTGAGAAACGAACCAAAGCGACTGAGAAAAACTGTAATATCTAGAATAAAGGAGAATCTGCTAATCTTACATAAACATGAAAAAGTGAGAACAGCAGTAAAGTCCCTGGTTTACATGTTCATTTCCAGACCTTCAACCTCAAATTGGATGAGTGGTTTAAAAGTACAAGAGTGATATTTAGTGAAGGTATGAAATGTAGGTGATGATGTATTATTCCCGATGAAGGTTTCCACTGTACAAGACTACACATGCTGTACATCCACAGTACCAAATTTAATTTCTTTGTCCTCCACAGGTACTGCACGCCACGCTACCTGAATTATGAAGATCTCGAGAGGAAATATTGGAAGAACCTCACTTTTGTCTCACCCATATATGGTGCTGATGTCAGTGGCAGTCTCTATGATGAGGTAGATGGATTTTCTTTCTCTCTTGTTGCTTTCACGCCGTTGGTACTTCCCCATTTACATGCATATTGGTTTGTCTCTGTCACTCGTTATTCAAAGCAACACATAGACTACACCAACACTGAAACTGTTTCCTACATTATATCTAAAAACAACGCATGAGAATAAATGAAATAATCATAAAGATTTTACACAGGGACTTCACTATCAAGTCTGATCTGAGTTTTTTTCCCCTTCATAATACAGGTTCAGAGAGCACACTTTAGCCAGTGTAGGGGTACATTACAATAAGTAAATCAATTAGATATTTCTGTATAAAAATGTTCTGTCCTAAGAAAATGTAGGCTGCGCTGCAGCTTTTCTTTGGGTATTAAGTGTTGTATAGTTTGTTGTATAGTTGCTGTAATGAAGTAATGTAGTGACAGTGTCATGGCTGGAAGCTTTGACAGCCTTCCTTCATCCTCAGCTTGATCAAAATAAGCCAGTGAAGTTAAAATCCAGTTTTAAACCCCAAGCAACAAGTTTCAACAGCAGGACTTTAGAAGCATTGTATACTTGGCATTTGTCACTTAAATAGAAAGTGACCATATTTTGGTATTTTGATGGAAGTGCTTAAATTCATCACTGTGTGGTTTCTATTAGTTGAAACTACAGATTTTCTTCTGCTTCACATTTCACTGCTTACAATTCTGCTTGTAGGATAATGGTTCTAGCATTTTGATGGAGAGCAATAGGGGTGATGTGACAGCTGGCCACCCTGGAGAAGCTGGTTGGCTGCTCCCCCACCACCATATATACAGTATCATCTCCTGTACATAAAGTTAGATTTTAGAATAGCATAGAATAAACTCTATTGTCCAACTGAGGCATCTTTGGTCTCACTCAGAAAAATAAAAACATAAACATGTCCACGAGTTACATAACATTTCATTAACAACTGAGATATCACACATCCAAAACCATCTGTTATCTCACAAGTTTTTATTTACAGCAGTCAAGTGCCCACACCAGACAGAAATATTAAAACAAGGGTGCTCTCTCTATTAGGCTGACATACTTTTTTTCCAAAACATAACGAATGACCCCAAACCCCGTCAGTTTCCTAGTTAAAAAAGTCTGGCGGACTTTCTTACATATAAAATCAACATTGTCTGTGAAACTCAGTTTGTCATCTGTGTGTGTTCCCAGATACTTAAAACGGTTAACAGTTTCCATGGTTTGGTTACACAATATCAATGATGACACTGGTCTGCTTGGTTTAAAATAAGTTCCTTTGTTTTTCCAACATTAATCAACAATGAGCTGGACCTACACCACTGTTCTGTTCAATCATTTTTATAAAAAAGCCCATTAAAGCCATGCCATCAGCATATTTAAAAAGCTAAAAATTGCTGTTGTGCAGTGTCACTTCATTAGTGCACACAGAGAATAATACTGGAGATAAAACACAGCCCTGCGGGGCCCCTGTGTTTAAAAAAAACAAAACAAAACATCAGATAGTACATCCTTAACACAGCCTCTTTGTGGGCGGTAAGTTAAAAAATCCTTGACCCAGTGCACAAGGCTTCTGCTCACCCTTAGGTCCAAAAGCTATTGCTGGATTACATGATTTTGCATCATGTTAAAGATTGAACTAAAATCAACAACAAAATATGTTTATCTTTTGTAGGTGACTGTCAACCATGTTGCTCATAGTGATAGTGGTTTTATAAGCAAACTGTAATGGGTGCAGGTGTAGTGCTGAGGTGAGATGTTTATTGACAATCATCTGCATGCACTTGTTCAGTACAGAGGTTAATGCTACAGGGCAGAAGTTATTCAAGTCTTTGGACCCTTATTAGTAGGGAACCAATAATAGGTGCCTTCCATATTAGGCACAGTACAGTTGTGCAGTAAAAACTGGATTAGTTAAGTTAAAACTGACCTTAGCTGGATGTAGCACGCCTTCAAATGCATCCTTGTAGACCATCAGGTCTGTGTGCTTTGTGGGGTTTAAACCGAGAGACTCAAGTGCCAACCTCCTTCTCGGACGGATGGATTGTGGGGTTTATGGTTATGTTGGTACAGATGGTGTTGCTCTTCTCTTTGCAGCATTTGATGTCAAATTGTCCATAAAAATGATTTAGATCATTCACAAAGGAGAGGATATACAGTACTTGATACTGATTGGATTAAAACCACTGTTGCCTAGCTCTCTAACCTTTGTTTCTCATCTCCAAGGATGTAGAGGAGTGGAACATTGGCCACCTGAATTCCATCTTGGATGTTATCGAGGAGGACTGTGGTGTATCCATCCAGGGGGTTAACACTCCATATCTATACTTTGGCATGTGGAAGACCACTTTCTCCTGGCACACTGAGGATATGGATCTGTACAGCATCAACTACCTCCACTTTGGCGAGCCCAAGTCCTGGTTAGTGTGGCAGAGATTTTGGTACAAGCTGTAAACACATTAGGAATCAGCAGTTACGTAGCACAATGCAATGCAATGCAGTGCAATGCAGTGCAGCAGTACGACAAACTACAGCCCAAATTTATCATAGTGTTGAATCAACACGACCATAACTGAGGTTACAACAGCATCCAAGAGTGCTATTTTCACAAAGGTATTTGTGAAAAAGTGTACTTGTGCCTCACCTGTATGTTCACATTTGCCTTCATTTACCTTCTTTTCTTTTATGTTTTTCCCATTTAAGGGTCTGTCCATTTTATTTCTATGGTATCTCTGCTCTTGTTAAGACTGTGATATATTGGAGTCTTAACACTCATGGCCTTTATAAAATGCACATCCATATTTGTGTCAGGGCTGCCATATTTAGCACTGACTCTCCTGTCAGATGTTTTTCATACAATGTCATAGGTTTAAATTGATTTACCTGGTAAATCTGTTGCATGCGGCCCTAGGGCTTTGTTGCCTTATTGCTTGTTTGCACACTGAGGAGGTCATGTGCAATGACTGTGCTTTGGAGGGTTTAACTACTAGTGAGAACAAAATATGTACAACATATCCAGCATAAGGGGCTTGATTGGTGTCTAGGGAGGGAGCTGTGTTATTCTCCAATGGTGAAAGCATATGTTTTGATTTCTTTGGAGCTGTCGGTCTTGTCCTTAGGGTGGAACAAGGCAAAATTGTTGCAGTTAATGTTTTAACCAGTCAACCATATACTATAAATTGTAGCACTGTATAAATTTAACTTAAACACCACTATACTGATCAATACAAGTGTGCTAGTCGTAGTATTTCTGCAGCTAATTCTACTACTACTACTACTCCGACTTAAACTCTGTATCTTTGCAGATCTCATCTTCGTACGGCTTACTACTGACAGTTGATTTCTCTATTTATATGTCAGGAGTGGAAGAGTGTGGATAAGTTGCCTCGTAGTGTAGGTCACATATTTTTGACAGATTTTTTTGGGGGGATCAAGAGGACAGAATTACTGTACTTTCTCTGGAGAAATATAACTTTTTTTTTGTAATTAACACTTCAGACTTGGACCTGGATCAGTTAACAGTGTCATAAAGTGACTGAACTCTTTAAGTGAAACATGATAAGAGAAGCGAAGATGAGGTTGAAATTGATTTCCCAGATGGTAGATTTTTAGGTGTAGGTACAACATTGACCTACTTTCAAATTGTCAAACTATCTTGTTTGAATTTCATAATAAAATACTGTAACAAGTGTAACATGAACGAGGTAGTCACAGAGTATGTATTGCATTGGTTTAGTTGGTATTTGTTAAAGCGTTTACATTATTCAATAGAAGAGGAGCTGGTTAATTTGGAGGTTCACGTTAAAATGATAGTGTGAAAAGAAGGTGAAGAATGCAGATAGATCAAAATGGAGTTTGCTTTCTATTTCTTTGTCAGCTTGGCTCGCTCCATTTTTCTCTCCCTCATGCCCTGGAGGGAGTTCTGCTCATTAGAGCAGTGAGCCCTGCAACCCCACAGGGATCAGTGTCACAGCCAGACAGTCACACACACACATTCACAGAAACGCACACACTCACACTCACACTCACAAAGAGCTGCCGAGTGTGCCAAGTACCCACACACATGCATACCTTTATCATCTAGCGCATGCTGACGTACACTCTTTCGTCTTGCTGCTATTTTGACATCTTGTCCCTGGAAGAGAGCGGCTTAAAGATGCACCTCTCTCACCTCCTCTCAATCCGGTACCCCCTCCAACTCCCCATGTCACCCCTACCTGAGGTTGCCTCCCCCTCTCACCCTCTCACTGCTCTGTTAAGCTGACAGGTGATATGATGATAGAAATGCCACAGACCTGAGGGCGGGTGGTGCTAGTCAAATGGTATGCCTAGTCAAACCTTGAGGGAATTCTGTCACGCTCTCTGGGTTTCTCGTAGGGAACTTTGGAAATAGTTTAAATTCACATTGTGTCAGCAGTGTGGCACAAGAAATTGTGGAATAAGGTCAAAATAAGGTTCCCTAAACTCTTAATTCAGGTGCTGTCAGTCATGGTTATTTCATCTGTATCAGAGTTGGAATGAGGCTCGTATTTTAAAACCAAGATTTAATACATTAGGAAGTCTAAATTGTAAATGGTCAGAATTTGACTTGAAAAGCTAATACCAAGCAGATTAGGAGAAACAGGAAATTTGAAATTTCGTATGTGATCAAGATAACATCTTCCTGTATATTGTAATGTGTGTTCATTAACAGTGCAGTGGTGGAAAAGGTTCATGAGCCTTTTTACAGTTATTCATGTATCCACCACTTGATGGCAGTCTTGAAATTGTAAAGTCTCCTCCTGAGAACTTGTCTGCAACTGTCAGTATATGCTACACTGTAGGCATAATGAACAATACATGTTCAGAATTTCACTCATATCTCTCTGTTGTCTCTAACAGGTATGCCATTCCCCCTGAGCATGGGAAGAGACTGGAGCGTCTGGCTACAGGTAAAAGAATAATTTATATTCTCTTTGTATTCTCCATATAAATGGAGGTGGATGAGCCAATTAAATAATTATTAAATAACGATTGCCGCATACAGAATCAGGTCTGCATAAAGCAACAAGGTACAGCGCATAAATTAATCTCAGCAATGAGAGGGCACTGGAGGTAATGGCAAAGCTAAAGATGCAGCATGCTAATGAGCTCTGACTGCAAACGTGCAAAAGCTGCCACTAGTAGAGGTGTTAACTGTACAAGCACTTAAGGTATTGACAAAACACTACAGGAAAATCCATCCTGTATAGCATTGGCATAAAAAATGTAACTGTATGAGTTACATTTACAACTAAACTGTTTGAAAAATTGTTTCAACTAAGCTAAATTCATGCTTATGTAGTTATTAGGTCCAAATTTGCAATGCTGGTTACTTCAATGAATATTTTTTATAGTCAAATAATATGTGCCTAGTTGTTATAGACAGCCATGCAGTCAACAAAGGTAAAATGATGGGGCAGTAATCTGTAACAATCCTTTTCTAATGTATTTATCGGGTAAAATACCAAAATTCTACTGGTTATATATTCCAGGGTTAGATATTTTTGGTTGTTTTTGTCTTATCATAGTATTTAAGTGTGTGTGTGTGTGTGTGTGTGTGTGTGTGTGTGTGTGTGTGTGTGTGCGTGTGTGTGCGTGTGCGCGCATGCGTGATATTTGTCAGGTTTCTTTCCCAATAGCTTCAAGGGGTGTGAGGCTTTTCTTCGTCACAAGATGACTTTAATCTCCCCTTCCATACTGAAGAAGTATGGAATTCCCTTTGATAAGGTAGGGTCTCAGCCTCTTTGAAAAATTACCCTCAGTCCTCCTCTTCTTGCCATTTGTACTCCCTTTATTTACCAACTTTATGAAACCAGCTTTTCCTGCCACTAAAATTAGCAGTGCTTGTTGATAGCAGAAATCTGCAGTGACTTTCTTAGACTATTTTATTTATTTTCTATTATTTGCTCATTTAAAAAAAACAAAAAGACAGTTCAGTGTTTTGTCACCCATCTTGTCTGATGAAAAAGTCTCTCTCCCTTTGTCTTTCTCCCTTCCTAACATGAACTGTCAGATTACTCAGGAAGCTGGAGAGTTCATGATCACCTTCCCTTACGGCTACCATGCTGGCTTCAATCATGGCTTCAACTGTGCAGAGTCCACGAACTTTGCCACTGTCCGCTGGATAGACTATGGCAAGGTGGCCACACAGGTAGCATCCAACCTATTCTTAAAAATGTGTCCTTCATGTCTTTGGGGTGTCCCATATTTAAATACAATTAATTTCAGTTTCAGTTCAGTTTTCGACTTACAGTATCCCGCAGAACGGATTGTAGTTAAGGCTCAGGAGTAGACACTGATATGTGCAGTCACACAAGGCAAAGCTTCTCTATGTTTTTCTAAAGCAAATATGGTGTTTGTCCTCCTCTTTCCTTCCTCTAGTGCACATGTAGCAAGGATATGGTGAAAATATCCATGGAACCCTTTGTGAAGCGTTTTCAGCCTGACCGGTATCCTAACTGGATGGTGGGCAAAGACTCGACACCTATCGACCACACACATGCCACTCCCAGTTCAACACCGGAGCTGCAGAGCTGGTTGCAGAGGCGCCGCAAGACCAAACCTACTAATAAAGGGTACTGGAATCATACTTGCTAAATATGCTAGTGGGATTTTAATCTAGTGTAGGAGTGGTGCCGATTGAATATTTTGATGTGATACATTTAATGACAACACAGTCCTCATTGATGTCAATAAAGACACGAAAAGGAAATTTTCAATGCAACATTTGGAGAAGCACCGGCTTGTGATGATGAACTAAAGACTAGGTGACTGGTGTCCTTGTTGCATTGACTTTATGTTTATGAACAGAAAAAAAATGGCAGCTTCAAAAGCCAATTGCCCTTGTCTCCTAAGTCACAAAACTCCACTCTTGTTTTCACAACATTTCAGTGTTAATCAGGGTTTTTAGTCTCAATCTTCTTTGATCTCTCTCCCTTCTTACAGCAGTAGCCACTCTCGTATGCGCTCCAAGCGCCTCAGAACCACAGAGGAGCCCGTTGGCTTAGATGGCAGCTCAGCTCTGAGCAACAGCAAGAGGAAAGGCCTGGGTGGTCCGCCTGGGCCCAAGGTGCGAAGGTCTGTGGCAGGAACAACCTGCAGGGAAGAAGAGAAAGAGAAGAAAAAAGAAGCTGAGTCAAAGCACAACCTGAATCAGAACTCTATTCAGCTTCATGGTAAGAGACTAACGGATGGCACTGGAAGGTATTTGAGACTTTGGATATCACTTTGATCTGAAGAGTGCACAAGCTGGCCTGTTAGTGTGTGTGTGTGTGTGTGTGTGTGTGTGTGTGTGTGTGTGTGTGTGTGCGTGTGTGTGCGTGTGCGCGCATGCGTGATATTTGTCAGGTTTCTTTCCCAATAGCTTCAAGGGGTGTGAGGCTTTTCTTCGTCACAAGATGACTTTAATCTCCCCTTCCATACTGAAGAAGTATGGAATTCCCTTTGATAAGGTAGGGTCTCAGCCTCTTTGAAAAATTACCCTCAGTCCTCCTCTTCTTGCCATTTGTACTCCCTTTATTTACCAACTTTATGAAACCAGCTTTTCCTGCCACTAAAATTAGCAGTGCTTGTTGATAGCAGAAATCTGCAGTGACTTTCTTAGACTATTTTATTTATTTTCTATTATTTGCTCATTTAAAAAAAACAAAAAGACAGTTCAGTGTTTTGTCACCCATCTTGTCTGATGAAAAAGTCTCTCTCCCTTTGTCTTTCTCCCTTCCTAACATGAACTGTCAGATTACTCAGGAAGCTGGAGAGTTCATGATCACCTTCCCTTACGGCTACCATGCTGGCTTCAATCATGGCTTCAACTGTGCAGAGTCCACGAACTTTGCCACTGTCCGCTGGATAGACTATGGCAAGGTGGCCACACAGGTAGCATCCAACCTATTCTTAAAAATGTGTCCTTCATGTCTTTGGGGTGTCCCATATTTAAATACAATTAATTTCAGTTTCAGTTCAGTTTTCGACTTACAGTATCCCGCAGAACGGATTGTAGTTAAGGCTCAGGAGTAGACACTGATATGTGCAGTCACACAAGGCAAAGCTTCTCTATGTTTTTCTAAAGCAAATATGGTGTTTGTCCTCCTCTTTCCTTCCTCTAGTGCACATGTAGCAAGGATATGGTGAAAATATCCATGGAACCCTTTGTGAAGCGTTTTCAGCCTGACCGGTATCCTAACTGGATGGTGGGCAAAGACTCGACACCTATCGACCACACACATGCCACTCCCAGTTCAACACCGGAGCTGCAGAGCTGGTTGCAGAGGCGCCGCAAGACCAAACCTACTAATAAAGGGTACTGGAATCATACTTGCTAAATATGCTAGTGGGATTTTAATCTAGTGTAGGAGTGGTGCCGATTGAATATTTTGATGTGATACATTTAATGACAACACAGTCCTCATTGATGTCAATAAAGACACGAAAAGGAAATTTTCAATGCAACATTTGGAGAAGCACCGGCTTGTGATGATGAACTAAAGACTAGGTGACTGGTGTCCTTGTTGCATTGACTTTATGTTTATGAACAGAAAAAAAATGGCAGCTTCAAAAGCCAATTGCCCTTGTCTCCTAAGTCACAAAACTCCACTCTTGTTTTCACAACATTTCAGTGTTAATCAGGGTTTTTAGTCTCAATCTTCTTTGATCTCTCTCCCTTCTTACAGCAGTAGCCACTCTCGTATGCGCTCCAAGCGCCTCAGAACCACAGAGGAGCCCGTTGGCTTAGATGGCAGCTCAGCTCTGAGCAACAGCAAGAGGAAAGGCCTGGGTGGTCCGCCTGGGCCCAAGGTGCGAAGGTCTGTGGCAGGAACAACCTGCAGGGAAGAAGAGAAAGAGAAGAAAAAAGAAGCTGAGTCAAAGCACAACCTGAATCAGAACTCTATTCAGCTTCATGGTAAGAGACTAACGGATGGCACTGGAAGGTATTTGAGACTTTGGATATCACTTTGATCTGAAGAGTGCACAAGCTGGCCTGTTAGTGTGTGTGTGTGTGTGTGTGTGTGTGTGTGTGTGTGTGTGTGTGTGTGTGTGTGTGTGTGTGTCTGTGTGTGTGTGTGTGTGTGTGTGTGTGCGCTTGTCTGTGTGTGTGTGTGTGTGTGATTGAGTCTGTATGCCAATTTTCTTATATTCTGGAAATTTCTTTCAACTGAGATCTATAAAAATGTTTTTGCAGACCTTGTTTACTTGACACAGTTTATCCACCCTTTTTATCCTCAACAGATCCTTGCAGACAGATGTGTGTGGTCAAGGTAAATCGTGTCGAGAGCAATAGTTTGGGATTTTCCAGCAAGAGGCCATCCCATAACTCTCACTGCAGCCTGTTTCCCTCCCCTGCCTCACCAATAAAGAATGAAGTAAAGGCAGAAACAGTCACTCATATTGACCCTCAACACCACTCAGGGTCAGGGGCCACAAGCAGGACTCCTGAAGGACTCAGACAACAGCCTGAGGCTACCCAGATGCATCCTGCAATTAATGAGTCAAGGTGTTGCTCTCCTGAACCACAAGACCTCTCAACTTCTCAGGACTGCTCTATCAGAGTTACTCACCTGGAGGCCAACAAACCCAGCTCATCTTCCAACACAACAAGCACTTGTGCTGAGACTGAGATGAGCTTGTGTCCCCCAGACTGTGAACCTCAGACATCTAGTTCCTCATGTAGAGAAGACACTTTAAGCCTAACACCAAACACTGACAGCAACATGGACAGAGGTACTGAGAATAACACTAACAACACTGCTAAAGCAGAGAAAATGGACACAGTAGTTGACACAAAACATATCACTCCACACTCCACTACAGAAGCACTTTATGATCTCAAAGCTGAGCCAGTAGAGGGGGATAGTTACACATCATGTGGCTCCTTCTCCCCTTCAGGACACAATTGCAGTTTAGAAAAAAGCAGCACTGAGGAAAATCTTTTCCCTCCTCTGCTACAGAGGAATGCAGTGGATATGCCACAACTCACTCCTGAGCCAGCAGATAAGGTTGGAATCTGCCCTTTGCCACCTGTACTAACCCAAGAGATGCCCTCCCTCACCCCGGCAGATGATGGGCTAACTGATGAACCAAAGTCTAGTATGTGCAGTCACCAGGTTGCACCTGTGCTACAGCGGGAGACGCCAACTGGCTCTCTGTCCTCACATGGAGCCAAACGGGAAGAGAGAGAAACTGAATTAATCACATCAAAAGAGTCTCTTACTGTAGAACACGCCAACAACTGGCATTTAGATTCTCCGTATAATTGCGAAGCAGTGTCTGGTTTAGAAGGAAACACGGCTCATTTAACTGCCAATGCGATGCACAAAATAACATCTGGTGGTGCCCACAAAATGCTAATAATGCCAGACATTGCTGTAGAAAAGGATCATACAAAGCTGGAAAATCTTACTCCTGGACAGAGTGATGTTACCCCTGGCCAGCTAGTTCAGAGTGGTGCACCTCAAACAGAGCAGCATTCCAACTTAGCAGAGTTAGCAAGTACAGATGACTCCAAAGAGTCAACGGAAAGAGACAGTACATTCAGTCTGAGCAGTGCTGGCTCTCTTTTAACTGGTGCCTCAAACAATAATCCCCTAGCCCCTTTCCCTCCATTATGCACTCAAAGTGACAGCCACTCAGCATTACAACTAAATCACCACACTACATTCTCACCTTCCCATTGTACTTCCCAGAACCCATACATGGAGCCCAAATCATTCTCCACCAGCATCTGGAAAAACTTCAGTTCCCAGAGTCCTGCAGTCCTCATTCAGAGTTTGCACCCTGAGCTCCCTTCCGACTTCACCCATGACCCCCTACCTTACACCATGTGGACTGAACCTCAGTGCAAAGAGGTCACAGACCTAGAGGACCCAGATCAAGACCTGCGCGAGTCAGAGAACCAGGAAGAAGAAGGTGGGCCCCTCACCTGGGCGCAGCTCGAGCCCACCTCTCTAGTTTCTGTTGGTGCTGTTGAGCCACTGGGGCTTTGTGGAGATTATGGGCTCCACAGAGGGGAAGAGGATGGGGCTGAAGCCCTCTCTCTGTGCAGGGAGCTGGGGAGACAAAGGGAGGCAGAGGAGAGTCTACATTCAGATGCAGCTGTTTCACCTCTCGGGACGGGAGAGAGAGAACAGGATGGTGTGTCTGATATGGAAATAGGGGGATCTGATGGCGAAGAGGCGGAGCAGCAAAGTAGTGCCAAGGGAGAGAGCAGTAGTGAGTCATCTGATGAGGAGGAAGAAGAAGAGGAGGAAAATGATACAAGTAACTATGAGTGTGATGAATCAGGCCTTGAACCTGGGGAGGTTTGTGCTGTGAGTGTTTGTTTTTTTTGTTTTTTTTTTTACATGCAGTCATACAAATTCAGTCTTTTGCTCAGGTTTAATACAAATACAGGTTATTTGCACTCTTAACGCCTTCCAATGATGCCTGTTCATGCCAGTACCCTGCCCTGTCAGTGAAGAGGACCACAAAGAGCTGGCGTCACCCACTCAGGAAACCTACTGCAAGGGCTGTTCCCACTGCTGTCAAACAACAGGCCACCAGTGATGATGGTGGGCACATTTAAACACACACACACACACACACACACACAAACACATAGTTCATTGAAAGGTGTCACTAAGGTCGGGCCTTGAAAAGACTTTTCAGACAGTGACAAATGCAGCTACTGTAAGTCAAGGGTCAGGCTTATTTTTTATTTATTTATTTATTTTTTTTTAAATCCAGCAAAATTACCAGTGTGGTTGGTGCTGCATAGCAGGTGGCACCATGCCAGAAACCATGATCCTTTGACTTCTCTTGGTTGCACTGCAGTGAAACGATACAGTTGCCATAACTTTTTTTTTGATTAGTTGAGTTTGTAAACTAAAACCCTGTTCTGAACATACTCAAATAACATGATATTTTCTTTGTTAAAAAGGTAGCGTAGCTGGCAAAAAATATTCTAAGGGATAGAATTATAGTTGTAATGAAGTTTAAAAAAACTTTTAAATATTAAGTAATGCCAGGTAACATTTGTGTTCTCCAACAGTGCAGCTTTTTATAACCATTGAACTATTTCACTCTGCGGTCCCCACTTCCCTTCCGAATTTTTCACATTTTATGCCCCCCCCCAAAATGGTTTCTCTGA
This sequence comes from Seriola aureovittata, assembly GCF_021018895.1. Taxonomy (NCBI): domain Eukaryota; kingdom Metazoa; phylum Chordata; class Actinopteri; order Carangiformes; family Carangidae; genus Seriola; species Seriola aureovittata. The sequence goes on from NC_079366.1 coordinate 16,051,496, forward strand.
CGTCAATGTGCACATAAACCAAACAGATTTAACTCTCAGGCCCACCACAGTAAAATTACCTAGTGATAGATACTGTATTTGTTTTCATGGTTTTAACAGGGTGGGAGAGAGGGCCCTCGATTAACAACTTCTAATGTACATATAAGCACAGTCACATTCATCATCTCCATGGTTGTGAAAAAGGATGAATAATTCAGCAGCCATTTTAGTTGTTTATCCCAGAGTAGGAAATGACCGTGGCTGTGAGAAGCCAATTTTACAATGATGAGATCTCTTAATCTTTTTGGGCAATTTTATAAACAGACAGACACCTATTCATTTGAAAATTTACTAAATAAGTCACTGGAGGAATTTGTCACCACTGTGGATAGATTAGATCAGACTTAGCAGCAAGCCTATTAATACTGAAGAAGTCAATTCTGAGAATGATGCATGCTGTGGTTTTTTTATATTCAGGTCACACAATTGTTTCAGATTCATAATTGGCTTAATTAACAAACTACCAGACCAGATATTTGCACTTGGTATTGCATGAATTACTATCTGGGCCACAGTAAAAGTGGCACTAGTTGAACAGATAAGTGATTGCGAGGTTGTAAGGCTTTATTTTGTCTCTACTTAGAGCCCCCTGAAGCAAGCCTGGCAGAGGAGGAGGAGCAAGAAATGGAAGTGTGGGCGAAGCCCCTCATCTACCTGTGGCAGAACAGGAAGAGCTGCTTCACAGCAGAGAGGGAGTACAATGCTAATGCAGCCACCATGCAGCCATGCTGTGCTGTGTGCACACTCTTCATGCCCTATTATCAGGTAAAGGGGAGTTCTACACAAATATATGATAAGTATCATTTGGTGGATGCTTGTATCTAAAATGCATTACAGTTCCATTCGTGCAAGATGGCTCTCATGAGGTTATCTACCGACTCGAGCATAAACACACCTTAGAATATGACTCTATCTCCTTGGCACCCAGCGGAAGATGGAGAAACCAATATGAGCAGAGCACTTAAAAACAGATCACTTTCATTTAGACCATGTGTCTTTTCTCCATGGGAGGTGGGGTGATTTCATTTTAACCTGCACTGGGCAGTGATTGTAATCCTGTCTGAAGTGCATATGTCTGATTTTTTACCTTTCCACCCCTAGTTATAATTACTGCCCCAATTACCTAATGGTTTTCAGTAAACTTGCGGGTCCTTCTATAATTTATTTCCCTGTTTGTAGAGTTCCTTTTCCTTTTGAAAAGGTTTATTAGGGATCCAAGCAGTGAATGCTGCTGAATAGCAAAAACTACTGGAGAAAAACTCATGAAAATAAATTCCACCCGCTACTCAGGGACAAAAAGTAAAACTAATTGTCTGAAAGGTGGCGCTATAATAATGATCTATACGTTTGTGCAATTTTTTTATCAAAAATGGCCTTCTGCTACTGTAACCAAACTCGGCGTACATCTGCGGACTTTAGCTCCTGGGATTGTAATAGAGTGTTGGGATATTCTGACTCTAGGGCGTGCCTCAGTGAATTATCTTGCTATAATTTTTACTCTATGCACATTTTCTTTTTAGCTCGGTGTTGGATTCAAAGTCACCAAATTATTTGATGATTCTCCTGAAACCAGTAGAATGATGGATGATTTTTTTCAGGACTTTCACACCAACATTTTATCAGCTTTAAGTGTTTTAAACAGAAAGAGAGAATGGGACAGACGAGGTTCTACACCTGCAAAGACAGCAAAGAGAACCGGTTCTTTGGCGATCGAAACGCAAAGAGCTGGTCAGAGATTAGGCAGCAGCTTCAAACCGGCCCTTGAACTATTATTATTATTATTATTATTATTATTATTATTATTATTATTATTATTATTATTATTATTATTATTATTAAGTTGCAGATTATTTCTTTCGGTGTTTAATGACGGAAGTAACTCGTTTCTTCACTTCATGGAAGAATTTGCCCATTCTTTGGAAAACACTCTTCCGGCTCCATCAGGGCCAGTCTTGGTGTCATCAGCATCAGCAGGTCTGATGGCAGCTGCGTCGTTTGAAGGGGAGAACGCTGCAGCTCCATCATTTGGGACATTAGATGATGGTCTGTCATCAGATGCGTTACTGGCAACTGGCAAACAATCTATGTTTGTATTGTCATTGAGGGGAGCAGTGGTGCCTGGCTCTTCTTTGGTGGGAGTGGCTGTGTCTTTGACCCCATCATAATGGGCATTTGCTGCTGAGGGTCCAGGTGGCTTGCTTGGCTCTGTATCATCTTTGGCGGTGGGGCTTGTGGGAGATGGGTCTTTATCATGGGGGTCACTGGTGGCTGGCTGGCTTGGTAAAAGCATCATGGCCAGTGTTTGAATGACTGGAACAACATTTCACTGGATCATACTCAAGGTCATCTTTTTCACTGGTGGCTGACTAAATATCCTCATTGTGACTGAGGTGTGGCTAGAATGATTCTCCGTTGTCTGAGTCACTAGTGACTGGTTCTTTACTGTCTTCATCATTGGAAAACTCAACAACAGCCTCATTTCTACTAGAGCTCTCAGTGTTTGAGTGTGTGTCACTGTAACTCTCACTGTGAGAGTCACTGTTACTCTTAGAGTGAGAGTTACAGTGGTGAGAATGAATGCTGTCTGAATCTTCAGCGCTGTAATCCTTATGGTCTGCATCGTAAGCAGAAAAAACTGTCAGCTGATGAATCTTCTCCAGTAGATGGCTCTTTCTGTAAGTCAGTCATGAGAGCAGTGTTTGAATCATGACAATAAAATTTCACAAAGGCTGAGTCTTCATAAACCCAGCCATGATATGATCCATCAAAATGTTGCTGGTGGGAAACAGTCATGAACTGAATGGCAGATAATGCATAGGTGCCACGCTCCACTTTATCTACCAAGTGAACCATTGTTACAAAAGGGTGTTTAAGGGCTCTCCTGGGAATAATTCTGCATTTAGTATCTGGATGTAGGCACCAGTTTTGGAGATCTAAAAATGCCATCCAGTCTTCATACTCCAGATGATCCCATTTTGCTGGAAATCTCTTTACTGCATCCTCTAAATTTCAGGCCCAGTCAAAAAACGTCTCAGCAATCAGCTGGTGATCAACTGATTGAGCCAGCAGTTGCAACATAGCTTTCATCCAGTGATATGGACAGTTGTCAGGGAAGAGGTGTTGACCAAAGTACATAAATGCCATGTCGCAGCCCACTCCCCACATATCAACAGATTCAGACAAGGGGAGGCCCAAAGTCACTTTTGGAGCCCTGCATGATCATTCCAACCTTCGCCTTGCTTACTGGAAGGCCCAGACCGAAGTCGATCAGCTTGATCCTGCACAAGCATAATATTGGCAGGTTTCAAGTCTGTGTGCATGATTCCAATATTCTTCAGGGCTTCAAAAGCAAACAGTAGCCGGTGGGTCACAGGCCCTATTTCACTGGTACTCAATGGCTCCCAATTCCTCTCATCCATCAGGTCCCAAAGGCTCCTGTCTAGCATTTCGAAAGCCAGACAAGAGAGGTTGTTGAACATGATATTCTCCATGAATCTTAAAATGTTCTTTTTGTGTGGGTCTAGAGCCCTGACTGCCTCTAGCATCGCCACTTCCCTTTGAATGGTTGGATCATCACTGTCTTTGTGGATTTTGATTGCCACCATTTCGAACGTGATTAAGTCGAAACACTGGGCGACTTTGCCAAAACATCCCTCTCCATTAAAATCCATTATCAGGTAGTGGGTGTTATCACTGTGGATTATATCCCATTTCTTTACTGGAAATGGTGCATGTGATGTTGTGGAGAGCATTTTTTCAGAAAAATGTTTCCAAATACTTTTCAAAAGCAACATAGTTCACTTGTCTTTCTGTGAAGGCAACGAGAATAAGAACTCACCAAGATACAGGTTCTATATACGTATGATCTGTGATGTCGATGGTGTCATAAACACTTCCAGTACTAAAGTCAAAAAAGTCAAAAATTCAAAAACAGAGTTCTAAATGAATGAACGAATGATATTGAATTATATTAATATATATTTTAATGACACTAAATTTTCTGTAAACATATCCTATATTCATATATAATTTTAAATTAAAAAATAATATTAATTGATTAATTAATTAATCATCTTTGCTGCATGTCATCCCTTCTGTCTCCCTTTCTTTTCCTGTTACTCTCTTGTGTCTCCATCAAATAAAGCAGAAATGCTGGAGAAAAAAAACACACAAAAGAAAACAAAATAGATAAACACAAGCTGCCAAATACACAAAAGTCTGCACGCTACGTCTAAGTCATACCACTGAGATTGAGCACTTTTAATTTGAACTACTACTACTATTGAACAACTTTAAATACTGTTTACATTTCAAACATTTTAGAAGTGACTTGAGCTTATTCTTATTAGATTTTCTTGTGTATATGAAGAAATTATTCAGAATGATTATAAATCTGTTATTTAACTCCATATTTACCCCCTCTCGGGACCTGTTTGTGTCGCTGCCTGGGGTGTTGTAGACTGTCTACTATGCATTTGGATATGTTTTGTATAGTGTTGTAGACCGCCATGTCTATTTTGTTGATGTTATTCGTGTGCAAAAAGTGATGGTACTGAGACAGTGCACCTGCCTGTTGATGTCTATCAGTGGTGGTACTGAAACGATCACCAATCGATGCTCAGGGGTGCCACATGCTGTCCTCAGAGCTGAAACACTTTAACACGACTGGCACCCTGTTTTCTTTTTTAGTTCCTCAGGAGAAGCATAACTGACAAAGTGGCCTCACTGTATATTTTATTAGATGTAAGACGTGTGTCCCAATCAAGGGGACACATCCTTTGGAGGCTTCAGTCCTGCTTCAGCCAAATTTCAATAGCAATTCATAAATATGGTATTTAAATACTTGCGAGCTGCTAGGACCCTGATCATTTCTGCTAGCGGGTATATTCTCAAAAAAATATTTTGCTAACCTGATAGATTATTCAGTAACAACAGTCAACTCAATGAAAGAAAAAGTAAAGAGCTTGTAATGTCATGTCAAGTCATCATCATTACTGGTTACTGAACCAATTTTATATGTAGTGAGCTATCTATATTTAGTATGATTGCAGGTACCTGTCCCTTTTTTTTATTATGAAAGAATAGACTCATTGACATATAGAAAAAGACATTTAAGTAGTTCACAACTGTCTGTGTTGATAATTAAATTACTTCTAAATAATTACCTGTAAATAATGCTAATATTCAAGTCAAGTCAATGTTTATTTGTATAGTGCCAAATCACAAGTTGTCTCTGAACACTTTTATTTATTAACAATAATACTAGGCCCGTTGATGATGAAGGTCACAGGGCTTCTCCACAGCTAATTTGCCACAGGCTAATTGCTGTTCCGATGAGCAAGTTTTATTACCCACCTCCCTGTGTAATACTAAGAAGTGCTTCAGATGAGCATGAAAGTCACCCATTCTTTTTCTTCCATAGCCTGAAGACAAAGCAGAGGATAATAGACCTGCCACAGCAAAGGACACCTCCAAATCTTCCTCTCCCATGGAGGGCCCCACGCGTCCCTGTAGAGGTCTGAGGAAGACCAAGCCCCTTGTCCCAGAGATCTGCTTTTCTTTCCGGGAGCAGAATTGCCCGCCAACTCCCACCAACCCTCTGCTGCAGGAAGATGGCACCTCCCCTCTTCTCTACTGCCAGGGCTGTTGCCTGCAAGTTCATGCAAGTAAGTATGCACAAGGGAAGAGTAGTTTGTATGTACATGTGAATAGGTTAGAGATAGGTCGGTGTGTCCTAAGGATCACGCTGGTATAGTTTATAGTTTCTAAACTTCATGTTGTCTATTTACCACCTACCACACAAATCCATGTTGTTTGTTTTTACATGTTGTGTATTTCTCTCTGATGTCATTGTAAGAGGGTCAGTGAGTTTAAGTCTTGACTCACTCCATCTCAATGTTCCACCTCCCTCTCTGTTTCCCCTTTCCCCCCTCTCTCTGCGGTTTGAGGTATTTTATTTCCCTCGTCAGCCGAATTAGGGTGAATCTTCTGTCTTCACCACACACGCTTCCTGTCCAAAAGCGCCAAGCCAGTGCAACAAGCCCTCACACACACGCTTAAAAACCCCTGGAGCCTTTCTGTTCCACGGGACACACAGACGCAGTACATTGTACATTATCGCAATCCCTCATTCACACGCTTTAACAGGCCTAGATCTTTCGCCCAATCCAAACACATTTTGCCAGTATCTTAAGCCTTCAGCCAGCCTTCTACAGTCATGCGCTTGCGCACACACACACACACACACACTTAATTTTGAAAGTCATGTGCACTGTCCTGAATCCACAGCTTTGTAATGGCATTGGTTCTCCCTAAGTCACTTTCAATCCCTCATACTTTCGTGACAGTAGTTTTGATCCCACCTCATTTTTTTACCTCGAAGGATGGGGTCTATTGAAGGTGTTGTGTATGAACTTCGGGCTTAACTGTTGTACACTGTAGGTACTACACATGTACTCACTTGCTTTGTCTGAGTGTGTGGAGGTACAGTGGGGTGGGTGTAGGAGATGAAGTGCATGTCATTTGACACTGATGAAAAAGCCACAAGTTTGGTTTTGAGACCCAATAATAACTACAATTTGATATTGCTTTCCCTACATACTGTTATCTGAACTCGGGAGAGGAAAAAGGGGGTGAGCTTAGATTTTTATGTTTTGGTTTTGTGATGGATTGTGGGGGAAAAGAACAGAGACATACACTCATATACAGAGTTTAAGTGTTTCTTACAAATAAAAATTCCCTTGAGCTTATGTTTGTAAAGCCTCCAACCCATGGATTTTAACCAGCTGCCAGCTTTGAAAAGAATCATGTTGGTCTTAGTTTAAAATATTTAAAATGTTTTTCTGTTAGAAACTACCACAGTTTATTTAATTTTTTTCTAAAACATTAGTGCACCCCTGCCACACCAAGGACACAGACCAAAACTAAACAAAACAACAATATTTACACAAAGTGGCTGGTGTTTGTCATGCTACTTTATGCTTTGCAGTGTCTGTCAAACATGTTGTATGGGTTACAAAGGGCTAGCTGCACAAGTGTGTGGAAGCATACTGTCACGCCAGTGCAAGTCTTGCATGGCTGCTATCACTCAAAGCGCTCTGACATGTGGATAACCACACTCAAACAGATACATTTGTAAACAAACATGATGCATATAGATGTACAGCAACTGTTCCTCTTGTGTTGTCTCCATTTCTTGCTTAACCACACCAACATTCACATCCACATGTAGACACAGACCCTTCATACCATAAACATCTCCATTTCCACTTAGTTTGCAATGATGTGCATGTCTGCATGAGACAGTACCATCTTTCTGTCAAGAATATCTGGAAACAATGTGACTGTGTTATTTTATTCTTTTATTCCTAATGATGGACTTAACCATTTGCTGTCAGTAAAGCTGTTTTCTGTGAATGGTTCATCGATACCATGACACCAATTTAGATAAAATTAACATTTTCACTTTTACGCACATTCATTTTTATCCACCCCGCCACTTTTAGGTTGCTATGGTGTTGCCGCAGATGACGTCAGCGAGCAGTGGTCATGTGATCGCTGTACAGAAGGAAGCTTTACAGCAGTAAGACATTTTTTTTTCCTCTATATGATGCCACTTTTCCTTTCTATGATTTCTTAGCAGTGTAATTGTATCACATTACATGTAAGTGCAAAGCTGTTGAAAGACATCACTGATGAAAACATTCATTCCTGCTCATTGACTCCGAACCAGCCTTTATCTCATGCTGAGGTTGTTGCTAGTGCAAATATTTCTTTAGCTAAAGACCACATTTTCCAAAAGCCTCACAGTTTCTCTCTCAAAGAAGATGTTACTATTTGCTGTTACTTTGTGATATCATAACTTTGTGTGCATTACCTTGTCTTAGTGAGGAGGAGAACAGACTGGAACAGATTTAAGTTAAAAAACAAGTGACCTAACAACTGTTTTGTGATTAAAATTAAACTCCCCTTTTAATATAAAACAAAATCATGGATTTCCATAGTCCTCACTGTTCCTCCTACAAAAAAGATGTTGCTATTTGTCCCTCACGCTACTTTGTGCTGATTTTCTCTGAATCGGACCTTGTGCCACACGCAATGCAGTTATTATATGTAGGTATTTACATGACATGTCTCTTACTGACTTGTCTCCCCTTCTGTTTTCTCAGGAATGCTGTCTCTGCAACCTCAGAGGTGGAGCTCTGAAGAAAACCCAAAACGACAAGTGAGACAAGCTTTTGTTCTGTGATTAGCTCGGCATACTCATCTCTGATCTCCAGAGCTCAGATGAATGAACTGTCTGTGCGTCTTAATCGTTATAATGTATTAATATGCTTGTATGTATAGATGGGCCCATGTGATGTGTGCAGTAGCACTGCCAGAGGCGAGGTTCAGCGATGAAGCCAAGAGAGGTCCCATTGACACCAGTAGGATCCCCATGCAGCGATATAAACTGGTGAGGAGAAACACACATACACACACACACACACACACACACACACACACACACACACACACACATACATATATACACACAGATGCAGTACTGGAATTCCCCGGGTCCTTGAGGACTGGCTCGGTCTAATTAATGAAGTGTTCACAGTTCTAATTAACAATGTGAGACGAACATGCCCGCAATCAAAGCTAGATAATTAACCACTGGTGGGTGGGAGAGGGGGTTTGTGTGTGGAGGGCTGTCCATGTGCGAGTGTTTGTCTACGTGTGGGTGTGTATCTGTCTGTATGTGGATGTGTATTCATTTATTGTGTGTGTGTGTGTGTGTGTGTGTGTGTGTGTGTTTGCTTAATGAGAGAGCTGGAGTGTGTCTCAGCAGACCTGACATGTTGCCACTATAGTTAGCTCTGTGCTGCAGGCAACCTGATAGCTCAGCAGAAACCAAAGTGTTGGAGAGGTACATCCTAACACAAGATAGATAACAGATAACTACTGCCTTCCATTCCCAGCTTACATTATTGTTTCAGCAGTGAGTATCACATTTAAAGGGAAGCTCTTTGAAGAAGGATATTTGATTGATTATGACATGAGGTGCAACTCCATAAAACACCACTAAACACAATTTAATGTGCTATAAATTTAGTATTCTAAAGCGACAAATAAGATTAATGAGTGACAGTGACATGAAGACAATTTAAATATATGAAATGAAATGCTGCATTTGATTGTCAGGTTGGTGTAGATATAAACTCAGGTGCTATGGGATTAGGTCTGAAATAATCCTACCTTCATAAAGGTTGTAATGTTAAGTTTTTGTTATCCCTCCACACCAGTGACAGCCCCCACCCCCACCCCAAAAAACCCTGGACAATAATTCGAACCAATCAATATTATAAACCTAATAGGCTAATTGTACCTAATAAACTTGCAACTGAGTGTATAGTGGCTTCAACTTTGTAACCAGGGCTACATCTACAACTGCTTATAAATTGTAAGAAAATTGTGAAAAGTGACATTATTTTTTAGAGTCCAAGGTCTTGTTTTGTGCGACTAATAGTCCAAATTCCAAAGATATTCATTTTTATGTTGTGTATTACACAGAAAAAGCTTCAAAAAGCAAATGTTTTGCATTTTTGCTAAAAATTACCAAAGCTATTATTCGATTATCAAAATAGTTTCTCTTTATTTTACAGTTGAACAATTAATCAACAAATCATTGCATCTGTAGTTTTAACATCAATGTCATACTCCACCACAAGAGAACCAGCCAATCTATCTTCCTACATGCTTATCCAAATATAATTGAGGGGACACTACTGCACTGTCACTGAATGGGACACTAACTTTGTGGACACAGTGACATTACCCACAGGGTATTTACAGGGATATGGTTCATATCTCCTCACACCACATTGAAATTAAGCTCATTTGGATGTGAAAGCACAAACCACATAGTCAGTTTCCATATCCACGGGCCAAAATCTAAACAAAATGAAAATTATAGTCCAGACTGGAAAGGGTGGGACGCTCATAAAAAGTCACTGATATGATCCTGATGATGGACAAAATGTTTCAGATCTTGTACTGATTTAAATTCCTTTTTGTGAAAACAGCACTTCCTTCTCTTAGTTGTTAAATGCTGTTAAATTTGTCGCAGTGCCAATTTCTGCTTGAAACCACAGATTGCACTCTTTCAGCAGAATCTTTGAAAATCATGCACTGTAAATTTCTTCCCTTTGGAAGGTGTATCTGATCTGAGGATGCATCCATGACAGCAATCTGTTTATTCACACTACATGATGACGCAAAGTCTTTACTTTCGGCTGCCAATTTCTCACTAATTAACATGCTGACACAAGAGCTTTTTGGGTGGACCATGCTTCAGTTGATGATAAAACAGATGGGTCTATTTCAAACAACCTCTTTTGAGTTCTAGTTTAAGGTAAAAACATGACACACAGCACAGAATGTTCAAATAAATAATAATAGAAAAAAGCTTTTGCATTATGATGAAACAGATTTTATCTTTATTAATATTTAAATGAAATGAGATTGAGGATGTTACACCTTTCTCTTTTGTCCACTTCATCATTTGTATATTTGCTTTGTGAGCCGTGTGTTTTTAAAGCTCGCAATGGACCCATTGCCCCTGCAGTAGCCCAGTACATTCATAATTTACTATCACACAACACACATGCACACAGGCGCGCGCACATACACATTCATAATTTACTGTGGGAATGTTCTTAACGCATGGTTCAACACAGGCACCCAAATACACTGTGGAGAAGGCACCGGCATGGGGGGAAAGTGGGTTAGGCTCATACACGCACATAAACTCACACACACTAAAACATAAAATTACTTTGACATATTTACACAACTTTATGATCTTATACGTGTTGTTTTTCCACCAAGAAATGTAGATGTATACAAACAAATGCACACATTTACCTCCCCCACTACACACACAGATTGTGTTACATGCCAGTCACAATCTTGTCATGCTGGCCTCAAAAGGGTGGACGAGACAGTCAGGCCAGTTCATCAGTGCACTGCTGTCCATAATGGAGGAGGTATGGGAAAAGGCTTTATGAAATGTAGGCCAAGTTAGTCACCAAGAAGAGCACTCAGTAAAAGTCCCACAGTTCAGAAATATAGGAGTGGCAAAGCAATAGAAGCTTCATTAATAAAAAAAAAATTTAAAAAAGGGATAAAGTTAAGGGTTTTCATCACCCATTTTAAATTGAGTATTGTGTTGCTTTATAAGAAGGAAAGAGAACTTCTCTAAGTGTCTCACTGTACACAATACCTCCTGATCCTCAGCTGATATCTGAATTAAGTAGGTTAAGCTGATAATTGTATAGGTGAGGCCAGCCCTGCTGCAGAGGTTAAATTTAATTAATACTGGCTAAGTTAATTAATTAGATCAGCTATTGATTTTTCAAAGAAATGAACAAAGGGCATTTATTTCAGAGGCTCACCTGATAAGGACAGAGACTTTAAAAAAAGGTTTTTATTCCCACAGCATCACCTTCTCATCCACCTATTAAATACTGTGCTCGTCTTCCTGGGGCCATGAACATTTCCCATTCTATATATGTATTCTGAGGAGTTGAAACCTCCTAACGTCATTTTTATTATTGTATTATCTCTAAACTCCCACGCATTCTGTTTAGATACATCCAATTCTTCTATGCGTATGATAAAATACCGACATGACAGATGACATGTCATCAGACCCTTCCACACACTAGAATTCATATTTACAAACCAACTAATTCCCACTTTGATTTCACATAATGCTGAGGCATATCCTCTGGGGAGTTTTTCTATATATAGGCATATGATCTGTCAACATGTATGGATTCACAGGAATTAGATTAATGAATAAATTACCTTCAGAGAGAAGTGAAACCGCACCTCAAGAGAGAGGAAGACAGGGCGGGGAAGCGGAGCGAAAAAAAAAGAGCATAGATGGGTGTGTTTTTATTAGGAGGAGAGTGAAGTAAATGGAGTGAGATGGGAGGCATGCAAAAGGGGTGAAAGAGGAATGGGGAACGAGTAGGGGTTATAATGGGATGATGTCGTCATTTTTTCCCTTTAGTGGGAGAGTGAAGGATTTGTGGGAGAGGAGGAGAGGGGAGATGTCACTGTAGAGGAAATGGACTTGATGGGCTGTTTGGTGCAGAAAACCAAGGGATAGTCTTAAAAATTTAGGTATGAGTGTGTTTGCGTGTGGATGCATGGCGGTGTTTGTGCCTTGGATGTCTTTATGTGCATTATGCCCTCCAATGTGCGGTTGTGTACTGCTCTCAGACCTCAAGCAGGGGGAAAAAACAATACCACAACATAGACATAGCAGCAATGGTTTGTTGTGGAAACCTCAAATGATGTCATCTGATTGGTCTTATTTGAGGGTTTCCTCATATTGTAGTGGTGGAATAACTCTCGCTAACTCTGGCTCTGGCTCTCTCCTCATTTTATACTCTCTTATCTATCTTTTGTTTACACCACCGTATCCAATAACAGTGTCTTGAACAGATTTCACAGATATGATTATTTGGAGCTCATAATGGTTTTAAATAATGTTAGAGGTTCATGCCACAACCGAGCAATGATTCATTTAGCGGTCTCTTGTCTTTAATTCGCTGCTGGTTTTCTTGAGCTCATATTCAAGGTCTCTCAAGTGGAAATACAGCTTTTAAACTACTTATTTTTTTACCCTGTTCCAAAAGCTACACTATTGAACAATGTCAGGTTTCCTTAACTGCAATGAAGTTACTAAGTGACAGTTGATTTGATGTCAGAGAAGGTCTTGTACTTACTGGAGGAGCATTGATTTTTATTCGACCTTTTTGTTAAAATAAATTTTACTTTCTCATTCTGTCCTTTGTGTATGTAAACATCAAAGTCACACTGAAACCCAAAATTACATGAATTACAAGCAGAACACTGCAACAACCTGAGCTCTCCGACTTCAGCAGAAACCAGCTCACTGCTGAGCTACAACATGCTGGCAAAAAGTCCCTTTTGCTTTGTTAACTGCAGTGGTTCTGTTTGTTTTCGTTTGTTTTTGTTTTTTTTCGTATTATATGTTTAGTATGTGTTATCACTATTGCCACAAATATTTCACAGATTTGTCTTTATTTTCAATCGATATGATCTGTGCTGGATGTCTCACCTCTGTGTGTGAAAGTCATGAACAAGCTGTTCTTGAATCAGGCTTGACCTGCCTGTAATCTGATCACACTAGCTCTAATGTGTTTTCATGAAACAGATTAATCCTGGTTTGGGTTGTCATGTTCAAGTCCTGTATTTCTGAGCTCCCTTGTCAAACACCTCTCTGGTTGCTGTTGTGGGAACAAGTTGCGAAGAATTATGGGACAATTTTTAAAAATCTTTTTTGGACTACCAGCATACTTAAAATGCCCATCGATTTTGTATGCATTGTCCTGCCTTTCACTTAATTTACCTACCATCATTGCACTTACTGTATACTCCATATTATTTCTATGTAGTATTAAGAATTTGGACCCAGCTCTAACCTCAGTGAATTCAGTCCCTCATTGGTCAGTGCTTAGTATTGATGGTTTGCTCTGGTCTGTCTGTGTTTACAGAAGTGCATCTATTGTCGTAAACGCTGCGCAGGGAAGCGGCAGGCAGGCGCTTGCATCCAGTGCTCATGTGGCCGGTGTCCCACCTCCTTTCACGTCACCTGTGCCCATGCTGCTGGTGTAATCATGGAGCCTGATGATTGGCCGTATGTTGTGTCAATCACCTGCCATAGACACCAATCACGGAGTTCGTCAGCTGTAAGTTATAGGACTGGTGCTTCCTACAGCTGTTATGAACCAAGTTGAGCTCAGTAAGAGCGGACTAGGCATTGTGTTGGCCTGTTTTCAGTCTTGTACAAGATCGATAGAGATAATTGACTTCATTGGCAACATGCGGCTAGTATGAGTGAGAAAGAACGTACTGATGGCAAAGAATAGACCTATAATAGGCTGTTTTACTACAAAAGAGAAAGTATGTATAGTATCAGGTGTGAATTCGCTGAACATGATGCAACAAATTTGTCTAACATTACCGCATTAATAATAATTGAAATATGGTGATTGTTTCTGTTTTAACAGGCATACACCATCATCAACAAAAGTCTGTGAAAGACTTAGAGTACATGTTCGTGTAGAAAATTCCTACCTGCACAAATAACACTTTTCCTTTGTCTGTCACGGGAAATGAGTTCCTGGTGTAAATATTGAATAAAATATTCCTCTGCTTCTTCTTTCTTTGCTGCCACCACGTTAAGAGTGAATGATAAATGACTTAAGCCTGCTCAGGGAGGTGTAAATATGAAGTCACATCTTAACTCTACATTGTAATTGATTTGTATGGTGCAACATGTTATAGCAGAACTCCCACACTGCGTACACTGTGTTTAACTTACACATAGCTGGTGTAATAGGTGGCTTTAAACATGGTAGTGGTGATTTAGTGAATTAATAAAAATACCCATATTGATGGAATTTGCTGAGAGTAGATTTTCTATTATACCATTGATTAATTTTTTTTTTTTTTTTGCTTTAACTGTAAAAAAAAAAAAAAAAAAAAAAAAAAAAAAGTAAAATATCCTTTAAAATGCATTATTTTTCTTTATAGGTTCAGTTCACTGAAATCACAAAAACCTTTTCACTCACTTAACCTCCAGATAGTTTTGGTTTTAATTTGGTTTGTACAAAGTAGCTTCAATGAAAAGTGTCCGTAGCAAGGTCTGTGGATTATCCAGATTTATGAGGACAGTGTTTTTGGAAAGACATGTGCAAATTTCAATGCTGAGAACATCACAAACTAAATTATATTCGCCTCTGTTTTATTGGGGTTAAACCAAATGATTCCATTAGATGTGGATAAGAAAATATTTATTTTAGTAATTTGGGTATCAGACCTTTTAAAGTGATCATATGGTAACATAGATGAATTTGGTTTGACATCATACTGTATTAATTGTCATACATTAGTCTAATTGCAGCTCCCTGCTCTGTCTATAATAGAAGCAGCGAGCATGCCAAGCATCCATCTCACTGGGGCAGACGGTGATCTCCAAACACAAGAACCTGCGCTACTACAGCTCCAAGGTCACACAGATCACCTCCCAGATGTTCTATGAGGTCATGTTTGATGACGGCTCCTTCTCCAACGATACCTACCCCGAGGATATAGTGGTGAGAATATGTTTAATTAGATACAGGTTCAAGAGGTCACCTCCCAGTTGTGCGAGGTCACATCAGATATTAAAACCCCCTCATTTGAAAGGAGCCTTTTTTTTTTTTTTTTTTTTTTTTAGAAAAACATTCTGGTAGTCAAATGGTCATTGCATGAGGGATTACCAATAAGCTTGCTTTAACATCTTAAAGTTGTGCATCTGCAAAGTCACTGTGATTAAGAGTGATTATATATAATTTCTCTAAACCTTTCTGCAAGTGCCATGAAGCAACGTGGATTTCTGAAAAGGCCATTCAAACTGAAACACAGTATCAGAGGAATGCTGAGTTGTCATGGTAGCAGCAAATAATCACTTACATGACCGTTCTTGATGAGTTGAAATTCATGGATTTGTTCAAGTGATTATGGTAATGACTGAGTCTCACTTGGTGAGCTTAACACTGTTTCAGAGAAGAAGCTGTGACAAACACATCCACACACTTGTGTGTTACTGTATTAGTGAGGACATTCAATCCTGAACCACATCCTTAGTTGACCTAGTCTTCTTTAGCTGTACAGCACATTGTGCATCTCTTTAATTCTTACTTTTAAAGCTTTGAATAAAACAAATTGTTTTTATCTGATACAATCCCAATTATAAAATCTGACTACACCATTCAATTCATCAGGGCTTGATGTGATCTTTTCATATCCTAATTCGTGTTGTGTTTATATGTTTTGAACATCATTATCATTCAAATTGTAATTTGTCCTAACTTTTTAATCATCAGGATGTAGGATAAATTTTAAAATACATACTGTTATGTGTATTTTACATAGACTGAGCATGTGGACTGTTCAGTGTTGAAGTCTGTATGAGAGGTTGGACATTAGTCTTAAAGTGAGGAATAAGGTGTTGAGATCATGGTGCATTTGAAACTTTCACAGCAGACTTGTCAAACAGCAGGATAGAGAGGCTCTTTGAGTCAAGTCTACCCATGACATTAACCTAATTCTAACAGTAATCCTGAAAACTAAAAAGAGCTTTTTTCAACATCAAACCACCCACTGTGAATGACACTTCTCATACGTCTTTTTGGGGACACTTTGACAAACACTCAGGCACTTACACAACCAATCTTTATTCTCTTGTATTTTTAGAGCAGAGATTGTGTGAACTTGGGTCCTCCTGAAGTGGGTGAAGCTGTTCAAGTGAAATGGCCTGATGGGCTTTTCTATGGTGCCAAATACCTGGGATCCAACATCTCCTACATGTATCAGGTACACATACATGAACTGTAGACATGCAGTACACAATCAAGACAGCAGTTAATGTGTAAGGGAGGGACGGCTGTGACGCAATTGTACAGATTTAATCCTTTTCTTGAAAGTGCTGAATAAAATTGAAAGCTCTGTTGTAGGTCAAAGCAAAAACTTGTTGAACTCCCTCAGTGTCAGACTCATCGTGACTCCAGTGACATTGTCAGTTATCGCAGGTCTATAGTATGTGTGAGGAGGTGACGGGGAAAAAAATAAAGACACTTGAAACAGACTGAGGGAGGTGCTGAAGTCATGGTGACTAAAGAAAAGGAGATGGCAGATGATGGGAGGATGAAAAAACAGATGTATAGGAAGCAAAAACTATTCAAACAGTGAAAGCAGATGGGGAGAGAAGGAGAGATGAAGAGCGCAAGATAGGAGGAGGAGAATGAGAAGGAGGTGACAATCTGCATTATTCAAACTCACTGAAATATTCACTACGCAAAGAGTCATGTGGCTTCCACTTAAAGCTTTATTTAGTTGAGCTGGGCGTCAACCATTAGTTATGCACAAATGCATCTGTGACGCACACACTCAGTTTAAGATGGGTCAGATTTTAGAATAAGGCTGAACAAGAGCTTTCCATTGTCAAGGTGTGCTTAGGTATGAAATGGTTTCAGGCTGTGTTTTACTTCCACATCTGCGTGGCTTACCATATTTGAATTTCTTGAGCAGAAAACATTTGTTTTTGAGAACAGAGATGACACACAATTGGCTCCTTTTTCCCCCCACACTGTCATATCACACTGCATATTCAGAGCTGTTTGTTTCCTCACATAGACATAGAAATGTTGATACAATTTTCTTCTTTGTAATGTATGATGAAACAACATTATGATGGAGTTGGTTATCTTGCTTTCCATAATAACGGTAGAATTAAAAAGAAACATTGGATATGCTGTGTAAACCTCTGCATTGTTTATGCACTAACAAGACGTATGTTTAATCTAACTACAAAGAACTGTCTTACCCTTGACTGAAGACCATTAACTGTAAATTAACACAGATGAATTGTTTTTAACTGAAAAACATGCAGAAAAGGTGGCAGTACATTTTCAGATCTTTATAGTGTTTGCTCAGCCAACAAGGTAGGGCAGACTGTCTGCGAAGCAAAACACAGGGAAAAAACAAGTTTGCTCATCACTAGGTGCTGCTTGTTAAGCTTATTGCTCCATGGTAATAACTGAAGATGATATCAGCAATTTTTATGAACTCTCATCTGAGTAATGGTAGCTGGGCAGTTACAAGGCAGTGAATAAAGAGACATTGGTTAAAAAAAAAAAAAAAAAGTTTATCTGAAACTATAAAATTAGGGGTGAATAAAAATTGGATTTTGAAAAGTACCCAGTGGAAATTAAACATCTAACCTTGAGTGTGCATGGGTGAAGGGCAATAGCAAATTTTAAAGTGTTTTGGATAAATGTACACTCCATTTATTTAAATTGCACGGATAAGAGCTGAATATTTTCATGTCGTCTCAGGTGGAATTTGAGGATGGGTCTCAGGTGCTGGCAAAGAGAGAAGATGTCTATACTTTAGATGAAGACCTGCCTAAAAAGGTGAAACGTAGACTTGTAAGTATTAGACTTAATGGGCAACACATAAACTTAAAAACATAAGTTTGATACTTTAATAAAAGACATTAAAGTTAAAAGGTTTTCTCACCACCTGAGACATTTTCTTATTTACTCATCTCTCTCTCCCGTGTCTCCCCTTGTATAGTCCACGGCCTCAAGCATGCGTTTCCAGGACGCTTTCTTTACCACGCAGGGGGAGAGGAAACGGCAGAGAACACCCAATTCACGCTTCCAGAAAGACTATGTGGCCCTGCCAGGCCTCCGTACAACTGCCAAAAGCACATGGGAGCAACGCAGCCACAAAGGGAAATGAAGTCATGGACAAGAATCAATGACAAATGAATGCACTGAATTAACAGTGGATGTAGAGGGGAGGTTGTTTGTGTGTGTGTATGTGCGAGTATGCTTGTGTGTAAGTGTTTTTGGATCTACTTCCATCTTGACAACTATTGCCTACACAACTTCTCTGTGAATAGATCAGACAAGACGGCGTAAGGGAAATGGGGTGATCTGGGTTAGATGGATGTTAAATTGTGTGTGCTTGTACATTATACATCAGCGGTTGGTGAATGGGTGGTGTGACAGGCTGGAGGAGATTTTTGATTGGACAGCTGGACTCTCATAGAATGGGCTAACGGAGGGCATTGTTGCCTCAGTTGCCTAGTGCTTTCACATCTGTCAGGGAAAATAAACGTGACTTACAATTGTCACATCACCCTTTTTGAAATAAACAAAAACTTTTTTCTTTGTACATGGAAAATTAAAAAGTGAGATTTTTCTAAATAGCTCGCCTATGGTAGCTTTTTAGGGGTCTGTTATTTCCCATTTTGATTTTGAATATTTATGCACTTTGCTTGTAGTATTCTCCTCTTGTCTTAATGTTTCGCCCCGCATGTTAAACATTGTCTCCTAACTGCTTCTGCTGGGCCGAGTCCAGTTGCACCACAATGGCTTCCTCTCTGCGCGTTTTTTCTTTAATCCACACAGACAAAAATATATTGTGTAATTTGACATTGAAAAATGAATCATTGCAGAATAAAGAAAAAAAAAAGAAAAAAAAAAATTGATCATGTTAATCACTTTTGAGGTAAGGATCAGACAGGAAGCCATGCCTGTGTGTTGGATTTTGTGCCCTCCTAATGTGAAATGCTACTGTTGCTCTGTTGAATGAAACACATTGTTGAAATTATTTAAAATTTGTATTTATTTTTGGCTTGCTATAGTTAAACTATTGCTAACTGCTGTAAGGAAAACAATAAAAAATTACATATGTTTTTTTTTTATAATAAAACTGTCAGTTTTTAAAAAAAACTATTTCAGTTGGTAAGAATGAATGCACTTCAGGGTGCAGAAAAGATGATTTATGCCACTGGAATATATTAAAATTTGGGTAATATACAGTAACATTTGATGCTAACAATGACTGAAAGAATGAGAGATTGGAACAATAATGTGTATATTAACACTATATTTTAATAGTTACTTAAATAAACACTAAACTAATATGAGATTATCTTGAAGAAGCATTTCAGCTAGTGATCTTTATTCACAGATGTCACAGACCCTGTTAGGAGAGACGAGCACGTTTCCTACCTAATGTGCACAAAACAAACTGGCTCGTGTTAACATGCCACCATACAAATTACATGATGACAGACTATAGCCATTGAGTGTTGTCTGTAAACACCTGCCGGATACAGGAGGATATTTACATCAGACAGGCTTTAAAATGGTTTTAATTGTTGTCTTGTAAAAACATATTTTAATGTGGAGTGTTTTTATCATTTGGATAGTGGTTTATATTTTTTAAAGATGACAGTTTATATGAAATTAACTCTCTGGTACATCAAGGTTTAAATTAACTAACAGGCAAAAAAAAAAAAAAAAAAGCATTTTCAACGTTACTGAACATACTATAGGTGATAGAGGTTTAATCAGTGTTATTCTCAACTATGTGACCAGCACTTGCAACTACATATTGTATAAGTCTGCCTCATGCTGAAGGATCTGGAGCAGAGTGTTCCTGGCAGACCCAGCCCTGTTCTTCAAGCAGATCCTGAGGAGCCTGGCAGAACAGACAGGAAGTGAAATCCAGGAGGTAGGTCTTAAGTGGCCATGGCGAGGCATCAAAAAGCTTTGTACTCCCATGGAAACCACGTCACAGCCTGCTCCTTGGCTCTTTATGGCTCTTTGTGATACTGAAGAAAAAAAAAAGAAATGAGGACAAGTTAGCTACAATGAAAAATCCAGAAAAATTAGCACCCTATTGTGTACCAACACTGCACAACCACGCTACCCCTGCAGTCTTTTCTGGTCTTTTAGTTGCTAAGATCTAAACTTTAGACAAAAATACATAAAGACTTTGGAGGTTCAGTTACATGTTTGTCTTGGAAGGAAGTAATTGACTTACCTGTGGCTGTGGTAGTGGTGGGATCAACTCAGATTCACATAAATCTATCTGTTATACAAAGCTGTCTGATTCTTCACTCTCAATCATTTGCTGTGAATTCTGGATAAAATTAATACATTATTATTGATATAATACATTAATTAATTAAACTAATAAACATCATTGACCGAGTAATCATGACACACTGCTCAGCTTCCATCCAACTCATAGGGGACCTTCAAATTTAACTACAGCTTAATAATACTAATATTGTATGGTCTCTCATGAGGGCCAATTTCATTCTAGTGCATCAACAAAAAAGAATGCCTTTCCTGTGTACCTGGCACTACACTGTTTTACATAGGGCTGCTTAGATAAAGAAAAAGATATGAGAAACATGTGGCTTCAAAAATCTTGAAGCTCTAAGAATTGAGCTGATGACGCAGCTCATTGCAAAAGCAATAGAGCATCAGAGGCTGCAACAGGAAGAAGGCTGATCAGAAATGCTCTGCCTGAAGCCCAGAAGCAAGACAGCCTCTCTACAGCCTGGTAGAGACACTGGAAGATAATTCGCTGGGCCTTTACAATCAGACATGAGTGACCAAGGCCCTTTCAGTTGCAGCTCTCCTCCCTCAGTGTAGACTGTAGCCCGAGTCTGTTTCCCAATATGGATTTAACAAGACTAAAAGTTTATAGCAATGACCTGTGAGGCTGGAAAGCTCATTAAACAGCCCCAGACAAAGATGCTGGGTAAGAAAAGCCGGAATAAAAATAGAGATAATTTTGCTATTCTTAGTATCTTACCATGAGCGGGGTAGAAGAATGTAAAGTATGACCTGAGGGTGCCATCATAAGAAAGGTTTGCCTGTCTATACAGCAGCCATTTTAGGACATCTTGGGCTCAGCTAGTCAGGTT
Organism: Seriola aureovittata; assembly: GCF_021018895.1. Classification (NCBI taxonomy): domain Eukaryota; kingdom Metazoa; phylum Chordata; class Actinopteri; order Carangiformes; family Carangidae; genus Seriola; species Seriola aureovittata. Next base: position 16,072,896 of record NC_079366.1, read on the forward strand.
CAGCTCTACACTGTCAGACTCGACTCAGTTTTCCTCAGTCTAAGCTGCTGTAGAGTATTGTGGACTCTCCTAAGAGTCTGAGTGTCGCCATGTCTATAAAAGCAATGGCTTATCTATTAGCACCTCTGACCAAAAGCTTAGATGTTCCATTTTAATTGGTTGAAAACAGAAGAAAAAATTGTAATGCTTAATTTAAAAAAAAAAGTTAACAAAAGTGTCAACAAACTATGAAGCCAAGTAACAAACCACAAGAGATATCAAAGAGTATAATTTAATTCTTAAAGAATCAAATAAACCATACTTACAGATGATTTTCACACAGTCAAAACAAGATACTGGGGGAAAAGGTTGTCCTCATGAGTCCTGCCTCTTTATTTCATCAGACATGATTTGTCACAGGTGAGATGGATCACAGGGGCTCCGCCCAAGACCTCCAAAACTTTCACAAATTACTGAAAAGAGTGAGACCAATAACAGCATGGAAGGCAAAAACTAAATGAATGAAAGAATGTATGGTATGCTTCCCTGTTAAATGGTTTTTGGTGTAAAGTATACTTAGTTATCATGGTTAGAAATACTGACATGGTTCTTTGAAATGACACAGATACATTATTTAGTTATACTATACATATACATCTATACAGATTTATTAATAATTTTGTTCTATCTGCAGTTCAGTATTGAGGTTTCTTGACCACAGTCAATGCTATTGAGATGAAAGTTAGATGGAGGGGGAGAGGAAAGGGGGGGGGCAATGAAAGTGGTTGTGTATTGCAGTAGAACAGTGTGTGCAGGTGTTGCACCTGTGTTTACTCTGTGTAGCACTTTGTATTGAATTAGTTGGATTTTTGAGTTGTATGACACAGAGAATATGTTATTACATACATAGTTTGCTAGTGCATATCTGACTGATGTACTCTAGAGTCAAGTCTGATGTCCATTAATCTATTGGTATTGAAACAATGTTGTCACAATGAAAAAAGAGTTTATAAATCTGTGATAGTAATTTTTTGGGGTGCAATGAGCATAGTAGTAACAAAAGTGGAGTTATGGAAGTTTCTTTTTTATATCACTTGTATGTTCTTGTACTTGTAGTGACAGTGGTGAGGTAATACACTGTATGTTTGTTTGAGAGGGTCAAAAATCATGAGAGAACTGCCTCTGAAAAGGTGCCCCAGGCTGGTTACTCCTCTCTGTTTCCATGCAGGGAAGTTGATAGGTTCCTTATTGATTTTGAATACAGGGTTATGTCAGATAGGATTCAAAGTACAAGAAGACAGTTTGAAGTCAGGTATGTCAATTGGTTTAATTTATTGATCTATTAATGCAATATGCTGTATGGAAAAAGCTTTACAGACGGTCTGGTCAATATCAAGCCAGTCAGAATTGGAATTGTTTTTCCAGTGTTGTGTGGCTATACTGAAGCCTGTGGGAGAGGAAGTAGTGATACAAACTTGGAACATCAGACCCACCATGTTGTTTGTGTTTGCAGTGTTGTTGTTTTGATCCTGGGTCTTTTGCCCTTTTGAGGTTTTTATGCTTTAATATACTATGACATTTATGCCTTAATATACAATTACTTTTTATTCCTTACTATAATATGACATTTTTATGCCTTATTATACTATGTCGTTTTTGTGCATTACTATACTATGGCATCTTTATACAGGCTCTCTGCCTGTATGTTGGAGTTTACCCCAGTGGACGAAAGGGTTGCGTCCCTGCGCCTTCGGGTCGGGGATCGGGTTCTGACTGTTGTCGGTGCCTATGCACAGAACAGCAGTCCAGACTACCCGCCTTTTTTGGAGTCCTTGGGATGGGTGCTGGAAAGTGCCCCGAAAGTGGACTCCATTGTCCTATTGGGAGACTTCAACGCTCACGTGGGCAATGACAGCCCACGTTTTTTCATGCCTTACTATACTATAATTTTTTTTATGCCTTACTATACTATGGTTTTTTTTTTACGACTTACTATATTATGACGTTTTCATGTCTTACGATATTATGATTTTTTTATGCCTTACCATAATATGACTTTTTATGTCTTGCTATACTATGACTTTTTATTCCTGACTATACTATGTCATTTTTATGCCTCACTATACTATGGTGTTTTTGTGCCCTACTATACTATTGCATCTTTTTATGACTTACTATACTATGATTTTTTTATGCCTGACTAGACTATGACCTTTTTATGCCTCACTATACTATGATGTTTTAATGTTTTACTATACTATGACTTTTTTATGTCTTACTATTCTATGACTTTTTATTCCTGACTATACTATGTCGTTTTTATGCCTTACTATACTATGGTGTTTTTGTGCCCTACTATACTATTGCATCTTTTTATGACTTACTATACTATGATTTTTTTATGCCTGACTAGACTATGACCTTTTTATGCCTCACTATACTATGATGTTTTTATATCTTACTATGTTATGGCTTTTTATGCCTTACTATACTATGGCGGTTTTTTTATGACTTACTTACTTTTATGACATGGGGTTTCCAGTCCAATATCTTGGTATACCATGACATATTTATGACAAAATATACAAACATAGTGTTTGACATTTTTATGCCACACTATACTATGACGTATTTTGACCATTTCATGCCATAGTATACTATGACATTTATTCACATTTTTATGCCATACTATTCTATTATATTCATTGGCATTTTTATGCTTTGCTGTACTATGACATTTTCTGACATTTTTATTCCAGTCTATATTATGAAATTTTTTGACATTTTTATGCCATACTATACTATGACTTAGTATGACCATTTTATGCCATAGTATACTATGACATTTTTTCACATTTTTATGCCATACTGTATTATGATGTATTTTGGCCATTTTATGCCATAGTATACTATGACATTTTTTCACATTTTTATGCCTTGTTTTTCTATAACATTTTGTGACATTTTTGTGCCTCAATATAGTATAAGGTTTTTGGATATTTTTATGCCATACTATACTATGATGTATTTTGACCATTTTATGCCATATTATAGTATGACATTTTAATGCCATACTATACTATGACATTTTTTGACATTTTTATGCCATACTATATTATGACATTTTTTCACATTTTTATGCCATACTATAGTATTACGTTCATTGGCATTTTTATGCTTTGCTGTAGCTAAGTATACTATCAGTTTGTTCAGGATAGATTTATAGTGTAATGGTTAGAGATGTTGACATGAATACAGTGAGATCAGGGTTCGAATCCCAGGGATGGTGTATTTAGTGTGGAGTTTGCATGTACTCCCCTTACTCTCATGGATTTTCCAATCCAGTATCCTACTATATTGTGACATTTTTATGGCCCAATATACTAAGACGTATTTTGACGATTTTATGCCATAGTATACCATGACATTTTTATGCTATACTACACTATTACATTTATTGGCATTTTTATGCCTTCTTTTTCTATGACATTTTGTGACATTTTTATGCAATACAATACTATGACCTATTTTGACCATTTTATGCCATAGTATACTATGACATTTATTCACATTTTAATGCCATACTATACTATGACATTTTTTGACATTTGTATGCCGTTATATACTATGTCGTTGTATTCCTTGCCATATTATGATGTTTTTATGACATTTTATGCCTTAATATACTATGATGTTTTTTGGACGTTTTATGCCATATTATACTATTACTTTTATTGGCATTTTTATTCCTTTCTGTACTATGTCGTTGTATTCTTTGCCATGCGATGACAATTTTATGACCTTTTATGCCATAATATACTATGATATTTTTTGACGTTTTATGCCTTACTATGACAATTTTATGCCACACTATACTATGACCTTTTTTTGCATTTTTATGACTTACTATACTATGTTGTTGTATTCCTTGCCATACTATGACATTTTTATGACCTTTTATGCCTTAATATACTATGACGTTTTTTGACATTTTTATGCCATACTATACTATGTCATTTTCTGGCATTTTTATGCCTTTATATACTATGTCATTGTATTCCTTGCCATATTATAATGTTTTTATGACCTTTTATGCCTTAATATACTATCATGTTTTTTGGACATTTTATGCCATACTATACTGTGACGTTTTTTGACATTTTTATGCCATACTATACTATGTCATTTTCTGGCATTTTTATGCCTTTATATACTATGTCATTGTATTCCTTGACATATTATAATGTTTTTATGACCTTTTATGCCTTAATATACTATCATGTTTTTTGGACATTTTATGCCATACTATATTGTGACGTTTTTTGACATTTTTATGCCATACTATACTATGACTCTTATTGCATTTTTATGCTGTTATATATTATGTCGTTGTATTCATATGCCATATTATGATGTTTTTATGACCTTTTATGCCTTAATATACTAAGATGTTTTTTGACGTTTTATGCCTTACTATGCTATGACAATTTTATGCCATACTATACTATGACCTTTTTTGCATTTTTATGCCTTACTATACTATGTCGTTGTATTTTTTGCCATGCTATGAACATTTTTGACCTTTTCTGCCATAATATACTATGATGTTTTTTGACGTTTTATGCCATACTATACTATGACTCATATTGCATTTTTATGCCATACTATGACATTTTTTGGCATTTTTATGCCGTTATATACTATGTTGTTGTATTCATTGCCATATCATAATGTTTTTATGACCTTTTATGCCTTAATATACTATCATGTTTTTTCTGACATTTTATGCCATACTATACTATGACAATTTAATGCCATACTATACTATGACCTTTTTTTGCATTTTTATGCCTTACTATACTATGTCGTTGTATTCGTTGCCATACTATGACATTTTTATGATCTTTTATGCCTTAATATACTATCATGTTTTTTGGACATTTTTATGCCATACTATACTATGACGTTTTTTAACATTTTTATGCCATACTATACTATTACTTTTATTGGCATTTTTATGCTTTTCTGTACTATGTCGTTGTATTCTTTGCCATGCTATGACAATTTTATGACCTTTTATGCCATAATATACAATGATATTTTTTGACGTTTTATGCCTTACTATGACAATTTTATGCCACACTATACTATGACCTTTTTTTGCATTTTTATGACTTACTATACTATGTCGTTGTATTCTTTGCCATGCTATGACAATTTTATGACCTTTTATGCCTTAATATACTATCATGTTTTTTGGACATTTTATGCCATACTATACTATGTCATTTTCTGGCATTTTTATGTCTTTATATACTATGTCATGGTATTCCTTGCCATATTATAATGTTTTTATGACCTTTTATGCCTTAATATACTATCATGTTTTTTGGACATTTTATGCCATACTATACTGTGACGTTTTTTGACATTTTTATGCCATACTATACTATGACTCTTATTGCTTTTTTATGCCGTTATATATTATGTCGTTGTACTCATATGCCATATTATGATGTTTTTATGACCTTTTATGCCTTAATATACTATCATGTTTTTTGGACATTTTATGCCATACTATACTGTGACGTTTTTTGACATTTTTATGCCATACTATACTATGACTCTTATTGCATTTTTATGCCGTTATATATTATGTCGTTGTACTCATATGCCATATTATGATGTTTTTATGACCTTTTATGCCTTAATATACTATCATGTTTTTTGACGTTTTATGCCTTACTATGCTATGACAATTTTATGCCATACTATACTATGACCTTTTTTGCATTTTTATGCCTTACTATACTATGTCGTTGTATTCCTTGCCATACTATGACATTTTTATGACCTTTTATGCCTTAATATACTAAGATGTTTTTTTGATATTTTATGCCGTACTACACTATGACTTTTTTTTAACATTTTTATGCCACACTATACTATGATGTTTTTTTAACATTTTTATGCCATACTATACTATGATTTTTATTGGTATGTTTATGACTTTCTGTACTATGTCGTTGTATTTTTTGCCATGCTATGAAAATTTTTGACCTTTTCTGCCATAATATACTATGATGTTTTTTGACGTTTTATGCCATACTATACTATGACTCATATTGCATTTTTATGCCATACTATGACATTTTTTGGCATTTTTATGCCGTTATATACTATGTTGTTGTATTCATTGCCATATCATAATGTTTTTATGACCTTTTATGCCTTAATATACTATCATGTTTTTTCTGACATTTTATGCCATACTATACTATGACAATTTAATGCCATACTATACTATGACCTTTTTTTGCATTTTTATGCCTTACTATACTATGTCGTTGTATTCGTTGCCATACTATGACATTTTTATGATCTTTTATGCCTTAATATACTAAGATGTTTTTTTGATGTTTTATGCCATACTATACTATGACGTTTTTTAACATTTTTATGCCATACTATGCTATTACTTTTATTGGCATTTTTATGCCTTTCTGTACTATGTCGTTGTATTCTTTGCCATGCTATGACAATTTTATGACCTTTTATGCCATAATATACAATGATATTTTTTGACGTTTTATGCCTTACTATGACAATTTTATGCCACACTATACTATGACCTTTTTTTGCATTTTTATGACATACTATACTATGTTGTTGTATTCCTTGGCATACTATGACATTTTTATGACCTTTTATGCCTTAATATACTATCATGTTTTTTGGACATTTTATGCCATACTATACTATGTCATTTTCTGGCATTTTTATGTCTTTATATACTATGTCATGGTATTCCTTGCCATATTATAATGTTTTTATGACCTTTTATGCCTTAATATACTATCATGTTTTTTGGACATTTTATGCCATACTATACTGTGACGTCTTTTGACATTTTTATGCCATACTATACTATGACTCTTATTGCATTTTTATGCCGTTATATATTATGTCGTTGTACTCATATGCCATATTATGATGTTTTTATGACCTTTTATGCCTTAATATACTATCATGTTTTTTGACGTTTTATGCCTTACTATGCTATGACAATTTTATGCCATACTATACTATGACCTTTTTTGCATTTTTATGCCTTACTATACTATGTCGTTGTATTCCTTGCCATACTATGACATTTTTATGATCTTTTATGCCTTAATATACTAAGATGTTTTTTTGATGTTTTATGCCTTACTATGCTATGACAATTTTATGCCATACTATACTATGACCTTTTTTGCATTTTTATGCCTTACTATACTATGTCGTTGTATTCCTTGCCATACTATGACATTTTTATGACCTTTTATGCCTTAATATACTAAGATGTTTTTTTGATATTTTATGCCGTACTATACTATGACGTTTTTTAACATTTTTATGCCACACTATACTTTGACGTTTTTTAACATTTTTATGCCATACTATACTATGATTTTTATTGGTATTTTTATGACTTTCTGTACTATGTCGTTGTATTTTTTGCCATGCTATGAAAGTTTTTGACCTTTTCTGCCATAATATACTATGATGTTTTTTGACGTTTTATGCCATACTATACTATGACTCATATTGCATTTTTATGCCATACTAAACTATGAAATTTTTATGCCTTTATATACTATGTCATTGTATTCCTTGCCATATTATAATGTTTTTATGACCTTTTATGCCTTAATATACTATGATGTTTTTTGACGTTTTATGCCTTACTATGACAATTTTATGCCACACTATACTATGACCTTTTTTTGCATTTTTATGACTTACTATACTATGTTGTTGTATTCCTTGCCATACTATGACATTTTTATGACCTTTTATGCCTTAATATACCATGACGTTTTTTTGATGTTTTATGCCATACTGTACTATGACTCTTATTCCATTTTTATGCCGTTATATACTATGTCGTTGTATTCCTTGCCATATCATAATGTTTATATGACCTTTTATGCCTTAATATACTATCATGTTATTTGGACATTTTATGCAATACTATACTGTGACGTTTTTTGACATTTTTATGCCATACTATACTATGTCATTTTTTGGAATTTTTAGGCCTTCATATACTATGTCATTGTATTCCTTGCCATATTATAATGTTTTTATGACCTTTTATGCCTTAATATACTATCATGATTTTTGACGTTTTATGCCTTACTATGCTATGACAATTTAATGCCATACTATACTATGACCTTTTTTTGCATTTTTATTCCTTACTATACTATGTCGTTGTATTCCTTGCCATACTATGACATTTTTATGATCTTTTATGCCTTAATATACTAAGATGTTTTTTTGACGTTTTATGCCTTACTATACTGTGACGTTTTTTTACATTTTTATGCCATACTATACTATGTCGTTTTATTGGCATTTTTATGCCTTTCTGTACTATGTCGTTGTATTCTTTGCCATGCTATGACAATTTTATGACCTTTTATGCCATAATATACTATCATGTTTTTTGGACATTTTATGCCATACTATACTGTGACGTTTTTTGACATTTTTATGCCATACTATACTATGACTCTTATTGCATTTTTATGCCGTTATATATTATGTCGTTGTATTCATATGCCATATTATGATGTTTTTATGACCTTTTATGCCTTAATATACTATCATGTTTTTTGACGTTTTATGCCTTACTATGCTATGACAATTTTATGCCATACTATACTATGACCTTTTTTTGTATTTTTATGCCTTACTATACTATGTCGTTGTATTCCTTGCCATACTATGACATTTTTATGATCTTTTATTCCTTAATATACTAAGATGTTTTTTTGATATTTTATGCTGTACTATACTATGACGTTTTTTAACATTTTTATGCCACACTATACTATGACTTTTTTTAACATTTTTATGCCACACTATACTATGATATTTTTTAACATTTTTATGCCATACTATATTATGATTTTTATTGGTATTTTTATGACTTTCTGTACTATGTCGTTGTATTTTTTGCCATGCTATGAAAATTTTTGACCTTTTATGCCATAATATACTATGATGTTTTTTGACGTTTTATGCCATACTATACTTTGACTCATATTGCATTTTTATGCCATACTAAACTATGACATTTTTTGGCATTTTTATGCCGTTATATACTATGTTGTTGTATTCATTGCCATATCATAATGTTTTTATGACCTTTTATGCCTTAATATACTATGATGTTTTTTGACGTTTTATGCCATACTATACTATGTCATTTTCTGGCATTTTTATGCCGTTATATACTATGTCGTTGTATTCCTTGCCATATTATAATGTTTTTATGACCTTTTATGCCTTAATATACTATCATGTTTTTTGGACATTTTATGCCATACTATACTATTACTTTTATTGGCATTTTTATGCCTTTCTGTACTATGTCGTTGTATTCTTTGCCATGCTATGACAATTTTATGACCTTTTATGCCATAATATACTATCATGTTTTTTGGACATTTTATGCCATACTATACTGTGACGTTTTTTGACATTTTTATGCCATACTATACTATGACCTTTTTTTGTATTTTTATGCCTTACTATACTATGTAGTTGTATTCCTTGCCATACTATGACATTTTTATGATCTTTTATGCCTTAATATACTAAGATGTTTTTTTGATATTTTATGCCGTACTATACCATGACGTTTTTTAACATTTTTATGCCACACTATACTATGACTTTTTTTTTAATTTTTATGCCACACTATACTATGATGTTTTTTAACATTTTTATGCCATACTATACTATGATTTTTATTGGTATTTTTATGACTTTCTGTACTATGTCGTTGTATTTTTTGCCATGCTATGAAAATTTTTGACCTTTTCTGCCATAATATACTATGATGTTTTTTGACGTTTTATGCCATACTATACTTTGACTCATATTGCATTTTTATGCCATACTAAACTATGACATTTTTTGGCATTTTTATGCCGTTATATACTATGTTGTTGTATTCATTGCCATATCATAATGTTTTTATGACCTTTTATGCCTTAATATACTATCATGTTTTTTCTGACGTTTTATGCCATACTATACTATGTCATTTTCTGGCATTTTTATGCCGTTATATACTATGTCGTTGTATTCCTTGCCATATTATAATGTTTTTATGACCTTTTATGCCTTAATATACTATCATGTTTTTTGGACATTTTATGCCATACTATACTGTGACGTTTTTTGACATTTTTATGCCATACTATACTATGACTCTTATTGCATTTTTATGCCGTTATATATTATGTCGTTGTACTCATATGCCATATTATGATGTTTTTATGACCTTTTATGCCTTAATATACTATCATGTTTTTTGACGTTTTATGCCTTACTATGCTATGACAATTTTATGCCATACTATACTATGACCTTTTTTGCATTTTTATGCCTTACAATACTATGTCGTTGTATTCCTTGCCATACTATGATGTTTTTATGACCTTTTATGCCTTAATATACTAAGATGTTTTTTTGATATTTTATGCCGTTCTATACTATGACGTTTTTTAACATTTTTATGCCACACTATACTATGACGTTTTTTAACATTTTTATGCCATACTATACTATGATTTTTATTGGTATTTTTATGACTTTCTGTACTATGTCGTTGTATTTTTTGCCATGCTATGAAAATTTTTGACCTTTTCTGCCATAATATACTATGATGTTTTTTGACGTTTTATGCCATACTATACTATGACTCATATTGCATTTTTATGCCATACTAAACTATGTCATTTTTTGGCATTTTTATGCCGTTATATACTATGTTGTTGTATTCATTGCCATATCATAATGTTTTTATGACCTTTTATGCCTTAATATACTATCATGTTTTTTCTGACATTTTATGCCATACTATACTATGACAATTTAATGCCATACTATACTATGACCTTTTTTTGCATTTTTATGCCTTACTATACTATGTCGTTGTATTCCTTGCCATACTATGACATTTTTATGATCTTTTATGCCTTAATATACTAAGATGTTTTTTTGATGTTTTATGCCTTACTATGCTATGACAATTTTATGCCATACTATACTATGACCTTTTTTGCATTTTTATGCCTTACTATACTATGTCGTTGTATTCCTTGCCATAGTATGACATTTTTATGACCTTTTATGCCATAATATACTAAGATGTTTTTTTGATATTTTATGCCGTACTATACTATGACGTTTTTTAACATTTTTATGCCACACTATACTATGACGTTTTTTAACATTTTTATGCCATACTATACTATGATTTTTATTGGTATTTTTATGACTTTCTGTACTATGTCGTTGTATTTTTTGCCATGCTATGAAAATTTTTGACCTTTTCTGCCATAATATACTATGATGGTTTTTGACGTTTTATGCCATACTATACTATGACTCATATTGCATTTTTATGCCATACTAAACTATGAAATTTTTTGGAATTTTTATGCCTTTATATACTATGTCATTGTATTCCTTGCCATATTATAATGTTTTTATGACCTTTTATGCCTTAATATACTATGATGTTTTTTGACGTTTTATGCCTTACTATGACAATTTTATGCCACACTATACTATGACCTTTTTTTGCATTTTTATGACTTACTATACTATGTTGTTGTATTCCTTGCCATACTATGACATTTTTATGACCTTTTATGCCTTAATATACCATGACATTTTTTTGATGTTTTATGCCATACTGTACTATGACTCTTATTCCATTTTTATGCCGTTATATACTATGTCGTTGTATTCCTTGCCATATCATAATGTTTATATGACCTTTAATGCCTTAATATACTATCATGTTTTTTGGACATTTTATGCAATACGTGACGTTTTTTGACATTTTTATGCCATACTATACTATGTAATTTTTTGGAATTTTTAGGCCTTTATATACTATGTCATTGTATTCCTTGCCATATTAAAATGTTTTTATGACCTTTTATGCCTTAATATACTATCATGATTTTTGACGTTTTATGCCTTACTATGCTATGACAATTTAATGCCATACTATACTATGACCTTTTTTTGCATTTTTATTCCTTACTATACTATGTCGTTGTATTCCTTGCCATACTATGACATTTTTATGATCTTTTATGCCTTAATATACTAAGATGTTTTTTTGACGTTTTATGCCTTACTATACTGTGACGTTTTTTTACATTTTTATGCCATACTATACTATTACTTTTATTGGCATTTTTATGCCTTTCTGTACTATGTCGTTGTATTCTTTGCCATGCTATGACAATTTTATGACCTTTTATGCCATAATATACTATCATGTTTTTTTGACATTTTTATGCCTTACTATACTGTGACGTTTTTTGACATTTTTATGCCATACTATACTATGACCTTTTTTTGTATTTTTATGCCTTACTATACTATGTAGTTGTATTCCTTGCCATACTATGACATTTTTATGATCTTTTATGCCTTAATATACTAAGATGTTTTTTTGATATTTTATGCCGTACTATACTATGACGTTTTTTAACATTTTTATGCCACACTATACTATGACTTTTTTTTTTAATTTTTATGCCACACTATACTATGATGTTTTTTAACATTTTTATGCCATACTATACTATGATTTTTATTGGTATTTTTATGACTTTCTGTACTATGTCGTTGTATTTTTTGCCATGCTATGAAAATTTTTGACCTTTTCTGCCATAATATACTATGATGTTTTTTGACGTTTTATGCCATACTATACTTTGACTCATATTGCATTTTTATGCCATACTAAACTATGACATTTTTTGGCATTTTTATGCCGTTATATACTATGTTGTTGTATTCATTGCCATATCATAATGTTTTTATGACCTTTTATGCCTTAATATACTATGATGTTTTTTGACGTTTTATGCCTGACTATGCTATGACAATTTAATGCCATACTATACTATGACTTTTTTTTGCATTTTTATGCCGTTACTATACTATGTCGTTGTATTCGTTGCCATACTATGACATTTTTATGATCTTTTATGCCTTAATATACTAAGATGTTTTTTTGATGTTTTATGCCATACTATACTATGACGTTTTTTAACATTTTTATGCCATACTATACTATTACTTTTATTGGCATTTTTATGCCTTTCTGTACTATGTCGTTGTATTCTTTGCCATGCTATGACAATTTTATGACCTTTTATGCCTTACTATACTATGACGTTTTTTTGATGTTTTATGCCATACTATACTATGACTCTTATTCCATTTTTATGCCTTTCTATACTGTGTAGTTGTATTCCTTGCCATATTATAATGTTTTTATGACCTTTTATGCCTTAATATACTAAGATGTTTTTATGACCTTTTATGCCTTAATATACTATCATGTTTTTTGGACATTTTATGCCATACTATACTATGTCATTTTTTGGCATTTTTATGCCTTTATATACTATGTCATTGTATTCCTTGCCAAATTATAATGTTTTTATGACCTTTTATGCCTTAATATACTATCATGTTTTTTGGACATTTTATGCCATACTATACTGTGACGTTTTTTGACATTTTTATGCCATACTATACTATGACTCTTATTGCATTTTTATGCCGTTATATATTATGTCGTTGTATTCATATGCCATATTATGGTGTTTTTATGACCTTTTATGCCTTAATATACTATCATGTTTTTTGGACGTTTTATGCCATACTATACTATGACATTTTTCAAATTTTTATGCCATACTAAACTATGACATTTTTCAAATTTTTATGCCTTTCTATACTGTGTAGTTGTATTCCTTGCCATATTATAATGTTTTTATGACCTTTTATGCCTTAATATACTATCATGTTTTTTGGACGTTTTATGCCATACTATACTATGACATTTTTCAAATTTTTATGCCATACTAAACTATGACATTTTTTGACATTTTTATGCCTTTCTATACTGTGTTGTTGTATTCCTTGCCATATTATAATGTTTTTATGACCTTTTATGCCTTAATATACTATCAGGCTTTTTGGACATTTTATGCCATATTATACTGTGACGTTTTTTGACATTTTTATGCCATACTATACTATGACTCTTATTGCATTTTTATGCCATTATATATTATGTTGTTGTATTCATATGCCATATTATGATGTTTTTATTACACTTTATGCCTAAATATACTGTCATGTTTTTTTGACGTTTTATGCCTTACCATGACAATTTTATGCCACACTATACTATGACCTTTTTTTGTATTTTTATGACTTACTATACTATGTTGTTGTATTCCTTGCCATACTATGACATTTTTATGACCTTTTATGCCTCAATATACTAAGATGTTTTTTTGATGTTTTATGCCTTACAATACTATGACGTTTTTTTGATGTTTTATGCCATACTATACTATGTCATTTTCTGGCATTTTTATGCCGTTATATACTATGTCGTTGTATTCCTTGCCATATTATAATGTTTTTATGACCTTTTATGCCTTAATATACTATCATGTTTTTTGACGTTTTATGCCTTACTATGCTATGACAATTTTATGCCATACTATACTATGACCTTTTTTTGCATTTTTATGCCTTACTATACTATGTCGTTGTATTCCTTGCCATACTATCACATTTTTATGATCTTTTATGCCTTAATATACTAAGATGTTTTTTTGATGTTTTATGCCATACTATACTATGACGTTTTTTAACATTTTTATGCCATACTATACTATTACTTTTATTTGCATTTTTATGCCGTTATATACTATGTCGTTGTATTCTTTGCCATGATATGACAATTTTATGACCTTTTATGCCATAATATAGTATGATGTTTTTTGATGTTTTATGCCTTACTATACTATTACTTTTATTGGCATTTTTATGCCGTTATATACTATGTCGTTGTATTCTTTGCCATGCTATGACAATTTTATGACCTTTTATGCAATACGTATTTTGTCATTTTTATGCCATACTATACTATGACATTTATTGGCATTTTTATGCCTTAATATAGTATAAGGTTTTTTGACCATTTTATGCCATATTATATTATGAAATATTTTCATATTTTAATGCCATACTATACTATTAAATTTTTTGACTTTTTTTTGACAAGTATAAAATGAAATATTTTGATATTTTTATGCCATACTATACTATGACGTATTTTGATGATTTTATGCCGTACTATATTATGACATCTTTTACATTTTTATACCATATTATAATATTACATTCATTCGCATTTTTATGCCTTGCTTTACTATGACATTTTTTGATATTTTATGCCATACTATACTTTGACGTAGTTTGACCATTTTATGCCACTGTATACTATGACATTTTTCACTTTTTTATGCCATACTATATTATTAAGTATTTTGACCATTTTATGCCATAGTATACTATGATATTTTTTCACATTTTTATGCCTTGATTTACTATGACATTTTGTGACATTTTTATGCCTTAATATAGTATAAGTTTCTTTGATATTTTTATGACATTTTTATGGCACACTATACTATGACATTTTTATGTCTTACTATGTTATGGCTTTTTATGCCTTACTATACTTTGACGTTTTTATGCCTTACTATACTATGGCATTTTCATGTCTTAATATAATATGTTGTTTTTGTGCCTTACTATACTATTGCATCTTTTTATGACTTACTATACTATGACTTTTTTATGCCTTACATTTGTAAGGTTTTGTAGTTATAAGGAACACAAATGCAGACCTTCCAAGAGTAGGTGAAATCAGTGATTTATTAAGTGAAGGAAAAACAGAAACTTACAAAAACCAAGAATTCAAAATTCACCAGCCAGGAACAAAAAAAAAGAAAATCCAATAACGCAAGAAAATACTAGAGAACAACCAACAGGAACACTAGAACGAACAGGAGTACCACCAGAGAAAACAGGAAAACAGGAAAACAGGAAGAACTGACAAAGGGGAGCAGAGAGACTAAATAGGGAGGCAAGGTTAACTGAACACAGGTGAAACACATTAGGTTGGGGCAGACAATTAAACTGGAGGGAGACAAGGACAGGAAGTAAAAACAACAAGAGACACACAAGAAAATTTACTTCAAAATAAAACAGGAAATGGCCAAACGACTTAAGTCCACACATAATACAAAAGCTCAAACATAAATTGTCCATCACAGCAAACCATTACAAGGGCAAAGCAATAGACCACCAACTGATGGCTCAGGGGCAGAACAAGGTCTGAGGAACGGAGTACAGGACAGAGTCTGGTCAGACAGACCGGGCAGCTTGGGAAGACGGCCCGAAGGCCGGACAGACAGACTGGGCAGCTTGGGAGGATGGCCCAGAGGCCGGACAGACAGATCAATCTGCTCTGGAGGACGTCGGCAAAGACTGTGTTCCTTCAGAGGGCGCTGGGGAATACCAAGCCTTGCCAGAGGTCAAGCTGGAGACCGACGGCAAGGACCGGTCCTCTCCGGAGGTTGAGCAGGTGGCTTAAACCAAAGGCAGAGCCCTTGGGGAGGGCAAGCAAGAGGTTGAGCAGGAGTTTTGTGTTGCAGATGGAGACTCTCTGGAGGGTGAGCAGGAGTTGGCCGGACTGGGGATTGAAGATCAGGAGGAGGAGGTGGATGGACCAGCAACAGGAGATCAGGAGCAGGGAACATTCAGACCACCAGATTGTGTAAATAGACACAAGGGAGGCAAGGGTAATTGAACACAAGTGAAACACATCAGGGCAGTGCAGACAATCAAACTGGAGGGAAACAGGACAAAGACAGGAAGTAAAAACAAAAAAAAGAAACACTAGAGTAAATCTACCTCAAAATAAAACAAGAAAAATCAGCAAACTAATTAAAGGTGCGCTATGCATTCCTGCATGGTTTCAGCGCGATTTTATTTTTGTCTCAAATCATAGGCATCTCCCCTTGATCTGCTAGCTGCCCCTTGAATACACTGTGAAAAAACGCGGTCTCTGGAGACAACACAGGTGTCACAAACGGCAAACAAACACTGGGGGCGTAGGCTGTGCCCCAAAACATAACAAACCACGTTCCAGCCAATCACCGACAAGATGGTTGGGGGAGGGGGTGGGGGTTAGTGCGCGTGCACATATGGGGGGGGCAGTGAGCAGAGTTGATAGAGTAGCATGAGTATCTGAGAGTAGATAGCTGGATGGCGCTGTGAACTAGATCTAACGACTCAACGATATATTTTGGGAAATGGCCAAGGCACAGACATGACCAAAGAAAAGAGAAGGAACGAAGGAAGACCCGCATTTATATTGGGGAATTGATTCAAAGGTGGCGAGAACTCCGCAGGCAGAAGGGTTTCCAGTCCGATGCAAACATGGGGGGGAGGGGCGAGCTTGCTCTGTTTTGTTTGGTATTTACTTCGAATGTCAACAGAAGTGACGTCATGCAGGAATGCATAGTGCACCTTTAAGTCCACACATAATACAAATTCTCAAACATAAATTGTCTGTCATGGCAAACCATGACAACGATACTAAGACATTTTATGCCTTATTATAGGATAATATGACTTTTTTTGCCTTACTATACTATGACTTCTTATTCATTACTATACTATGTCGTTATTATGACTTACTATACTATGGCTTTTTGTTATGACTTACTATTCCATGATGTTTTTATGCCTTACTATACTATGTCTTCTGACATATTACATATTCTTCCCTATGTCAAGAGTGATGTATCATATATGAGGATATATTATTATGATATATATATAAGTTCACAACATATATGAAATGCTCATAGTAAAATGCAACTTTATTAAAACAACTTTCTCATTAAAATTCTATATGTTTATATATGATTTTCTTAACAATTTCTTATTAAATTTAACCATGTCTATGTCAGTACATGGCTATCTTTTATACTTACATATATAAATAACATATACTGACAGGCGTTGGGATGGATATATATTTATGAAACATGTGGCTATAATATAAACCCGTAATATTAACAGACATAATAAAATATATGTTCCTATTAGCTAGACATATATGTTAAAATGATATTGTGATATTATTCCAATTTCAAACAGGTTTCACATGTAATTTTTTACATACATAGGCTATACTGTATATTAATTTATGATTTTACCTCGTGTACATATATTTCATATATGGTGATTCAACACATGTACATATATTATATCTCCGTATGGGCATATCTGAATGTAAATTCAGTTCAGATAATAAACCGTTTGGTTGACGGCATTAAGAAGTCAGTCTCTTTGTTTTCGAGGGGTTGTGGTGTTGTTGCCTCCCTACCAATGTTGAGACCAAACCTACACCCTTAGCCAATAGGTTTGGGCTGGCTCTGATTTATATTCTGGAGAATCTTCATTTTACAGTCAACTAGAGAGAACGTACAGTTTGTTCCACATGTCCAAGTCCATGTAGCAATCAGCGAAAATTGAGTTTACAATGACTTTTTGGCACTATTATTTAAAAAACCTGTATTTATTAAATGTTTATTATTCCAACCACGTTATTTAAAGTGTAAAATATGAATGTAGAAAACGACAGCAGTAGCTCTCATTTCACTTGAGTTTATTTGTAACAAATGAAACTTGTGTCGACAAAGAACAGAAATCCATACAGACCTGTTTTCTGGTTTTCACACGCTCCGAGAACCAATGTAAGAAAATAAAAAGCACTTGTTGACCCGGAGCAGAAAACAAAACAAAAAAGAAGTTTACATTTACAGACCAATTGGAGGTAACTGATCCAAGTAACACACCATATTTTCGTTTTTATACAATTTATAAACTCCAGTTTTATCCATCTACATGATACATTGGGGGTAAAATAGAACACTTTTTTGTGAAAATTCCTCGACAAATCCACAATGTGATGTATTGCACATACTGCTGTGCCATAAAACTGTGATTTCAGGTGCACCCTTTTATTATATCACTCTCTATATCTGTAGAATTTTTATTCACTCTTTACCATAATCATTTATTTATTTATTCATATTTATGCATTTCAATTACTCTCTGTGTTTTGTGTTATTTACATATACACAACCATGTGAGCATTACAGGGTCTGTCGTTACTGAGTTCAAGTAAAACTCCTTTGGGGGGGGGGGGGGGGGGGGCTATCAGAGATAATAGGATACTAGTATTAGTGCATAGTACAAAGAGAGAAAGTGCAAGTCTTCCCATGACAGGTGCGACCAAAGGGGCATCTCAAAAGTGGTACCATGCATACAAAAACGACAACAGGGGTTTTACTGTAAGATGGTGGAAAACTGTCAACGATCCCATATATGGTTAAGCATAAATGGAGATACAAAAAAATGTGATGTGGGTTGTGTGTTGTTGGAAATGTAGCACCTGAACTTCTCTCAGCCTCTGTCATAAAAAAAAATAAAAAAAAATAATATATATATATATATATATATATATATATATAACTGTAGACATCAGAATGAAGAACACAGTCGACCAGTTTGACTGATTTTGGGTGAAAGGTGTTAGGTGGGATACATGATTGTATCCGTATGGTTTGTTATTTTGCTTTTTCTTCAAACTGACAAAGAAAGCCACTGCTGTTCAGCTTTATATAGATGTCTACATAGCTGAGTAAGTATGACTTGTCTGAGCCAGCTCACAGTCTGAGCCAAAGTCGCTAGTGTGGCCACAATTTCATGGTAGGCAAACTGAAGTCTCCATGAAAGAGTATATATACTGTATATACATAAAGCTTGTGCAAGTGTCCCAGGAAAAAAAGATGGAAAGCTGTCGACATAGACTTTTTTTCTGTCCAAAAATGATCAGACCCTCCTGCTAATAACCTATTTTGAAACCACATTTTTTTGTCTGTAGTTGAGTCTCATTTAAGAGATTATTTTTTTTAATCAAAAGAGACATGATGATGCAGTTGCTGGGTTGAAAGTGATGAGTACAACTATCCAGCCTACACAGAGCCTTCCATACAAAATTTCACAGCTGAAAAACAGAACACACAAGATACTTTCACATACTGTAACGTAACAAAATCATATACACAGACATTCAGTTCACATACGCACAGGCATACACACATAAAATACACAAAAAACCCTTTAAAGTAACTTTATCAAAATAGGCGTGTAATATAAGGCACTAGAAATCTAAAATCAAAAATACTTATTAGATGCTGTTTGAAATATGAGTTCGATCATTCATTGTTTGCCTTGACACACACAGAAGGATGACATCGTCTACTGGAGTAGTGACATGGATAAAAGATCTAGATTCTAAGAGGCCAGAGGTCATCTGTCCTCAGTATGGACACATTAAACGGTGGTGGGAACCATATCGAGCGTAACATCCTTGTGTCTGGAAAATGATGCACCGTCATCAGTATCATCATAATGGCATATAACTGCAGTTAGTGACTTGACACAAAAATATATAATACATCTACTTATTGCACACTGAATCAGACAGAGAAAAGTCATAGGTGAGCATTCCAGTGAGATATTGTTCCTTACCTGACCCCCCCATCCCACCCCTTTTTCTACATCCCTTTCTTGCTCCCTGCTTGAAAAATCTTTGTGAAGCTTATTTGGACACATAAATACTTGTTTTTGTTTTTTCATATTTTGCTTTCTGTGCATACTCTCTGTTGTGTTCTATCTGGCTTTCTCTCAACGTGCACACTTGGCGGGATTATTCCCAGGATTTTGTTCAGGACAGGTAGCAGCAGGGTTAATACTGCAGCTCTATGGGCCCCTGGGAGTTCAAAAAAAAAAAAAAAAAAAAAAGGCCACCCCCAGGTCTCTGACATCGCAGGCCAGATAGAGATGAGGCCGAGAGTCCTGTGTGCATGCGAACGTGTTTTCATAAAGAGAGAGTGGGTAGAGAATACAGGAGAGTGACACTCAACGGTGGCGTTTTTCATAGAACTGTGAACATTTTCCACACTAGATTTGATTGTACACTTTAAAACAGTACCGTATCACTTTTTAAAAAATCGCTACAGCTCATTGGATTACACAGAAAAAGAAAAAAAAAACAACAACTTTGCCTTTTTATGGTCAGCGGGGACAAAGTCATATATCTGTAAAAAAAAAAACAAAAAAAAAAACAGAACGTGCCATAAGGAATACCCAGTTTTTTAAAAAACAAGATAATCACATATTTATATTTTTCTAAAAAACTAAATTAATGTTTTACTTTGTGGTATGCATTTTAAACTTCTCTCAAATTTCCCGTATCTTTAATTGTGAAGCATAAGGTTGAACTGGTGGTTTTTATTACTATATGGTAGAAATACAAACTTTTTCATTCACAAGAAATGAGAGTCTGTTTCCAAAACAAAACAGAAAAAAAAAAAAAACACTTCCTGGTGTCTTTTTTTTTTTGGGACGTGTGTTCTTTGTCTTTTTAATACTGTGTGCTCTGTGTTTTCAGTCTCCTGTTGGCAATTCTCTGGTGCTCAAAAGTCCCAGTTCTTTCAGTCCACGAGGCTTCCATAAGATGGATTTGTAGTCTCCTCAAGATAGAAAAATCAAAATATCCTGTGACAGCTAAATACTGTAGCCTGGTCCTGTTTTTAGGTCGGTGATGCTACACTGGTGGTGGATGAGGTGAGAGTTCCACACCCAAACAATGTAAAGCAATCTGGGTGCTCACAAAAGCACTGAAACGAATAAAAATCTAGATCTGATCAAGTATTCTGATTGGAACAGTGGTTGAAGTTGCTTCTTCAGACTGACCAATGGGTGTGTTTGGGCTGAGGGTGGAAAGAAAACACCCTTGTTAAGCAGGTTGCTATGGCTCAGTTAGAGGTGCTGTTTCTGGATACGGGATAAGCCGATGGTCCCCCTTCACTCTGCATGTGGTGGCGAAATCTTCAAAGAAACATCGCAGCCTAATGCATTTATTCAGGCTGCATGTGACCTAAGAAAAGTGCACTAGGTGGGATGTGGCATGAGAGACAGCCACTGGGTTTATGTTGCATAGTGATCAAAGCTTCCCAGATACTCCAGACTGGCCCGGTAGCAGAACTGGTACTGGTCCTGGAGGGAGGCAGAACAGGCCAGTGAGAGACAAAGACTGGAGCAGACAGTCAAATGCACTACTTGTTGGCTGACAAGGGAACAAAACAAGTGCTGGAAAGCATGACAGAATAATAATGGTGGGGGAAGCTCACCTCTGTCTGAACTGTGGCAGGTCTCTGGGTGCGCAGCATCTTGACCGTCTGGAATATGTCCACCACACCCTCGTACCTCATCCTCTCCAGCACAATGCTGAGGGTGATGAACACACCAGTCCTCCCTACTCCAGCACTGTTGGTGGAAAGGTGGAGACATACTTAGAATAAGATGTATCTAGAACTGTATCAACTATAGTCATGTTTTATCAGCTGCACTTAAAAATGACCTACTTGTGATTCCTGGTTTAAGTAATAACTACATAACTGAGGAAAAATTATAATAAAGTGTTTAATTTTACAAAATGAAATAAAAAGTATAGCTTGTCTCTCCATTTTCCTTCTTTATGGTTACAACATTTAACCAACTATCTCAACCATTTTAAAATAAACAATCTCAACACAGTTTAACAACTGAACAGCTTTAACAAGTCCTTTTCTCTTTCTTTCCAGCTGTCCTCACTTATTTCACCGACTGTCTCTTGTCTCGCCTCTCACTGTTTTTGTGTATCTCACTCCCACTCACTGACTTGACTTGAGCCATAATCATTGGGTAGCATCATGTGACCAGTGGCATAAAGACTAGAAAAGCTCTTTCTTCTCGTAATACTTGAACACAACGTATGATGAAATATACACCGGCCAGTGGGATGGAGGCACCTCACCTGCAGTGCACAGTAATTGGCCCGTCCTGGCCAAACTGTTCTTTCGTTTTGTGCACCTGGCCAATAAAATCGATGAATCCCTCCCCTGACTTTGGCACTCCTTGCTCCGGCCAATCAGTGAACTGGAACTGACGAACTGTCCGTGATTGGCCATCCTGAAAAAGAAGGGAATGTGTTATTCTTTTTAAATCCAGAAGAAAAAGAAGTTCAAAGCAGTACAAATAAACACAAACACATACACAAACTGATGACTCACCCTGGCATCAGTGACTTTGAACTCTCGGAGGATGTACTGGGGCATGTTGTACTCAGCCATGGGATCCACCACGAAGTACTGGTACCTGGCTGAGCGCTCTGCAGGCCAGTACTGGTGACACTTCTCCTGCAAGAGGACAGCACAGAGGCTTCAGTTCAGAGCTCTACATCATGTCTGAGAGATTTAGTGTGGAAAGGAGAAAAAAATTCTGGCTACTATGTCATTAAAATGTCTCCCTGACTTGTGAAATTCATTATTCACTTGAAGATAATTTTCCGGGAGATGAGATACGAGGTTCATGAGATATAACTCACACCACTATCTCTTGTGGAATGTTCTCACTCTTGTCACTGTGTTGCTTACATTTTCATTGCTTATATACTTTTTTTGTAGTACTTAATAGTACTCAAATACTAAAATACTTAAAAGACCTCTCCTGACTTCTGCCAATGGAAAATAAATATAAAAGAGCTGCTGATTATGCTGCACTTCAGCCAGTCCTCCAATATAATAATGAGTCCTAATTACAATACAATACAATGTGTGATATTGTATATTACAACACATGTTTAGCCATAATTGATTATGTAATCAAGTGCAAATCACTATTTGATATTGTGGGTCGATGTGAATTAAAATAATTAAAAAGCTGCAGAATCTTATCAATGTGGGTCTCTTTGTCTAGATTTCCCTATAGTATGTTCCTGTTGTCTATCCTACATAGTGATTACAGTGGTGTGTGTCTGTGTGTCCATACCCGTCCCATTTCTCTCAGTTTGGTTAGCATAACAACTATAGTGGAGTTGTGTTCCCACAGCATCCTCCAGTAGTCCTCTGTGGTTTCAGCCAATGGGCCTTGGGTTGCTATATAGGCCTTCTGCTGCCTACACACACAAATACATGGATATATATGAATATGACATTTTCTCTAAAAGCCTAGAAGGCATATAAAAACGTAACAGAATAACTGATGCTCAGTTCAGCTCTCTCTGACCTGTAGCCGTCGATGAAGCTGGCGTTGATATAGTCAGATCCCTCCACTCCTCTGATTGGCTGCAGACACACACGTGTGGTTTCATAGGGCATGATATTCACCAGCCGGTTCTTGAACTTGTTGCATGGCAGATTGGCACTCACAAACCGTGATGTGTGGGCCTTGGCACTGGCCAGACGCTGGAAAAGAGAAAAAAAGAGAAAACAGAATATTTATACTATCATACTGACTGATCCTAAGATATGGGCCTAAGAAGTAGTGTTAGTGAGAGCACACAAAACACAAGGGATAGATGGGTTAAAGGGAAGAAGGAAAGTAAAAAAGAAGTCCAGACAAATTCAAGGACCTCATTGAAATGTATTCAGCACAAGGCTTGGTTTTCCTCTGGCACATTGGACAACTGAAATTAGAAAATCGGCTTGACTCGGCAGGCCTGAGGATATTTAGTCAGACATCTTCAATTGAACAAAGGAGGGCCGATCTAGGGGGACAAGGGCAGTGGTAGAGAAGGGAAGAGGGAATATAATGAGATGTACGAGTGGAGGAAGAAGAAAATCAAGAGTCGAGGGGCAGGAAACCACAAGGCCCCACACTCTCTCAGCGCACATATGTGAACCACAGTTGATCCTGTACCAGTGAAAAAAATACAACAAAAAAAACCCCTGGAACACACACATTCATATGGAGACACGCAGACAGGCAGACGTGAGGACATACTGTACACTCTCTCTCACACTCAACCACTGGATGACATGGCATAAAATGAACAGCGGAACAACAGAGAATAGGCAGAGGGAAACCGCAGACTCATGGGGTGGAGCGGAGGGGGGGGGGGGGGCAACGGGGTCTGGTGAACTGAGCCTCGACCATCGGCGGCTACCGGAGCGCTGTGGGAGCAACAGCGGTACCTCATTTTCTTATAGACAGACCAAGATGGAAAATCCCACACTAACCAAAAGTTCATTAGTTCATTTGGGTACTCTGAACCCAGTATTCAGTGTAAACAATAGT
This sequence comes from Seriola aureovittata, assembly GCF_021018895.1. Classification (NCBI taxonomy): domain Eukaryota; kingdom Metazoa; phylum Chordata; class Actinopteri; order Carangiformes; family Carangidae; genus Seriola; species Seriola aureovittata. The sequence continues at coordinate 16,098,036 of NC_079366.1, forward strand.
AATTCTTCGTGTCATTTGGTTTGAATTAGACTCGGGTCTTATCAATAAAGCCTGGCAGACGCAAAACCTTTCACCGCTTTGATTCACGCCATTATTTTCACCAACTGTTAAGCTTGGACAAAATCATGCCTTGTTGGCAGCCTCTTTAAGCTCAGCCAGTAAACTCTGTGTGAACGGAAACAAAAACATTATTTCTTAACAGGGTGTTGGATTACCAAACGCTGCCAGAACAGCTCCGTTCCTTTTTTTTCTCTCACACATGCTTCAACTTTGTGCAAGGGATGCGACACCGCTCCTCCATGAGAAATTCCATCCTTCTTGGCGTTTTTCGTTGATGGAGGCGGAAAGTGCTGCTTCAGATGGCGCTCCGCAATGCCCCATAAGTGTTTGAGTGAGATGAAATCTGGTGACTGGGACAACCCTGGCATATGTTTTACATCAATACAAGGCTGAGCAAACAGTCCAGCGAGCACTCGGTTCATTGTCATTCTGGGCAGACCGCTGCCATTAGGACAGGAATGCCGGAGCATAGGATGAAGGAGATTGCTTGGAGTGGCTTTGTGTTGACTTTGCCCTCTGAGCGTCTGAGCAGACACAAACCATTCCAGGAAAATTTAAGCCACCTGCTTTCAATATATACCTGTATTGCAAAAGCTGCTTCTCTTTTCGCCCAGCCAGGCCAGACAGGTCTGCAGAGAACTTGTCTGGCAAGAGGCGAATATCAGAGTAAACAAAATAAAAATACCTAAAATTAAATGAAAATAACACTACTCAATAACACTTTGAACCTCTTATGCACCCATTCTTCTTGTTTGTGTATTGATGGCTATGTTTGGTGGGCTCACTTAAGAATTCCGATCAGCTCTCTAAATGTTTGAAAATGCCCATATGACCTTTCCCAAAGATTTCTGGCCTATATTATATGGTTTTTCTGTACAGGCCCATCAAACTTTTAAAACTACAATGCTTTCTAAAACCCCCCGTAGAGCTCTCTTACCTTGGATTCAAAAGGTGCAATCCCATAATCCCCTTCAAATCCAACCGTCCATCATGACTATATGAAACTCTCAGTGGGGGACTGAAAATCTCAGAACCTCTAACCGCCCCGGGAAAGATGCGAAGTGACTCTCAAGGTCAGGAAATTCAGGTTCAGGAGAGGAGAAGGTTGTTCTCAAGCTGTTTTTCCCAAGATGATCCTCCTAGTCTATCTACAAAATAGACCTGGAGATGCCAAATGCTGTTTCCAAGGTCAAGTATCAAACCTGAACCCCATTCGTTTGGGTCAAACTGGATGAGAAGTGCTGGAGGTACTCAGCATCAGGGAAAGCTTGAACATCTACAGTTATATTGTAATCGAGCAAACGCATGATCTGCTGATGAGGAGAACCAGATCCAGAACAGCTACCAAATGGATCTTATGGTGAAACTCTTCACGGTTTGAGATGATTCTCTCATTTTATTTAATTTTCATTTAGATGTTGCTTTATGATGCAATTTAGATTTTATTAGGTTGGGAAACCAAACTCTTTAATTCTAAGATTATTTTTGATCCTTAACCACCCTTATCTCTCTGCCTTCTTTGGCTCTAGACATGTATTTGTGTGATTATACATTTTACCTGAGGCGATATAATGTCCTATAAGGACTTTGATTACACCAAACATGTCATGGAGCACAGATAGTAATAATAATAATTGTAATAATAATAATAATTGGCAAAAACATATATTAAAGCAATAGGATGACATTTTGCACTTTCTTGCAGAGAATGAGACTAAAAGATCTACACGTCTGTTAAATGAGGCTACAGCCAGCAGATTAGCTTAGTTTAGCACAAGGACTGGAAACAGGGTGAAACAGCTCGTTTCACTCTGTTTGAAGATAACAAAATTCAATTCACTCACAAGCACCTCTGCAGCTCTATAATTAACATGTTATATCTAATTTTTTCATTTGTTTCAAGCGTCTGATTTGACCATGTACTGTACTTTCTTTATGGGGTCAGGATGGCCCATTAGGTCAGGAGACCATGTTTAGACACTGATTTTAAGTGTCTGTGAGGTACTAAATATACACAGTACCACCTTGAGGGATGCTATTGTGTAGCTGACCCTGAAGTCTGACCTCCTGTGTGGCGAGGGGCAAGAAAAAGGACTCTCTCTCTCTTTCAGAGGCCAGTGAGGTGTCACATTATTATCATTTAATCGTTTTTTATGAACCATCATAAATCAGTTATTTTACAACCTTCAGGGATATGGTGAATAGTTCTCACCTTGAACTCCAGCTCCATGCCGGTGACATTCTCTCCCGGTTCAATCTGCGTCAGCCTCTGGATGTAGGAGTACAGGTTCCTGGCGGGGACCTCGGTGTTCCCGCAGGTCACAGCCTCCAGCAGCGCATCATGAATGAAGATGTACTGGTCCTCCGTCTGGACCATGTAGTTCCTCTGGGAGCGCATCAGCGTGACATGACCGTAGATATCGATGGTCTTCTCATGCTTGATTCGCTCCGTCATGGCGTCGATAACGATGAAGCAGCCCGTGCGACCCACTCCAGCGCTGAGCCGAAACAGGAGGGAGAAAAAAATTAGATGGTGATGAGATTTTCTCACATAACCTTGGTCATGAAGTGTTGAACAAATTATTGTGTGTGTGCTGTGTCTTCAGACCTGGTACAAATCTGGGCCTGTTGCATGGTGCAGAAGCTCTTAACATATTGTGCCTAAGTCAACTAAATATCACAAAAGGTGCCAGCCAGCAATATTTCCAACAAAGGATGTAAAAATTGACATCAGCGATGAGTCAGCATCACCGTCTCACTGGCATTAGGAAGATATCCTCTCCTATCGACACGCAATCCAGAAATATAATACATTTAGCTGCCCACCCAAACACTTCACATTTTTGCTGTGCTAGTCCCTAAATGGTAAAACACCCTGACCAAGCAAGTTTCTGCAAGTGAATAAAAACCTCTTTATATGGTTAAATTAATACCAGTGCGTATATGTGTGTGTGTGTGTGTGTGTGTGTGTGTGTGTGTGTGTGTGTGTGTACGCGCACCAGCGTGTGTGTGTGTGTTGTTCAGGTGGAATGAGATTCGGTCCATTGTTTGATACAGAAGCTGGTTGATATGTTAAGACACATTATGATGGAGTCTTGCCGGGATAATTAAATTTGACTGATAATCCTGTTAGATACTCCATCTGACTGCTACGGAAGATTAGGAAGAGCTCCTCTCCTGGCAACCTTTTCACCCCCCCCCCGCCTCCCTTCATCTCCCTGCCTCTTTATCTTCTCTCCAAGTACCCTTCCAACACTCTCACACCAGCCCCACCACTTCTTCACTCTCACATTTGTACGTTTTCTTTTTTTTTAAGACTCCATTTTCGCTCCACCTTTCCTTTTCTTTAATTCATCATTTCCATTCACTGTGTCCTGGATTTGACCTCACCTTCTCTCTCATTCTGCACATATCTCCTCCTCTAACCCCCAGTCCCTTGCTAACTCTCCCTCTCAATCACTGTCTCAATCCCCCTTTTTCTTCTCCTTCCTTTTCTTCCTACTCATCTATACCTCACTAATTCTTCCTCCCAAGAGCTTCTGCTCCATATTCCCTCTGCTACCCTCTATCTTTTTCTCTCCTTCACTTCCTGGTAAGAGCAAAAATGCAGCTTCATCCCAGCTTTGGAGCTCAACATTGTGCCAAGACTGTAATGACAAGTTTCCAGAATCTTCCTCCAACCAATGCAGGAGCCTCCTGCTGCTCAGACAGCAGCTCATCTGAATACAAATTTACAAACCCAGATCTACCACCAGCTTAAATGGTAAATAGTCAACAGTGAAACCTACTTATAGTAAATAGGGTCAGCGTGGTGGCTGCTGTTGTTGTTAATCTTAGAGATGATGGAGGCTGTTAAGAAAGGAATGTTGGTGTTTTAGCCGGTGAGGATGGTTTGGGGTTTGCATAATGGCAGGTCAATTTCATTTCAGTTCTGGACCTGTGAATGATTTTATACAAGTGCTCCTGGACTCTTGCTGATTTTCACAGACTCCTGGGCTTTTGAAAATTATGTCGCTAAGTAAAACCCAAAATGACACATAAGTGTTTCATTCACACACACACACACACACACACACACACACACATACACACCTGCAATGGACGACCATGGGTCCTGCATCTGGAGGGTTGCAGGCCTTGACTCTCCGAAGGAAGGCCAGGAAGGGGGTGGGGTGTTCAGGTACCCCATGGTCCGGCCAGGCTGTGAACTGGAAGTGACGAACCTCACGCTTCTCATTGGAGCCGCTCTGAATGAGCGGACAGAAAGAGTGTTAAAGATAAAGCTGATGTGATTCTATGTTTTTTTTCTTACTGTCAACAAATCCGATGAAACTACCAAAACCAGAAATACAGTGGCCCCAATCATTCCTACTGAAGGACAGGTAACAACTATAGTTTCATTAAAAAAATTTAAAAAGGCTACACATGGGCATTGTAGTTTTTGGCAAACATTAATGTTTGTTGAGACAAACCTTTGTTAAGACTATTTTTAGTCGTCAAGGATTAATATACTATTGGTGGGATCCAGTCATTGTTGTTTTTTTTGTCATTTCTTGGGATTTGTTGACAGTAAAACAAATACTAGAATAAAATAAAATAAAAATTGAATAATAGAATATCCCCTGACATACCCTTTAAAATGTAAAAGTGTTTTCATGGCTAGCATACGTATGTTGCCAAACTGTATGAATCTACATGAAATGTAATTGGAAGCATCAATAATGTATGAAAAAGACAGAAAAAAGTCTGGTGTGTTCTCATATGGCCGTTTGTCATGTTTGGTGTCACAAATACAAGCAACCATCTGCGACATGGCCACAGAATCAAGTGCAAACACACAAACTAGTATGCATGAATATTTCAACAGATCAATACACACTTGACCCCATTACACTCCACTGCACACGCCATGTTACCTTGTAAAGAGCGAAGGTCCTGACAGAGTAGGTAGCCAGCTCCACTGTGTCCAGTAGAGTGACCTGGATGAGGCCATAGGTCTCTGTGCCCCGGGTCGGCCAGTATTGATCGCACTTCACCTAGAAGCGAAGAAGGGAGAAGCTGTGAGATATGCAGAGCAGTTTAGATTTGTCTGTACTTGGCTGCACGTGCTCGTGTACAGAGGCAAAATAGGGGGGGGGGGGGGGGGTGTTGAAGCAGATCAGTGAGAGGGTTTGCAAAATTCTGACAGTAATGTTTGGAAAAAATGTGCATATACAGAAAACCCAGTGTGTGACAGGGCTTTTAGTAAGTGTGTGTGGGGTTGAAGAGTGGCAGAGAGAGACTGGAGGGAGAGAGAGAGAGAGAGAGAGAGAGAGAGAGAGAGAGAGAGAGATCTGCTTTTCTGGGGTGTGTGATCCTGTAAGTTGTTTCAAATACAAGAAAACTGTGTGGCATAAATTTGCCAGAGGTTGGTGGGCTCTCACAAGGATCCATCACAGTGCTCAGGAAAGCCAAGTGATACCTAAAGTTCAGCCCAGACATATTTGACGCTGTACATTGCCCTACATTCCAACCTCACAAATCCCTACAAAACTACACCCCGCACACCAAATCCCAGCATCCCTAACCACCAAAACGCCTAGAATTCCCCTGTATAAGGAAGTCATGTTTGTAGTTCTTCAGTTCAGCCTCAGAGACCATAGAGGCTAGAGCATAAAAAAAATCCCAGAGGAGAGAAAAGAGGGGAGGAGGGCCTTGGCAGAATCAGGCCAAACCAAACGTTATGTGCTGATCCCACCAGTCCTCACATCAAAGACAGCAGGGAGCTCAGCTCAGCTCGCTCTGCATTCCACTGCTCCAGACTGGGGATTATGCGTTTTGGCCCAGAATGTTCAGGCTGTAATTACAGCTTTTCAACTGTTGTTTTCCCACCAGACCTTGAGATACTGTGGGGACAAGAATGGTTGTCCACGTAGGGGGGCTAGACCACTGCCAAAGCCTAAACAGGATCGCAGTAAATGCCTGGTGTGAAGACTATATTATCCATTGATATATGGGCTAACAGCATAACTGCGCCCTGCTTTTATATGGTTTGATTGGTGCTAAAAGGAAGGATACTGGCATGATTCCCACAGTGGGACCATCTGTGATCATCTATGTTTTTAATGCGTAAACACATAATGGCATAATGTTGAGAGGTGTTAAATGAGATTAAATCATTTTTTCCAACAAGCAGCCCACTATTCCCTCAAGCAGTAGATACAGAGGTTGTGGGCTTATAATAAACATCTAAGAATATTCAAATTGAATGTTTTCATTGTTGCATAATGTTGTAACTACTTTATTGAATATAGGAAATTTAAAGCAGGCATTCAAAAACTAAAGAGGTATCATGTTTATGAGACAGTAGCAGCCTACAATTAGGTGCTCTGCAGTCTTCCAGCAAAACTAAAAAAAAAAGAATGTCATAAAACTCCTCATGATCATGTAGCCAGGGTGTAAAAAAATGACACTTTGATGGCTGTGTCCTGTACTGCGCAGCCACAAGACAGGAAAAGAGAAAAACAGCTGTGGGTGTGATCATGCAGACTGTAGACACTAATGTGCACTCTGTCTGAACTACAGTGGTTATAATAAAACCCGTTTCTAGTTAACTATAAGTGCATTGTGGTGAGTTGAAAACAATTCAGCATTCTCACTCAATGCACTGGCTATTGCAGAGAGAAAAAAGGGTGGTGGTGGTGGTGGTGGGGACAGCAGAAAAAAGGCACTGAATAGAGAAAAAAAGGTAAGGAGGAAACCGTGTGAGGTGAGGTTGCATTTTAAAAGGGATTAGCAAAGGAGAGAAAGAGAGGTCTTGCCTTAGAGAAGAAATAAGAGGGCATCTGAGGGTCAAACAGACACAACAGAGACAGTTGGAAAAAGTTGAAAAGGAAACAGAGTTTTAACACAAGGCACAGGTTAATAGGAAAAGAAGCACAGATGAGAAGAAAGGATCATTTTCTGAACAGGGCTCTGGACATAATTGGATAACACTTAACCATGATTCATACCTCAAGCCATCCTTGTTCATTATATTCCAACATGACATTCTCATTACATTGGATTTTTTTTACTCAAGTACATATTCTGTTAGCAGCAGCAAAATGCCTTGAAGCCAAATGATTTTCTAATTCATTACCCCCCCACCCCCCAATTTAGCAGTATTTGTACTTCCCCCCAAGGTCTTGCTCACCATTCTACTCTATTTTATTTTACTTTATTCTGCTCTGGTCAACTACATGCCACCTTGTGCCCTCCTACACCCCCCCACCCCCCCACCCACAATCCTTACTGTGATCCCCTTACTTACACACTTTTAGTTTGGTCATCATCAATTATGTTGGCTGCTTTTTGGTTTATTAGACAAGCTATTTTTGGCATATCCTGCCTCTTCCTCTTCTGTCCTCTCCTTGTCCATTCTGTTCTCTTGAATCCATCTGGACTCTACTGTCCTTCCCCACGCTAAAAAAAAAAAAATTAACATCCTGCCCTGGTCTCTCCTGTACCTCTCCACTGCTGTCAAACCAACCATATCCCATTCTACCCTGACTCAACTCCAACCTAACTGTACTTTATTCCTCTCACTTCACTGTGCTGTAACCTTTAATATTGATCCTGCCCTACTCACCTCTTCCCTTTTTTTTGTCTAACTCTTTCACAGCCTATCCTTCCTTCAATATCCCATTCATCTTACCCTTTCCTATCCACGTCTGCCTTATTCCACAGTACTCCACTTCTCTGACCTTCCTTCATGATAGTCCCCTCAATATTCCACCATACCCTATTCCACTGTACAATGTTTTTCTTTACCCTATTCACCTGTATGTGCTGTCAGTGGAATATCCAGTTGTTGGCTTAGTTCATGCTGCTGCATGGTCAAAACCCAACTTTTCTCCCTTGTCAACATTAATATTCATCATCACTAACATTGCTGAAAAATTGTGTATTCTGTCTTTACTGGCCTAGCTTGTTATACTGCCTTTACCCTATCCCACTCTACTTTATCCTATCCCACTCTCACACTATCCTTCACCGCCTCTGTAGTCTATCCTATCCAATAGTGCCCTGTGCCAATGTTGACATGCTGCCCCCTCTTTCTTACCCGTGACTTCTCCTCCAGTTTGGTCATCATGATAATATTGGCTGTGTGCTGCTCCCACACCATCCTCCAGAAGTCACCGAAGGTCTCAGGGAGGGAGCCCTGAGTGGCGATATAGGCATTCTGACGGCGGTAGCCATCAATATAGTTAGCGTTGATGTAGTCACTGCCTGGGACACCTGCAAAACAAGGAGACAGTGAAGGTTATGGCGCGTGGTGGGAAAGGATGGCGAGAGAAGTGTGCAAAGTGAGGAGGAGAATCAATTGTGACGGGCTGAAGTGAGTGAGAGAGGGGAGAGCACACAGAGAGAACCTGCTGAAATACCACACATTATTTTATGTTTGCCCGATGCATCGTGTGTGTGATGAATGGCATTAGGGTTGAATGTGTCTGCACCGCTCACACGGAAACACCCTTTGTCCATGTAATTTCTTTGCAGATGAACCTGACTCTTTCTTCTCATTCACGGTGAAATAATCTATATGGATTATTTAAAGTCTTTTGCCATGAAAGCAGGTTTATGTCCCAGTAATAAAGAGTGTGGATCATCTGAGGTCATGGCAGGGAGATTAATGTTTTCACAGGACCAAGCGTCCTTTGGTGTTGGATTGTTCAGCCGTCTTGTTTTATAATACATGCTAAGACGATCATGGGCCTAATCTGAGTATACTCTGGATGTGTCGCTTTGAATGGCAATATGACTGTAAGGCCGTCTCTGTGTAAGACTCGGCTGACACTGCTTGTCCTGGAAGGGATTGTGTGTGTGTGTGTGTGTGTGTGTGTGTGTGTGTGTGTGTGTGTGTGTGTGTGTGTGCGCGTGTGTGTGATGTGAGAGACCGTCTGTGTGTGTTTGATTTAGGATCAGTCCTGCTCATCTGGGGCCTAATACCATAATCCGAAAAATCACTGAGTCACAGCTCAAACATGCACACATACACCAAAACACCAATGTACACACACAGACATACACACAGACGTGTACGCGTACATTCAGCCGTGACCCGATTCTGCCGAAGTGGGACGCAAAACTCCCTTTGAGTCGTCTGATCACAGTTTACACTCAAAAAGATGGAAGTCAATGAGCAAACAGTAGAATCCCGTCAGGAAGAAACTCCTGCAGCTGATTCTCTTCTAGCATTTTATTTTATGGGCACGACACAGTTCCATACAGTCGTAAAACCCCGAGCCATCATCGCACACACACCGCAGACAGACACACAAACACACACACACCCAGACCCACACACACACACTGAAATGACAGAGGAGTGTGGGGTGTTCATACAACTTATTTTAAATGGGATGGAGACAGATGGTAAGAAGAGCTTCTAACACATGTTTGTCAACCTCAGTCTTTAAAAGACAGCTTGGCTAAAGGCTTTGATGTGCTACAACTTCATTGCAAGGGACTAGAGCAGAAGCACTGTGCAGATAAAACACACACACACACACACACACACACACACACACACACACACACACACACACACACACACACACACACACACACACATCCAGTCATTGGTGGCTACACTGGCTTGGCAGAGAGTGTGTGTTCATGAATGTGTGGAGGAGACTGGGAGCAAAAGTGCATATCTGTGCTTGTGTGCATCCTGGGCATGTGTTTTAAATCTTTAGTATGTGTGTGTGTGTGTGTGTGTGTGTGTGTGTGTGTGTGTGCGTGTGTGTGTTTGGACATGCTCAAGAGTATATGTGTTTTCTAAGCTGAAAGAAAGACAGACAGCCAGAGCTCCAGGACAGGCGGGGGTGGAAGGGCTGCTCACACATGCTCTGCCCAGATAAGGCTCATCTGTTTGGGCTTGGCCTCCCACTGCCTCCCTCTCTCCACATTGGAGCTGCCAGTTTCTCTGCCTCAGGTCTTTCCCAGCTGAGGTGGGTGAGTGCGCTTCAAAACGCACACTGAGTACAGGACTGAGACTATTTTTTCTTCTCATTTTTTAGACCGTTCACAAATATGAAATCCAGGAAAATGGGCACGCCATCAAAATATATTAGCAACTAGGCTATAAATAAAGTGTAAGCCCAATTTATTTCCATATATATTAAAATGGACAAGTGAGAGACTGTATCAGTTGTATGATGAGGTGTCACAGAGGGTTGAAACAGCAGTTTGTTTGAACCCTGAAATGATCATTTTTATGGTGAAATCTGATGCAGGGACAGCATTTCCTATGTGTTGTATGGGAACAGGCAATGAAATACATCTGCATGGACTATTAATATCCCATTTGTCACGGACAGCAGTTCTCACACACACAAATCAAAACAAACACACTCAAATTCACGTGTATATACTTCAGTACTTGTGATGACTCTCACTGACACAATGCACTCCCAAGCCTCTCACCCCAACCTCATCCATCACAACTAAATGCCCAGTCTAAACCCTTACCATATCCTTAACCCTGAGACCAAGTCATAAACCTCAGACAGCACTTTAAAGGAGTGAGGAAGTGACCAAAATGCTCTCACTTCCTAAAAATGTCCTCATTCTCAACATCTGTACTCTTGTACAAACATAAGAGTGTGCACCCACACACACGCACATGCACACACACACACACACACACACACACACACACACACACACACACACACACACACACAAACACACACTTACCCTCAATGCTGGAGAGTATAACCCTGGAGTGATCATAGGCAATGACGTTAGCATAGCGGTTCTTTGGTTTGTTGACCTCCAAGTTGGAGTTCTCCCACGTGAACTGCTGACCGGGGTCGACGGACTACAAGACACACAAGTGAAGGTCAGAGCAAAGAACAAAGACGAGCAGACAGACTTGCAGAATTATTACAGTTCTTTCATTTCAAGTAGTTTTAGACAGTGTTTGCATGGTTTAGTCAAGTGTTTCGTTTCCAGAAATGTTTTAGTTCTATTAAAAATGTAATTATTGGTCATACCAGTGTGTGGTGTGTCAGTAGGATTATGTTCTGAAAAATGGCCCTAGCATACATGCTTGGGAAATTCATTACAGCAAGGAAAAAAAAAAACTTTTTTTTGTTTGAAATGTTGAAGAACTGTTATTAGAAATAAGTCAAAGTTCACTTGCGAAATAACCCGAGAACCAACAATCTTATTAAACTATCTTTTTGAAACCACTTTTTAATTCCTGTAGTGTTGTAAGACTTGGTTTATGTACAGTCTGTAACAAGATCAAGCATATTCTATGAGCATTACTGTTGCAACCCCCCAAGTGTTATATCTTAAAATCTGCCTCAGATGCAGAAATTGGCATCTAGAAAGACAAGAACTGGACAATCTCATCAATTTCAGCGTACAGGCATTGTCCAGTGTTGCTGTACCGTAACCCCAACATAAGAAACCAAGTACAAATTGAAAATGAATAAGGCTTTATTGATATTGGAACCCAATATCCCATTTCTAGAAACAACAATGAGGTAGGGACTTTCCACTTTTGACAGAAAAATGGCTACCAGAGAAAGATGATAAAAGCACAATAAATTCCTCTGGGGGAGAAAGGATGGTTGTGTTAGACCAACACATTAAGTTCCTGGAGGGTAATTACAGTGTAACCATTACTGTTAGCTGGGAGAGGCAGACATGAGGTCATTATGAGGCTGTCAATGGAGAGGGACGAAGAGGAGAGAGCCAGAGCAGTTTAGCAATTCTGAATATTTTATGACACATAATTATGGTTTGGTTGGGGGAAAAATGGACAGGGGTGGTACTGGATGAGTGCATATATGTGTGTGTGTGTGTGTGTGTGTGTTTGTGCGTGTGTGTGTTTGAAGCAGCTTTCTATGCGCTGCTCAACATCATGTGTGTCTGATTATTACACCACAATCGTTTCTGGCCGCTCTCCCTCTCTCTCCCTCTATCCCTCCTCCATCCATCTCTCTCGTTCCCTCGTTAAGGGTTCAGTACCGAACAAAGCACACAGTCATGCAGAGAGAATGCGAGGCTCAACCGAGCGGTTCCAACTCACACCACAATTACATATGGCTTCTCCCTCACTGTCTCTTCCACCCTCCTTTCCCCTTGCTTTTCTCCCTGAAACATCCTCGCTCTGTTTTTCTACTCTTTGCATAATGTGTCCTTGTCTTCTTCGAAATACGTATCTCTGTCACACACAATTTGTCTCTCTCTTGTGGTAGCCAATTAGAGCCTTATGTCTCCTTCTTCACCCAGAGGCCGTCAGTTTAAACAGATTTTTTTTTCTTTCTTTTTTTTTTTTTTTGCAAGGAAAAGAAAACATTTTTACCCCTTTAATAGTTCTCTGTGGAGCTCATTGCAATGCCAGTTCCATTTGCAACACAGCCAGGGAAATATTGGGGAATATTTATACTGATGTGTGTTTTTTTTTTTATTGAGTACTGCAGTTCAGCACACCAAGCTCAGGCACATTGTTATCTCCATGTAGATGATTTTTTTTTGGTTCCACATTAACTGTGCTGCAAGTAGAAGAAAACTAATCAAAAAGCTTTTTTTTTTTTTTGCAGAGAACGCTTGCTTCCTGTATCTCTTGGTGAGTTTGTTCTCTGTCTTTATTCCTCTCTCCTCTTTCTCCACCAGAGGATTGATAACCATCTGGCTGTTAGCAAGCTCTCTCTGAGCTTGCAATTTCAATTTCTCTCGTACATTTGTATAGATAACAACAAGACAGCAGAGAGAGGAAAATGTGCTTTATCTTGTATCGTTCTATGAAGACGAATCAAAATGCAACTTAACTGCGGAGACTATGTGAGGTGGAATCTACAGCGCTCGCTATTGAAATTGAAACAGCACAAAAAAAAAAAAAAAGTGATGAGTGAAAGATCAATGTGTGTGACTGCATCAAAACCAGATGAATTTCCCAAGTTAAAGATTTTCAGGGACAGATAATCAGCATTCCTACCTCGTACTCTTGAGAGAACTTGAGATTGTCGTTTGCCTTGAGGCGCTCAATGTGATCTGCCAGCTCAGAGATGGGGACAGGCGGGTGACTTGCCATGCCTGCCGAGCACAGAAATAGAAAAAGAGGCCATTTCTATACACGTACAACTAAACTCTTTGGGAGGAAAATGTTAAGAGTTAGGATTCTCAGAGGATGTGTTGTTTAGTGTTCTGTCCATGGTCAGTGGAGGAAGCAAATGGAAGTGTTGTCTTTTCTTTTTTTTGTTAAGTGACCATTTTCTCTCTAGGCAGACAGACAGAAAGAACAATGTGCGTGTTCTGAAAGTTACTGAGGCACAATAACATGTCCTCAGAGTAAATGCACACTGCTGGTGAAGATAAAAAAAGACTATGACACAGGCAGTTAAAAAATTTAGCATGAAAAAAACCCAAAAAAAAAACATATTTGGGTTTTTAAAGAAGTAGTCCAGAGGCATTTTGATGAAATGTTGTCAATTGAAGCAGCTTCATCCTATTTGGGATGGACGGTTAGTTAGCATGAAAATGGGAAGGAAAGAAAGAAAGAAAGAAAGAAAGAAAGAAAGAAAGAAAGAAAGAAAAATAATGACAACAGAGAGAAAAAGAAGATCCACGGTGGACTGAGACCAACTAACTTGACAAACGCCGATAACCACGGTACACTGATACACGGTAGGCTGAAAAGGGAAACAACACCAGGGTTAATCCTATTCATAAAAACACAACTAATACTTAGGAAGTCACAGATCCAACTAAACAGTGTTTGTGTGTGTATCCGTGTGCACGAGTGTCCAGTCTACCTGGAGTCTGGAAGTTAATTCTGCGTAGCTCCACAGGATCAGTGGGATGGTGAGATGACATGGCTTTGCTGCAAGGAAAACTGCCCTTCCTTCCTTCAGCCTCAGCTCTTTTTCTGTAACACAAAAACAGCATTTAGATGCACCTCAACCTATGCTCAACAAATGTGTTTATAAACTTAAGTATAACCTCAATTTCAGGGATTTGTATTGAAACTGACGGACCACAGTAATGTGAGTGTAAAACTTTGGAGAAAAGCCACTTAAAATTGTTATTTGAACATTTACAGGGATAGCTGTACTTCTAAGGAAATTTCTGTTTCAAATTCTAACCAGGGGTTTGGCTGACTGCTGGTTTAGTCTTGTGGCTTTTTATATGTTAATGGCCAGCTCATTGTCTGAGATAATGGTGGGTGTCTCCTTTTGTTCATAGTTTCCTCTGGAGTTAGAAGCGACACTAAAGCAATCGAAATGAAAAACTTCATGAAGTGCAGTGGCCACTGTTTCCTACTCTGAATATTTACAAAGTGATTTTATGGCCACGTCTTTATCTAGTACTCTGGCTAAATTGTATAACTTCCAGTGTACAATTTATCCAGTGCACTATAGGTTAATATGCAATCATCAGAGATCAGGATAATCCTGACTCTATTGGGATCTATTATCTGAAGTATTCTTTGCAAAGGCTTTTCAAGGAAAATATCCCTTAAGGACAGAGGAAATGGTAATAGATAGTGTTTGTTTACCTGTCAGGTTTGCTGGATCCAAACAGGGAGAGGGGGCAGATAAAAGAACAGACAAGGATGAATAACATTAGTGTCCAATCAAAAAATATCAGCAACTAAAGCAATGCTGAACTCATCATTCTGTCCCACTCAATAAAAACTGATCACGTTCTTATAACTTATGTTAGATATGTAAAATAGCACTTCCTGTAGATGTGAGGATGAACCGTGAATATAAATCAAAATGACAAAAAATGCATCCTCTGTTTTCACACAACACTGCCTACACATTATCACCCAGTACACTCTCACACTGTGACATCTCCTACATAATAACATGCTGGAAACATATAACAAAGTGCAACTCAGTTGTGAGGCACTAATGGCTGCAGACCACCACAGGTTACACTCCAGGGCTTATGAACTTTAAATTATTACCATAGAGGTTAATAATTTTGCTATGCCACATTGGTCACAGCAATTATCTGTGTGCGTTTACAAAGCTCTAGCTAGAAGACCAGATGATTATCATGAATTATGCTAATGAGCGATAATGTTATCTTCCCCTTTCTGCTCTGTTTGCTAACTTTTCTCCCTGTGTATAGATTTAAAAACAGATTACACAGAAAACATCGGCATTTCTATAAGAACCTGTGAGCGAAATTCATCCATGATTAGTAACAGATTGAGATGTTAATAGTCCCGTTGCCTCAGTGCAGAAGTGCAATAAATATAACTTAATGTAAGTCCTGCATGTGCCATAAATAATCGAAGCACATAATGAACCAAGCAGGCTTTGCTCACTCAGCTTTTGTTTATGACCTTGTTCTGTTAAAGGTGAATTGAAAGCTGCTGCTTGAGGCAAGACGGTCTATCTATAGGCATCAGGAGTATTCACAGTGGATCCACTTTCATTTTCAGACCCCTTTAGTGAAAATACCTAGCGACAAATCTAGCAACTTTTTGGACAAACCTCATCTATTTTCCATAAACAGAGTCGCCAGTACTGCCCCATGAGTGAGAGGCACACCTTTCTCTGTGTCTACTCCGTTCAGTGAGCGGCAGAGGCGGAGCAGCAGTTCTGTCGCCTCTAACTTTCTTTCTGACTGATCATTTTACAAGTAAATATAGTTGGATTGACAGCACAGTCTTTGTCTTTAACTTATGTGTATGGTGGGCTTGTCAGACGATGTCGTGGTTATAAAGTCTGGATTTTAGTAGCAGAGCAGCAGCTTGGGAATAGCTTGGAAGTTAACATACAGTTTTAATGGGCTGCGTTTCAAGTTTCACCAGCTGACACTAGGCAAAATGCAAATATGACACAATGATGTAATGAATATGCTAATTAGCGCATTACATCATCTAGCGTCATTTAGAGACTTTTCCAGCAGGGCTTATCTACTTTCCCTTAAAAGCAGTTGTTTACTGTTTACTGCAGTTTTCTACTACGCCTTCAATTCTCACATTGACCATATGAAGTCTAGTCATATAGTAGAATTATATATATATATATTACTATTTATTATATTTTGACCTTGTCTTGTTGATTTCCTTTATTCCTTCTCCCACCAACCCAACTGTTTTTATTTCTTCCTGGCTTCATCATGCTGCCTTTACCTCTTGAAGAGGAGAATGGCGATGACGATGCAAACGATGAAGATGACAGCCAGCACAGGCCCCACTACCCACAACAGCCCCTCCTCTTCGTCAACCATTGGCTTGGGATCCACATCCAATGAGGTCACAGGGTCAGAGTAAGGGCTAGTGGCATACATGGTCTGCAGGAAAATATGGTTTTATTGTGCATTTCTACACATAAATTAGACAAAATTGTTTTCAGTTGGATGAACTGTGTGTGAGAGTGCGTTTGTATTTTTACTCACATTCTCTGAGAGGTCTAGCAGCGCGAGCACAAAGAACACATACTCCTGTCCGTTCTGCAGTGGACGGTTGCGGAAGTCACCATAGTTTCGTCCGTCGCCTAGTGTGAACTCCAGGGGGAGGGTCTTAAAGTGAGCAGTGACATAGGCCCTGGGATCTGATTGGCCAGCCTGTCTGCGGATGCGAAGGGCACGACTGACACTCGTCCTGTTGATCTCTTTCAGAAGCTGAGAGGAAAGAAAACAGAGGACAGGTTGACATGGATAAACAGAGGAGACGGGAAAAGGACAGCGAGGAATTTGAGAACTGAAACAGAGGCAGCAAAGAGTTTAAAAGATGAGAAATGATAGAAAATGGTGGAATGAAAGCCTCATCAGTGAAGGAAAAATGGGCTGTATGGAGAAATATCACCTAAGAACAAATGTCTTCATCATCAACTGAATTTTCTACCGCAGTGGGCACCATAAAAACTCTATTGAAACTAATATTGCACATGAATGTGCTTTCAGAAGAGCATAATGAGCTGCAGATGAAGATGAAGTCTTTAGAAAAAAGCAGGAAGTGGAATTAGATGGGAAATGGCATGTGAAAGTATTGATTGGATTAATCTAGCATAGCCAGACCTATCTGTTTTGGACTGAACAGGCAGTGGTTGGCCAGGTCACCTTTACATAATAAGATACAAACAGTCTGATATAACTTAGAGGGAAAATCTTACCACAAGGCTCAGCACATATCTTTCTTTATGTGACTTAATCTTGTTTATATAGCCTTATTACAGCACTACACCTATACATTTTCATCTGTGTATGTCTTCCTTATCATATTTAATACTGATCATCTCCTTTTCCCTCAACATCATTATTTCCAAACAATAAGCTCTTAATTATGTTGTCTGGCTATCTATTAGTGACAGACTGTCTGCTCCATGTCTTACCTCATCCAGGTTCATCTGATCAGGCTCCTCCCAGGGATTCAGGAACTTTCCTCTCTGCTTCTTCAGTGGCACCACCACCACGTAGTAACCCCTGAAATAAAGCAAACATGCAGTGTGTTTAGACTCATGGAAATATACCATGGACTAGACATTTCTTCAATGTGTCAGTTTCCATGTCAGTTGTCCCTGTGCCCTTGAGCAAGACACTGAACCCCAAGTTGCTCCTGTCAGACAGGACAGCACCTTGCATGGTACCTCACTACCAACGTTGATAGTGTGTGTGTGAAACTGTAATGCTATATCGATTTACCATTTATTTCGTTTTTTTCTAAGAGTCAGATGAGAAAATTGATACCTCATATCTGTGCAGTTTACATGGATATACAGCTAGCTGCCCATTAGCTTAGCTTAGAGCCTGGAAACAGTGGGAAACAGGTAGACTGACTCTGTGTAAAGCTGCTCACTAATTAACATGTTATATCTATTTTGTTTAGTTAGTTTAATTCAGTTGTTTAATTACTGAGCGTAAGAGGTGCTGGTAAGCAAAGCCAGGCTAGCTGTTTCAAGTGCTAAGCTAACTTGCTGCTGGCGATAGCTTCATATTTACCATACAAACATGTGAGAGTGGTATCAATCTTCTCATGTAGCAGCAGCAGCAGCAGCTATGAAGCATCAAGTCAAACAGTGTGGTTGTTTTTGGAACATGAAGCCATCCATGACTGAAGCCACGTGTTAAACAAAGACAATGATATCACTGGAGTAGGGAATTTTCAGTAGCAGTCAGACCACAAGAACCCATCAAGCAACGAGGTCACACACACCAAAATCATCCATGTGTCCTCAGTAGATGACTCACTCCAGAGCTCCATGTTGGCACTTAAGCATTCACTGTGCTGACAGTGCCGTGTGGTACAGTAGAAAGTAGCTTGTTACAGCTCTAAAGCAGAAGGAGTGAGCAAAATAAAATTATATGTGCTGAAATCTGAAAATTTTGCATTAAGAGAGGAGAGATTTGTTGGTCCAAAAATCTAATCAAATAAGAAAAAAATTACAGTTTGTGTTACTAAAGCCACTAACCTGGGAAAGACTGAGTCTAAAGGAGAAAAATGCTGTTTGGGACTCTGAAACACTCTAAAACACGCCTGAGGTGACAGATACAAATCACAGGAAAATGGCTCTGAGCACATGTGAGTAGCATGTGGAGTGATTCTGGCTGTGCTTGAAGGATGAATAGGAAGGTGTGCCTCCTCTTAGTGTCTATATTTGTTCTTGGTTACAAAAAAAAAAACAGATAAGATTATCAGCTTTGTGCTTTCATTTGGCCTGTTGTGGGAGTTCTCAGACTATTGCTTTGCTGCCAACGCAGAGAAATCCCTCCTGATAGACCAATAAATGAAAAGCAGCAACGGGAGGAAATAGTGAAATTACCTCTCACGCTCTACAGAACAACTCATTTCACAACAACCTGACTGGAGCCAATTCTGCATTTATCACAACACTCGCACCTGTTCATTAAACTAAACCAGTTGTTTAACAACGCTGGCAAACATCCCTCACTCTGTCTTCCATCTCTACCTGACTTTAGCTGTGGTCTGCACAGTTGGTAGCTGCACAGTCACCATGCCGTCTGCGTTGGTTTTTCCCACCACGGTAGGTTTGGTCTTCAGGATGTCTGGGGCCGTGGTGGCAGTGACGCGGTGCTGCAGGCCCCCGGCGCTGTTGGCTCGGTTGGTGAGCAGAAAGGAGTACTGAGTGTCCGGCTCCAAGCCAGTGATCAGCTTCTGAGTTTGCTTGCCGTCCACTTCAACAGACTGGCCTTTTCCATATAGGATCTGCACATGGGGTGGGTCACATCATTGAGAGTTATATTTAATGCTGCATAGGCTAAAATGATACTGCAAACATAAAGTAAAGGATACTTTTATTCACCTGAGTAGAGAGAACCAGACATTTATTTGAGCTATTATTAAAGACTGTCCTTTACTTCACTTTCCCTGTTGTATATCTGATTATACTTTAGCACAAAGCCTCCCCAGTTTGCTTTTGGTTCTGTTCGGTGTTAATGCAAACCAAACACATCCTCTATTTATTTTACATTAAAAACCTTCCAGCAGCTCAAAGAGCATAATCCATTTATTTCCCTGCAGGCTTTATCAGCTACCAGACAAGAGGAGTTGAGTTTCATCAACAAGCAGCTTAACACCAAGAAAATTGGGCAAAACAGTAGGCAATAATATAATCCATTATTTTCAAATCAGCATGTGAACCATTGTAGAACATTTAATTTCACATCCCCACACCCCCATATCCTTTAGCCTTTATTTCTGACCTCGCTGTATTTGTTTGTAAACTATTTGAGAACTGGCTGTTGAATTCAATTTTTCATTTAACTATATTTAAATGGTAGAGTGCGAATGTACTTACTGTGAAGGGTTGGGCAGGGTTCTTGTCTCGGATCTCCCAGGACAGCAGAACCGAGTTCTTCATGGCTGCTTTTACTCTGAAGTTGGTGGCAAAAACTAAGATACAGAAGAGGAGAAAAATAAAAGAAAGAAAGAAATAACATGAATTTGACTCCACAGTCTCATTTAATCTCTCTCCTGAACCAAACATAATGGCCTTACCTGTGTATCATTCTCTAGTACCAGTCTCAAGCTAACTATCTGCTCTGTTCAACACACAGTGACTGTGACTGGACAGGGACACTTGCCCAAAACCCAAGACTCTTACCTTGATTTGGGAAAGGACGTTGGGTCTAAGACTACAGTGACAAGACAACGAAAAAGGACACGTAGGATGTTGTCATCAGATGTTGTGTGAGTGTGCGTGTGCATGTGGGACAATATATGCACAGTTGTGCTGTTAGGAAGCGCGTCTTGCATCCTGAGCAATGAAGATGGGTTGTTAGAAATTGAGTTAGTCCTACCTTCGTCCAGCCGCTGCGTCCTAAACTGGACACTGGGGCTGTACGGCCCAGGGCCGACAGCTGTGAACGCGCACACCCTGACATCATACACAGTATCGGCACTCAGACCCTCCAACAACACACTTGACCCTGGAGCGGGCACCATAACTTCTGAGGCGTTCCCTCGACTGTTTATATCCTTGTACAGCACTGAGTACTTTGCAATTTTTCCATTTTGCTCAATAAGAGGGACTGATTTCCAGGCCAGCCGGAGGGAGGTGGCAGAAGCCTCCTCAGAGATGATATTTTCTGGATATCCACTGGGGGCATCCTCTGAAGTAGTCACCTCCTTTACCGCCTCCTCTCCGTAGCCCATTTTGTTCCGGGCAGAGAGTCTGAACACATAGTTAGCTCCCTTGTGGATGTCCTGGGCGGTGTAGCGGTTCTCCTTGCTTGGGAACTCCACCACCGTAAAGGGAAGGACGTCGATGCGGCCAAAAGTGAGGCGGTACCCAAGGAGCGGGGTGGGTGGGTTTGGCGCTGGATACCACTGAAGCACGGCAGTACCTGAATCAGTGGCACTCACCATCAGTTTGGGCTTCTCAGGCACTAGAGAGAGAAACAGGGAGGGCAGCAAAGAGAGAGAGTGATGTTTTGATAACTAGAGGATAATTGCAAAGCACATTATTTATAACCTCAAGCAAAATTTGGTTAATATGGCATCACTGGCTTCTTACTGGCACAGCAAGGTTTGACAGAGTGAGACAAACCAATCCAGTGATTTAATGGAGACCACTGTCTCAAAGATATGTGTTTGCATGTGCTTTTGTAGCTCTATGTCTTTCAGTATGTTTGTGTAAGATTTTGTGTGGACACACTTACGTGGCAGGGCAGTGCAGACTGCAACAGGTTTACTGCGAGCACCATCGCCTTTGGCAGTGTAAGCCCCCACTGATACAGAGTAGGAAGTGTCTGCCTTCAGGTCCCCAAGAATGACCTCCTGCAGGACAAAAAAAAGCAGTGTCAGCAGTAAAAGGCAACTACTTTTGTGT
The DNA here is from genome assembly GCF_021018895.1 of Seriola aureovittata. Taxonomy (NCBI): domain Eukaryota; kingdom Metazoa; phylum Chordata; class Actinopteri; order Carangiformes; family Carangidae; genus Seriola; species Seriola aureovittata. The sequence continues at coordinate 16,119,386 of NC_079366.1, forward strand.
GCCCTCGGGACAATGACCAGGACTTCAATTTAATAAAAAAAAGTCTAGGTCAAATCCAGTCAAAAAGGTGCACCCTCCGACAAAAAAAAGCTACAGTTCTGTGCTTTTCTCTGATGGTGTCCCAGTACAGACGGTTGTTCAGCTCTTTTCTCAGGCCAGGAATTACATTTTGAAGTCATTTTTCTTTCTTTCATTGCTCACCTGGCAGGTGCTTATGGGAAATGTACTGGAGATTTGGTTTGTGATCAGCTCACCAAAACTCAGAATTCAAGACAACCACATCAAACAATCTCAACAGAGCTCAAAATATGGGCCATTCTTTACACAAAACATAACTTAAGACTCAAAATTAATTTAGATTTGTCTCCATCTGAACACTAAACACAATATTTTCTGCATTTCTTGGCCTGTAGTGAACATAAATAATCACAATATTTTGGCAATATCCACAAATTACTATGTGTTATCTATGTGTTTTCCCAGGGTCCCATGTTAAATGTTCTGGAAAAAATAGGTTTTCTTGGTTTTAAGCCCTTCTTCTTGTTGTTTTGGAGATTTCAAAGCTGTAATCTTTTAAAATATGACTCATCTACTCTCCATGCTTTGTTATTAATATTATTATTAACAATAATAATATTAAATAATTTCCTTAAATAAAGGTTTACTCACATATTCAGTTGAGTCATCATATTCCCACTGAACAATGGTGCAGCATAGGGAAAAGAGAAAAAGGAGAGAAACACACAATTCTTAATATTTGGGATAAAATCTAAAAGACTTAATTTGTGTCTTTTCTACAGTTAGGTCAGATGCATCTTTATCTGCAATAGAACTGTCAGTTATTGTGCAGGTATAAACAGATATAGGTCCATTATCTACACTGGACAGAAATTTTAAGCCTGTTTGACCTGACCAGGCCAGAATCTTTTATTTTAAAGGAATAGTTCTACATTTTGGGAAATATGCTTAATCACTTTCTTGCCAAAAATTACATGAGAAGATTAATCTCACAGTCATTTGTTCACTAGTGAAGCTACAGCCAGCAGCTGGTTAGCTGGTTAGCAAGACCAGAAACAGAATCTGCAGCTACCAAAACAGAAGTTTAAAAACTTCTGAGTAAACAAATGAGACATTATGTGTTAATTAGCAAGCTGATTTTTTTTAACCCTTGGGCAACATTAGGCTAGCTGTTTCCAGTCTTTATGCTAATCTAAGCTAACAACCTGACAGCTGTAGCTAATGGACAGATGTGCAAGCGGCAGCCTATTGAAATAATCCTTTACAAACTTACAAACAAACTTAAAGAAGGTTTCTGCTCAGTTCATTTATTTGTTTTTGATCATTTGTCATCTCTTATTATTTTTAGCATCATCCTGTGAGTCATAGAAGAAGTTGATATGGAAGCAGTGACAGATTGCTGCAACAGATTGCTGCACTGTGTATTGTGCAATTGTACAGACAAAGAATAAGAAAAAGAAATCAGGGCAAAATGTTTATCTTATCTATAGTAATAACCAGATGGCCACATGCTGGCTCTCTCATCTGAGAAACATATCCATGTAAGCCCATGAGTTGGGACAAACTCACGCAATTCAAAATAAACATTACTGTACAATAAAAGAGATGCACATATAGAATATGGCTTTGGGTTTTATTAGGAATTACTAAACAGTCCCTGACACAGTTAATTTTTTTATATAAGGTGTTAGAGAGTATATGTTAGTGTTACCTGCGAGTCCTCTATGAGGATGTCCTTGATGAAGGGCTGACCCTGAGGCTCGCCGTAGTTCATCCTCACATAGTGGACTTGGTAGCCTCTGATCTGACCGTGCTGCCGTTCGGGCGCTGGTGCTCGCCATTTCACCCTAATGGCCGAGGCGTTCACAGTCTCTGCCTCCACCCCTCGCGGAGGACCACTTGGAACTAAAAATGCATTTTGGGAAGAGGTCAAGAGTCACAGATGATGGGCACTCAAACCTCTCAAGTAAAGGCCTTTCAGTTTAGTGAAGTTTTTTGTTCTAATGAAAAATAGATTTTTAGGGGCAGATAAAAAAAATACTCAAAAGCTAAAAAAATTTAAAAATACAACCCTCCAAAAAGTCTAAAACTGCTCTGATGTCTTGGAAAAAATTCAAAATAGTAAAAAATGAGAGTGCTTGAGGAAAAACATGGAGGAAAAAAGCAGTGGAGGATAAGAAGCAAATGTAGAGAAAGATAAGAATGGCAGATAGAAAAGGATTTGTTGCCAGGGGCAGATTAACAGTGGCAGGCAGTCAAAGAGAAAATACTGTTATCAAGAAAAACCTCTCTCGTGCTGCCAAGAACTACACTTCTCACAAAAAGAAGAAGAAGAAAAAAAAAAAAACACTGAGAGAAAAAAAAAACTTCAGCCACCTCTTGCTATCTGACTGACCCACGCATAAGCACTCTAAAGAAAGCTGGAGTCAGAAAAATTCCTTATTGCAGAGATGAGGAGAATGAGCATGAATATCAAAAAGTATCACTGAGAATATTACAAATTGCTCTAGGCACAATAAAATAGATCGATTAAAAGTTAGCTGAAAGATATTCAAATAGTTGTGAAGGAACTGGAGATGAGTTGGAAGGACAGAAGGTCAGTAAGAAAAGCCAAGGTGAGGAAAGGCCAAGGTACAGCTCTAGCCAAAGGGCTTGTTTTGGTATTGTTAGTGGGGAGTATTGTTATCCTAAGACAGGGAAATCCCAACCACACCTTTTCCCAAAAAAACAGGGGATTTAGAAGAAAAGGGAAAGTGTGGATAAAAGAGGCTGGTAAAAAAAAAAAAGAGGGTAAAAACGGCTGCTGGAGAAAAAAGGGTTGCAAGAGAAAGCAGCGGTGAGGGAGTAGCAGGAGGAGATTTCCGGATGTTGGAGGCTTCTGCCAGTTATGAAGGAATAAAGGAGAGGTTTTCCAAACTGGAGGGTCTGACAATAGTTCTTAAATGCATCATCCGTTTAGACTGCAGCTCAAGAATAGACAAAATGCCTTAACTGGCAGGTGGAAGAAGCTTGCTGTTAGTTTAGGTTGCTTTGAGCTCATTAGTGCTATGTTAAGTGAGTTAGAGGTAACCATTGTTAGTGGGGCGGACCATCCTAAGACAGGCATGGGATTTGTTTTGGAACATACCGTCCTCCTCGGTGCGGATAAGCAGCTGTAAACTTTCTGGTCCATCCCCAGCTTCCGTCTGCGCTCGTACCGTTATGCCATACTCAGTCCATTTCTCCAGGTTTTCCAGGAGATAGGGAGAACTTTCCGGAGGAATTCCATCAATTCTTTTAGACGTTTTGTTGCCCTCTGTGGTGGAGTACTGGATGGAGTATCCCGTAATGATGCCATTCTGAAACTCCAGAGGAGGCGGACCCCAACTTACCAGGATGCTGGTAGAACTGGGACTGGTGCATGTGATGTCCTGGGGAGGTGCTGAAGGAACTGATTGGCCAGTTTTTGAGGAAGCACAGTCGGGGGTTGTTTGGGTAAATGTTATTTGGTTGTGTGTGCAAGTTGTTATTGGTGGGTGGAGGGGTGAGGGAGTGAGGTTTGCCATTGAGGAATGGGGATGAAATTGAGCAGACGAGAGACAGAGAACAAAAGACAAAGAAACATAAAATGAAAACAAAACACTGGAGAACTGAAGCTCGTACGAAAAATGACCCTGTGACTAGAAAGCAAGATGGCTGAACAAAGATACTGAATGATGGGTGTCAACTTCTGCTTTTGGTAGAAATGCTTGATTAATGAAAACGAGTGAATGACTTAAAAGAGATGCAACACAAAAACACTGACTAGACCTTTAACACACAAACATACCTTCCCATAACTTACTTGTCCTTACAGCCTACCCAAGCCTCTGTGCATGATCCATGATGGAGTTCTCATCATCTCTATCTACAAACCTCTGGCTTCTTACCTTGTTTGCACTGAATCTCTTACAGACCTCAGGTTGATGGCCAACAAATGAAGTATTTGCTATCAGTCATAATTATTTGCTCAGTAACGTATTTGCTGAAAAACCTTCACTGAGGTTAAGTTCTGGAAACCATAAGTAAGTTATCTGGCGCTATATTTGTTGAAATATCAAATCTGAGGTCAGTTAAAGTCTGGACTCACGGTTGCCCCATTTTGTGACAATGCAAAAAAGCAACAATGCAAATTTATGATGGTAAGATCTTGCATTACATAAATACAGTATGTGGTTCAGTTTTTGTCTCAATTGTCATTTTTGCATTGTCAAAAACACACACTTGGACGCACACACACGCACGCACGCAGGCGCACACACACACACACACACACACACACACACACACGCACACTCACACACAGTAGTGTGTGTTGTTAGACCTACGCGTCTGTGGCGTGTCGATGGACACTTCATTGGTATACGCTCCGATTCCATGTTTGCTCCTTGCAGCCAGCTGGAAGGTGTAGGTGGAGAAAGGCTTCAAGTTCTTCAGCAGGTAGGAGGTGGTTGGCTCAAAGCTCATTTTCTTCTGAAGGGACATCGGATTGTGAGAAAGAAAAGCAGAAGAAAAAGGTTGTACCACTTATTAACTACAGGGTGTTAAAAAGAACAGCATGGACTTTTCAGTTCCCTTTTAATATCGACATCAATTAATCTTCTGTCTGCTCAACCATCCATCCAGTCAAACATCCGCCCTTTAATCTGGTATCATAACTAAAACGTGCTCTCAGCTACAAATCCAAAGTGAAGGATGAAGTCCCTCTCTTCAGCCTTACCTCCTCTGTGTCGTCAACTCGTCGGTAGACCAGTTCATATCCTGTGATCTGGTTGTCTGGGCCACCCTGGGGTGGGGCCACCCAGGACAACAGGATACTGGTCTCAGACTTGGCCTCACCCTTAAATTCTGATGGTTGGGATGGTACTGCAGAGTTATTGAAAACCAGGATTAGCAAATTTCCATTTGGTTGTATGATGATGATGATGATGATGATGATGATGATGATGATGATGAGTGCACACATTTTCAGTGTTGCATGGCATATCTGTCTAGTACTTTATGTGCACACACACAAAACCTGACATTCATCTCTTACCTCCAGTTTTGGCTATAATCTGCAGGTCCTGGGACAGGGGCCCGTCTCCGACAGAGGTGAAGGCCAGCACTCTGATGTAATAAGTCTTGTTAGGAGTCAGACCCTGGATGGTGATGAAGTTGGCGCTGCGCACCATCTGCTTCTCCCACTGCACAATAACAGACACACAGGGCAATGAATGAATGCAAGTCGACACAGATACACACTCGTGTATTAGATACATGCAGACAACACAAGTTATCAGTCAGCTGTGGTTAATAAAAAGTGACAGCAAAGTTAGACAAATCCATGCACACACAGGTGCACACCTGGTTGACTGGCAGCGTGTTGTCTAAGGTGTAGTACACTCTGTAACCGACCACCTGTCCGTTAGGTTCCTCTGGTTCATCCCAGTGGATGATTGCTGTTGTTGTGCTCAGCATACGACCTCTGACCTGCAGGGTAAACAGAAAAGAACTTCAGCAACACTGCGCTTGGGTAAAATGTACACTGTATTTTTACTGGAGAAAGTTTTGTTGAGGTTTTTTGAGAACTGAAAGTTACTTGAGGCGTTAACATCTGAAAATCACATTCTGAAATCAGGATTCATGTAATACTCTACATTGTCCCTCAAAATAGCAGGCAACTAATTATATTGTATAACAGCCAAGTTTGAGATAAAGTTCTTGTAAGAGAAAAGAATATAACAGATTGAAATAGGCGCTGAAAAATAAAGGCAACTTGTTTTTTATCTTTTAAAACCACATGTTTATTACTATACTGTGAAAACTTCAGCTTTGTTAAATTCAAGGTCTCATGCAGACCTGTCGTGGAGGCGAGGAGGGGGCCTGCTCGGCTGTGCGAGCCTCCACCACCTCGCTGGATGGGCCCTGGCCAATGGTGTTAACTGCTGCCACCCGAAAGTCGTAGTGGGAGTAAGGGCTGAGGCCACCCACGCTGTAGCGGGTCGTGGCAATGCCATCAATCTCTTTATATGGGTCCTCTGAGCCTTTGGCACGGTGCTGGAGAGGAAGAGAGGAAGAGAAGATTATCCATCTCTGTACAGAGGAAGCTCTACGTATAGCTCTATCTATATACATTACAGTAATACACAGGCAGTTACACCAATATTATAGTTTAGTGGTGTAACGGTCTGTGTATTACTGTAACAGCATGCTCTTTTCTATGAACCGGGATTAATGCCAAAACATGCACAAAATAAGAGTTACCACATATTTAATGTGGGTTGATTTTTGTGAATCAAGAATTCAGTCACTGCTGTTTAAGCAGTTTGTGTTTCATTCTTACACTTCATTTCATTACACTGTGTGGGCACAGAGTACTCACAAGACACATGAATTTCATATGAGCTATTTGGCAATTTTATTACTATCAGGAGAGACAAGGGGCTCTTTTCTTTTGCAGCCCTACTTAGTGATTTAGGCCGTTAATAACAGTTTATGTTCCTATAAAAATCTAGTGCAGCTCTGGTCCTTGGAAGTTTTGTGTCTCAGAAACCTGTGTGCACAAGCAGCAGTCCTGTGCGGTGGGTAGTGCATGGGTAAGAGCGAAATGTGTGTGTGCTTGTGTGTCTGTCACACACCTGTATGATATAGTAGGAGACGGGTTCAGGGTTGCCAGAGTCCCAGGTGAGTGTGATGCTTGTTGCAGTTCTCTCCGTCACCACAGGGGTGCCAGGAGCCTTTGGCAGAGCTAACAGGGAAAAAGAGAGAGAGAGAAATTTCATGCACAAGAAAATGAAAAAAACAGTCAAATTATGGAGCTTTAAACTTGTACTGACTGAAAAAGTTGGAAACAATTTAATGATGACACGAGCTCAGAATCAGAATGATGCCATGACCGTAATCGCTACACAACAATTAGAAAAACAATTATGAACTAAATTAGTTTGATGAATGGACAAAACAAATCCTGTCAGTTCAGACACTTGTTATCTATCACTTCAAAGGGAGTTTTAACTCACCACATATGTAATCCAAATTAAAAACCGTGTATACTGACAAACTAAATACAAGCTTGGTGATAACATCGAAATGGGTCATCATAGAAAACAGCAGTCAGAGAAAAATGAGTCTGTGGCCAGCATCCGAAACATGAAAAGTGGAGACGAGAAGACCATTTTCTTGTAGAATTCCTACAATATTAATTTAATATCAAAATTTCCCCAAACACAAACAGCAAAACTTTGTCCTTTCCCTTAGTTAGAAGAGGTCTTTCTTCTTTATTGTAACAAAGAGAATTTTCCTGATTTCCTCTTTTTATTTCTCACTTTAGTGACAAATTATTTACTTTGTTTATTCATATATTCTGTATATATATATATATATATATATATATATATATATATATATATATATATATATGTATAAAGCACTCAGGAAAGAGAATTACTTGACTTGTCTTGACTTTTTGTGTCTTTTATAATGGAAGTGTTTCTTCAATTGCACAACACATCAAGTGCTCATACACAGAGAGAATGCACTGTGGTATTGTCTCCTTAAAAACACTTTGCTCTTTTGAATTAAGTCATAACCAAAGTCTCACTCGAGGCAAGGTCAAACCATCACTTCACTCTCCTCTCCTCACATACATGGTGATGTACCCACCTTTCACAATAATCTGTGCCACCGCCTCAATCACGCCTAACGTCGACATGGCGACGCACGTGTAATTGTTGGACTGTCGTACGTCCGTCAGTTCCAGGACGTTGCGGCCGATGGGCATGTCATCCTCGGGCGTCAGGTCCTCTGCTCCCAGCATCCACTTCACGTAGGGCATGGGCGAGCCCACTGCTACACAGGTGATGTTGACGTTCCCCCCTGGCATGATCTCGCTGTCCGCTGGGGGGATGGAGAAGCGAGGGGGGACACGACGCACTGGACCAGATGGCAATGAAAGCAGGAAGGCAGAAGGAGGACATGATTAGAAATTCATGACAGTGTTGTTCAGCAGAGTGCAGTACAGTGGATAACAATCAGGGTCTAAACGCTGGAGGATGATTATCTTTTTGTAGTGCCATGTGCTCTGAGATGAAGTTTTATGGCATTCAAAGAAGACTGCAAGCATTCAGACAGTCTGATACATCACCACTATGGCGCATGTGATATCAAAATGTTTTATTCATGGTGTTTTTAGGTGTGCTTCAATAAATATTTTATGAACTGAAACACAAAAGATGCCCATGAAAAAAAAAAAAAACCCAAAAACTCACAGCAAACACACATGCACTCACAGGGAAAAAAGAGAGGAGAAGAATGCACAGTACAGTACATCTCAAAGGAGTAAACTGTACAGGCAGGTTTAAACAGCCGAGACACACAAACACAAATGGCAGTTTAATGGAAGAAAAGCAAAACTCAGGAGAGACTCAAAAGAGCCACACAGTCGTTACAATACCAACCTTCTCGCAGCTCTGCAGAGGGAGGTAGGACAGAGCGCGGCGGGAGGAGGAGGAAGATGAAGAGGAGGAGGAGGGGAAAACGGAAAATATCAGAGAAGAGACAGGAGACAGAGAGAGAAAACAAGTTAGACAAAGGGGCATGGCAAGGTGGCAACAGACAGAGTGGAAAGCCAAAGAGAAAAGGGAAGAGAGACAGAGAGAGAGAGAGAGAGAGAGAGAGAGAGAGAGAGAGAGAGAGAGAGAGAGAGAGAGAGAGAGAAATGAGGGGAGGAAAGAGAGGCCATAAATGGCCAGTGTGTTGGTGAAAGCCTTCCACTGGCGGCTGTCTCCATAGACCGCCTGTCAAACACTCACTGAGCAGCACCGCAAGATTTTACTGGCCCTGCAAGCACTGTTAGACGCACATCACTGACTCTGCGCTGTTTGTGTGTGTCTGTGTGAGTGTGCGCGCGTATTTATATATATATATATATATATATATATATATTTATATATTTTTTGCGTATGACATAGATGTGTGTGTTTTTGTGTGTGCACCCAGTCGTGTGTGTGTTTATTTCTTATCCCTGGGAGTGATGTTGGAGTCAGAAAAGCATGCTACGCTGTTTAAAGCTTTTTTCTTTTCCTTTTTCCTTTTTTCTTTTTTGGGTTGGGATGGTGGCGGTGGGGGGAGTTGGGGGCAGACAACAGAGCAAAAGGCCCCGGGAATAAAAATGTCTCTAAGATGCAAACATTTGGTGGGTATGAGTGTGTGTGTGTGTGTGTGTGTGTATGTGTGTGCGTGCGTGTTTGTATGTGTATGTGTGTGTGTGCGTGTGTGTGTGTTGAAGGAAACAGTGCCTGAGGAAGTGAGATGCCTGTCAGATTTGGGGAGAAACACAAGTCTTAACCAGACAATGATTTGGTTTTTCTCTGAGGTCTAAAGGCTAAGAAGGGAGGGCAGAGAGATTAATAGCCTGAGTGAAACATTCAGCCCTGCCTTAACTTGACGTGGAGGAGCTCTCATTTAAAAACCATCCTGTTTTATGACTCTACAGATAAAGAATTGTAAAACATGGAAAGTTTAATAGCATCACATCACATTAATATGATAAAAGCACATTCCTAACAGAAGGTGTCTATGTAAAAAAAAAAAAAAGAAAAAAAAAGAAGTATGAATATCTTCTATGAAAAGATGTCCTAAACTGCACATTCATTATCAATGTAATCCTTACACCTAAGTGCTCTAATTGCACTGGCTGGTGGCTGGCTGTTATCCCTCTCTTACCTCTGACATAGAGGTTAGCTGGGGTGGAATAGCGTGTCCCATCGCTGTTGGTGGCAACACACTCATACTTCCCCTGGTCTGACTCCTCACTCATCTCTATCTGGAGGGCACCTGGATGGATGGAGGGAAGGAGAGGAAGAGTAGAAGGTAGAGAAGGGAGAGAGAGAATCACACAGAAAGATAGAGAGGAAGAGAGAGCAATCACACAAAACTGGACGACATCAGATAACTGGGTATAGTCCATAAATACATCAACATACAAATGGTAAAAACTGTAGAAAGGGTAAATGAGACTGAGTTTTCAGCAAAAACAGGCTGAACTCTGTATGAAGAACAAGGGGCTAAAAAAGGAGCCAAGTCTATAGGGAGACATTAGCAAGTTTCTACCACTGTCAGCAAGACTCTGCCTAAAACAGGGGTCGGCCTCCTGATTTAGAAATGGGAAGACAACAAAAATAAAAAATAAATAAAGAAAGAAAAAAAAAGCACTGACACAAAACCTACAAAAACGGAGAATGTAGTCTTCATGCAAGGCAGAAACAAATAAACCAAGCAGCCAAAATGTGGAGAAATCCAGTCACAAATACAGCGTTTAGAAAATTCTTTGCTGAAAATTGAGATGCAGTTATATTAGGGAGCAAATCATGTTTCAGTTTTCATGATAAAATTTGACAAAGATATTGCCATGGCAATAAGGCACCCCCAACCCTTTCGGATCCACCAATGGGATCAGGAGTGTGATGTCATTTTAAAACACACCCAATAAGGAGGTAAAGACATCAAGCGACCTCCATCAAGGCCAACAGATAAAAAAACAAAAAGGAACGACATACGCAAAGCCTTGGGAAGGGACCGATGCTTTCTCGCTCCCTGAAAATAGAAAAACTGTCAAAAAAGTCAACCAGAGGTTTTTTAAAGATGGTGTGGTAAGGCAAAAAAGCGCCCATAAAAACTTTATCAAAAAAGTGGTTGTTTGGGGCTTTTTATCGGTAATGGGAGAGAAAAGAGAAAGTAATGGTAAAAAACCATGAAGAAATGCATGTGTGTGTGTGTGTGTGCGCAGGTTTGTGTGTTTATGTGTGTGTGTGTGTGTGAACACACTAATGTCTGCAAGTGTGTCTGAGTCTTCACCATCTGGACTTTTCAGGCTGAGCGAATAACAGCTGGGAGGGAAAACAAAAGTGGGGCGTTTGATTGGGCAAATATAGACAAGGTAGAAAGACAGGCTGGGCCAAGCTTAGGTTAAGACCCCAAAAAAAAGAAAAAGAAAAAGAAAAAGAAAAGAAAAAGAAAAAGAAAAAGAAAAGAAAATCAGGTCATAAAATTTTTTTTTTTAAAAAGCAAAGAAACAGAGGTAAAAGTGACAGTATGCTTTGTTACCTCAAACTAAGCAACTAAAAAAAAAAGAAAAAAAAAAAACAGGTTGTAAACTCATCATGCTTTATATTGGAAACAAAGAATATGTAAAAAGCTAAATGATGTTAAACTGGTGAATACAGAAGAGAGATCACAATATGGCGAGGAAGGAAGCAATGGATTTCTGTGTTATAGAGTGAACGTTGAGGCTGAGATGGAAAAATGAGAGGATGAAGAGAGGATGAAAGACGAGAAGAGGGGAGGTGATTAAAAGTCATAGTATCATGAATTGCTTGCTCAATTCCAATTCCCCCTCTTGCGCCTGCTGCAGATCTGAAGCAGCTGGATGGGTCTGACCAATGTGGCAGAGTCTTGAGTCTTTTGGACTAAAACCCATATTGATGAACCCATCCAGAGCTGCTTTGTTTTTATTAGTTTTTTTAAGATCTGTAAGACAAGCAGGAACCAGGGGTTGAAAAGGAATCGGGCCACTGTGTCATGTTGGTCCTCCCAGCAGTCTTACCTCGTATGGGCGTGCCACCTGAGTGGGCAATGAATGCACGAGATTAGAGAAGGAAAAGAAGAAGAAAATGTTAGTACCACAGAAGGGGAAGGGGATACGGGAGGGAGGGACTTGGGGTGGGGGGCGGGTGTTGGGGTTGGGGGGCTGTGGGGAGTTTGGGTGTGGGGTGGGGTGGGGGTAACTTTGAAAGAAGAAGAATCAAATTAGAGAGAAAGACTCAATATATAGATCCTTAAAGAGTGAGAGAAAGAAGAAGAAGAGGAAGAAGAGGCATAAAAGAAAAAGCCAGAATAAATAAAGACAGAATAAGCCTGAGAAGAGAAAGACAGATACTAGAGAGACAGAGTGACAGAGCTATAAGGAGATGGATTATTAATTTGAATTCATTGACTTGCAGCGGGGGCAGATGTGGCTGTAGGAGTGTGGTAGTGTCTGCACTGCTCTCAGCTGGGTCTCTAAGATGTGGACGTAACTGCCCTGAGTCTTAACCTGCTCTTGTCCTCCATGTAGGTCAAACCCAGGTTTAATCCTACTGGTAGAACAGTGTATCGATTAAAGTATTTAAACACATATTACTGTTGTTTGTGTAAATGTTCCTGAAGGAAAAATCCACCCTCCAACACATAAACATAACATTTTTTTTTTTGCTTTTTTTAAATTATTATTATTTTCCCTAAACTGTATTTGTATCTCTTTTTTTGTTTGTTTTTCTGGTGTGTAACTGGCAAAAGGTAGACAATGTGACATCGAGTCAGAATCCTTCCATCGGGGCCACAACCGAGTGTGACAGCGAAGAAATTGTCAACAATCTAAAGCATCAGCAGTAAATGTCAAGTCGATGTCTCAGCCCCTCAGAATCAAAGAGCCAGGGTGTGTTCGTGGACTCAATATCTTAAATCGACCATCAGCAGACAAACTGTGAGAGGTTCATCGCGGAAGAGGACCGAGACAATAGACTGTTGTGTTTGGTGTTGAGGCTGCAAAACAAATTTATATGTTTTACAATTAACACTTGAAACGACGGAGGTACTTGCAAATGACATCGTAGCTAATAGAAAACGTAAACCACACTTTGTCTCTCAATTTCATCTACTGTTTTTCCGTTTATTTTCATTATTGTTTGATCTGCCTGCTATTTTCTCTGTAAATAATATTGTCAATAATATGTCAGTGAGTAGTTAAAATTGATCACAATTCCCCAGAGCCCAATATGATGCCTTTTCAAATTGCAAACAAAATTGCTTGTTTTGTGCAACAGTCTATGAAGGAACAAAAGAGAGAAAAGAGAGAAAAAGCAGCAATTTCTCACATTGAAGGAGCTGGGAGCACATACTGTTTGGTATTATTGTTTGAAAAATTATTTAATTGATCAATCAACTATCAATATTGCCTCAAACTAATTTTCTGTCATTGACTAATCGACTAACGGAAACATTGACTAACAGGAAAACATCTAAGCTATAGTGGTCACACACCACTGTATATCCCAGGTATCTTTTCTATAATAAAAGAAGAAAATCACTGACAAAGGGAATGTTGTCAAAGAAATTAAAATTACAGCACTTTATGGCAAAATTACCAAATATCATAAAATGATTTATATAACAGTGTAAAAGAATTGAAGAGTGGATTTTTCTGAACTACCATACTTTCGTTTGGCTCTATCACCCTCATGTAAAAAACGCTGCACGTGTCCACAGCAGACCACTATTTTCTACACAGTGACCGAGTTTACTATAGAGTCCACATACTACACTGGACGGCCACAAGTCTACAAGTCTGAAACCTGGCAGCTATCGCTTTCCTCCCAGTGGCTCCACCAGAGGCCTACCTGACAGCCATCTACAGCTGATGGCTTATTGACTGGTAACTCTATACAGCAGAGCGGACAGAGTAAGTGGGTGAGTGAATGACCGAGTGAGTGAATGGGTGAGTGAGTGAGGGACAGAATAATTGAATAAGTGAAGGAGTGGAAAAGTAAATAGGTGAGTGTGAGGATAAAGTTATTTGCAGTTCTTTGGGTGTGGAAAGGCTGCAGGTGCACAGGTGAGGGTGAGGTCAACTACCTCAAGGGTGACAGAGATGCGTGTGTGTGTGTGTGTGTGTGTGTGTGTGTGTGTGTGTGTGTGTGAGAGAGAGTGTTTGTACGTTTGTATGCATGTCCACATGTGTGTTTACATCCTGTTTGTAGCATCTACAGTATATTCATTTAACCAAAACAATGTATGGTTGTCTGCAGAGTTGAATGTGTATTTCTGTGTCTTTGCATCTGTGCCTCATATTATCTTTGTGTGTGACTGTTAGTAAAATGCATGCCATGCATTTTAATAACACCTCAACATTTGCAAAGGTGAGCAGCAGCAGCATCAGTAGCAACATTAGTGAACAGTATATAGAAAAGTGGACAGTGAGGGTGTGGGCCTTGGAACAGAAGCACTTACCAAAGGACTCTGTGGTTAAAAAGATACAGAGAGAAAAGAAACAGCATAGACATGGCATTACAATCGGACCGTTGGTTACACAGAGGAGTTGACTTAGTAGAAACACCTTGAAAAAGCACTGAGACTCCAAAAAAGAGCGATGGATATTGATTATTTACACAAAACTTTGTGCTTATAAGAATCGTAAAAGTCATTTTTTGTAATCATTACACAGAAGAAACAAGGCTAAAATATGTGACATTTTAAGTTGTAACAATTTTTCTAATCCTCATAATTCATTTTTTTTTTCTTTCTGTAAAAATAAAGGTCAAAGAGGGAGTCTGAGCAGGCTGTTGAGGGTTGAGCCAGAGAATTAACCAAAAAAAAACAGGGACAGAAGCAAAGAGGTTGTTGTCTGTAAAGAAGAGAGTAGGGTGTCCAATCACAAGAAAAGGGAGGTTTGGGGTTTTGAGTTGGTCCCTGAAAGCAGAAGGACTGAGGAGGGGAGGGGACTTTGCTACAACAAGTTGGGATTTGACACACTACTGTGGCTATAGAAAAACAGACTGAAATGGATTGAGTGGGTTGACTTGAAGAGATTCTATTCTGTGTGTGTTTTTAGTTATCTATCTTTGAATTGAACAAATTCTGTCACTGTATTTCCTCAAAAAACATGGATACAATGTCTGTGAGTTAATTTCACACCCACGCAAGACACGCTTTCCAGGAAATAAGAAGAAAAACCAAAGGTTATTTGATTGTTTAGTCACAGCAGTGAGCTATCTTAGGGAGGCCACTCCCTCAGTACATGCCACCATCACTTGGGTTTACCTTGCAATATTCTGTCAGTGGAGAAATTCGCTGAGATATGACTAGAGACATGGAGCGCAGTGATGCGTGTCGTTACAAATATTTTATACGGTTTTTAGTAAGTGAAAAATTAAACCGTTCGTGATGGTGATTTGCACAGGAAGACCTCAGAGAGTTTGCAGAGAAAAGATGGGAGTTCACTTTTAAAGGCCTTGAGGAGTTTAGAGGGGTTGGAAACCATACACAGTCAAATCATAGCACAGCAGCAGCAGAGAGGGGCAGCTGAGAAACACAGCCAGTAACCACGGCAGGAGGAGTGTGGAACAGCAATAAGAAAAGGGGTGAACGAGGGCAAAAATAACAAAAACTTCGGAAGGAACAGAGGAATAAAAAATATATCGGGTTGGAAAAGAAAGAGGGAGGAGCGGACATTGTAAGAGGGATAAAAGCAAAGTAGGAGGGAAGAAACCTTAAGGTAGAAATAAAATCCAGGATTGAAGGGAAAGGGAAAAAACAGAGGGACAAAAGAATTGGTTACCTGAGCGGAGTTGCTTGATTCGTCCATTGTTATTGGACGTGTTGACCGGCAGGAAATCCTTGAACCAGGTAATTTCTGGGTCAGGGTTGCCGCTAGCAGCACAGAGCATGGTGGCGGTCCGAGAACGCTCCACCACTTTCAGCTGGGGACCCATGTCTATGGTGGGGAACCCCGAGGGCAGCTGGTCCTCTGCAAAGATCAAAAACACACATCTTCAGCTTGGTAGCACAGAGCAGTGGTTCACAACCTTTTTTTTTGTGTTCTACTCCCACAGCTAAAGCACACTTTCATCTCTCTGACTCTCCATGTTTCAAATACGCCCATTTGAATGGATTCTATCTAAAGTGAATCTTATTTAACTCTAAATATTCAATGCAGAAAAGTAGATACAATTGTCATACAAGATACAGTTATACTGGAATTGTTGATTTTTAGGCTTGTTCTTTTTTTTCTAAGTGAATTTACTACTAGCACCACTTATAGTGGCAGGAATTGAATATGTTAACACATTTATAGCCATCATGCCTTTTATTTTGACTTCTCTGCTCATTTGCAAATTATTTCCATCACAGCACGTGGTGCTCAGGTCTCACTACCGTCACTGTCCTGTTCACCCAACGTCATAGCTGTTAGTTTACTGGTTATTGTGAATAATAGATATAATAAAGATCAACAATCCACCAATTTTTAATCATATCCGCAAGTTTATTTCTAGTTCTTTTCCTACATACCGCCCACTAACTGCAGAACTAGCTTGTGTTGTGCAAGTGCCCTTGGTTTGGAATCACCGGCATACTGTGCATAAGTGTCACTTCTGTGCATAAGCCAGTAGGACATCCTCATGTATGAGGATTAGTAAGAACTACCTTTCACACAGGATAAAGGAGGATAATATCTTCCTATTACAATGTCCAGCTTCACCCTGAGGGGAATTTCACACAAAGCCGTGTACATAGAAATGTCCTTTCAGATTTCACATTATAGTAGGCCTATATAATGTCACCTTGTCATGGCTACAGACATGTTTTAAATGAACTTGACATCATTTTTCCTCAGTTTTCCAGCTACTAATGCTTCCTGTCGTCAGTGTTGCCAGATTGCCTACTTTTAAAAAAAATTTTATTAGGTAGATATAAAATGGTGAGTTTCTTAGGCTCCACATGGAGTGACTGATATAACAGACAAAACAAAATCACATAAGTTCATTACAATCAGACTGAAACTTTTTGCTCTGTGATAAAAGTTCATATCTGTTCATGTAAATGAATATTTTTTTTACAATGAATGCAACATAATGTAAAAGTCTTGGCGGAGATAATTTTTCCATTATTGTAACTGTGGATTGCTTTTTACAAATTTTTACACTTAGTTTGTGTGTGGATTAAACAACCGAGATATGAAGGTGTTAATTAGTGAGCTTTTGAGGTGCAGCTCGGCAGATTCTGTTCCACTCTGCCCAACCAGGCTGCTGTGTTCTGTTATGCTAAGCCAGCTGGCTTTAGCTTCATATTTATTGTATAGATGTGAGAGTGGTATCACTCATCTCATCTTCAGTAACTCTCAGCAAGAAAGCGAATAAGTGTATTTGCTAAGATGACAAACTATCCCTTTAAATGAACCTGTCTGCTGAGTTCTCTTACCTGCGAATCTGAGGCACCGCACGACTAAAGCGGATAGCCTGTGTTCAGTGTAAGAGATAACATAAACCCTGAACTGACACCAAACAGGTTTTGAACTTCCCAGAGAAACTATTGCAGTGTGAAAAGGTTTGGAGGGAAATTGGCTGGTCAAATGCAAGAGCCAAATTTAGATTCAATTTAGAGTCAAAATATGTTTTGCATGAGTCTTAAGCCTGGAGGCAAGACTTTTGAACAATCCAATAGTGAGGTCAAATAGAATAAGTAACATTTCATTCCATCTGACAAACTACCTCACTAAAGCTTTGGGCAACCACTCTTTGAATAAGAATCAATTGAAAATCAAATACTCTCTTTTCTGCTGGGAATCAGAAGCAGTTCAGCAACACTTTTTGTCCAGCTGAGTCTATGGCACACACACCTCTTTGGGAGTTCACCCCTTGCATAAAATCAAATAGACGTGTCCAATAAAGACACATCCACTGGGACTCGCACCCTTTTGGGATGGCAAATCAAATGTGATACCATAGACCTCCGAGGCAATTAAATCAAACATGAAGAGTCATTCCACTGTGATAGAGGAAATCAAAGGCAGCGGGCCAACTTCATTCAGCTCAAGTGGGAGACTTAAGAGAAGGGAGGGGACAATGCTTCGAGGAGGTGGGGGAATCAAAGGCGACAGAACTCAGTCTGAAACTGAAAAGATAACTGTATTCATTCTTGGAATCAAATAGGTTCAGAGTAAATCAGCTTTTAAGAAACAAATTCTTAACTTTGTTCAAGGCTGCACTTTGAAACTGCAAGTAAAATGTCAGATTCATGACTCATCCATAAAAAAGTGGATGAAGATAGACATGGTTAAAAAAAGACAGACCAGCAAGGAGCATGTGTTCCTGCATGTGTTTGTGATGTAGTCTATTTTAATTTTTCCCCCATCTTTTTTTTTTTTTTTTTTTACCCAGAATCCCTTGTGACTTTATCCTTCTCAACGACAGAGAGCCTCATTAACGGGAAATCCTAGCGCTGAACCTCACCAAGGAGATGCTAATTCTGGTACTAGCCCATCGAACCATAGCCGACGGGTCGTGAGACACTGGCTTCGCGAGCGCGTGTGTGGCCTTTTAACAGCTCCGGTTTCAATCAATCACAACTCCCAACAAATGGAAACACAGACATGATAAACCAAGAGAACAAGATGAGAAGGTGTTCGTGTGTACGAGTGTGTCTGTGTGGGCAAGTGGCGAAGGAGGGCAAAAGTGCAACAAAAAAGGAGAAAGAGTAGAAGAGAACACAGTAGAATAGAATAGTTTGAGACAAAGAAAGGGAGACAGAAAGGAAAACAAAGGGAGAGAGCAAGAGAAAAACAGACGGAAAGAGAGGGCGAGCACAAGGGACCCATACAGCATAACAATCCTGATTCTCTCCGCTTTCATTATGCAAACGCTTACTTCAAAGCCGAGCCCTCATAGGCAGGAATAATGCATTCTATTTCATCTACCTGGGGTGGGACACCTAACTGAGCACTGAGGACGCACAGTTAGAATGCTACTCATCATACAACCGCTCACACGTGCACAGAGAAGAGTTGCACACATGTGATGTGCGGGCAGAAGTGTGCACGCAAAACATAGACAGCCAAAAGCACAGGAAATGCACATGCAATCTGCAGATGCACGAATACACACACACACACACACACACACACACACACACGCCCTTGTGCAGACAACAACAAACACAAGCTTTTTTAATTTAAACCTGACAAGGTGTGAAGTGATAGAAGTGAAAGCGTTTGAGGGCTGATTGAATGGGATGATGCATGCATGCACACACACACACACACACACACACACACACACAGACACACACAAGTAAACACACGCACATAACTAGCCTTCCACCATCCATCATGGGGACAGGTGTAAGCAACACCAAAGTGTGTTTGGGACAAAGCTGCTCCCACATGTGTGTGTGTGTGTGTGTGTGTGTGTGTGTGTGAGACTGTGTCGCTGAACAGTAACAGTTAAGAACCCCCTGAGGTCAGAGCAGATGCGTAACCCTACACTCCCTCGTTGACGGAGCCTTCCACACATCCCACTGTTTCATTTGGACGTGCTCCCACTTCAGTGTTTCCACTGTGAGTGATCCAGATAATTTCACAGCTCATAAAAAAACCCGGTCTCATAATCATGGGAACCACTGTGCGAACACTGTCCTCTTTATATGAGGCCCAAAATGAAATCCACACACACACATGCTCGCTGAGTTTTTCATCTATAAATCTGGAAGACTGCAAGTTAAGTCTGGTCTTACAATCATGGGAACTAAAGCATGAGCTGGCTGCTGTATTAGAAGTCCAAGTGTAACGTGTGCACCTGCAAACAAACCTGTTAATGTCATTCAGGACTGACTCAGGGGATAAACAGTACAAGGGATATATACAATAAAATGAACGCCGGTCTAATATATTACAATCCAATGCAATACTCCTTTGCTACAGTAAGACTCTGATTAAGACTCTGTTACTTATTTCTTAAGACTGTGTCAGAGCAGTGTTGATTCACCTCTGCTCTTCTTTGAGGCCATAGTTTGCTTTGTGTCTTGTTAAATTCACATTTAATGACATGCACAATCTTTTGTCAAAACTGTATTTGTGAGTAGGCGGAACAAAATGTGAGCTAAACCTAATAATGAGGTTGCAACAGAATTCATAGATGTTTATCTATCCACCAGTTTACTCTTATATAGACTATATGATAATAGGTAGGAATGTATAGCTATATTATAAGGAATATAATTAAAGGATACATTTTAGTAAAATAATAAAGTTTAAAACAGCCTAGGTTTTATGTTCTTAGTTTTGACCCTTTTGTTTTTTTTCTTCTTTTTTTTCATAATTCTTCGTTAATCGTAACATTTTTGAGACTAAGTTAAGTGCTTTGAGATTTGAGAACATAGTGACGTCCCTAAAAGAACTCAGATGGGGTGAAAAACAAGAAGCAGCTGGCCCCAGCTGGGCCAAACTTATTTGGAAGATAAAACGAATGGGAAAAGTAAAACTATTATCCAAACTGTCTGCTGTAATTATCAACAACAGTTTACAGACTCACTTTCTGGTTTAAATTTGACCTACCACACTTATGTTACCAACGTTTCTCTTGCACCCTGCTGAACTCATTTTCATTTGGTTTAAATAACTGCGGGCTTGTTTACAACCTGTCTAATTGTCTGACTCTTTTCTCTCTTCCACTCACTGTAGGAATGTTAATGTTACCAGGTCTTAGCACATACTTTGATAGCAGACTCCAATGGTAAAAAAGTACTAAAACTTAAGGATGTAAATTACTTACAACTTTATATTTCCAATTTCCAACTTTATTTTTTGGACCCAAGTACTTTGCTCAAGCCCCGTTCTGATTCATTCAAACAGACACACCCTCAACTTCATGAATTATACAGTATCTGACAGTACACTGGATCCTACAGCACATAATTGCTCTCGAGTTCATTACTATTTCAGCCATTGCCAATCACGGCCATTTACTGGAAGCCAAGATTTCAATTAGCCTGGTTCTAATCCACAGTAATTAAGCCGGCTGACCTTAACACCGGATCCCTGCTGTCAGACAGTCAGTCAGTCAGACAGTCAGTCAGACAGTCAGTCAGTCAGACAGTCAGTCAATCACTGGAGCTGTGTCTTTACAGAGCCAAGGGAGACAAGGAGACATGACTGACAGGACTCTGTGTGTTTGAGTGTGAACCTCTGTGTGTGTTTTTGTGGGTGAACATGTGTGTGTGTATGTGTCTGTACTTCGCAACTGACATTTGGACTGACAGTCTATCAGGGGCTATTAGCTGCTCCCAGGTGGCCTCTTATTCATCCACAACACAATGACTCCTCAGAGGAGTAGAAAGAGACTAATCACTACATAAAGACTGACTGTCTTAGATTGAGGATAGATTTGTTTGTGAGTGTGCTTGTGTGTGTGTGTGTGTGTACGGGTATGCATATGTGTTCACCTGTGTGTGTGTGTGTGTGTGTGTGTGTGTCTGTGTGTGTGTGTTTGTGTGCGCAAGAGTGGTTGTGTTCTTGACAAAGACAAAGATTGGAGACGAAGGGATAGGAGCTTCCATCAAGCGAGGCAGGAAAAATCAAAAATAGATGCGGAGACACATAAGCAGCAGCGTATACAAATTTACACGCGCAACTGAGCCTGTTTGCACACACACACACAGAGACATGGACACACAGAGACATACACACACACACAAAGACACGCGCAAAAACAACCATGTGAGACGGGAAAATTCTGGATGGATGGAGCGGAACAGCACAGAAGATGCAAAGAGTGGTCTGATGTGAATAATTTAGAGGCTGCTGTGTAGTGGACCTAAGAGCATGTTGAGAGACAGAGAGGAGAGTGAGACAGAGAAAAGGAGGAAAGTGTATAGGAAGATACAGAGAAAGAAGGTGAAATAAAGAGAAAGTAAAGGAGGGAATGAACCTGGGGGAGACAAAAACACAGACGAGACAGACAGAGCAGAGAGAGAGGAGGAAGAACTGTAGACTGTGTTGTTACTAACCCTCAGAGAGACAAGAGGGAACAAGAAAAAGAGACGGACAGAGAGAGAGAGAGAGAGAGAGAGAGAGAGAGAGAAAGAGAGATGGTAGAACAATAGGCTGCACGTCCTTTCCCCACGAGCATGTACTGTAAAGGCAGGCGATGTGATTATCCACACTCGAGCAGCTTCACTCACTAAGACACTCTTGAGCTTCAAACTACCGGTACATAATGTTCTCCTAATGGACTCTACTAACACTAACATCACTATCTGCATTAATGGACTCTTGCTAACAAAACCATCAACCGCCGTGGACCCAGGCTTACACTTGAAAATTTATATATATATCGACATTGGGAAAAAAAGAGCATCCTACGAGTCTCCAAGACAAGCTAAACTTTACCAGTCAGAATGAAAGGAGCGGGTCGGTTGATGTTAAATTACTGGAGTTGTACCTTTACACACACTATTTTTTTCCTTAAGAAACTCCCCCATTAGGGATTTAAAAAAGTATATATATACACCATAAGTGTATGAAAAGTTAATAAACTTTATGTCATAACACACTTATAGACTATATTTGTCAATTATTAGTACTCTCATGAAGCATCCATAAGTAGAGTATAAACAGAATATATGAACTATTACATAATGTGAATGACAGACATTACAGATCACCAGAGCAAATCCTCACAGTGTGTGAAAAAGATTTATAAACTCATGAAGACATGTTGAGCTCAAAGGTTTATTCTCAACCATGGAAATAGTCGGATATCATAAATATGATGAATAACTACATTACAACATTCATATAAAACATTTATTATATGATTTTAACTGCGTTATGTATAAATGTGTGAATCAGTCATTATCTGTTTACAGAAAAGGATGCTTCACAGGTGCAGTTATAGTTGATGAAAAATAAACACTTAAAAATGCCCTTATATCTATTTACAAATAGATGATTTGTGTTATAAACAATTTATTAACTCATTATATTTCATAAATATTAAATAAAGGCCATTAGAATGAAGCATTATGAATTTATGTAATTTTCTTCAAAGCAATTAAAAGTTGCGCTTGACAGCTAGATGGAAACATGGCTGCTCTGTGTGTTGACACTGACCTCGTAGCACACTTAGTCTGGTGGAGGCAGTGATCTCTCCTGCGGAGTTGGAGGCGTGACATTCGTAAATGGCCTCGTCTCTGGGGGTCCTCAGTGGCTGGATCCTCAGGACCGAGCCAGACCCGTCGTCAAACTCTATTACCTGTTAGTGGTAAAAAAAAATTAATAAATAAAGATATTAAAGCGGCTAAAATTTGTATTTTTAAAATAACATTGGAACAAATGATGCGTGAAGTGAAAGGGATTGTGGTGGTTTGATTGTTGAGCCTCAGCAAAAAGTTGGTGGAGACCAAAGCAGAGCTAAAAGGAGAGTTAAAGTTGCATTTGCTAAAGATGCTGGATTTGTAAATAAAAAAACTGTGTGTTAAAAATAATGTCAGTGCTGTTTTTACAGCTTCTTTTCCGCGACCCCCACAAAATGTGATATTGCAAGTCTTAAGAAACCTCTCGATTCATCAGGCTGTAAAATATTGAACCGTGGTACAGATATACTAGCAGCAGTCTTGTTTAAATGTTGAGCTGAAGTACTGGGCCCTTACTTGTGTTGTTGTTTGGTTTTAATTTTACCTTCAACATTGTTTGCACCTCAGTGACAAACAGTGATTTTCAGAGACAAAATTTTTTGAAGGTCTTTTCCGAGTTTTTAATTTACTGAGAAGAAGCCGAGGGGGTAGAGCCTGGGAAAAATGAGAGCATTAGTCAGGTTTAATCCATAGCCACTAGGCATGCCCGGAGCCACAGTCTAGGATCAATCAATGGACATATTAAAATAAATTTCAGGTGGCACCAGACAAGCAGTCCATCGATTAGTATAGTTAGAGTACAATTGTACTTGATTATGTCTCATATTCTTTGCATATTTTGGATATGTAATAACTTTAAATCTTTCAGAAGTACTGGATTATACATTATAAATACTCTTGCGTAAGTTTAATACATGCATGTAGTAGATCTGGATTCTGAATTCTGAGAAGGTTTCCACTGACTGAAATCCAATAAAAAGAAATCCCACAACAACTCCTGATGGACAGGACAGCAGAGAGAAATATACAGTTGGTCGTCAGAGCGTATACAGGGTAGATTAAAAATAAAATATCTCCCCGAGTGATTTAATCACAAACAGGGAGACACCAAGATGAACTTAAACCTGGGAGGTAACTTGGCTTATTAAAGTGGAAAAGCACCCTGAGCTCAGGGTGACACTGACTGGCTAGGAGAGAGGCTGGTTCAACATCTCTATCTAAGAGTGACAAGTAAGGTGGGGAAATAAATCAAAGGTTAGAGCCTTTGGGAAACTAATAAGGCTGATCATATAAGAATCTCATATATTGTAGCCCAAGGCATCATCTGACATATGAAAGGGTTGGAGTAGACAGCATTTCACATAGTTGTATAACCTTTGGAGAACAAATGAAGAAAAGCAGGTAAACTGATCAAATCTTTAACAACACAATTTTGGTTTTAAATGCAAAATGGTGGTAGATGGTGTTCATGTTATCCCAGAAAAGGGCTGTTGCTATTGTACCCAAAACAAAACACAAACCTCATTATTGGCTTAAATGTCAACTTTCATTGCGGTAATGACAGTAGAGACAATACACTCGTCTCACAGCAAGACACTCTGGTTTGTCATCAAAGGAAGAGCCCAGGTGTAACTAACAACATTAATGATGGCCCTGCTTCATTCAGGAAAATTCCACTGAGTCTGCATGCACATTACCAGAGCTCTGGAACTGGCTACCCTCACTGTAAGGGAGCCATTTAACTCTTCAATTAAGAGTTATTTTGATTATTAATAAATCTGCTAAATATTTTCTTCATAAACGGATTGTTTGGTCTATAAAATGTCCAAAAACTGTGAAACAATACCCTCACAAACCAGGGTGATATCTTCAAAAGTTTTGCCCAACCAAACATTCCATAACCCATAGATATTCAGTTTACTACTACTATCACGTAAGCAGCAAATCCACACAAATTTAAGAAGTAGTACTAGGTAATACTTGGAATTTGTGCTTGAGGAATTACTTTTACTTTTTTCCATCTTATGAGATAGATGAGAAGAAGCACAGTATGCGTACATCAACCCTTCTGTCAAATATGAAGCTACAGCCAACAGCAGGTGACTGAAAACATGTAAGCAGCTGGTCTGGCTCTGCCCAGAGGTAAAAAAAAAAGAAAAAAGAAAAGCCTACTTGCATCTCTAAAGCTCACAAATATCTTGTTTAGCTGGCTCCACCTTCATATTTAATCAACAGTTTTGAGACTGGTATCAATCTTCTCTACTAACGCTCAGTTGATTGGCTAACTGATTAATCTACCAATTATTTCAGCTCAAGTCAGCTTTAAGTCAAAATGTCTGCTGTGAGAAAGGCTCACAAATAAAATAGGAAAAACAATGACAAGAACTGACAGCATTAGCAGCAGTTAATGCTGCTGTGACACCGCTGCTTTCCACGAACCTCTATCATTCCCATTTCAGTTTCAGTTCACTTTCTGGGATGAGCAGAAATCAGTGCCGGTACAAGGTTATGAGTTCCTTAATCAATTTCTCAGCAGCATACCTCAAATCTCTGGTTGCTGACTTTTTTGCCTTTTTTGTTCCAGACAATCTTGGGCTGAGGATCCCCCGTGGCCTGGCACACAAAGGAAGCCACTCCGCCCTGGACTCCTGTTTGATCTTCTGGGGTTCGTGTGAATCTGGGGGGTGCTGTAATAAGAGATGCAATTGAGTTGGGTGAAAAAAAAGTTAGGTGAAGCTCAAACCATTATCGCTGTGTGTGCATGTGTGTGTGTGTGTGTGTGTGTATGTGTGTGTGTGCGTGTGTTGGTGTGTGTGTGTGTGTGTGTGTGTGTGTGTGTGTGTGTGTGTGTGAGTGCATGTATGTACTCGTGAAAAGCGTAAGAGATGAAGTTTTGATGGATGGGTTACACAATGCTCTATAGGACAACACATCACCATCAGTACTATATTAATGATTCTTCACACATAATGTACATGTACACATTCTGTGATGGATTATTGTGTTTTTCTACTTTAAATGCATTTAAGCCCCAGAGTACCACTTAATATACTATTATAATCTGGCATTCACACATCTGCAACACTTAGACCACTGCTGTACTAAAAAAAGAGTGTGGGAAAGGGGAATGCCAGATGTGTGCGTGTGTGTGTGTGTGCGCGTGCGTGTATTAAAATAGATCAGAACATTGTTGAATGGCGTGGCAGGTTTTGTGTGTTTGTGTGTTACAGCGTGAGCCCATTCTTGGAGTATGCGTGCACCTGTATATCAGTCTTTTAGTGCAGTTGTGCATGTGGGTGGCTTTATGTCCGTGTGTGCGTCTTTTTTTTCTGTACACGTGTGTGCACGTTCCACCATGTTTTTTCCTCTGTCCCTGTACCACCAAAGAAGCTTAATATTTCTGTGCCATAAAGGATTTATGAAGACTTACTCCTGACATGACCACTAAAACCCCTCGCTCCGGGGACGCCAACAATATCATAACCACAGCCTCCGCTGGATTGTGACATCACGACATCAAAAAGATTCGGCACGTCAGTCATGGCACGTCACCGCCAGCTCGCCTAATGGCATTCCAGCCAAACCAGAAAATCCCTACTTAAGGGCTTACCGCCAACTGCCCTGACAAAGGGAGAGAAATTGCTTTTTGCTGTTTAAAAGGAGGGAGGGAGAGAGGGAGAGAAGCTAAGCTTTTCAGAAAAGGAGAGAAAAAGAGAGAGAGTGTGCTGAAAGAGTGGGGACAGCAGAACAGAAGCGCGGGTGAGATAAAGAGAATGAGTGAGAGAGACAGATGGAGAGCAGAATGGGTAAGGAAGAGAAAAAGCACGAACAACGGAAGTGAAGGGAGAGAGGAAGATGAGCATGAGGTGGATTGGAGAGAGAGAGAAAGAGAGGGGGGAGACAGAGTGGGGGAGACAGAGAGAGAACGAGCCAGATGTACTGGCAAACATGGTCAGAGAGCCCCAAGCTGCCCAATCACCTCTACACCTCACTGGCTCACGGCCAAATCCACCTCAATGACTGAATACAACAGAGGGTGTGTGTGTGAGAGACAGATAGAGAGAGAGTGTGTGCATATATGTCTGCTTACTTTTCATCCTCGCATATCCCAGTTTACCTACGTATACACAAACCATGCACATGTATGTGTATGGGAGAATGCGTGAGTACGTCAGTGCTGAAACGATGTGTCAGTCAAATGAAAAAGTCAACCGACGAATTGTGATAATTGATTAATCGTTTTCGTTCTCTGCTTTTGCATCGTTGTTTGAAGACACCACATTTGATCAATGGATTCATAAGTAATGAATAGTAGTTTCGTAAGTAATAAAAACCATCAGCTTTAACCCTAACATGTTTATTACTGCATGCACGCAGTTTGTACATGAATGCCATCCTACTGTACATGTGCGTGGTGCATGAGTGAGGGAGCAAATGTGCGTGTGCCCATCTGAGAGCGAGACGGACGGAGAGAACAAGAGAAAGAGAGAGTGAGAGAGAGGGAAACAGGAAGAATGAGGAGTGGGAGAATCGCTCTCTTAATCCTCTTGCTAATCTCTCCCCCACAAAACAAATGAAAAGTGTAAAGCCAGCAGAACCATACTAAAAGGCACGGTGGATCTTTCAATTGCTTTTTTATCTTTCCCCCTTTCTCTTTATCTCTCTAGCCCCAATCCCCCTCTTCATATATCTGCTGTTTAATTGTCTTAGGCTCTTGCTTTCTCAGATTTTGCCCCTTTATCTCTGTGCCCCACTCCTAATTCTTTGCCACTGAAGCAACCCCCCCACCCCTCTTCCCATCTCTTCACAGCTGCTGCTCTCCTTGCTCCCTCTTTCATCCTCCTTCTTGTTACTCTTTCTCCATCTCCTCCCTCCATCTCTGGGGTGTTACATAAGTCTTCCTGTCACACTGACTGACTTAATGAGGGGGGGTGCAACCGTATGCTCCGCACTTCTCCCAACTCACTCTCGCGATTCCTCTTCTCTCTTATTTCTCTCCTCCCCTCTCTTTATGGGCTCTCATCCTCTTTCTCTTTTACCCTCTGCCCCCCCCACCCCAAAAAAAAGGAAATCATCCTCCCTGTGCTCCTTCTTCTATCCTTGTTCTTCTTCTTTACTCCCTCTCTGTGTCCTAACTGTTCTGTCTTTTGCCAAGATCATCAGGGTCTTTTGGTTGTGTTGCTTGGTAGGATTAAGCATTGACATTTGGGTTGGTGTGGGGGTGGAGAGTGGAGGTGGTGGTGGTGGTGGTGGGGGGGGGGGGTAAAGCTAAAAAGGGCACTTCGATATTTGGAGTTGTTTAAGGGGAAGAAATGGGGATGTCTGCAGGTTCATCATTTCATGGATATAAAATCAAAAATGATGATGGACTTGGAAAAAACTTGGAAAGAACTTGGTTCGGTTCAGGGGCAAAGGCTTAGGTGCTCGTACATGTCGCCAAGCACTCCTGACAGCCCTCCTCTTCTTCTTTAATATGACCCAAGATGGAAGTGCGGGGAAACCAATAACTGGGTCCACAGAGAGGGATTTAGATGGAATTAGACGGTGGCAATCTTTCCCCTCTTGGTGTGTGTGTGTCTGTGTGTGTGTGTGTTTGTGTGGGGTGGACTGAGATTGGCCTACATAAAGGTCGCCATACAGTGGGATCTGATCTACACAACAGATGGCAGGGATTATAAAGTCAGCTCCCCTCTCCGGACCACTTTCGAGTCACAGCTGAAGACGTGTGATAAACTTTGAAAGATCATCTTCATGTCTTTTTGGTACTTAAAATCAAAGGTATAGAGGAAATAGCACAGAACGATAGAGCCCTAAAATAAAAATTTGAGTGATCATACCTGTATCACAAACATGTCATCTGATAATCAGGTAAAAACTGAGCTGAAAGCACACTGCTGTGCTTCTCCCCCAACCACTACACTGTGTTTTGTTGCGGACACTCACGACACCATTTTTGGTTAAACTCTCCTTACATGAACCTGCAAACTGTAATGGGGTGATGGAGGTTCAGTGGAGTAGCGCTTTGAAAAGACAAATAGCAAGACTAAATGAAGCTAATGGCACTGTGTAAGAGACTACAGGGACATACTGTAGCTGGCAGATGCTGTCTTAACCTAGAGGGACACAGCGAGAGAGAGATTGTGTTTGTAAGAACAGATGCTAGCACAAACCCTCAGGGAGTATGATTTACGAATATACTCTATTAAGATTGGGAAATAGTATATATCTAAGAATGGAGAGTACATATTTGGGAGGGGAAAACAGATGGAACTCACCAGGAAAGATGTAAGTCTCAGGTTGTAAAAGCAGAACTTTAAAGGTGTGATAAATTAGGGGCTTTCATGCTTTTTATGGCACTGAGAAATTTATGAACACACGTATGAGTGAAATGTGTGTTTTATCTTTGGGGTCCCACATTTGATGATAATGTAGACTTAGAAATCTGGATAATTTTTCATGATTAAATGAATTTAATATAATGAGCTAATAAGAATGATTCTGTAAAAATAATAATTAACCTAGACGTTTGTGTAATTTATTTTGGCTGCCACTGTGCTCGGTGATCTGAACTCTTTCCTATGAATCTTTTGTAAAACTCTGCAAGATGTTGCCATTTGTGCACCCTCGGGCCTCATCTGGTGTCCCCTCAATTACCTAGCTGGTCTGATGCATAATAAAGCATGAAGAAGACCTATCCAAACAAATCACATCAGCAAAAAGCAAAGGACTCCACAGAATGAAATGGACTAACTCTGCCTGATTCTGCAGGTAACAAAGTAACAAACTGTGAAGCAGATGCTGGATCACCAAAGAAGGATGAAATCATCAAATGAGAAAGCTGAGCTTTCATTTGGAAAAGACAATAGTTTTGGCTAAAAGGAGCAGATGGGGAAGCCCAGACATTAATGGTAGCTAATCCTGCGTGTGTGTGTGTGTGTGTGTGTGTGAGTGTGTATGTTTGAGCTGAACGCTTGGCCGTTTCTGCTCGCAGGTTAAATAGTGGATGATCCCTCCGAGGAGGAAGGGGATAAATGGTTATTGAACTTCCTGATCAGATCGATATCAGGCGCATCCCCCTTGGACAAGTTCATAATGATCCTGAGTTTGTGTGGACAAGTGTTTGTGTGCAGGAATAGCTTTTGTGAGTACTAGAGTCTGTGCATTGGAAGTTTTGATCACATCTGTGCCTGCGCCTCACATTTTCCTGTGTGTGTGTGTGTTCATGTCGATAGTTGGGCATGTAATGAGCAATTTACGGTCCTTGCCAGGGAAAGATCCAGCTGCATAGTGTTGAATGTAGTAGTGGGTGGTTAGCTGATGACTCCCCAAATGAGAACTGAGTCAGGCTTGTTAGACAAGTTGAGGAACGAGGCCAATATCAGGGCCTGAGCCAGGGTCATGATAGTCAGCCTCAAGAGTGGGTGGGCAGCTGGCCAGAGCCATAACTTAAAACACATTAACATCAAACCGACACATTAAGAGCAAATTATCAGCTGCTCGCTTTCGTCCTGGAAATGAAATTGGATTACTGGGGCCAATAAACACAGAGAGACAGCTATCATCCTTCTGCAGCACACACAAGTGTTAATTGGAAAACATTTGGCAAAATGGGCTACTTCAACATAGAAAATTAAATTATACACAATTAAGTGCCGTAACCTTTGATGAAACTTCACATTAAAGATAAGATGTTACTCAAGTTTCACAAAGTTTAAGTGTCCATCCATTTGGGGGTCCTCTATAACAAATTTGTATTTCCAACTATTTTTCTTCCCGTATTAAATTGCATGATTGAGACTTGCATGTAGCACATCATTGTGGCATATACTGTGGATCTGCAGTCATCAAGTATCACTCTAACAAAATCTTTTTTACATTGATGCAATAGCATAAGATAAAATACACTTTTACTGCTGATGCCAATGCATGTCCAATTAGCATGCCACTTACCCACCATTCCTCCCCCAGGGGTCTGACTAGTGGCGAGTTAATCAGGGTTAATTTGTTAGAAACACAAGGGGAGGATTTAATCAAATAGGGTCTTCTTTTATACACAGGTCATTACAAACACATGGGCTACCCACTGGGTACACAACTTTACTGGGTCAGAGCTGGCTTCCCATAAATATGAACAGAGGGTTTTCTCAGTGCTGGTTGCGGCGCATTACTCACAGACCAGTGGTCAGCTACGTTAGAGCTAAGCTAACGCTATCCAGTCCTCTTCACAGACGGGTGCAACTGCTAAGCTAATGCTAAGCTAACGCTAGTCAGATCCTGTTACTCACGGATGGGCGCACAGCTATGCTAGCTGCTAATAGCCTCTCAGCTGTGGGTCAGTGATGCAGCACGCTGAGAAGCTTCGGCAGCAGAACGGCTTCATTTTCTTTCTCATCAACATGGAAAGTCCTTCTCTCAGCCCGATCCGTCTCACTCTCGGGCTGACGTTAATAGGTTATGATGGAGAACTTATTGAGGGACCAAAGGGTCACTGTGCTACAAACTGAGTATGAGACTAATGACGCAAAGGTGCATTTTATGCCCTCTAACCACAATATTAACATCCGACTACTCCTAATGTCAGTACACCAGCAGTAAACGGTTAAAATAATAACATAACCGTGATTGGCATTTTAATTTTGTGCGTATATGACTTCTGAAAATGTTTGTGATGTGACCCATTTCTGTCGCCGTCTACGGAAAGATATTTGCACTGGAGTTGATGGAAAGAGGTCGTCAAGCATTTAAATGAGGTATTTCATTCTTAAGGTTTAATGTCATATTCTTGATGAGCATGAGCTGGCACATCATCACTGGAGCTGAATTTCAATACAATACAATAAATTATTCCATAAAATATACCATGAATTATTTAGATAATGACTGAAATTAGTTAAGTTCATAAGTGCCTTTTTAATTAAAAATAAGGAAATTAAAGGACAATTTCAGCTAGATTAGAGTGATTCTCATTTCTTGTATTCCTTACTCGACATCACTGTAGATTTTTCTGCAGTGTCAAAACAGATTTTTTTCCCCTCCAATTTTAAATAAGCGCTGTCTAAGCGTGTTAACCCTCCCAATGTCTTAAGGGTAAAAAATGACCCATTTATTAGTTTAACAGCAGAGAGAACTTGCTAAATTCATTTTTCTTCAGCATGGAATTTGATGATGTTTCCTGGCCTGACCCTAGACTTAGGAAAAGTGAACCTCCCATATATTTTTTGAGCTGTACACCACCAGGGTACAGATATTGTCAGGTCTCCTCCTGCAATTCTAAAGCTCAAACGTAAAATCTCATTTATTTAATCCTTACAAAAACCAAATGTCAGGAGGAATTGACAGAAAAAAAGATAATGCTGAAATTATCTCGAAAGAGTTGACCAGCATGTTGACCAGTGTAGCACTGGAGGGCTTTTGGTCATTTGATCATCACTACCCAGTCCACAGGAGAAATTACTCAGTGCCTCGATCATAAACTGCCAAGAGCAAATGTTGACATTTTGACATTTCATACTGTGGTTATGGGCAGTAATGTCAACAGGGATCTTGCCTTTTCTTTGCTCTTTCAATGAGTCAGGCAATACCAATCAATCACAGAAAAGAAACACAATCCATCTAAAAAACGGCTTGATTCTGTTTCACACCCTTAACTAATCCCCAGGGCAAGGACCTTTAACCTTTGAGACCCTTCATCTCATTCCAGTGAATCCTGAGAGAGCTTCATCCATCAGTTACAAGGAGCCATGAAGCTCACATGAAGCTGGATACTTATCACGATCTAATCGCTTGTCTACCCTTAGCACTACACGTTTGCATATATATACATATAAAACAGACAAGTACAAACATACTAACAAAGACATATATATATATTTATACACATACACACACACAAACACACACACACACACACACACACACACACACACACACATATATATATGCACGTGCCACTGAACACAAACCCTTACTCACATGCCTGATCTCACAAATCTATGATAACGGCATTACATGTATTGCAGGTTGTTTGCCTTCTTATGTTCTTAGTTTCACCCAATGAAACAAAAGTATGGCATGTTTTCATAGGAATTGAATTGCATCAAATCTAAAACCGAAGCTATACTTTGTGTAAAGCTTTGTATGCAGATTTAGGGCCTATCGAATTGCACACTGATCACTGCAGTTAGAACTAAATATACTAGAACCTGAGCTGAAGGCAAATAACGTTCAAAAAAGTGTGTTTTGGAAATGATAAATTAGCGGGCACAATATGAAAAGTAAAATGCAATGTGTTGTGGAAGAAGACATTGCTTTTTTCTAGCACCTCAGACCCTTGAACTTAGCACCTGAGGGAAAGCTAAATGAAATACTTGACGGTAACCAGAGAGGGCTCCTGTCTAAGCTGCTGACGTCCGGTGCGGTCCGTCCCAAAGTAAGCAAAAGTAGCGGTGCTGTCATTGTGGTAGATTGACCCAACCACCTTTCAGATTCCAGTCAGCCTGAAGGATGTTGTCGAATGTTGACAGGTCCATCAGTCACCACAGCAGCAAGTTCTGTGTTTCCAATGTGCACAGGCCTTATATGTCATATATGAAAAGGTCACATTTTCAGTAATTGAGAAAAACTGGTTAAGTTTTTATTGATGCCTCAGTTTTTTTTTGTGTTTTTTTTTTTTTTTACACCAAGCTTTGTGGAAAAAAAAGTAAATTGGAAATGCACAGCTTTTAAAACACATAAATGATGTGATACAAGCTGAGGGTAAAGAGTTTCACATTACCAAGAGCCACCTTAGGCAGAATCCTAAACCACTCTTGCTTGGTTTGAAAATACACAGTCTGCTTACTAAAGCGCTGGGTTGCAACTCAGCAATGCCTCCTCGACTGTAGCCTGTGAAGGAGCAGACGTTTTGTTGAGTTCTGTTACACACACAAGGAGTTGTATTTCAGCTGGAATTTTTATTGTTACATTCAAGCTGCCAGGGGAAGGACGACAGCTTGTTGGTTTTGGGGCAAACGAGGGTCAGCAGAAAAAACCCTGTTGTTGCATTGTTTCCCATCGCCCTGAATGACACGCGGAGAGAGGCAGCTTCTCGCACAGGGCATCTCACTGCGTACATGGAGCAGTGGCCTAGTTTGCGACAGGATCAGGGCATTACTCTTAATCCACCAGATAGATGTCATATGCACGCACGCGCACACAAGCTCACTGAGAAACAAAAAAATGGTGGCGAGAGACAGGGGGAGAGAAAAAGAGAGTAAAAGAGGGAATTTGAAAAAAACACACACACATTCACACACGCAAAGCTCAGTGGACTGCTTGTATTGTTACACCAGTGGCTGTGTGCACATATGGCGCCGTGTCATGCAAGGTTTCCGACTATGCACATGGGATACTGTTCCATCTGATTACATCTTAATACCCTCAGTCCAATAGTGTGTATATGGGTGGAACTTGTGTAAAAAGTGTGTGTGCTGATGGTGTTTCCAAAGTTTAATGAAAATGATACCACTGCGTTGACATAGAGGAGTAAACTAAAATGTAACCTCTATTTTGTGACACACTATTATGCTTAAAATGTATTCCATTCATTTCCCATTAAGAAACTGAAAGCAATTTTTCAGAGTGCATTTAACATTTCACCACACGCAGACATGTGATGAGCAGCAAAGACGTCAGTATCCCAGCAGCCTCTGCTTGAATTCTCAACATTCAAATCTCTGAGTCCCCACTGTTGATATTAAAAGAGGCATTGCACGTCATACACAATGAGATAAAAAGAGAAAAGAACAGCCTTTCCTCCCTTTCCCCCCCTCAAGCCCTCTGTCCCTCCTTTCTCACCAGATTATATGGATGTGCCGAGAAGAGGCAGAGAGCGGGCAAGAAAAGAGCAATGGAGAAAGTCACGGCCAATGAGACGAGGGCAGGGGAAAAAAGAAAAATATAGACAGAGGAGACAAACTACGAATCTTTTCCACCCTCGTTATATTTGTGCTGCTCCCCCAGCCCTCATAGAGGAAGTCTGGGAGCATCATCGTTTTGATGGATGACTGGGCCTTCACTGGCCGACCCTGGGACTTACACAGGGGACAAGGGGGCAGGAGGCTGAAAGGAATACAAGAGTGGTTTGTGGATGTGTGTGCTTTTACTGGGCTCTGTGTGACTGTGGACTTTTAAAACATTGCTGGGTGGGAATGGCTCCCTCAAGCCTATACTTGTGTGTTCATACGCTTGTGTGCGTGTGTGTGTGTTACAGGGTGGTGATGATATATGTTCAGCATCACACAACCATTAGCTTGGAGCGACACTGCATTTTCTTTCCAACAAACACCCCACACTGTGTGTGCTGCAGGGTTTATCTGCTCATTGTTCCTTTTTTCTTTTCTTTTCTTATAACACATTAACACATACAGGAGAAGCATTTTTAAAACAAATGTAAATGAAAATTCTACTAGATACCATTATCACCATTATCCCAGATGTTTAACAGTCTGCATGGTGAGCTCTCTGACTTCATTCTCCATTCCTCATCTCTCTCCTCTATTATTCCCTTTCTGTCTATCCCATCTTTTAGCTCTCACACACTCTCCCTCTGTGTTCATATCTTTTATCCTTAGACT
The DNA here is from genome assembly GCF_021018895.1 of Seriola aureovittata. Classification (NCBI taxonomy): domain Eukaryota; kingdom Metazoa; phylum Chordata; class Actinopteri; order Carangiformes; family Carangidae; genus Seriola; species Seriola aureovittata. Next base: position 16,154,737 of record NC_079366.1, read on the forward strand.
CACCCCAAAACACTATGACACTATGATTCAAATCTTCACTGCTGATGGTCAACCTGCCAAATTGACTGCATGGGAAGTCATACAGGTAGACACTAATAATACTAGGTACGTTTGCAAACACTCTAGCAACCCAGTAATGGTTTATTCTGACTCATTCATATGTTTGCATGTGTAAACATCATATACTGGTTTCAGACACCTGGATAAACTGAATATGGTAGCTGAGGAAGCACAAAAGAAAATTTAGCATGTAAACTATTTACCTAAGTTCCTGATCATCGTCTTCAGCTTGACTCAAATTGTCGTTAGCCAGAAAAATAAAAATGTCTGCTTAACAATATAGCAATGATTTATATGCTGAAAAAAATGAAAGTCTGGCACTTGTTAAATATAGGATGAACTGACTATTGCCTGTCACTGCTGAGTCCCATTAACATGGGTGATAAGATGGAGAAACCAAATTTAGCCAGACACCTACGTGAGTTAAGTCAGTCGTTACAGAAAAAGAGTGTCTCATATGCTGAGCAGTCAAAGAGATACTTGACAGAAACAGATGATCAAAAAACTGGATAACGTTAGAATCAGATAGAGATGTGTGGCTGAGCGAGAGTATTTGCATGTTTTTATTAATTTTTTTTGTCTTAATAAAAGATATTTTCATTGTTTTATCTGTGGTTGGTTTTATCTGTGGTTGTTGTTTAATAAAGTCATTTATAAGTTTTATTCATACACACGTAAACATCATATCCCCAATATGATTAAAACTAGGGCTGAAATAACTAGTCCCTTGATTGATTAATCAATCAACAGAAAATAATTCTGCAATAATTTTGCTAAACAATTAATCATTGAAGTTTTTTCTTTATGTGTAAATGCAAGATATTCAAATCCTACTCACTGAGAAATACATTGGACTAGTCACAATCAGAGATTTCACACGGACGCACGCACGCACGCATGCACACACAGTATGAACACAATCACACAAGCAGTAGGGAAATTATCTGATTTGCCATATGTGGTCTGTCTATCCATGCCAAGTAATACTGGGATGGACAAAAACAGCTGGCCTTGTATCAAACCTGCTACCCTACACACACACACACACACACACACACACACACACACACACACAGACACAAACACACACGTACTGTAGGGATGTGATATCAGGAGTGGAGTGTAAAAGAAAATCAGGTCATTCCTACCCTGTATGTGTCTACGTACAAACAGTATTTGTGTTCAAAAGTTACGTAGTGTATAATTTAACACTTTCTTTTGATGCATATACACGTCTTTGTATGGGTGTGTGTGTGTGTGTGTGTGTGTGTGTCTGTGTGTCTGTGTGCGTAAATTATTTTGGTCGGAGTGTGAAAAGACTCACAGTCAGCGTCAGCGAGGAAGAGGAAGCTGAGGAGGAGCAGGCCTGGACTGGCAGAGTGCATCATGGGATATGTCGACACATGCATGCTGTATCCGCCGTGAGCTCACTGCCTCACTGTACAACAGGACGATAGAAACAGGCCCTCACAACCTGGAGAAAGAAAGAAGAGAAGGGGAAAAGAAAAATGTAGTCATTAGCATCCTTCCAAAGTCCAAATTAAGAGAGTTTCAGATATTATATAGTCTGTGTGCACACTCAAACACACCACACACACACACACACACTGACACACACCCACACACACACACACACCACACACACACACACACACACACACACACACACACACACACACACACACACACACACACACAGACTTGAAGTGTGTGAGTTCCCTCTAGGCCTCTAACACTCCGGTTATGCAGCTGCCTCTCCTCTTCTCGCTTCATTAGGACCATACACTCATTGCCGGAGGTGTGTTTTGGTGTGTGCGTGTGTGAAAGTTCACAAAGTAGCTGATGAATTTCAACTTATGGCAAACATTTAGCATTGAAACATCAGTCGGCTTCTAAAATTCTTCTTCTTTTTTTTTCTTTTTAATCTCCCACGTAAGCGATGGCCTCAATTTCTCTTGCTTTAGTTTTTATCCGTTATACAATCTACAAAGCAGGCCGCACTTCAATATCGGATTTCTTCCAAATGTGCGTCAAAATGGCATGATTTCAGATTGATGAAGAGGAATGAATGGCTTTAAGATGGAAGGGTGGAAGGATGGAGTGAGGGATTGATGGATGATGGGGAGATTAAAGTGGGAGGAGACTGACTGGTGTTATCTACTGGCTATGTTGCACACAATGTTGGATCAACATACAGCTCAATGTCTCTATCCTTTCATCCATAGCTCACTTCCTTCCTTAGACTCTCTCTGCTTCTCCCAATGGTCCTTTCCTCTTTCCGCTCCCCAATCTTCGTCCCTTTCACACACCTGTTACTTTAACTTTTTTTTTTTGTTGCAGTTTTTAGTTTCCTGAATATTTCAAATATTCCATCCTCAAATCCACATATCGTTTCTTCTTTGATTCCTCTTTCCCTTTTTTTCCGCCTTTTTACTCTCACTCTCTCTGTCCCTCTGTCTGTCTATGTATCTGTCTCCCTGCCATCTGCAGTGCCTGGTGTGAGTGTCTGGCATTAGAAGAGACAGGCGTCAGTCTGTGTGTCAGAAATCTCACTGCTCAAATCACGTGACACAATGAGACATGGCAGATCGCTGCTGCTGTCCAGAAGCTGACGGTGTTGAGTGAGAGACACTGAAAGCGAGCGGAGGCAGGAGAGAGACCATGTTTAGATGTATAATGTGCATTTTTGCTTGAATGAATGTGTAGGTCTGTGCTGTATGTGCATGCATATGGGGTAGCTCATGCATATGTTGATGCTTTTGTAGTGTATGTGGATGCATGTATATATTAACGCTGACTGTGCCTGTGCTAAATTACTTGCATACAGTAAACGCGCGTGTATGTGTGTGGACGCCTGCAGCCGTGTGCTCCTGTGTCGTGCCTACGTGCATGTGTTTGTGGGCTTTCCAAAACTGGACAGAGTCATCAGCAGTGGCAGCAGCAGCAGTCTTAATCCTCTCCACTCCTGAACAAGCCATCTGATTAAAAAAACACAAGGGGGGTGGGGGTAGAAGAACACTGGAACCCAGAGCTCTTAGCATCCCTGCAGCCAAGGCAGCAAACAACTAAACCCACATTGGATTTTCCACTTGGTTTGGTCCGAAACAATTGCTTTGGGATAACCTAGATCTCTCTCTGCACAAATTAAGTCCTCTGCGCTGTGATTTACACTACTACAGTGGATATGGGAACCCAGCAATACAGCATGAAAAGCCATAAAATTCAGGTTCCTAGTGTATCTAACCACAACCCAGGGAAATTACAGTTGTATTTTTCTATTTTATTTTTCTTGGTATTAATTTTACATTTTTTCTTTGTTTTCAAGGAGCCATTACCATATTTTTTTATTTCCTATAAACTGAGTAATGTTTTTGTTGTTACTTAAGTTCTTATTTTTTTTAAATTTGTTTTTAACCACTATATTTACATTTTGAACTAATTTTAGTGAACAGTGCTAACACTACCACAACCCCTACCCACTGTACTAAACTGTAAATCTTACTGGAAAATATAGGAAAAATGCTAGTGCAATTAAATGTGCACAGGTACTCTATTCTCAGCAGAGCATTCATATGCATATTTGTCTAATTAAGCCAAAATTTTTTTTTGCTGAAAAAATAATATGGGTAAAGGCAGATGACTGATAAAGAAGGGCATCTGTTTTGGTGTGTGTGCATGCGCACATGTTTGTGTGTGGCCACTAATCACTCCGGCTGACTCAATGTCACTGGAAAAGCTTGCATTATTTAGTATCTCACTTCACAGCATGTCACATTAATTAAAGAGCTAAGATAACGGAGAGAGAGAAAGAAGGAGAGAAACAGATGAAAAGAGAGAGAGAGAGAGAGAGAGAGAGAGAGAGAGAGAAAGAGAGAGCGAGAGATGAGAAAAGGTGTGTAGGGGGAGAAGAAATGAAAGTAGAGTGGTAAACAGAGCCATGAAACAGAGGGGAAAAAAGAGTGCGGATGGAAAGAAGACAAAAAGAAGATAACCTGAGCCGTACAAACACACACACACACACACACACACACACACACACACACACACACACACACACACACACACACACACACACACACACACACACACACAATCGCAGCCAGGTAGTCACCAGATTGTAATCTGGGTAGCTGTTGTTGCTAGTATTACCGAGGGCCTAACAGAAAGCCTCCCTTGGTGCCGGAGCTTCTGCTGCTGTTGTGGATCACAGTCGGCTCTAAGCCATTCACTTACATTAGTCCCTATCACTCAATTATACACTGTCTGTCTGCCTGGGCCTGCAGCGATCAGTCACACTTATCTCTGGGATAGCTTCTGACAGAACAAAGACTGACTCAAAGAGTGACAGACGGGCTTATGTTTTTTTCACAGGACAGACAGAGGGACATGTTGGGAGGGAGAGTGAGAACAGAGGAAGAGGATAAGATGAGACACACAGGAGAATGAAGGGAAAAACAAAATAAAGTGTTACTGCAGTAACAACTGGAAAATGTCTGTAAAAAAAAAAAAAACCTGTAAAAATTTAAAATTTTGTCCCTTTGAATGTGTAAAAAAAAAGTAAAACTCATATTGTCGCACAATGAATATGAAACAGGTTTAATATTTTTGAAAAATCTATACCCACGAAGCTTAAAAACTGCCAGTTACATCATCAACAGAAAGAAAATGCCATTAATCATAGTTATTGGATTAACAGCTTTTATTTATTTTTGTCCCATTTAGAGGGTAATACATTTTCTGGTACATTATCAGCTGCCACAGAGCTAAAGCAAAAACAATTTATTGAGAGATTCGGCTGAAAAGTTTCAAGATGAGGAAGCAAAAGTAAAAAGGGAAAAGGAAATTAGAAGACAGAATGAGATCCAAAATTGGAAAGAAAAAGAAAAAAAGAAAAAGAGTGGGTGGTTGATTAGAGAAAGAGAGAAAGAGACAGAGAGAGAGAGAGAGGAGGATAGGCTATAAAGCGAAGGCGTAGTACAGCTGGAAGGGATGTTGAGAAAGATAGAGACCAAGACAAAAGACAGATCCTAAAAAGCATAGCTAAAGGCAAACTGTGTGCCATGGAAAAGAACCCAGAGTAGACCTATCCTAATTTGATTTGATATCCCCACAGCTCAGCCATCAAATGCAATTAGACATAATAATTAACTTATTCTACTTGGCCTGTTGAAACAGTGGCAGACTGACAGAAATGTCAATGGAGAGACAATTTATACTTGTTGCATCATAGCGCACGAAAAACAAGATAAGACGAGTGAGAAAAACAAGGTTTGTGTCCTCCTTCTTTCTAGGGTAGCGTTGAGCTCAAGTTATAAAAGTTTCTTAAAATGTCTGTTGACTGTTGAAGTCTTCCAGGCTGGTCAAGACCATATTTCGATGGACACTGGGTGTTCTTACACCTAACTTGTATGGTTTGGTGCGTTTGCTCATTTCTTTCAGTTGATGTGGGCTGGTGTGATGGCTGTCGACTGAACTCTGGCTGTTTATTTGTGGTGTGAAAGCAAAACCCCAGCACATTCATTTTGACACAAAATAACGGATTCTCCATTTCAGTGTCAAATATCCTTGAGTGGGTTTACATGGATCTAAAAAGAACTGTGTTGGAGATACAGCCCTTTTAACACATATTGCCCAATGTTTATAGGTTGAAAAGTAACTGGACAAATACACAAGTCAAACAAAATCATCATATTTTACATCTAGTATAAAGTCTTTTGCAGTGAATGACTACAGCAAGGATTTGACCTGTAGACCTCAGCAGAGGCTTTGTATCAACCCTGGTGCTGCTCTCCCGGGCTTCACTGCAGGCTCCTTCAGCTCTTGCTGGTTGTGCGGTCTCTCTGTCTTTAGCCTGGTCTGCAGCAGATGGAGCGCAGCGCAGTCAAGAGTGAGATCAGGTGATTGACTTGGCGAGTCGAAGATATTCCACCTCTTCACCCTGAAAAGCTCTTTGGTTGCCTTGGCTGTATGTTTTGGATCACTGTCCAGCTGAATGATGAAATGTCGTCCACTGAGTTTTGATGCATTTGGCTGAATCTGAGCACACAGACTGCTCCTGTATACTTCTGCGTTCATCCTGCTGCTTCCTCAGCAGTGAGGCCGTCAATAAATGCCAGCTCCATTGGCAGCCACACAAGCCCGAGCTATAACAGAACCGCCAGCATGTTTGACAGATGAGGTGGTGGCTTCGGGTCATGAGTTGTTCCTTCCATCATTTTGATGTAGATTGTAGATTTCTGTTTCATCAGTCCATAGAACTTTGCTCCACACCTCCACCTGTTTCTTTTTGAATATTCTTGTTAACTGCAGCCAGGCCTTTTCTGTTTTTGAAGCTCACCAGGCTTTTGCATCTTGTGTTGATTCCTCTGCAGTTATGGTCATGAAGTCTTCTCTTTATCATTGACAACGAAACATCCCCCGCCTCCGCCTACATCCTGGAGACTTGCTGTGCAGTCATAGAGGGGATTTTTCTTCACGATGCAAGTGATTTTCCGCTCATCCGCACGACTTATGCTCATTGGTCTAGAAGCTCGTTTACTGTTTTCTACTTTTCCTGTGAACACCTGCTTTTTTTGTGGCAAAACCAACGACCTTTGATACATCTCTGATAAGATTTTGATTTTTTTGAGCATCATTATTATCTTCTTTACATGCGGTCACCTCTTTACTCCTCAATCTAAACAGCAACTCTCAGTCAGCTCTGAGACATTTGTGAACTTTGTTGTGCATCGACTAATCTTGAAATGACACACAGTTGCCCACATATCTTTTAGCAGGAAAGTGTCCAATACCAATACTTTTGAACCCTTGAAATTTGGGCCGCATGTATTAAAAAAGTTATAGTTCACACACAGCTCCTTCTTACATTCCCGTAAAGCCACTCCAGAGAGTTGGCACTTTAATGTAGTATCCATAATTTTATCTCAAATTGACTACTAATTAACTATTAAATTCAAGACATAAACTATTACTAAATCCATCTTCTTGCATGAACTGTCAATAAAGTAATCTTATTACTGATCTCTAGCTGCGCATACTGTATACAAGATGATTTGGTAACCATGGAAACATGTATGCGCTTCACCATGAGTGTGGGAATCCTGCCCCCCCCTGACCAATCAGCAAGTGAACAGGAGTTAAAACAGGTGTGTTGTGGAGATAAACTGTCAGTCACCAAAATTTGATTTCCCAAAGTGGGGTCCAAGTAAGTAGCGTTGATGATGCAGGATGACATCATAAAAAATTTATTTTTGTTTCTAAAATGTCAATGAAATGAACCAAATGAACCAAACTAGAGTGTTAGAAGTGAAAAGTCTTGTCTTCGTCTGAAAGCATTTCGCTCAGTCTTGACTCTGATCTCAGGAAGTATATTTTTGAGACATGTTGAGTCCATGAGTGTGTTGTCCTTGTGCCTCATTCTTGACAATGCTGTCCGACCACTGCAGTCACCTTGTGAGCCAGCAATGACACTGATTGTTTTAAGAACCTGACTGACTTGTACCCTAAAGGATTTAAATTCCTCTGAGCTCAGCCGTTCCTCTGTCTGAATTTAAATGGCACATTGAAACATTGTTTGATTATCTAACAGCTCCTTAAACTGATACCAGAGCTTTACCAAAGAAGTTGAATGTGCCACCTTGTCATTCGCAGAGGAATCTTAGCACTCATAGCACAGGCTCATAGCAGACAGATAACAAGCAGTATGGAAATAAGATTTGCAAAAGTGCCAGAAAAATGTAACAGTTTCTCGCATAGCACAACAAAGAAAACATGGCTGCAAATGGCTTGGAGGGAGAGTGTTTGTTTGATGTATATGACTACTGAGCACGTGTGTACACATACACTCATGCACACACTGATTACCAGTGATCTGTCATCTCCCCCGCTGCACACAAACAGAGTCAAACAGACTCCAGAAGTAACCCCTGAGGATGTTTTCAAGAGCAATGCTGATCTTTAAAAGACACAGAACTCAGTGTCAGTGTCTGTGGGGACGGCAGCTAATGACATCATGCTGTGACATGAGAATTTTAAACTGCCTTTGTATTGGGTGATTCACCTACTTTTAGCACCCAGGAGCGACAGCTGTATGTATTGTACTACTGTACTCGAATTTTGTGGGAGGTGTGTGTGTGTGTGTGTGTGTGTGTGTGTGTGTGTGTGTGTGTGTGTGAGACATAAGGCAAGGGACTGAGAGCGAGTGCTCCAGTAAATCACTTCTTTAATGTTCGCAGAAGTGAGTCAGATGCTGGTATTGTCTGGGTGGAGAAAGGCGCATATATTACATACACCAGCTGCATTTCTTACAGATTCATATGCAACTGTTCAGATGGAACAATTCAGTTATCCACTACCCTTCTGAAAACTCAGGCCACCTGGATGAAGTTTTTCACTGCCAATGTTGTTTTGTTTTTTATCCAAGTTTTCACATAATCTGTGCATGCAAGGTTAAGAATTGGTAAGAACTTCGTTGAGCTGGAATAATTCTTCTGCAAAGACATGTAAACATTTAAGCAAACCTACACAGACATGAGTGTCATGAGTGTAAAAACTGTACTGGGTCAGGGTTATAGGAAGAACCTGGTCATGCTTTAATGTTAAAAATGTTAATGTGACTCTTAGCTTGAAGTAGAGTGTGAAATGCTGCAGCTATAGTCCTATAGGCAAACACCTCCTCCACTTCAAACCTCCACGTTGTCACTTTAAACTGCACCATATCCACGAGAACTGCAGACTTGACACTTTGACTTGAGCTGGATAGAACTTGCAAAAATGAGGACTTGAGACTTGACTTGGGCTTGACTGCTGCGTGACTCGACTAACCAAGCTGAACCAAGCAGTTTTCACCTGGTATGATCCCAGAGCAAAAAAAAAAAAAAAAAAAAAAAAAAACCCCACTTGAACACTTAATTACGAGCCTTTGCACTGAAAGGTTTTATTACAGCTAAGTAAACAACAGTACAAATGACTTGACTTGCAATTTGCTTATAAAGGCTTATTACTTGCATTAAAATAGCTCTGATCAGCGCAACACTACCGCCTTTAAATAACATAATGGATACAGTTAAAGTAGTTTCATATGGGAAAAATGTGTAGGAAAATGGGCTGCTACACCACTTTCTGGATAATACCCTACTGATGCCTTAACTTCCTTTATATAGCTGTGAGAACAAATTACCAAATGGTGGTTTTCACTGGGAGATGAAGCCCCAAAAACTCTGAGAAGTCATTTGAGTCGGCTTTCAGGACACTGGCAGAAACAAGAAATCAATAAGACAAACTGAGAGGAGAGGAAGGGAAAATGTGATTGATTGAGATGAGGATTTAGGCTGTCTGGCTGTACTCAACTTATCACTTCTTTTGGCTCCCCTAACACCATTTCCTCCCCTCCTCCCTCCCACCATCCCTCCCTTCCAGCCTTCCTCCATTTGTACTTTCTTTAAGTCTTTCCTTCCACCCTGACTCTTTCTTCTCTCCACCCTTTTCTTCTTCTGCCACTCTCCTCTCATCAACCCTACATCTTTCTTTCACTTTCTCTTTCCCTGTTTGTCTTCCTATCTCCAAAGGCCCACATAAACTATTATTTCTCCTCAGTACTTTTTTTTTCTTTTTTTTTTACTCTTTGGCTGTGTGAGCAGTGGTCTCACTAGTATCTTGTTTCACTCTAAAATGAGGAAGACTGGACTGTCAATCAAGCATCATATTTTTGGGGTTATTACATTCACTTCCAAAATAGGAATGCCACATTTTTTTCCCTACTCTATAGCCAAAGTAAAGTCATTTTAGATTGTGAGTCCGGCTTCCATTTCCATTCAGAAAGCAGTTCAATTTGCAGGTATCACTCTCTTTTGTTTTGGATCTATTTCCTTGATGTTTAAATGAAAGCTTTTGAGTTGGTCCTCCTCAAAAGGAGCCTCGTCCTTTTCAGCAGCTCCAAGTATGACAGTGGGCTGGCCCCAACACATGACAGATGAAAATCCACATTGTTCCGACATTGCTGAATAATAGGCCGACCTTGACAATGGCAGAATTTGCGAGCCAGCTTGTATAGATGGTGTTGAATTGACATTTGTATATCGTGGTAAACATTGTTATTGTTGATGTAACAGATGAGGACAACCCAAAGACAACGTGTTTGCATCAATTTATTTCAGCAGCAGTAAAGCTGATAAATAGTCTGTTTCCTTTCTTGGCCGCAGCAGAAACAAGCACAATACATCCCACCAGCTACACAGACCGCGGACTGTTGCCTTGAGGCAGGCAATTTGATCGCATCAATAGCACGGTGCCTACGCTCCCTGATTGTCAGTCACACAAAAAGTATAAATCCCGCCCACAACTACTTTCCACCTGTCACCATTCATTTCATCTCTCTCTGTCTGACGTTTTCTGACACACAAAAACACCTGGATTTGTTTAATATCTCTACTAGCAGGCAGGATTTCATCAGCATTTAACTTGTGGGTGGTTCCACTTTTCCCATTCTGATGATAAAGTGTCCCAATAACAGAAGCTGAAGTGCAGGCGGAGAAAAGTGAAAACTGTGCACTACGCGGAGTGCTGAATGTGGCCAATCGAAGGGTTAAGCCAGCTGTGACTAACAGGCCCACGCTGGGCCTCTATTGGACCATCTCTGGCAGCCATCCATGATATTGATAGAGCAAGTAGGACAGAGATGTAGACGGAGTTGAAGTTGAAGTGGATTAGCAAGAGGTGGGGGTGGGGTGGGGGGGACAACATGTAATTACCTATTTACCCAGCCTTTAGTGGAAACCTCATCGAAGGCTAATTGAGCGGTGCATTAGTGAGAGGGTCGTAAAGATAGCAGCAGGACTGCAGAGGGAGGGAGATAGAGGAAGATGAGGGATGACCACCAGCTGAGGGGCAAGAAGGTTAAAGATAGAGTTGTAAGGTACAGTGAGAGGAAGGAAAGAACAGGAACGATGAAGAGGAAGTGAAGTAATGTGGCCAAGTGCATGGTGACTCGATGTCAAAGGTGTTTCTCAAGTAACAGTCCTTTATTCATTACATTTAATGTAAAAGTAAATAAGCATCTGCAGTGAACTGTCCTAATGAATCAACAAGGGCAAAAATTATCAGTCAATTATTGGCTAAGTCGCTTCACAGAATTGGCAACTATTTTGACAACTGATTAATCAGTTAAGTAATTTTTCAAGCAAAGATTTCATACATTTGCTAGTTCCAGCTTCTTAAATGTGGCAATTTGCTGCTTTCCAAATTCCAGTTATAATTTCCATTATATTAAAATGAGGGTCAGACAAAAATAGTTTTGGGCTCTAGGAAACTGTGAAGGACATTTTTCACAATTTTCTGACGTTTTTTTTTGTTTTTGTTTTTTTTCTTTACATTAAACAATTATTAATGAATCAATAAAACAATGGACACATTAATCAAGACTGAAAATAATAATATTGCGAAGACTTTTTCCTCTCACAGAGATAAATCACTGATGTCCGTTTAAGCAACATTTCAATGTTCAGGGTGAAGCTCCCTCACGTCTCACTGCTGGGAAATTTAAACAATAGAAGCACATCATATTTGATGAGTTTATTTTATGCTTTGCAAGTAAAATCTGCAAACTAACGAGCGCCTAAAGCCATCAGATAAATGTAAATGGAGTAAAGACTACATTATTCACAAAGTCTCATAAAATGGAAATGTTTGAGTCACAGCACATCAAAACTGCACTTATGCACAGTGCTGGAGTAAAATCCACTTATTTCATACTTCTGATACTACAGTGTGTGTGCGTTTGCATGTGTGAGCGTGCGCGTAAGTATTTGTGATCCTCATTGTGGCCATGATACGCCCTGCCTCTAGTGGCCCACACTGTACAGCAGAGAGCCTTTAGTGCTGGGGGGAAAGTGGCACATTGGAGGCAGTCATCTCTGTAATGTGCTTTAGTACATGGATGGATGGAGGAAGGAATAGATCTATGGATGGATGAGCCTGCAGTATGGTTACAGTGTGACTGCTGTGGCCCTGTGACATGCTACACATACTACTATTGGCTACCCGAGGATGGACACACATCAGGAAAAACATATGCACTGACACAGGCACACACACACACACAAATGCGCGCACACACACACACACACACACACACGCACACAAATGCGTGCGCACACGCACACAACCAATCTCGTTTGCTGGGTGACCTCCACAAGCAGGTGGAATACAGCAGTAATAATTTACAGGCCTTGAGCGCCTCTCACATCAAATAAAATATGGATTTCCTCCACATTAGAATAGGGCCTAACCCTTCAATAACTGGTCCTTTTATCCACATGGTACTCCAGTTATAACCCATTTCTGACATCCTCTTCTGTTATATACTATCTACACTGGGTGTTCAACAGGTGGAGGTTATTCTTAATTCAAAACAGACAATGGATCCCTGTACCTTGCTCTCTTTTCCCTGTTAATAGTGCACTTCTCTCATTGACAGCATTTAACCATGGTCTCCCAGCCCGAGGCCAGCATGCACCCATTCACAGAAAACAGCCACGAACACATTCAAATTCCTGCAATGACTGAGTGAGCCTCCAGTTTTTTTCTGACTCAGAGGAGGAGAAGGAGGAGGAGGAGGAGGAGGAGGAGGAGTAGGCTGAAGAGGAGGAGGAGGAACCACGGAGCAGTTCATGAACTCTGCTTTATGCATTCACTGAATTCCATGGTGCACCACAAGTCAAGAGACGGCCTTCCTATTGTGAAAGAAAAACACTTTCCTCTCCAATGAGCACTAGAGTGATGGCTGACTTATGCCTGATAAAGAAGAGCTCGATGTGAATGTAAAAAATCCACACTTCCTCCACGCCTCCCTCAAGGTGAGTTCATGTGGAGTGGACAAATCAAAGCACGATCTCTCCTTTTCATCTATTCAGAGAAAACCCTTAAAGGAGGATCAGAATCTGTTGATATCTGAAAAAGTAAGAAATATTTCAAAAACAGAAACGGTAGCCATTCAACTACAGCATAAAGAACAACAATATAACTCCACCTTGAAGGTCAAAGGGGAGGCGATGGACAGTTGGGTCCAAAAATACATTTCTTGATCAATCTTCTACAATGTCATGTTACATTGGCTGAGAGAGAAGGATGGGGTTACACAACCTTTTTCCTCAGATTGATTTTGGGCAGCAGAGGAGTGGGAGTACATGAGAGTGACTCAAAATACCATGCAGGGAAATGCAAAGACATGAACGCTGCACATGGATCTTTTTTTAAATGACTGTGATGTTTCTTGCCGTGCATGGCAACATACTGAAAACTCCTTGCCAACTGTAAAATCAAATCATCAAGTATTGTAATTAAGGATGCTACATGTGCCTGGAAGTAGATTATATCTTGCATATGATGCTGCCAATTTAAAGCAGGATTAGAAATCTGCTAAAGAAGTACAGTTAAATGCAGCTTCCCCCAATGGAAATGCGTAACTAGACGTCTATGTGAGAAAAAGATGCTAGATTGCGTCTATTGCAAGGATCAAAAAATTTGCCTTGAGCTATTACACACACTTAGACTGAAATGTGTGTGTGTGTTTGTGTGTCACATATGCCAATACTTCTGGTTTTCTGCAGGAATATGTGAACATGCTGTGTAATTTTCCATAACACTGGCTGCTGAGAGTGCAGTGTACACAAAACCTCATATTTTCCATTGGTGGTTACTTTATATGGATGTTAAGTTGCAGAGCTTAGAAGGATGGAGGTCGGACAAATACAGAAAGGGATGAGAGACAAAACACAGAAGGGGAGAGAAGATCTCATGCCTCCAAGTTAAAGAGAGAGAGAGAGAGAGAGAGAGAAGAGAGAGAGAGAGAGAGAGAGAGAGAGAGAGAGAGCAAAACCCACATCCCCTCTGGCTTGATAATTAAGACTGGGGACAATAAATATGTAATGGGGGCTTTTTCCACCAAGTGCGGCTGCCTCTCCTTCTTGGAGATGGGACCGCAGGGAGACAGGCCCAGGAAGAGCGACTAAGTACACTGGCCATTAAAAATGGATGCAAGGAACACCGGCCCTGACTGGCCCCGTCGACCAACCACCCAGAATGTTGTGATGGGAGTTGCCGTGGTTACAGGGCTCCCAAATGGTCCTTGGTTGTCAGGGTGAATCAAATCAGACATCCGAGCGCCAGCACCAGCGCTTCCGCCCTTCCTAGGCCTGCTGCCGCTGGGGGCACCACAACTCAATGATGTCATTGAGAAAGTAAGTTTGGACCTGCAGTGTGTGTGTGTGTGTCTGTGTGTGTGTTTGTACATGTGTGTGTTTGTGTGTGAAAAGGAGAGAGAGGTGGGGGGGGGTGAGCAAGACAGACAAGAGATGGAGAGACTGACATGATTTCCCAAACTGCCTCCAAAAATGTTCTGGTTGCTACTATCAGTGCTCCATCTGTCTCAAGTGGATCCAGCACTTTATATAACAGCAGGGTGACTTATTGAATTCCATTAGTAAGACTACTGTAGTGTTAAACAGGCTTGACCGTCATTTCTCTATGACTACAAAAACATGACTTATCTCCTACATAGATTTAACAGTGATGCATGTCACTGCAAATTTGTTGAAAGGTCATTCAGAGAGAGTGAAAGAAATACTGAGAGCTTTTACTTAAAGCAGTAGTTTGACATTTTGGTTAATATGCTTGTTCGATTTCTGGTGGAGGGTAGATTGATACAGCGCTGCAGCCGGTTATCTTAGCTTAGCAATGAGAATGAAATCGCTTTCAGGGAACAGTAACTTCATCTCCACTGGTTGCCTGGCAACTGCACTCAGCCGATAATCTGGCACACTAGCACCCCATAATACGATGAATTGTAATTTTTACACTTCATGTTTTGTATGATTTAAATATATGAGACAGTATGCGTTAATTAGTGGGCTTTAAAGATGCTGATAGGTGGATTTTGTTACCTGTAGGCAAAGCTAGGCTAGCTATTTCTCAGTGCTTCCAGTCTTTGTGCTAAGCTAACCTAAAACCTGCTGTCTGTAGACTTAGATTGAAGAGACAGAATTGACATCTTCCCATCTAGAGTAACTCTCTGCCAGATAGCAATTACCAAAATAATAATAATAATAAATGATAACTACAATAATGTTTCCCAAAATGTCAAAA
Organism: Seriola aureovittata; assembly: GCF_021018895.1. Lineage (NCBI taxonomy): Eukaryota > Metazoa > Chordata > Actinopteri > Carangiformes > Carangidae > Seriola > Seriola aureovittata. The sequence continues at coordinate 16,169,935 of NC_079366.1, forward strand.
CACTCCTTTAAGTAAAAAAAGAACTACCACACTGATGAACGTGCTCCACTAGAACTAAATGTCCTGCTTTCAGAATTTAAAGTACAGCTTTATTATCAGCACATGTACTTAAACTATCAAAATACTCAGTGTGCAACATGGACTCTTTTATACTGTTATATTATTTTGTAAATTGTTGTTTTATCACTACATGTAAGCAGCATTTAAAGTCCGACTGAAATCACATTGCATTTTCTTGTCTGCTACAGCAAACATATCTGCCCAGTAAATCACATGTTCTGTCTCCTCCTTTGAGACAAAAGTCAGAAACTGAAATGAAAGAACTTATATTGTATATTATTTGGTTTTATGATGGCGGCCTCTACTTTTGCTTTAATTTGATGGAATATCGTTAGTTCTGTCTACGCAGACGTCCAATTGAATCTTTGTGCAACGCATAAACGTCAGTTTTCTGTCACAGGCAGACAGTCACACACAAGGGCCACAGACTTTTACTCTTTTATTACCACAGCTAGAGACACACTGTCTGCCATCCATGGCTTCTGAGCTACAGCACACATTTGTTTACTTTGTCTCTGCACACCAGTGACAGAGCATTCCCCAAACACATTTTTTTCTCTTCCCTTTAATAGCATAAAACGATTAACAGTAGAATTTAGAAAAACATGTTCACATGTTCAACTTCAAAGATTAGTGTTTTCAGTTGAACCTACAGTGATGTAGCTGGTTGGGATGGAGTGTTGTAAAATCACTATTGCTATCAAAAAAAAAAATTCCCTCATAAATGTAGCAAAGTATAAAGTAGCATCAAATAGAAATACTAAGTAAAGTAAATAAGTAAAGTACAAGTACCTCAGACTTGTTCAGAGCAAATGTATTTACATACTTCCCACCACTGTGAGTCAGAGTATGAGGAAACTACAAGACGAGGGAAAGTGACTGAATAGTGTATGATGTGTGATGCCGTGCATACGTACAGTATGGACCATATGTGCATGTGTTTCCCTCTGTGTGTGTGTGTGTGTGTGTGTATGTGTGTGTGTGTGTGTGTGTGTGTGTTTGATCTGTTGGCCTCAGAGGAGAGAAGCGCTGTATGGTGCTGTATACATTTTAATGGCTAGTGACAGCAATGCAGAGCTTGTCTTACAGTAGAAGGGACTGGGGGCCATGAAGAGAATACTGAGGAGGGAAGGGGTACCATGGGGAGCTTTCACTCACAACACACATACAGCCTGACATGAGGCATGCAGTGCACACCAGCATGCATTATAGCCATGTTCTGTTAACAACAGAAATCTGAACACCACCTCTGTGATGATGAAGACTGTTAGAAGTGTTGTGTGGTACCTTGTAGCTTCACGTTTGATAAATGGACAAACCACGCTGGTATACACATGCTCGAGAAAGACGGATGCGGAGAGGCCGCTGTCTGTCAAAGCGAGTCTTCGTTTCTGTGTGCCACTGATGCGCCCCTAATGACGTCATCAATCATGACACTGCGCCAATGGAAGGGATTTAGGACTCAGGGGTCAGGGAGAAAGCCTATAGACCGAATGATACCAGCACTAAAACGCAGGGCATGTACTGTAAATACTCTCAACTGTATAAACTGCTTCCACAGAAGGTCAAAGAACAGCTTCATCACTTTGCCTCCTGGAGCCATGCATTACTTGTGGAATTGATATTAGGGTTAGGTTAAGAAAAAAAAAAAAAAGGGCTCATGTATTGAAGTTGCATCCAATAATGTTGAAGTGCTGAATCTACGGATACAATATGATACCCTGACACAGTGTGTTGTGCTTGTCTTTCAGGGTTAGAAATGAGGAAAAACTTCATTACATGCAGCAGCTTCATCCAGACATTTTAGAATGCTGTACCTTGAGTCAAGAGAGTCAGGTGTTTGATGTGCAGCTCATGGTCACACAGGTACGAAACGCAATTTATGTAGAACTGAAGCCACAGAAATACAGGAGACGAAAATTATGCTCCAGTACAAACAATTGAAAGCTTCTTACAGCATGACCATTATATCAATGTAATCTATTACATGCCCGAGATTAGTGGCCCTTTGAAGGGAAGCGGATCTATATATGACATAAATGAGTGATTTAGCTTAAGCAGTGCAAGTCTATTGCATCCATTACATCAGTTTCCCTTCATAGGATTAGCAATACGCGTGACTACGGTTCACCACAGGTTCATCAAAACAATATCCTAGTGTCCCAGGCGGTAAATATAATGCTGTGTGTCATGGGCAGTCGTAAAAATATGTTCAGATATGGAAAATGAAGGATGGTAGAAAAAACACTCATCTATTCCAGTGAGGTGCCGGCTCAAAGGTAGACATCAAAGTAAGGATGAGAGGATCTCTCATAACTCGGATGCAGCTTTTTGACTTTAGTTTTATGAATCAATATTTTAGCACATCTTGACTTTTACCCAATGAAATACAGTTATAAACTATGCCCATCATTCATATCAATCAAAATGTCAACAACAAAAAAGCTGTTAGTAAAGAGCTGATTACAAAACAGCAAATGGCATTACTTACATTTCTGGGGCCGAATTTTATATTTGCTGTAGAGCGGAGTTGGACACTTCAGCATCACATTAGCGCAACTATACTTTTTTTCTTTGTCAGTTCTTAAGAATCAAACACAAACAACGTCCCTCGGACTCACTGCTTTTTGACTAAAGGTGCTTGAGGAAATCTATTTTATAATAGGCCGACATACCAATTTCTCTGCTGCCAATAGTTGGTGTGAGAACATGCAAAGAGCAGAAATTCTGAGAGCATACAAAAGTGTGTCCTTCTGAGCTTTACCTTCAGAAGAAATACCTCCTTTTCTCAAGTCCCTCCTGATAAACAGAAAGCCGCCTCTTCTCTTCTCCTCCTTTTTTACCCTCCTTGAAAGTACACAGCGATAAAAAATGCTTCTTATATAACACAACACAAGCTCACATTGGATAAACACTAATATATATATATATATATATATAAAAACAAGACTCATATAATCATAAAGGGACATAATGATCTAATCTGTCACTTCCTCAAAGTCTGATAGGCCAATACATCAGCACATGGAAAGTAATCTATCACGGAACAGCGGCAGGTTATGGCAGTGTGCTGATGGATAGGAGCTGTGGATAGAGAGGATGGCAGAGTTGCCCTTGTCGGAGTTATGAAAAGGAGAGGGGAAAGGAGAGGGATTGGGGGTGGGGGGCTACGAGACCTAAATGTGTTCCGAACAGACTCGTTTGTCACACTTTGTCATCGAGGGATATCAAGGCAGTAAACAGCCTGTGTCTGTGTGTGCGGGTGTGTATCTGTGTGTGGGTGTGTTTGTTTTTGTGTGTGTGTGTGTGTGTGTGTGTGTGTGTGTGTGTGTGTGTGTGTGTGTGTGTGTGTGTGTGTGCATGAAGAGACAGTCAGTGTGTGCTTGGCTAAATATGTGACTATGTAATGAGTGTGCATGTGCACTTAATTATCACACTCACTGCACACTAGGGAATGAATATGGTTTATGGGGAAAAAAGAAACACACAATGTATAATATGAATTTGTGTGTGCGCGTTTGCGTGTGTGTGTGTGTGTGCATGAACTCCCATTCAGGCGTATGTATGTGTTGTGGAATCCAAAGCATTTGACCCCAATCTGTGTCTGCATTATTTATAGTCCGATGCCAGCTTCCCTTTGTTTGTTTTTCAAAGCTTGTCTGAGGAGTCGAAGTGTGGGAAAAAAAAAAAATGCGAGTAAAAAGGAGGAGAGATGACAGCGAAATATGGAGGAGTATTCCAGAAAACCAGCTGTTTTCTCTCTCTGCTCTCTCTCTCTCCATGGGTAAACACAGCAAATCACATCAAAAGCATTACAGCTAATTGATCGCTCTGGACCTTCCTATACTTTTCCCAGAGGGGTTTAAGCAGTTCGGGATATATAGTTGGCGCAGACGGTCTGCAGCGCGGGATTTCACAGTGACACTCTGCACCACTCTACACACCAATAAATGCACTTTACACTCCCTTCTCTCTTAATATCTGACGCACACACACTCATGCTTACACACATCACAGTTCCCTTTCCTGGGCCTGGCTGGCAGGGCAACAGTGTGTATCCTCAGAGACCTGCTGGGCCAAATCAATGGCAGCCAGCAGCCTTCTACAATGAGCGCCACCATTTTACTGGCTGCCACCCAGCGCAGCAGAGAAGCAGCTAAATAGTCTATGAGGAGAGGAGAGGAGAGGAGAGCAGAGCGGCACGACTAGGCTGCTTACAATGAGCACACGCTACAACAGGAAAAAATATCACTGTGTTGCAGGGTGTGTGAGTGTGTGTGTTTTCTGTGTGTGTGCATGTGCTGGGTATTCAATTTGTTGAGCTTAATGTATGCTGCTTGTGTGGTTGTGTGCACTTGTGTGCACGCATGAGTTGGGCATTCCATTTGGGGTAAGCAAGCTTATCATAAACTGCACTCACTTGTGCATGTGTGTATGAGAGAGACAGAGTGTGTGTTGCCTGTGCGAGTTGAAGCCAACACGGAAGTTGACTGCTGAATTCCAATCAGAGAGATGTAGCTTTGCAATTCTCATTCGGATGATTGTTCTCTTTCATGTGGTCTAGCGAGCAGCATACGTTAAGCTCGCCTGCAAATAAATCCCCCTCCCCTCCCCTACACACACACACACACACACACACACACACACACACACACACACACACACACACACACACATTATTTGTCATCATGTCTCTCCTTCTCACACACGTATACACAAGCTTCTGGCATGGCAGGCTGGTTTCTAATCGGTGAATCAGCATATCAGCCAAGAAATGTCAGATTATGTTATAATCCTGCGTTTCAGTGCCTTTAACTCTGTACACACATACTGTATGCGTGTGTCATACTTTTGACAGTGCCCCATTATGTCTGCCTCTCAGTGAAAAGGGACGCAGCACAGATGCGCACAATCTCACACAAACAAACGCACCCTCATGCACGTGGACGTGCACACACGCACTTGGGAGTACAGACAGTTTCAGGGTCAGGAGGTGACGGAGCTGTGCAGGAGGACGGGGATCAATCTGTGTCGTGACTGAGTTCTGAACCTGACTGAAGTCTCACTGTGTCGCTTCTAGAAAAACACACGCCGCTAAACAACAAGTGAAGGCCAATTAAGTTTGTATAATTAACTTATTTGATGACCAGGAGCTGCTTAATTTAAAAGCAGGAATTTGTATAAATATATTAATTAAATGTTTAGTGTTTAGGGGTTTGAAAAGCATCACAAAGAGCTGGATTTGGTATAGAGGAAAATGTTTCTTCATAAACCCAGATGATGTTTTTCTCACCAACCCCTATCATCTCACCAACACAAATCCTTCTTTCTTCATTTATGAATTATATGTATTGGTTTGCTATATGCTTACTCAGTGTTAAACTTTAAAATAATAATAATAATAATTAATGGTAATAAGTTTTTTTTTTTTTTTTTTTTAAAGGGCTCCATTGAAAAATACTCTACAGTTTATTGATGTTCAAGCAGAGACAGAAGCAGAGCCCCCGTCTGCAACTCTAGAACACAACCTTGTTATTTTCAATAAACGTATTACAGGAGCCTCTTATGAAAGGCGCGGGGGAGGCTGGCAGTTGGTTAGGTGTCTCTTTGCTTTGGCCGGGAGATTCAGAGGATGCAGAGGGAAGATGATGCCAATCTCTACACCAGGGGATGTATTAAATGACGGCTCTAATTTAATACTGAGATATTGAGAGACCTGCTAAAGCACTTCCTGTGTCTAAAGGCCATCCCAGAAATGAGTAGTTGGGGATTGCTGAGTAGGGGGGTTTGGGATACATTAGAGAGGAAATGATTTCATAGTGCACGCTTACAAGCCGAAGGATGGGCACAGTGTAATTATGCAAACACTCTGTCTGTATGTGTTTACCTAATGCACTGGCATGTCTTATGATATTAGTGCTTCTATTATGTTTATTATATGGACTGTGACATCATATGATTTTACAAGTTTCCCCACACAAGTTTATGACCACGCATGTTCCATGAGACATAAACGTGTGCAGACCTGCAGTTTGTTAAGCATGCATACATGCACTGTATGAGCCCGTGGCATACACACACTGACATGCAGGCATTCTCATAAGCAAATAAATGAAACACACACCCTAAATCCACCAGATACATCAGGATGTTTCAGGTCAGGTTTGTAATATTTGCATTCAAGCCTGTGGCATCCTGTCTTCTGAGGACAGCGCATGTCTAGTAATTTTGAATGTTTGGTGCTTGTAAAGAGATTATTCATCCTCATGTGCATATACACACACATCCACACACACACACACACACACACACGCCTGCACAGGGACGGACACACGAAGATGCACACACGCCCAAACACTCATACAGACCACATGGCGCACCTGATACTCACATCCTGTACACTTTTAGACATCATCGAAGGTCAGTTTTTACTGCGATCGTTACACACAGAAAGCCCTTACACAATCATGACTAACAGTAAAGGCAAAAAAAACTGTGCACACATTTTCGCACACACACACACACTAACTCGCATCACACATCATTTAATCCCAGGTGCCTCAGGGAGTCTGAGGGAAATGGGGAGGCAGAACATAATTCCTGAACATGAACAACAAGAAATGGGATTTGTGTCGGACTCTCAGCCCCCCCAGAGAGAAGGAGAGGGGAGAAAACGGACGACAACAGGATGAAGGATAAACGCAGGGACAAAAGAAAAAAAGCTCAGCTCAACAGTCTTATCCTGATTCAATTGGCAAAAACAAACAAAAGAGACAATCAAAGTCATTAATTACAAATCTACAGACAAACAGTGGTGAGGGCTAATCCTGGACAGGCAGAAGAATTTGGAGCAGAGAGACACTAATAGAATTAATGTGCGGCGGGTGCTTGGTGGGAGCCATTTTGAGGCGCCCAGTTGCTGCTTGGCCATGCTGTTTGTGAATGGAGAGGTTGTGAGACTGGGCCAAGGACTGAAGCTCTGCAACGGCAGGGACAGCGGAGGTAAAGACTCCTGCAGAGGGCACAGAGCAAACACTCTCTGCTCATATAATGGACTGGAAAATTCCACGCTTTAGCTTGAAGTATTCATCCGTGAAATGTTCATATAAATGTCTGATTTGCTACTCCGTCGCTGATTGATATAACACAATGGTGATTCACATTGAGTTCACAGAAAAGGCTTTTACAGTTATTGTTCTTAACACCTGCAGATACAGAGCTCTTTCCAAGGGGGGGAAAAAAAAACAACTCTGGCACATGAAGTATTTCCTGGAGCAGCAAAAGCGGTTAAAAGAGTTAGCGTGAGCAGTGATAGCTGCCACGGCTGAATAAAGAAAAGAGCGCCACCTACAGAAAGTTATTTATGAGAAGAAAAAAAAGAAGAAAGGAGAAAACAAAGGCAAATAACCACCCATACTGTTTGACTGACAAGTAATCTCTGGGAAAATACCACAGCAGTGACCGCTTAGTGCCAAAGATGTTGCCAAAAGAAAAAGAGGAACAAAAAAACAAAGGTTTGGATGACTGCCAATCTGAATGTGAATAAAGTTACATATTCAATCTCTTCATAAACTGGAGCAAACGCTGGGTGAAGGCCCTATCCTTGGATCTATACGCTGAAAGAAGAAGGAAAAAAAGCAACTCGTGACCGCGATTTCACAGACATCAGCTCAGTTTTATGGCTTTGTCGAAGGGACAGTGATTAAAGACGGGAATAATAAGATGTAATGCAAACACATGTCACACAGGCGCCACTGTATGGAGAAGGGAGAAGGGGGGGGGGGGGGGGGGGTGAGAGAGGAGAGGGCAAAGCCAAAAAATGAAAGGAAATTAAAATATATAAATTATAAAATGAATAAATAGCTTTAGAAATGCGAGAGGACAGAGGACCTAGAGGGCCAAAGGAGAACGGCTGCAAACAGCAGCAAATCCTCTGGCAGAGAGGAAGAAGTGATGTGGAAGTCCTGCAGCCGTGCCACTAAGCTCCCGCTGCAGATTAAACTGTATAGTAGTAAGAAGGAGTAGGGGAGGCAAGGAGGGGAGAGACAGATAGAGGGAGAGAAAGAGAAAGAGAACTGCAGAGGGAAAATAAGGCTTTGTGGTCTGGCACCAGTTTGCTATGTCAAACCATCATGCGTGCCATGGCGATGGAAGGCGGGGGAGATGGAGCACAGCACTGGCGAGAAAGAGACGGGAGAGGGGGGGGACATAATTGAAGAGTAGGATGGAGAGAATAAGACAAGAGACAATACATGTGAGGAGAGAGTGGGAAGAGGAAGGAAACACTTCAGCCTTGACTGTGGAGGGCTCAACATGTTTGGCTCGGATTGTGTGTCTGTCTGTTTGTGTGTGTAAGTGTGGTTGGAAAATAGAATTGTTGTGGTTGTTGCCTGGCTCCTTCAGAGTGTCTCCCTCTGATTGGAACATGAAGGGGAGGGTGGGGTGGGGTGGGGTGGGGGGGTGTATGTAAGGGATCGCCCCAACCACAAGCCCTCTCGCTGTCATTGTCTCTCTCTCTCTCTCTCTCTCTGTCTCTCTCTCTCTTTCCTCTATATTTGTCTGCTCCTCATTACACATATCCCATATCTCATGCCTTTTCTCTGAAAAATACAACACGCATGAACACACACACACACACACACACACAGACACACACACACACACACAGCACATGTAATAAATATGGAAATCTGATGCCAGCGCATCTCTATAATGGAATAGTAAGCAGAACACTGCTAAAAATGTCCGTGAGCGAAAATGTTGTTTGCTTGCTACGTTGTTGCCACTACAACACTTTGATAACAAAAATCAAAATAAAAAAGGGAAGAAACAAGGAAGAGATCTTGTAACGACACACGGAAAAGACTGAGCGAGAGCAAAAGAGGAGAACAGAGAGAAAGATAGCAACAGAAAGAAGACACCAACAGAGAGAACAAACCTGCCTGAGCGGAGAACAGATGAAGGGAGGAAACTCTTAAGTTAAATTTTTAATATCTCACCATATGCTCCTCTCCACAGGTGAAGACATCTTTGCTATTAATTACCAATTCACAGCTTGTATGTGGGTGTGATTGCATGATGGATGGATAAAAAAAGAAAGAAGCTAAGAGAGTGAGTGGAGGAAAGAGAAGGGTGTTAAAAAAAAGGGACAATAAGGTGTAACGTGAGCAAATAGATCAAAGAGGAAACAAACGAGATGACAGAAATACATATTATTGATTAGGCTTAGGTGTTCGGAGAAGTATGGGAAAGTTAGAGCAGGGGGCAATCTAGAAGTCAGACAGTGAAAAACACAGGAAGGCAGAGACACGGGTGAACCAACGGACAGATGATAGGGAGAGCCGAGACGGATTCGAAGCTGTCCCCTCCGACTGTCAGGTAAATCAATAGCATCGCTGCGCCTCCTCCTCCACACCCCTCAGCTGCTCGTCCACCTCCTCCCCTGCTCTCGGCTCCACATCCTATCACTTCTGCAAGCGGCTACGCAGCTGGATGCTGACTAACTGTAGCTGGACCAGGAACCTCCCGCCTGCCCACTCTGACTGTTACAGCCTGTTTTCACCACAAGTCTGTCTCTCAGAATAGCCTCTTTGAAAAACCTTTACATATGCAGTTTGATTCTAGAGAAGCAGCCCTAAAACTGCAGTTGAAACAGTGAATAAAAATTGTAGGTATGCTTGTATTCTTACTCCTCTGAATGATCAGGCAATAAATAAGCCCCACTTCTGATAAAGAAAAAAAAAAAAGAAAAAAAAGAAAAAGCTTTTATAAAAAGGAAAACTTGTCTTTTCTGTGTTGTTCTGTTCTATATAATCTTGTGTTTTTTGTTTCTTGGCCAGGTTCTTTGTTTGTAGCAGGACAAGTTTACCCGGGCAGCAATTTGGCTCTGGTGACCTGCTCATGTCTTCCTGGTTTAGACTGCATTGGCCTGGTCTGTGGGAACCAAAAGCGCAGTCACTATAATTAACATCCAACTCATAACATTGCTGACCTTAAAATCACCCCTCCTAACCTGAGCCTACCCTCAGGGCAACAGCATGGACACGACATATACGCATACATGCGCAGGCACAGCGCTATGCATTTGTGCACACAGAAATGCGCTGACAAACATGTAATACACACACACACACACACACACACACACACACACACACACACACACACACACACACACACACACACACACACACACACACACAAACACACACGCTCACACAGCTGGCTCTGCAGACACTGGCATCCATCACATCTTGCGAAACTTAATCTCTCTGAGAGGAGGAGAACAGCTGCAGTGGCACGCAAGTGCACATGCACGCACACACGTGCACATGTATACACACACACAGCACGTAAACACAGTGGAAGATCAGCTGGGGTAAAGCACTTGTTCATCCACAGACTGGCATGTGACAAGGCACCTCTGAACTTAGAGCAGCAGGCTATGGTCGTAAAACAGGTTGTAGTCCACTCGCCTAATGTGCCCAAACATATACGCACAGAGCGCAACAGAATCAGTTCTTGTGCTGAAATTTCCAAAATCTAAACATTTTTTACATTAAATGCAAATTTTTCTAAACTTCAGGACAGTCACCTTCATATATATATACTAAAAAATTTAGCCAAAAAAAAAAGAAGAGGAGAAAAAGAAAACATTTAACTTAACACATGCGTTTAAATATTATGTTCATGTATCAATCATTTGGTCATTTAAGTTAATATCATTTAAATGTTCCACTCTAGAAACAAAACATCACATATGGCTCCCACTGTGGGATTTTCATTGCAACACTTCATATGGATCAAACCAAATACATCAACTGCATATGTTAGCTCTGGCAAACACATGAAGCCTCTCTCTCTCTCTCTCTTTCTCTCTCCCTGTGTCTCTACATATAGACTATATCTCACATACTGAAGCCTAACTGTTGTAAAGTGCTTGCGTGATTGATTTGTGAGTTAGTGAGGTCTGTAATGCTGCCATAGACAGTGTTTGAGCAAGACTGCTGACTACTCTGTAACATACACACACACACACACACACACACACACACACACACACACACACATCAGCACATTACAGCACATTACAGCCACTGAGTTATGGCATCAAAACCAATATAACTCTGAGGCCCATCAAAATCAAAACTGTCAAATACAAACTGTTTGCAATCATTACATCTCACAGGTGTAAGCAGGAAAACTGTGCATGCAGTGCTTCATGGAAAATAGCTATAATATTTTTTTTTTCATTTCCAATCACCTCTTTAAATTGTGTCTGAACGGATTGGATACAGGCTGGTGGAGGGAAATCCATAGACAGAAATTCACCCCCGTAATCCACTGTAGCCTATTTGAGTCTAAAGTGTTCATGCAGTTTTGCATAAATTCCCAGACAGCCCACTCAAAAAAAAAAAAAAAAAAAAAAAAAAAACTGGCTGAACTAACTGACAGCCATTAACAAATCCTTACTGCTTTGTGTCTGTATACACCATTAAATGTCCGTCCTGGCTGCTCTGTGCCGGTGGCATTGGTTCAGTCGTGAGAAAATACCTCTGAGCATGTTTTGAGGGGGAGCACCAAACCCCAGTGCAAACCAAGCGGTTTACAGCCTCTTTAATCTCTCATCAGCATTAAAGAGAAAAAAAAACTCATTTCAAGAGCTGCTCTATAATGAAAGGAACTGTAATAATCTTACAGTAAATTTGCAAGGATGCAATGCAATAATCAGAAGACAACTGAATTTACTGTGTTAATATTTCTATGGCACCACAGGAAATAAAGAACAAGCTCAGTATTAGGCTATGGTGACAGTCATTTAGTACTGTAAGCCCTTATATAAATAACACCATGAAAGCCATGACAGATCATGATAAATATCATTGATTGGGCCAAATTAAGATCAATGTGAACTCACTGGTGACTGGCTCAGACACGCTCTAAGTGCTGAATTAGGGACCATAATAGAAATATCACAGTGATTTTCCATTAGTGCGACTTCAAAACCAAGGCGACCACCTGAAACACCAATAAAACAACTAACTGTTCATGCAGGCGGGGGGGGGGGGGGGGGGGGGGAAATAAGGCAGATAATAGGTGTCAGTTAAATGTTTAATACCGGAGGACTGACACGCACGCACACACACACGCACACACACACACACACATCTGAATGGTTAAGGGCAGAAGATGCGTTATGGACGGGAATAGATCACCAGAAGTTAATGCTCTGCTGTGCATGTCAACAATAACAAAAAAAACTACACAGATATCAAGAGACGCGCTCACCATATCAGCACCCTGCCCTGCGCCGTCGTTGGAAAAACTCGCAGCGTGAATGGGGGATTCAAGCTCTCCGTCCGTCGTCTGTCTGTGTAACATCCACCGTGGCTGCAGCCGCTCTGCCCAAATAATCCAGCACCGCGCGTCAGCGTTCCTCTCTCTCCCTCTCTCTCCCTCTCTCTCTCTCTCTCTCTCTCTCTCAATCGCACTCTCTCTCGCTCCAATAATTTCCTACCCGGTGTGTGTATACGACTCGGTAAGGTAGCTGCTAAATCGCCCCCCCTCCCCAGGCGTGTGTGTGTGCGTGTGTGTCTGTGTGTGTGTGTGTGTTTGTATGTGTGTGTGTGTGTGTGTGTGCGCGCGCGCTTGTGTGCTTGTGGTGGCTGGAGTGAAGTTGGTGCTGATTTAAAGCTGCAGACCCCGCGCGCGTAATCCCTGCGACGTTATGCTGGGGGAGTCCATAATGTAGTGTGGAGAGATGTGGAGTCGCCTGAAGGACTCCGGTTTGCTTTTGTCGTCACTCCCTCGTCCCGGTAGGAGATGAAATCGTCCCGGTGGACACGAGGGGATAGGAGCACGGATCAATGAATCAATCTTGAACCATTCGGTCACACGTTGTATTCAGATTTAATATTGTATTACATCAACAGGGGCGAAACAGCCATTGCACTTCAATCAAACTCAGCTTCAAATAAGGACAATAAATCAGATATGTCAGCCCAGAATGAAGTAATTATCTAACTCCACTGGCAATATTTTTTTTTCTCAAGTTATTTTGTGAAAATTAAAACTCAATTCTAGATAAAATCTCCACTGAGGTTTCTCAACAGATTGTAAAGGCTCTCTGGGATGTTTGGTTTTTGGAGATTAGGGAAAGGGGCAATCACAGGCACAATTTATCTGTGGAGACAAGTGGAGTCGATTTAATCTCGAATGAGGAGCTGCTCCTTGATAAACTTGGATATTGCCAGGGCATTTCACGTTAGTTAGGCAAACAGTTTCCAAATTGCTGTCTACAGGAACATAAATGAGTCCATGAGGGGATTTCAAATGGCTGACAGAAGAAAAAAAAAAATTATATTTCACAATTATTTAGCAGAATAAATGTGAGGATGTTAACAGCTTTACAGTACAGCACAGATAGTAGGATGAATCTGAAATAAAAATCAAAAATCTTCCCAGATGGGACTGCTTAGAGCGCTTAGGGACGTGATTAAACCAGTATGAAAGTGAGTGATTTAGCTTTGTGTATTAGGACTTGTAGTGCAAATGGAGTCTAGTTCTACTGCATGAATTCTGTCGAAATAAACTGTCTGTTTATCTGTATCCTGAGTAGTCATACAGTTTGAAAGATATTGTGCTTGTGGGCACATTCCCATAACTAACACATGAAGCTGGCAAGAGCAAGAGCATTTGTTGTCTGCATGCTATGATGTGCGCTCAATGTAAAGGGTATGTAGTGTTTGGAGTGAAACAAACCTGTGAGAGTTCCAGGAATAACTGTGTTCACAGAGAGACAGGAAGTCAGCAAAAGAGGGAGAAAAGGGGAAGACAGACTCCAACACCAGTTTTCATTCTTTGAGCACATGCTTGCACACACACACACACACACACACACACACACACACACACACCCATAGACTTATTTGGGTGTGCTGACCTAGAACACCAAACACAATCAGTGGTGCAGCAGATTCCCATCAGCGCAATGTAAATGAGATGGAGAAGCATAAACGTGCTTTTGTTGCAGAAACTCCTCAGCTCAGTGGGTACAAGAAAACACAACCTCAGGCTGAGGAAACACACACACACACACACACACACACACACACACACACACACACACACGGATGCAAGCTTTCACACACACCAGAGACAGATGTGTATGCCCACACATACACAATGGAGTTGTGTCCGCTCTCATAGTCACACACAGACACTCAAAAGATAATAACTCGGCTCATAGGAGATAAGGGATTTTGCTATCAAGATAACTTCACTGGCTAAAATAGAATCTAGTGATGTATTTGATGGGCCTCATGACATAGCACCACACTGTGCACACACACACACACACACACACACAAAGCATTATGTACAGACAATGCAGAGGATGTACACCTCCAATGAATACGTCCAATGTCGCAAGTTTTGTTGCATATGATGTTGTCGCTTCACACCCCGGGGCCCTCTCACTGTCAACACATATCCACACTGCTGTCTGGCAGCTCTTGATTAAATATTCAAGTGATCCACTGATAAATATGTATGCTTTTATGGGTTCAATATTCAGTGTGTGTGAATGTATGTGCATGGATGCTTTCTATATGTGAAAACACACGATTGTCCACACACGTGCAATCGGGTTCACACGCTGCCTGCAGGCTACTGTGCGTACTGTCAATTGACTAATTTAATAGTTTTCGATGTTTTTTTTTTTTTTAAGTCATGCATGAACGCTGCCTTTCCTCAGCGCTCTTTGTCTACACTCTACTGACCCCGCTCAACACATCAGCGTTCTCAAAGCCTGCATCAAGATACAAATTTGGGCAACTGTAAAGTTTAAACTGGGTCTCCACTTCAGGGGAGATATCATCTGCAATGAGGTTAGCAAGTAGGCTTAATAAAATACTCCAGGCTAATATGCTGCAGCACAGGATTTTTTTTTTTTTTTCTTTTTAAATCAATTTAAATTACGTGCCTTTCAGAGAAAATGTCCTGCTCACTTATGGATTTATTTCTGTCATCTGGGGATATTAAGTACTATATGCTCTACATATCACAGCATAGCAATATGTAAGGTTTAAATGCTCTGAAGTTCTAGAAAATGGGATAAATGAGATTGAAAAAAAAAAGTACTATATCCATAATTTCTTTGTTTTTTCAATCTAATGACATTACATCTTGTACGGAGAACAGAAACGGGAATTAGTTTTAGTGTCTTTTAACTACCAGTGTGAGCGAGACAATGTAAAACTTAAGGCAACTCCATCAAGTCATGATCATCAATTTGGAGTATTTGAATTCTGTGAATGAAGATATCTCAACAATGTTTCCTTAGGCATCAATATGATGGTCAGCAATTGAACATGATGGGACCCACTGACATTAGTGAAAGAAAAATAATCTTTCTCAGGTTTCTCATTTTAAAGGGCTCAAAAGTTAAAGATAACAGGGAGACTTTGGCCTGATGGTGTCACTAGAGGGACCGGTGAACTTTGGTGAACATTTCCTAAGTGCAATTACGGCTTTTGTATCTGCTGAGCGGAACGATGGACTAATGGGGCATTGGAGAAATTGTATCCACTGTGCCGGACTGACCATTACCGATGTGACAGCGGATATTTTGACCCATCACAACTGGAAAAACACGAGTGCAACCAATCATTTTAATGATGGCTCCATTCCATTTAGATGTGCCAGTAGGCCATGATGGTGAGTCAGCATGCACAGTGGCTAAATCCACGGGAGCGAAACACCTGCAGTAAATGGAAAGCGACCATCATTAGTTTTATTACATTCACACCTTTGGCATCTTTGACAAGTCCAACAACTGCCATGAGAAAAGTGCATTTTTCAGAGCAAAAGAGGCACAGAGCCTGCAAAGACATTTGAGCTGAAAATATTATTTGTTATATCAACTAGTTGATTGAAGGAAAATCTTAACAGCATCAATTGCCAAAAAAAAAAAAAAAAAAAAAATCACCAGTTCTAGCCTCTCAAAATGTGAATATTAGGTGCTATTCTTTTCTTTTCTATGATGTTAAAGGGAATGCTTTACTTTCTACTTTTGGAAAATATGATAAGCATTTCTCACTATTTTGTGAAATGTTATAGACCGAACAATAAAATCGATTAATCCAGAAAATAACTGGCGGATTAAGCAATGATGAAAATTATTATTATGTATATTATTTGCAGCCTGAATAACATTATGCCATCAACACACTCGTACTTGACTTCATAGAGAATTTCAGGCTGCTATATTCGACTGTGTGAAGAGTAAAGAGGCGTAAAAGTAGAGCAAGAAGAATAAAAGTTGGAAAACACTCAGCAAACCCGGTCCTTGTCTCATCACCTTGAAAGTTCATCTCGTGACTTACGAGAGGGGTGCAGAGCAGCGGCCCATTAAAGCCATGACATTTCAATAATTGCCTCTAATCCCAGCATCACAGAGAGAGCCACAGTGCCACCCACTTGCACCCACATTGATGCTCAATGATTAATGCCCCAAACATACACTTGACCTCCCACTCTCCAACAGACACTTGACCCCCACCCACATACACACACATGTACACAGACAAACATTAGACTTTTAGATAAACACGTGCATCCTCTGTGTGTGTGTGTGTGTGTCTGCACATGTCTGGCTGCACATATTGATGTCTTACAAACACACACCATATCATTATGCCTTCCTTTATACACTGACTCTCCAGTCATTTATTTTTGTTTTCTTTTTTTTTACCCAGACATGTATGGCTGCATTGGGCTGCTAACCATTAGTGGCTTGGCTGGTATTAGACATGGCACCTTCCCTAGATTCACCTGGACTATTACATCCATAATTTCATAGAGGGAGACACTAATGCAGCTAACAAGAAGAGCGTAAGTAGGCAGAAAGATGTCAGGGGAAAAGCAGTTGGCTGGTTTATTATACCTATATGAAAGCTCTATCCTTATCTGTAATTGTATATCTGGATTACACTACAAGGATAAGCAAGGATAACATTTTTTTTGGGTCCCTTTGGACACCTACCTACGCCTTTCTACCTTTCTTTCATGATTTCTTTGCTATTCAGATGTTCAAAGGCACTGATTGAGTCTTTTTGACCCCTGTTGTAAACATGTTGATTTGGCTCTGGCAATTGCAATCTTTGTCTGGCTCAGCTGCAGGGGGGGAAAAAAAGGAAATTCTCAAGCTCTCGGAATTGGGAACTGATCAATTCACCGGATTCAGTGCTGAAATGTGTTTGTTTTTTTTTTTTATCTATAACTGTAAAAATCTCCATTGCAGGAATTGATTTTCACAAACACAATACAGATGAGCTCGGCTGGGCTGAATTATATGTTATAGGCTTAGAATGTTAAGCAGCATTACAAAGAAACACACAGGGAACATGATGTGTTATGCACTTTAATCATGCACAGGAGACAGATCCGCTGTGTTCTACAAAAGGCAGGAAGGTATGACTATGCAGAGTGTGTGTGTGTGCACATATGTGTGTGGGTGTGTGTATATGCAGAGTCAGAAAGAGTGAAAATCAGAGAGTGACAGGGAAAAAAAAAAAGAAAAAAGAAAAAAAAGAACACGAGACGGAGCAGCCTAGCAGTCCTAAAGCAGCTTTTATTGAACACTAAGAAGGGAGTATAGAATGATGAACATCCAGGCTGCTCTTTTCACATTGAGGAAATTGCATTTGGGAATATTGAGCTGGCTGGTATGATGAAGTACACAACCTCTCCTTCACACACACACGCAAGTGCACACAATCTTATACGGTACCACGTATTAGCGGTGCAGAAAAGATCATATTTACAGAATCAGAGCTGCGCGCACACATCACACGCACACACACAGGATCTCATTTAGTCCGTGTGCATGGGTTGGATGAGCACTCCATATTACGCTCTACTATTGAAAGAGCGGAAATGAGAATCGCTGCAAACAGAGGGAGAGAGAGGGAGAGAGAGAGAGAGTGAGAGAGAGAGAGGGAAGGGGGGGCAGTGAGAGAACAGGAAGTGGCAGAGAAAGAGAGACAGAATACAGGAGTGAGGAATGAATGAGTGAATGAAAAAGGGAAAGAATGAAAAGGCAGAGAGAGCAGGTAAAAAAAAAAGAGGGAGTCATCCTCCACTTGCACTATGGCTGTTATTTCAGAGGCTGTTGCTGATAATGTTGGCTACAATTCATCCCAGTGTGAAAGGACACATCGGGATTATTTTCCAGATAAAAAAAAAAGGAAGAAAAAAAAAACATTATTCTGATCAGTTTGCAGCAGATGGAGTCAACAGGTTCCATACAAATGGCAAGCGGACAGATCATTAACCAGGACTGCTGACTCCATCAAAAAGAGGGAGCAATGACAAGCTAACCAGCACCATCACATTAGCGAAGCAGGGCAAGGCTGCATTGTATAGGGAGGGCTGTGAATCCTCAAGTTGGGTGAGAATGTAAAATTGGAAGCACTGAGAGGTAATCTGTACAAATAAGGACATTTTACTGTATCGAGGTTACACCTGTGTAGGCCGAAAAATGTCAGTGTATCTGTGTAGAGACTATACAAATGCACACATTATGATTCAGTAAAATGTTGGACAGCAGTGGGTATTCACATTCTACGTGCACACTCACGCACACACACAATGAAACGTCTCCTGTACAGTTGAAGAGCTTATTTATGTTTACATAAATGCTGCAATGACAGAGATATAAATTACAAAGAGAGCTGTCAGTTACGTACTGTACGCGCTTGACTAGCAATTACTTCTATACAGAGAGCAACAAAGGCAGACAGCAAAGTAAAATACAATCAGTCTTTCACACACATTCAGATACTCATGCTCGCTCGCTCACTCGCGCGTGCACACACTCACGCGAACGCACTCACGCGAACACACACGGGTCACGGAAAAGTGGCTGTCACTGTGATTGGTTCCTGCTGCCGAGGGCGAACCCACAATAGCCAATTATCTGTCATTATACACCACAGCAGCTCTTGCGGGCTGGATGCCTCTGCATGTGTCTGTGTGCACATGTGTATATGTGCATGTATGTGTATGTGTATGTGTGAGTGTGAGTGTGTGTGTGTGTGTGTGTGTGTCATAGTGGGAGAGATTGGCAAATTGCTAGTTATATATTTCAGTATGCTGAAAGAAGAGAGGAGAAATGTAGAGGAGGAGGCGGGCGAGAGGGGAGCATTTGAGGAGGCCAGGCAGAAATATGCAGAGTGAATATAAAAGGAAGCGAAGGAGAGATTGATGATTATATTTGACAGTTGTAGAGAAGATGGGATCACGGGGAGCCACAGACCTCCAGTGAGCTGCGTGCTGATGACAGATGTCTGGTGACCAAGACATGCCTGATGCAGCAGGGCCAAAGCATGGATGGCCACAGATTGAGGCACTCAGTCAGCGTTTGACTAGTGCTCCATCATATGAGCAGCGTGTGATCAAGCTGTGA
The DNA here is from genome assembly GCF_021018895.1 of Seriola aureovittata. NCBI lineage: Eukaryota > Metazoa > Chordata > Actinopteri > Carangiformes > Carangidae > Seriola > Seriola aureovittata. Next base: position 16,189,463 of record NC_079366.1, read on the forward strand.
CCGGTGTGTGGACAGATTTTGAAACATTATATGACTAGTATCACTTTGCATTTCAGCTACAAGAACACACAGTATAGGGCCCATGTGCAGCGATATCTGCTCCGATTCACAGCACTGCGTCGCTTTCATCGACTGGGCAATTTGCTCAAATTAACAAGGCGAGTAGTGGAGAGGTGAATTGTTCCCTCTCATTTTCTCATGATGTGGGTGTGCATGTATGTGTTCACCACACTCAGCTTTATGATATGGTTTACGGTTAGGTAGAAAGCCCCTTAGCTGTTATGGAAGCTAATCTGACCGCAGTGATGGCAGAAAGCAGCTATAACAATTAGAGGTGGAAATTTAACCATTTTTCAGTCTTAACTATAGAATTAATTTGTTTTTGCCAAGCGGAGTTTGAATAGAGTCTAATGAAGAGGGGGTAGCGATGGCAGTCAATTTCATTTTGAAGGCAGCGATTGGAAAAAAAGAAGAGTGTGTTGGTCTGACAGTACAAGCTGAGCCCAGTCACAATCACAAAATAATTTTCAATTATTTGAATCTTTTGACCTGGCTCTGAATTATCCATCGTTAAGTCTTTCTTGCAGCCACCCTGATACAATGTCAATTTTTGTTGGGGTGATGTACAGTGCTGCTCAACACATTATAAAATTGTATTACAAACGATCTCCGACCTCGCTTTGAACATTTTTAATTTACCAAAGAAATGAGAACTGTTGACAATGAGTCATGTGATTATCCAGAGTAAAAAGTCACTAGAAAGAAAAGTTTGTGTTGAAGTTTTAAAAACATAAATTTTCAACGCTGTAAATTCACCTCCACTATTTCAAGGTGACGGCTGAAGTTTCAAACAAGAAAAAATTTCAGATACCACAAATCCTCAGCATATAAAACTGAAAATATGTGTGATACATTAACTGTTATTTGGGTGAACTGCACCTTTAATATATAAAAGAGGTTACAAGTAGATAATATTGCCCTATGTAGATTCTAGATATAATTAATTACTTCTTAATCCTCTTTGTCTCCTGTGGGATATGATGCCTCAATGAGCACCCTACATTGTTCCCTCTCCTTGGTAAGATGTTGCCTCAACACGAGCTAATCTTGACAAGCTCGTCTGTCACAGTAATAGGACTTTTTGGTCTTCCATGTTTTCTTTTTGATGGGAATCAATCGCAGCAGAAGCTTTGGCTGTGATAGCCCAGCCACCGCGGTCACCTAAGCCTTATTTCATTGACGACGTTATTGCTACTGTTATACAGATGGACCTTTCTTTCAGGCGACGCTAGTGGCATGGCTCTGGGGATGGCTGCGTCAGTCCCTCCAATTTGTCCCAGACTGAAATATTTCAACAACTACTGGATGGATTGTCATGGAATTGCATACAGACATTACTGTTACCCAGCAGGATGAATCCTCCTGGTGATCCCCCTAGCTTTTCCACTAATGCAATGGGGTTGACATTTTGGTTTTGAGAGTGAATTATCTTTATCCAACTATTGGATGAATTACCTATAAAATTGGTTCAGTCACTTGTGTACCCATAGGGATGAACAAAAATCACTTGGTAATCCTTAAACTTTTTTTTTTAAATCTGTGTCATCATCAGGTCACAGTTTCATTCCATCCAACACTTTGGTTCAACAGGTCACATCCCCATTAGCTCCAGTTGTGACTTACTTTGCTTTAACCAATGTTCCATAAAAGTCCTGCATCCTGCTTTGCTTGCAGATGAGGTTGCCAAAATAGGTGAAACAAACTCACATGGCTCACTGTTTATTAAAAGTGATGCTGGAGGTGTTTTGTTTGCTTGGTGAAGTGTTATGGTTTTTGTGTCTTGAGTATGGTAGATTAGAATCCGTATATAAGACAAACATTTCAACCTCACAATTTTACACCTTTTTGTAGTTCTCTCGGTCATTCAATCGAAAACTGAAATTCATGAATCTTCAGGAAAATACTTCCCGTACCAGACGTGAAATCTCAGTAGCTTTCAGGTGCTGCCGTTCAGGTTCAATAATTGATTGTGGGAACCCTATTGAACTGTCTTCCTATTTAAGACTGAATAATGCTCAGTCACGACGCATGAACCTAAGTCATCATAACATCCACCTCAGAATAAATCCATCTTACTGTACATTCTTAATACATATCAAGTGTGTGTGTGTGTTTATGAAGTATGACACTGATCTGTCTCTGCCTGTTTTACAGCTATGCTTCCATAATCCCCATCCTAATCCACTGCCTGTGTGTGTGTGTATCTGTGCGTGTATCCATGAGTGTGTGTTTGTGTGAGTTGTCTCTTCATGTCTGTGTATGTAAGGCACGGTATTTAAGCTTTTGCCTTTCAGAGGGCCTCTATTTCCCACGCCTTCCACACTATATGTAATACCATAGATAGCCCTCCAGTCACCCAATCCTCTCCATCGAACCACTCAACACAATGGCCTGGACAGAATCACTCTGCACTCCACCGTCAATATCTCCATTACCATTTCAGTCAACAGAGTAAACACAGTGAAAATTGAATGGTTATGGGTAACATTACTTTTAAATGAGCTGATGAAATGGGTGCAGTGATGATGGGAGAGAGGGCAGAGAGTGGTTGAGATGGAGAGAGGTGAATATGTCAGTGCAACTAAAGGATAAAACAGCAGAACAACAAATCAAAGTTACTTCCAACCCAATCTTCCCTTTTTTTTCCCCCCATCGTCATGTCCTTATTACAATGTGGGGATGCTTTTCCATTATCATCTTAAGGCTTGTTGACCAGCTGCAAGTCCAGAATTACATTTTGTATAAACTGTTTGCTCTTAGAACTGATTCAGTTTCCCTCTTACAGCCACTATTTCTAATGCAGAACGTTGTTTTTCCTTTTTCTTCTCTTTTTCTTAACATTGTGTAACTTACACAGTTTAGCAGTGGTTCCCAACTTGGGGGTCTGGACCCTTACAAGGGGTCGCAAGATAAACATGAGGTGATTAAATTATTCAGAAACAATAAAAATATATGTCTGATACACAAAAAGGATTACAGACTTTTTCCATCACTAAAAATCTTTTCATCATAAGAGGTCACCTGGTTGTACACTCTAATCTTTTCAAGAGTAACTTAACAACCCATGAACATCTTATTTTTGCCGACCCCAACAGGTTTAACAACTCACATTGTTGCGGTGATGCACAGGTGGACTCCAGAACCCTGTGGCATCGCTGTTGGGTTGTGTATGTGCAGGTGCAACCCAGCACATTTTCTGATCACAACCATTAGTGATGGTGGTGATGAAACAGGCTTGAAACTTTCAACTAGAGAAGGAGGGAACCACAGCATCTCAGCCTGGCGCTAGGTTACGCTTTAAGTATATTTTTGGTCATTTTTAGGAATTTACTTGAGAGCAGCCAGTAGAGACAGACAGGAAGTATTCAGATTCAGATTCAGAAGAAAGAAAGAAAGAAAGAAAGAAAGGAAGAAAGAAAGAAAGAAAGAAAAGAAAGAAAGAAAGAAAGAAAGAGATCATGTCTCCTCAGTGTTTAAGAATGGTGCTTGATGATGAATAGAGAGAGGAATAAGAGGTTGATGAGTGGGACCCTCAGCAATGATAATCCCATTAGCACTGTACTGTATGTTAAGCTCTCCACTAATGACTGATGTGTGTGTATGTGTGCATGTGTGCATGTGTGTCACATGTGTAGGCGCGCACAGAGTGTGTGTGCATGTGTGTATGTGTATGTGTGTGTGTGTGTTCGACTAAGTCCTTTTCGGACCATCCTAATTATCAGATGTGACTCACGTGAGGGTAATTACAGCCTCTGAGACAGAGGGAACAAGGCTACGAATGACCCAGAAATCTACAGTCTAATGAAGCGATAAGACACACACACACACACACACACACACACACACACACACACACACACACACACACACACACACACACTCTTTCTCTGTCTTTTTCTCATACTTACCTCACACAGAGAGACAGGGACAGTGTGGGAGAGAGAAAGAAACAGTCAAAAAGACAGAAAGGGGAACAATGTTTCCCTCAGATGACATTAGAGAGAGTAGAGAGATTTGGGAGGAGCTGTCAAAAGACGCTCTGTCAAGCGGCTTCAAGCTCAGCCCTCTTTCTAGTATGAACTAATCTGGCTGCTCTCTGTTCTCTGTCATATCTGGCCACAGCTCCAGAGCACTGTGGTCCGCTTCCACAGGCGCGGATTAAGCTTGGCTACCCGAGACTAAATTCTCTATTGAAGAATCATCTAGGTGTAATCCCTGTGTGAAGCCAGCCCTGTATGGTACAGCACATTATATCTCTCACAATGACTATTATACACAGAAGGCTGCACACTGAGATACAGGAGACAAGCATGAAGATGGCTCGCTGTATATACTGGTAACAGAGCCTAAGGGTTGTTTTAGATTGTCAGGTAAAATGAGATCAGTTTACTTAAGGTCGCCCTCTGGGAACACATCAACTAATTCTGACAGGTTGTTTTTTTACCTCAGTGATTAAAATATCAACATTTTAATGCACCCGCATATTTCTTTTAATAATCCTGTCTCCTGTTTTTGCATTACATTTAACATTCCCGTTTTCTTGAATTTCATTGATTCTCAGGGAAAAAAAATGTTTCACAGCATTACACCCATATAACGATAATAAGTTAGAAGGGCAAATAAATTAATGTGCCAATCAAACCAAAAAGACACAATAAACTTCTGTTATTTTAAACTTTTCCAATATTTCATTTGAAGTTTTGATATAATTGTGGTTTAAAGTACCAAAATCCCTTTCAGTGTAGTTTTACATCTCCTCTCTACCACTTCTTTCTGGAGCTCAGTCAGCCAATCAGAAGCAAGGCTCAGAGCCTCTGATGCACAGCCAGGCCAACCACATGTGAACACATGGTAGCTGACTGCTGTAGCTTGGTAAAAAAAATAAAACCATAAATACAAATGGCGATGGTCAGTCAGCGTTGAAATCAGCCGAACAGACGGTCAAATTCAGACTAAAATGCTCCAGCTGGATTTGGTGTGTAGCTATACACTGGAGCCGTAGGCCAGGTTCCGGTGCAAATCCCTGAATCATCTGGCGGCTTCGCAGTGACCGTACCAGTGTTGCAGCATCGAGGTCCAATGCAGGGGCGGCGGAGCCAGCGGCCCCTGCATCCAGCTTACTCTCCTCGGCTGCTCAAACCTCCAGGCGGACCAGTACAGTGCCAGTGTGCGTCGAAGCCAGCCAGGGAAGGCTGCATAGCCACAGAATCCGAGACCAGCACCAGGTAGGTGGGTGATTGGGCAGCTGGGACAGCAAGAAGACTACATATATGAAATATGCTTGTCCTGGGCAACAGCTACGGAAACAAACCCATCAAACAGCTAATCCTTTTTTTCGGAGCTCAGACTCAAGGTACTGGCTATCATCCCTTACCTGTGAGTAAGCAAGTTTGCAGTCCACACACACAGCCATAATAACAGCTGGTTATCAGTCCAAGTGACAACAAGACACTCGACACTTAAAACAGCAAGATGAAAATGATTGGTAGAAGAATAGTGTTAAAAGGATTATAACCTTAAGAGTCCTCAGTAGAGACGGAGTAAAAATGTAGCAGACTTCAGATGAACACCAAATCTTCCAAGGCTGGAAGGGTGGGCTGTGCTGGGGGCATAGTTGAGGGCGGTGACTGTTTTGTTGTGACATTACAAATTTATGGAAGCCCTGACGGCTTGTTCTAAGGCACAGTTTCTGAATAGGGGGCTGTGTGCATTTCTCTGTGGATTTAGCACTTCGATGCTATCAAAGTATTTAGGTTGCACATAGACCTGCTTTATAATCAAAAAAGCATGGAAATCTCACTTTATACAATATGGTACATTTAACAATAACGCTGATGAAAACATCAGGACCATTATTTTACTTCCAAGCAGATTAGATAGACACCATTCATGGAAAATTGTATGTCTATGGGATGCACAACAGCTTCGGTGTACAAAACAAATTGTTTCTATGTTTATATATGAATATGCCAACAAACGCGGCAAACCACAGCAAAAAAGAGGGAATTTTCTGTAATAAGTAGTTACCAGTGGTTCCAGGTGTGCAGATGAGAGGACAGACAATTAGAGATGCATTGATTTAATATGTTGCATCATCACCAGTGCTAACTTCCCCATGTTAATTGCAGCTTCATTGTAAATATCATGATAAAAATTCTGTGTTTCTGTAATCAGTCACATTCACTCTCTCACAGTGGGCCACCAACTCCATCTTTAGTACCATAGCAATTCCGGGCCTTATGTTGCCTTACAGAAAAATTACTCAAATGAGTTACACACTGTGAGGTATACAGACTTTAAGGAGAACAGTGGGATTGCATCTCTGAACCAGCAGATATTCTGAGCTGAGGTATTGGAATTGGTATCAGGAGAGAAAAGTTGAATGAAGTTGAACTACACAAACAAGCTGGACATCATGTGTAGCTTAAGACTCCTTAAAACGAAGCTGCCAGTCATGTCTGATTTATATGCAGTTCAATTTCAAGATTTTTCTCTTCTCAGGTTGTTTCATTTAGCAAACAGTAAAGAAAAAAAAAAATTGTGTAGCAAATCCTGTCAATAATCTCAGGCCCTCTCAGATTTATCTTGCAACCTCTTGTGGAGGTCTTGACCCTCAGGCTGATAACGACTTCCTTAGAAAACAAACAAGAAGTGATGAGCGGAAGCTTGAAGCTTCTTTGTGCTTCAAACCGCACTGTTTCCACAGTCCCTGTGCTCACAAAGGCAGAGGGCATTTCTCTTGCTTGTACCAGTTTGCACAACAGCTCCACTGACGCGTCAATTTAAGTGATAAGTGATACGAAGTGCGACCCACTCATGGTGTTGGTCTGTGAGGCAGAGCAGGTTACCCTCAGCCCACACTCCAGCCACGGTACGATCCCTTTCTCAGTCACACCCAGGCAGACTAAACGTGTGTGTGTGTGTGTACATGATTGACTGTGTGTTTGAGTAAGTTATCTTGATTACAAAAAAAAAAATGGATCAAATTCCTAATTACACAGATGAGTGTCTCCTCAATGCTGCGCTCTTTGTACAGATACACAAACAAACAGACGTCACAAACGTCACACAAACACAACCACTCGCCCACTCACGCACACCAAAACAGCGACAGACACACAAACTCACACACACAAACACACACACAGGCCGGAGGCACCAGGCACTTCATTTCCTATTCCACCCCCTCTCCTCATCCTCGGCACCCTCATATTCCACTCTGGCCTCCCCAACACTCAACCTTCAGTCACTATAGCAACCCCACACAGAGAAACTGGCAGCCAGAAGGCTAATCATGTCATTACAACATCTGTCAGAAAACAGACACTCACCCTCAAACATGTATACAACTAAATACACTGATGCGCCCCCTGCAGCGCTTGGACCCAGATGTCCCTGCATCCAAGCAAACAGATAGAAAAACATCTAAACACACGCATGCACACAGTAAAATAAAGTCAAGCTAAAGATGACTTTCCTACCTTTGTTCATGGTTCATCCTGGAACATGAAGTTGAAAAGTGGGAGCTGAAATAGAAGAGGACAAAATTTTTCATGTTTTTGAACTGTCTGCACACTTGATCTATCAACAAAAAGACATATTGATTGTTTTTTTTCCACTGTTTTCCTTGGCCAGGAAGAATCATTTGCTTGAAAACCTGTCTTGGATGAGACAGAGAGATAGATGAAGGGAGGCCCATTCAGGGATTTGCTGGTAAAAATGGGCCAATCGAGTCTGCTAGAGGAACATGCCTGCTGGGTATGCTGCTCTGCTGCCACCTGTAGACCAGACCTGGTTACTCCACCTTACACAAAGTCTCGGGAAACTGACCTCAGAGCATTCACCCATATACAGCTTATCAACCTGGGGAAAGAGAGACTAGGAAAAAGGAGGGGTAGCTGGGTTGTGTAAAAGTAAGTTACTGCTGCACCAGATAGTTGTAGACCTGCAGTGTTCCACATGATGTCTGATTCAAAATCAATCCCCTCGATAACATCTTACTTCCTTTACTGTACAGTACATGCAACTCCCAGTGAAGCACTACACTTGGCGCAGTGTACTCTGTGCATCATCTAACAATACTTTCAAAGAGTTTGATGAAATCTATTTTTGTTTTTTGAAGTTTGGCGAGGCTTGCCACCAAAATGAGTCACACACACACAAACTCAACTCAAACTCCAGCCGGCATCGGAAAAGGAAAAGTGCCACTCAGAGCAACACACACAGCCTACGTGCAGCCTCTGCATCTTTTAACAAACCAAAGAGGGGGTGAGTGAATGCTTTATATTTAGAATGGTGACGCTATGCGAACTTGAGCGCTAACATGAGAGGAAAGCTCAGCGATGCGTTGGAGAGCTGCATATTCAATAATGTATCAGAGGCAGCGTTTTAAAAACAGCTGGGGATCGCCGCTCTGTCTTGTCCTGTCTGCCAGTCTGTCTCTTTGCATGTCTTTCCTTCACTCTGTCCAGTGCGACGGCAGCAGATTTGCCACTCCTGTGGGGAGCTGATGTTTGGTTAAACTTTCATCCTGTCGAGAGAGTCTTAACTCGCTCTTTCTGTCCCCGAGGATGAGTCTCTCTCTCTCTCTCTGCTTGCTTCGCTGTCTTTATCTGAAGAAAGATCCCGTCCCTTCCTTCTTCTTTTTGTACTATCTCTCTGTGTCTTTCTCAGTGGACATGGCACAGCCTTTTAGGAATATAAATGATACAAAAAATCTTGCCCCGGAACAAATCTGCTATTGAAAGAAAGGGAGGGCTGTATATGTGTGTGAGCATGTGTCCGTTTGAAGGTCATCGAGATAATCAGTGCCTACCTGGTTCAGTACACAGGTCCACTGTGCTGCTTCATCCTTGAGGAATGAAAGAGTAAGAAATCTCCCCAGAATTCTCCTGCAAGAGGGAAGAAGAGATACGGAGAGAAAGTAAAGAGGGTGGGGAAGGGAAGGGAAGGGAAGAGGAAAAGTAGGAAAGGGATTAGGAACAGAGTCTTAGCCTTTTAGAACTCAATGCTCTTAAAGCCAACCCTGGCTTTCAACTAAGTTCCTAGTGTTCGTGGCTGCTACAACGTGCCTTTGCATTGTTGTGTGTGTATATTTATGTTTATGTGCTCCCCGAGTTCAACGGCTGCAACTGAGTTGTTCCAAAAGCAGGTCGGGTCAAATGGACAGCCCCGGCTCAACTCCTATACCGGGGGGGCTTTTAAGGCTTTTATGGCTTCCATGCCAGCTACTTACAAGCCGTACAGGGATGTGAGGGGATGAAGGGGCTGAAAAGCTGGGGTGGGAAAAGCATACAGCACCTCAGTATGATAAGTATACACTCTGACAGATCAAAGGGGTTGCATTAGGACACATGAACACTGGCACAGAGGCGTGTGAAACATTAGCAGAGAGAGACCGTATACACATATGTGCCCTGCGCATACGCACACAGACACACACATCCAGATGTTATCCTCCCATGTTCTGCAACTGCAGTGACCCTGTGTCATTATCCTGAATTCCTTCTGCCATCTATGGAGTGCAGCAGAGCAAACCAAGTCGTAGCAAAATAGAAATCACTTCGCTGGTGGAGTGAAATAAGGATGGGCTCTCAAAGGATCATGGGCAGTTGCAGTTATTTTTGTTATGAAATCCATCCTCTGTTGAACTTTGAGGCCTTAAACAAACAACCTCATGCAGCAGTGCTGTGAATCAGCCACTGTTGAACAGCAGTTGATTTTTTTTTTTTTTTTTAACTTCTTTTAAATTAAAAAAAGAAAGCATATCCAATCTGAGCAGTTATGTCATACTCTAATTCTTATTGTAAGCCCCCAATTTGCAGCAGGCTGTGACAAGTCAGTCAAGATATAATACAGCAAAAATAACATGGAGATTAGTTTACTATTGGCACTGTGAAGATGGTTAGAATGATTCTGTCATTGGCAGACGGAGCACGGTGCCATAAAAAAGAGCCACCACTAGTCTGTGCTGTTACACCGTTCCTGTGTTTGTGCTGCTGACCGACTTACTAAATAAGGACAGAGACGATGATGGCAGCATACATTAACTGCAGGATCTGATGGTGTTAAGATTTAATTGCAAATGAAAACTAGGACATATGTCATTGCTTCTGAATTCCTTGACACTGAGCACCTGCTCTTTTCTGGTCAGAATGGCAACACATCACTCAGTGTAATCAAAAGAAGAATCTGAGGTGTCTTTGCTCAGCTCTGACGATCCGCCCAAGACGTGTAGTAGATTTCAGTGCCACCTTCATAGCTTGCATATACTATGTTTGCACTGTGGCAAATGTATATGTGAACCATGTGTGAAAACTAGTTCACACTTTATTTTCAGTTGATGACACATTCCACCCTGGATTCCTCTCCACTTGCACCATGTTTCTTCTGTAACGATCTGACAATGGCTGGTGAAATCAGTTGGGTGGAGGATTATTATAAGCATCGGTTACCCTTTATTGCGGGCGCCAGTTTTCCTCTCCATCATGTTGTTTTCCTGTTGGGTTTCAGTGCTCCCTGGTTGGAAACCACCTTGTTAGTGAGAATGTGCCTCACCTGTGCTGGCCCAGCAGAAGTAATTAAAGCCTCATGCAGCCTTGTGCAGGAGAGGAAGTGTTTGGAAACTAGATCATTTGGAAAGCTCATGTTGGCGCAAGCAATTTCAGTTTACAGCTCCTGCACAATGAGCTAGGAGAAGTTGTGTTCATCCTGTTTTTGGAGGACATGGCATTACTGTAGTTTCCTCCCAGATTTTGTGTGATAAAGTGGCACCCATGGTGAAAGCCTGTCTGCAAACCCTTTTAGTTGCTTTGAATCTCTGCGAGGACTCTCATGGGAGCCCTTCAGAGCAGCCTTTGAATCCCTTTTATGTTGATGGCTGAAGTGACTATTCAGTGAGAGTTAAAATGTTGATAGTAATTTGAAGGGAATTCAACTTGAGCTGCTTTGCGTGGACATCACCTTATAGGCCTTTGCTGATGGCAGAAAGGATTCTGGGCAAAATAGCATATTATTTAGGTCACAGAAGTGCTTTCACATACCCTGATCACACTATGAACCAAACTACTTCTGCACTGATCTGCACAGCAATGGCCCAGATAATTTTTTTATGTCTAACCCTAACCAGGGCAGCTCAGTGGAACTTGGTTTACTTTGGTTTGACTTCACTCAGCATGTGTGAAATACTCTTCTTAGGTTTCTGTCAACTGGACTCAACATCAAGGCAAGTGGGTAAGCAGGGCATCAGAGTGGGCATCAGATGGCAGTCTCTTAAGCACTACTTTATTAAATGTAGAAAAACAGTAGGGCCATGCATAACACTGACATGATTACCTACAAACTCCGGACACAACCTTCCTCACGCCGCACCTTCTCTTTCGGCCGTGGCAGTTAAGTGTGAAATGTTTCCTGATCAAATACTCGTCAGTAGTATAATTTTCTATGAAAATATATTTCAGCTGCAAAATTGAACCTTGTAAACATGTTTACTCTTTCGAGGTACATATGCAGCATTGATCAAAGTTTGCCAATAATGTTAAGGAGGTTATCGCAGGTCAAGCTGGCAACAGGGGCCCTCAGAGCGGCATGACACAGTTCCGTGTAAACAACTTGAACTTGTTTACAAAGTCTGTGTGTGTGAGTGTCTGACGTTTAAGAGTTTACACAAAGGGATAGGCATCTAATCTGCCCCTGCATGGATGATTTAGCATTTTGAGAGGAGACATGATGCAGAAATGCCTGCATAATTCAAGTGAGCCTTCTCAAGTGACCTTCTTGAGAGCGAATAAGGCCGTAAGTGGATGTGTACGTTCGACTCAGCCAACAACTTGTATGTGAGACGGCAAGATGACAGGGAGACACTGAAGAGACACACAAAGGATAGAACTCCGAGTCACGTTTTAATCCTCGAAACATAAAAAATTAGCTCCACTTAAAACCTAAAGTAGGATAAGAACATCTACATCTGGCATTTTGAGTCGAGTCAGATTACAATGCTCCAGTGTGCCTTCATGTCTTGATTTAACTTTCCAATCGCAAGTGAATTTCTTGGGAGTTAAACCAAAGAGTTGGGTTTTAAATCTCATGTCTCTATTGGCATTTTTGAGGAGACATTTACTCAATGAATGGGAACAATGACAGAAATATGCCAAAAATCACCCAACACACACACACACACACACATGTATGGAGAGAGAGAGAGACAGAGAGAAAATTAGCCCAAAGTTTGTAACCATGTGGATTGCGGATGCACTTAAAAAACAAACAAACTGGACACTTGTTTTGCACAGTGTATGTACGTATTTTCTGCTTGTTTTGAGACCCCCTGAAAACAATACAATACAGCTCATAGTTTATCCTGATATAACACGTTTGATAATAATACAGTATTCCTTATCTTTGGTCCTGTTCTTGTTAAGCTGTTGCGTGAGGCGTTTTTTGCTCCTCTTCTGTCAGGTGGTTGCCATCATGTTTTCAGGTATGCATGTGTGAAAAATGTCTGTGTGTGCAGACCCTCAATTATTGCATGTATAGCAAAGCCTCAGTTGTCCATACACAAGCCTGCAGCTGTCTGCGTATGACCTGAAGTCTGATCGAGGGCTTCAGATGCTTGGGACTTCCTTGTTACCACTTGTGAAGCGTTTTAACTGTGAATTATTTGCTATCGCACAATTCAAAAGGCAGAATTTAAAGCTGCACTCGCCAATATTTTTCTATTAACAATGTGAAATGATTACATGTAAAGTGAAAGGTGTTGCTTGCTGTGACATAACAACCCAACTCTGCAGGTGTCCTACAAAGAGTTTTATGATCTTTCAGCTCATTGTTTCGGTTTAACGGCCCATAACTTTAACTTTTTTGGTTCCGCCTCACCGCTCTACTCAGCATCGTTTACAACAGCAGGTGTTTTCAGTAAACGCTCTGAGAAGCACACTGTATGCTAACAACAAAGCTAGTGACCAGCTGGTAGACATAGTGGAGCATTTAGCAGCAAGGATTTGGTGGCGACCAAAACTGAGCTAAAAAGAAGACTGAATAACTTAAGGTCAACAAGCAAACTGAAGGTCAAGATTGGCTTTTTGTCCAGAAACAAATCATGTATCACAATTCTGTCTGCTCTTGACTGATATTGTGTATATGCACGCCTCTCCCAACACCTTAAAGAATCCTGACTCAGTATTTCACAGTGCTTTGGATAAATCCCTCTCTCACCACTGTATCTGGTGAAAATGAAAAGGTGGGATGGTCCTCTGTAGCTGACAGAAGGGAATTGCATTGGATGTTATTTATCTAGAAGGCTTTACTGCAAAAAAACTGCCGCATAATCTCTACTCTCTGATCTCATATAAACACAGCACTTCCAATGTCAGGTCACAGCATAGTTTAACATCAGCTGAACCCCATGTTCAAACTGAGCTGGGTAGAACTGGACTCAGGTACTATTGTCCCTACAGCTGGAATAGTCTGCAGAAAACCTTGATAGTGAAATCTCCGTTTTCACAGGAGGATTTTAAAAAACTGTATTCAAGTGTGTGAGTCAATTTTCTGTATCTGTCCATATTTAAACTGCATGTTTATTCTTATGCACAGTTCCCTCTGAGATCACAATCTCAACAAGACTACCTGTTTAAATAAAGGATTAAATAAATAAAAAAGATCAGACTTACATTAGGCTAGACCCACTGATCTCAATGAATGCTAATTTTGCTCTGTGTCTGCTGGGTGTTTAAATAGGAAATTATTTATGAACATGTTCACCAAATCAACTTTGTGAGGTGATTATGTGTGACTCTTGTGTTAACAGCTTGTTGCGCTGCCCTCAAGTGGCCAAAAAAATCTGTCGATGCAGGATTAAATGTCGTTAGTTAAATGAAGTTGGTGCGACATTAAAAGAGCACTCCAGTTACACGCTTCCATTCAGTTGGAGAACTTGCACGAGAGAAATTGAAATGCAAAAGTGGGAAAAAGACCTTAACTTTTAGTCAGTCGTGTGGGTCAAGCTCAAAAAAACAAAACATATTCTACATTTCCAGTAATGAAACTTAACAGGGACTTTAGCCTCTACGTAAAAGCCAAGATAACGCTGATGACTTAACAACAAAGCTCCAAAATCACATAACCTTAAAAAGTTGGAGGGCACCAGTCAAGCCATTTAAGTAAGTTGTGTACATTAATGATGGTTCAGAGGTACCGATCTGCTCTATTCAGTCTTGGGGGGCCAAACCGTGCTTGTCCTGGCCCACAATGGTACAGGGAAAAGTGCTGAAATTTAAGGAAGATATTATTTTCATGTTTACTGGTAGGAAGAAAAACTACAGCTGTGGGTGGCTGTGAGCAATCTACAGCATAACAAAATTCCATGTAATGGCAGTGTAATGACACAGCTTGCACAAAAGGTACAAAAATCCCCGCTGTGAAACGGTGTCATGCCTTTGTGAAATAATCCTATATTTTCAAATTCTATTTAACACTACAATGACAAGAAAATCACGATGACTATTCTCCCGAGCAGCAGTTGCTATTGTGTGCTTGGGGTGGCCCTGTAGTCATGGATATATGGTGACAATTCTGAATTATCACTTGGTAGGTGCAACAAATTACTCACTGGTGTCCTACTTTTAAAGACATATTAGACGCTACTGCGCTCGGGGCCAAGAGAACGAATGACTGAGAGAGCGAACGAAGTGAAAGTGTCTACAACACAGAGGGGAAGCAAGAAAAATGAATGGGTGTTATGGGTGTGAGGAGGAGAGAGGGAGATAAGGAGAATTATAGCAAATGAGAAAGGGCAAATGAGATATAAGAGGGAGGAAGAGCTTCCAAAGTGGAGAAACTCTGATAGAGATTTGCCCTGTTCCATCTGCTCAGCTATCATCTTTGAAAGGCAAAATTACACAGTACATCTAATTCCCTTGCCCAGTTAACATCAAATTGTCTCAGCGCTAACATCCTAATTCTTTCACTGGCAGACAATGCGTGCAGCTTTTCTCACTAAGAACTTGCAAAGTTCTGGATTAGAAACACCTGACATTTTTCTCTCCAAGGCGAGCGAGATGGAGCGATAATTTAGGCAGAATAAATAGAGAAAGGTGGCAGAGTGTCACAGAGGTGGCGGCGGGTGAGACCAGCATGACCTGACTCATGCTTATTTCTTGCTTTTTGACAAGATCACAAATGTTAAGGCTGATATTGGATTCCCACGAGTGCTGAATGGGAATGCTGGAGCAGAATTAGAATGGCCACAGAACGACTGCAACGGGCTTCCTAATGAAGCCTCTCAGTCCCTCTGCTAAAGTGACCCATTTTCTCTTTCTCTCTCTTTTCCTTCCCCCCTCGCGCTGATACAGCTGCCCCAAATTCTTCACAGGGAAGAATATGCATAAATTTAATTAAAATGGCTAAAATTATTGGGATAGATTTTTATATCCCCTTTCTCCAAACCATTAGTTGTTGGGTTTGCTTGGACTCTAGTGGGTGAGGAGTCTGACGGGGTCAGTTCTCATTGTCAAGGGAAAATGTCACCATGGAGATGGTAAATTACGATAACAGAAATGAACTTTCACTTTCAAGGACAAGATGGGATTGAAAAGCTGTTTTAACTGTGTATGTGTGTGGTATCAGGACAATTATGGTTTTCTTTGTTCTTTCTTTTTCTTTTTTTCTTTTCTTTTCTTTTTTTTTTTTTTACCAGTACCAAGTACCAATCCTATCATAGTTTTTAACTGAAATGATTTCCTTGTGGCTTTTCTACAAAACTGTTAGACAATTAGGAAGGTGCTTTAAATGCACTTTGAAATGTTTAAATACCCACCAGACTTCGTTGATTTTATTGTTCTGACACAATAGGACTTTTTTAGAAATATTAAAGGGTTTGAGGTTTATAGAGTAGAAGTGCGGGGACTGGTCCAAATTGCAAACCCTTGCAAGATAGCAGGGGATTTTGTTAAATATCTTGCAATTAAAAATTCCCTGGAGCGACTGATTATACAGCACTCAGACACCCACTATGTAAGTGTACAAGGTTGTTAGCTGAACAGAAGATGATCTGTTTCTATGCTTGAAATTTTCTGTGGTTTTCCAGAGGTGCTTATGAACATGATAGGTCTTGGAAAGCCTGAGTGAGTTAAGACGGACAAAACATCAACTCATCTCTGGCTTCACATTTAGTTGAAGTTGTCACATGACACTGTTATGTCTTTTTTTTGCCTTTTCCTCTTGCACGTTTTCGGAGTAATGTGTTACAGTGTTATGTTATTTTTTTTCAGCAATTCGTAGCGTAAGGGATTACAATTTGTAATTGATTTACAATTACTAAGCATTGTAATGCTGCGTGGCAACAACAGAGAGCGAATGTGAAAGCAGAACTTCCCGGTTCTGTTAGAAAAAACACAGCTTCTCTCGACAGTATGTTGTATGTCTAGATAAGGTCAGTAGTTCTTTGAAAAACAAGCCAATATTTTTATGTTATGTTCAATATTTCAGTTTTTTTTAGCAGACTTCAGCATAAACTATTTCCCATATGCCCTAGACCTTTGCGGGCTATGCATCACAGTTTGACGAAGGAGGTGAGTTCATGAGTCAAGGGTTGCGGTTACAGCAGGATAGAGATCAGTAAATGCTATAAAAGTTTTTAGACAGCAAGATTACAACTAAAAAGTTGGAATTATTACTTTAGAAGAGTGTTTTGGCAAATTTTATGGATATGGACAAGACCAAGTTATGATGACGTTATGCTACGTACTTACGAGCTTCTGAGAGGGAAAAAACTGCTCATGTCAGCCTCTGACTTGTAATTCTGAGTCTGAGATATTGGGAATGTTTGATGCCGACATATCTCCCAGTTGGTGTCAAGAAACTATTGGCAGAATGGCTGCAAATGCACCACCTCTGGCAGTTACATTAAAATAAAATCCAACATAGTAATACAATACATCCAGCTAATTTAAAAGGAGATATAAAGATCGTTGATAGAAATGCTGAATGAGAGATTTCATTAGTTACAGCACTGAGTTACAGAAGCTGGAGGAACAGAGGTTGGTGCTGAATGTGACGTCAGGACTTTCTGGCTCTCTATTTAGAAGGGGCTTTTTTTTTTCCTGCTGTATTACTAGGAGTTTGATGGAGGGTTGTTGTCACTTTCGTGTTCAGATGACAGGCCGCTTGATGAGTAATATGCAACAGGTAATTGATTACATTTTTTAAAGTAACCTGACCAGTGCTGTTCTTCATTTAGAATCTCATCACATAAACTATCTATATTATATATAATGTTTGTTTCTTAAATATTTCTACGATCTGAAACTTTGTTGTGGGCTGTTGGTTTTTCTGTGCTGATGGCATTCTGTCTTCACATCAGGAAGGAGGAGCAGATCTTGTCTGCCGCCGCTCCTGTGGCTGCATGAACGTGCAAGTGTGTGTCTGTGTGTGTGTGTGTGTGTGTGTGTGTGTGTGTGTGTGTGTGAGTGTGTGTGTGTGTGTGTGCGTGTGCGCGTGTGTTTGTTTCTTCCTGAGCATCTGCTGTCATCCCGTTGGTGAAAAATGAGGTGCATATAAGTCATTCAGTGAGAGGTAGTCACTAATAGGATAGAGGCTGCTCCTTCTCAGCTACCCAGGCACACACAGACACACACCTAGTGAACACACAGACTGTCTGAGACACTCACACACACATCTCCACAGGAATGAGCTATGGCCTTATTACCCACCTCACTTCCTTGCAGCCGGTGTCCTCCCGTAAAAGCACAACAACACTGTTCCTGTCCTATCTCCTACACATACTCCATCCATCCATCCATAGATCTATCTATCCATCCATCCTTCTGCTCCCTCCTCTTTCTCACATAGCCCCCACCTTTTCATAGGACTTTTTCTCCTTCTACCCCCCACCACCACTTCTTTACCTCCCCTCCTTCCTTCCCTCCAAATTTCTTTTCTCTTTACCTCATTCGCTTCTCTGCTCCCCACCTCCCATCGCCTTCCCTTCCTCGTTTTCTTTGCCACTTCCTTCTCTCCCCACCTCGAGCACCTGATTTCTACCCTGCATTAAAATAGCCTCTTCCGCACCTCTCCCTTCCGCATAGCACCTACCTGATTTACTCAGATCTTTCCCTTCCCCGTACCTCCCCCCTCCTTCCTCTCAGCTCCAATCCTACCTTAACCTGACCCATCCCTTTCCTTCCCTTTCATTTCCTTTCCTCTCCATACTCTTCTAAACTTTCATCATACGCCTCTCCGCTTGATCTATTAATCTCTCTCTGTTCTCTCTCAGTCTTCCTTATCCCCTTGGCTCCTTTCCTCTCTTCCTCTCTCTCCCTCCCTCTCACCCTATTTCCTCCACCTCTCCCAGCAGCTGCTGGTGAAGCTGTCTAGACTGGCAATGAAATGAGGATGGAGCCAGAGAAGAGGTGGATGGGAGACAACACAAGTAGGGGGTGGATGTGCACGAAATAGGAGGATAAGAGGACTAAGAGATACTTACTAGAAGGGGAGTAAAAGGAGATGAGAATGTTTGAGATAAAGTTGATAGAAGAGTGGAGTATATGGCATGAAAGAGAGCAGAGATATTCTAAAAGGGTTCATGATCTAAGGAGGAGCTGTTCAGTTTTCGAAAAAAATTTTTTCTTCTTTTGAATTGTCAGTTTTGTTTGTTTTTGCTGTAAATTGTTTGGCTTCTTACAGAGAACACAACAGCAATCATTTTCAGTGTTTCACTGCTTCACACTCGCTGAACACCTCTGTCCACTCATCTGTCATTTCATTTTTGAATTGTGCCCTATTACTTTCAAGAGATGTGATAAACCTGCCCAATTCACACGTAGTATCAAAGTGAAGAAACGTGATCCAGGGGGACTTTGTCCGTTTCTTCCTGACGAATGACAACATGAATGAATTTTGTGGCATCAACCGTGTCACGGAAGGATAGAGGAAGAAGTGAGTGGAGGAAAAAAAAAAAAGTAAAGAAATGAAGGGCTCAATTGAGTGATGAGGGAAATGAGGACTAAACAGATGCTAGATTACATCTTTATATGACAGATACAAACACACACACACACACACACACAGTTTTGTTTGATGGTCCGCGTGTTTGTGTGGCTCAGTGTATGTGTGTGTGCGCTTGACAGGAGGAGGTGTCCTGTCTATCTGTAACAGGATGTGATAATTAACCTTTCTCCTGCTGAGTGGAGCTATTAAAGCTACGGCTGTAAACGGGTTTAATCACGAACACAACACATTACACAACTTAAAGTGTTTAGAGCAGATGTACACATACAGCGATATTGTGCACTGGACCAGTTCATGCAGGGGTCATCCCGCCTGTCCGTGTCTATCTATATTTATATACGAATCTGCCTACCTGCCTCCCTGTTGATTTGTCCTGTGTGACTGTTTGTCACTCTAACTTTCTATTCATCCCCATTATTTAATCAAGCAGAATTATTCAAACAGGCCCAAAAATGCTATCAGCTGACATCCAGATTCCTCCGATGGCTTATTTTTTTACCTTTTCATCATTTACCTTCCATCTGGCGAGAAGTAACTAAATATGACTGACAGCTAAATGATTTCACAAAATACACACACATGCCAATGGATGAAAACATGCTTTCTGTATGAACAGCAGTGGAGGAAATACTCAGATCATTTACTGAAATAAAAGTGACAATAGCAGACTATAAAATTATCCCCACAAGAAAAAGCCCTGAATTAATTTTTTTCTTAGGTAAAAGAACAGAATAGGCTATTAGCAAAAGAAAAAAAAAAGTACTAAAGTTTGAAAGGTAAAAGTACTTATCATGCAGAACAGGCCCTGACAGTGTCATAACACTATGTCTTTATTTTTGGTGCAGTACTTTAATTTTGCAGTTGGTCAAGTGCTTTATATGGGTAGTTTAATCTGTAATGGAGGTTTTCAAACTGTGAGGCGAACCTCTCCAGGCCCTGCAGTTGCAGCAATGGCTGTGACACACAGCTCATGGAGACAATCAAGGTACTTTAGGCACCTAATTGCAGCAATTTCCATCAAAAGTTGTAGTCCTTCTTGGACTCATTACTCTGAAAACAAAAATTTAACACGGATATTCTTATATTCAGTGTGACTTACAATTTCCGGGGACATCATTATCTCTGATGTCCATCGTGAATGTCCAATCGAAATCATACAAAAGACAGACAGGAACTGCTAATGACTAATTCAGCATACTTTTAATGGTGCCATTTTGCCAAGATGTAAACAAATACAGGCAAAAAAAACAGGGCTCAAATTGCAGCCCACAGCAGAACTTGCTGAATCCAAAGCAACATAATACCTTCTGTTTACATCCCCTAAAGCATTATGGGAACTATAGTTCCAAAACTTAAAACATGATTGTTTAACAAATAGAAGTTAAACAAATAATGATAATAGGAGTCACAAAATCTATTGATATACACTTTTTTTCATGTTACACCATCATCATTTTTTTCGATATTTTTTGTTGCTGAGGCTAAGAATGTCCCATTGACACGAGGGGTTGGGGGATGTAGTTAACATTGCATCATATTTTCAAATTATATAATATGTTTTCTATGCAATATTTTAATTGATTTAGTTATTCAAATTTAGAGGACTGAAAAGTAAACTTTTTCCCTGTAGTTAATGCGAAGTACAAGTATCTCACAGCTGTACTCAAGTGCAATACTTGAGTAAATGTACTCTGTTACCTTCCCCCACTGCTTACAAAGATGCAAGTGCATAGAAAAAGAAACAAAATCAAGCTTCAAGTGAGGGCCAGTGTGGCAGATGGGCCAGCAATAGAGTAACATATGACTTTGTGCCCCCGAGTGAGTCTCCAGTAGCAGTGTGCTGGCCAAACCTTAGCCACTAATGAGGCTCTACACTCAGTCCCAACAGAGCCCACTCCAAACACTGGGAACCAGACACACACACACAAGGAAGGAGACAGAGACTAAGATGTAGACACATGCCCCCGTGTACACATACACACACACACACGTTTGGAGACAAACGTGCACACACACACGTTTTAGCAGAACCTTGGGCACCAAACCAAACAAACACCAAGGGCCACAGTAACATGGCATCTGTGTTTGGTAAAAATGTCGTAGCTACAACTGTGGCACCTTTTATGTCTTAACTTCTTTGGCGGATTGGCATCAGTCTCTGCTTGTCCTCAGTTCTGAGATAGGTGTGGGTGATTTGAACTAAATCCAGCAGTAATTACAGAATCACAGTGTTTTCTCAGTATATCAAATTCAAATGAAGCTTAAAAGCTTTAAAGACTTCTTTAGGCAATTTCTTTAGAAAAAGAAAAAAAAATTGTTCTCTAGCAAACATTTTATGATTTGTGATCATAGCATCTTTCCAGTTATTCTGATGGCAAACATTTTTGTTTGTACCACACTGAGACGTCCTTGTGAAAAAAGATGCAGTCTGTAGTTGCCTTTAGCTATTCATTCTGTTCATGTCTTCAGGTCTGGAATTCAACAAAGTCTGAAGCACTGAAGAATACAATAGCATAGGTGCTAACGTTAAAGGGCCATGCACCCCCCACATGTTTCCACTTATTTGGGTCGATTAGACCTCTGCTGGAAATCATGGCAGCCTCCAACAAAATATTGTAAAAGGTATCAGACAACATAAAAATGTAATTAAATCAGTATATAATATTGTTAAATAGTTCAAATGGAGAAAAAGTAGGAAGTTGTGGGGCTCCATATGTTATGGGTGTGTAGGGCCTCTGAAATTTTTATTCATATTTTTAGTACAATATAACTTTATTTGTTTTATGTAAACATGTAAACAATAATATTGAATTATAATTCAGCTGTATTTTGGGAAACTAGAAAAAAATGATACAAATTTATTTTCACAGGAGGTTGAACACAGATGAGATTGTGTATAATCACAAGACAGTTGGAGATACAAGGTTTCCAACCAATTAAAAAAAAACCACTGCAAGCACAGCACATGGTGTGTTCATGCTCACACTGTACACTCCAGCTGGATAAATTGCACACACACCCTGTATGCCCAACCGCAAGGTCAGGCCCAGCTGTATGGCACTGTGGCACATTTAATTTTCTTTTGAAAGTATTGTGAGTCTGCTGATATTATTACAGAGCATCCCAGCCTGGAAGTAATAAGTTTGAGATATAGTAAAGCTGAACCCTGTGATCCATAAATAAACAATAACCGTGGCCTTGCCTTTTAAAAACTATAAGGCTGTTTTGTTTTTTTTTGCAGGCAAACCCTATTATGAATAAAAGCTTGTGACAGGCAGATTAAGTTGGAGGATTTACTGTACATTATTACTCTTTGTGTGTACTATGCAGAATTGCTATGAAGCTCTTATAATATATCTTATTGATTAAAATTATATACTAACTAATTGCAGGATGCAAATGTCACATGCTGTATTACCTATGGAAGGTGTCTTGCTGATTCACTTCTGTGCATTACTGATCATTGGCTTTACAAGGGGAGTACAGTGGGAGTGCTACTCGGGAGTGTCTCTTTGTTATCTTAACACAATGTTATTGTGTTTCATTGCGCGGGAATGTGAGCCAAATAAATTTTGAGGACGCAGATTGTTTGGTGATACGCACACTGTGCCAAGTGCTGATGGCGTGCTGTGCTTTATTAGTTGAGAATCAGAGGAAAAAAGTACAAGAAAAAGAAAACGCTGAGAAATGAGTGTCTCTTACCTTAAGAATCACTTCAACACGTCAAACTGCAAAGAGAAGGAGCAAAAAAGGGAAGAGACAGAGGAGAGAGGGAGGAACAGGAGGGGACGAGAGAGAAAAAAGAGACTAGAATTAGATTACAATAGGGTGCAATTACAGAACAACAACTTTCCAAGACACTTCACGAGGAGCATGGTGTGACGTAGGGCAAGAGAGATATATAAAAAAAAAAAGGTGCTAAAAAGGATTTCATTTCGGAAGCATGCCTGTCTGCCATGTCTTTCCCCTGTCTTAGGCCACATAATTATCTACACTGCACAGGACTTTAAAGCACACTGAAATATCATTCTTTCTTACACAGATTCAAACGTGTACAATATAATTCCCCAGTCATCCCTGTTAGAAATCTAGACTTCCCAAAAGACAATCACTGATGGAGATATAATCGGCCAACAAAATAAACTGCAATTCATGCAAATCACCTGAGCTCAGTCTAGAGATTTATTTCAGAAAATCATCATTAAATCACAACTGATCTATTATATACCTAATTTATTTCTAGAGTAAAGAAATCCATGAAATGATCATAATCTTAAATTTTGTACATTTCCAGAGCAGGTGGGTTTGACTAACAGCTCCGAATGAGGAGTTTATCTGCATGAGGGAGCAAAGTGAAACAGTTTGTGCAGCACCGAATACCATTTGACAGTTGCATCATGAAAAACAAACAAACAAAACTAAAAGAGGCTGCTCTTAAATCTGCTTTTGAGGGGCTTTTGAAGAGAACTTGAAAACACAATGACTTGTATTTAAGTTGCAGTTCAAACTCTAAGTAGAAGATCATAAGGAACAATGATGAGTTCAGGATTTTACCAATGGACAGAAAAAGGAAGAAAAGTCTGAACCCACAATGTAACTTAATTGATTCAGACGTTTTGGCTTGTGTAATATTTTTATTTTACGTTTTGTCACTGTGGACAACGCTGATATGGAGCATCTCTTGCAAACTTATAATGCATTATTTAGATTTTAAAAAAAGCCTGAGGATGAGTGGGTAGTGACCAAACATAAACCAACTTTAATAACTTAACTTTAATACAAACTAAACTGAATTCCAACTGAAACCTTTTACCAAAATTCAAACCCTAAAGTTTACAAATGAAGGAGTAAGGAGTGACATGACCACACAGTTACTTCTCAGAGAGATGCACATGTATGTGTTGCATACACACTCAAGTCAACCATAAGGCCATGCTTATAATTAAAAAGCATTCATTCACTGTGACCATTTTGGGTTGCTACACTCTCATCGGTTTGTCATACTTTTAGTATTGGTATTTTATCAAGGAGCTTACTTAAGAAAGAGATGGAACACAAACCAATTCATCAGTTTTTTTCACCTGAAATTATGTCAGAAGAACGCGGATACTATTTTTTTAAAAAGGTGCTGACAGAAATGTGTTACACATCTGTGTCGCCACTAGCACACGCACAATACCGCAGGATTTTTGTTTTCTTCAGTCATGACATAATCTTGTCATACTAGGTGAAGATGAAGAGCTTTTTTTTTTCATATTACTGGCATGATATTGTCAGTAATATAGGTTTTGTCAGGGTAATTATTCTTTAAATTTTTCATGAGGGCACATGTTAGATACATTATCTATGGTACATGTGTGGCTTACACAAAATACACTGTAATTAACCTAAGGACAAACAACATGAAACCATATCCATACACTTTAGACACAATCTGAAACCCATGAGTGCACAAACCCACAGACACAGACACACACACACAGACAGACAGACACACACACACACACACACACACACACACACACACACACACACACACACACACACTCACACGCACAGAGCGAGCAGAGTGTTTCATTAGTGAGGAACAGATAGATTACTCTCCCAAAGGAGACATTGACCAAGAGGCCATTGATCCACTGAGCTAAGCCAATCTGTGTGTGTGTGTGTGTGTGTGTGTGTGTGTGTGTGTGAGTAAGTGCGTGTGTGGAAAGTAGCCTACTGATGGAGTCTTTAAGTTGTTAGAGTAAGCACAGTAAATCTAATCCAGTTGTGCTTAATGGGGGAGAGAAAGAAACAGGCTGTTGACATATTCATTAGGTCCAATTACTCTGTCCAATCACTGCCATCTCACTCACTCACCAGGGAGACAGACGAAGAGGGAGCATCAGCAATATTTATGTCTTGGCATATCACCATGAGAAAAGATGGATAGTACTTGAATGGTAAATAAAAAACATATTTATTCCACTTACTGAATGACAACATGGCGCATTTGGAGGCCACTAATATCATTTTGATCTCATTCAAGCCTGGCAGAGTACTGAAGTGTAAATCAATCTGGCTAAAACTGGAATCACTAAATTATACAGTCTTATTGATGATTCAGTAAAGATCGTTAGACTCAGAGGTTGTAATCATGACTTATGGTAATAATGCAGTGACACAGCCATATTAGCCATAACACGCTATTTGTAAACACTAACAATCACAGACAAAATCAAGAAAATGCTATTATTGGTGTGTGTGTGTGTGTGTGTGTGTGTGTGTGTGTGTGTGTGTGTGTGTGTGTGTGTGTGTGTGTGTGTGTGTGTGTGTGTGTGTGTGTGTGTGTGTGTGTGTGTGTCTGCCTGAATGTTTCCCATCTACATGTGTGGGACTTGTAATTAGCTTTCTAGCTTGTTCTCTTACATTGGATGTGAAGGTAATTGGGGCTTTTGGACACTCGCTCTCAATCTCTGTCAGTGTGTGTGCGTGTGTGTGTGTGTTGTAGTGTCTGTATTCTGGAGGATGGCCAAACCATTACTGTGTGCTCAGCCTGCTCTAAAGCAGCTTGTGATTCATTAGTAATGAGTCCATTTGCAAACTAAATGAGTGTTTGAGTGGCGGCACGGCGACGTGTGTGATGATTGTGTCCACTTACTCGACTCGCTGTTGCTCTACTAATTTGTAGCAAACCACACACTCCGTCTCCTTCACACACATATCCAGAATCTGGTTTTAATGTTTGGTAAATGTGAACTATGTCTGCATGTGTATGTGTACGTGTGTGTGTTTGTTCACCGGCATGAGAAGCTCACGTGGTGATAATGAAGTCAGTCAGTTGTGTCATTAATTACTGTTTTACACCTGCTTGTCTCAGCTAATTAAACATGCTGACACACACACACACACACACACACACAACTGTACACACACACTCTCTCACAACATATGCACACACACACACACACACACACACACACACACACACACACACACACACACACACACACATATTTGCATGCACAAAGAAACATGTATTCTATCACACTAAGACTCACACACAAACTTCCAGACAAGTTTTTTTACACCAACGAGTCAAAAATATATTCTCATTTTCACTTTGAGGAAGGTGAGATGGCACTGCTAAACACAGCACGGTTTGGGGATCTCTCTCCCTCTTTTAGTGTCACATACAAGCACGTCTCCATACACCTCCTTCTCCCTTTCTCTCTCTCTCTGTCGTTCTCTCATCCTCACACTCTTTCTTCCTGCACCCAGTACAGTTACCACTGTCTCTTGGTATACTCACACCACTCACACCACACACACTATCTCCCGGTCTTTAAAATCTCTCTCACTGTGTGTGTGTGTATATGTGTGTGTGTGTGTGTGTGTGTGTGTCTCTTCTCCCAGCCCATTTTCTCAAAAAAGGCCACAGCTGCTGCCGGTTTGCTGAATAAAAGATGACAGAGCCATAATATCAGGAGATTACCAGCTAACGAAACAATGATTTTGTCCAATTTAAATAGCGACATCAGTTGCATCACAAGCACTTTGCATGTCAACTGTGATATGATAATGTTTGCAACCAAATGAAAACAGTTTTCATCTGCACAGAGAAACTCCCTGACTCTGTCTCTCCACTTCTTTTGTTCTCTCATTGCCAATCTCTCTCTGTCTCTCTCTCTCTTTCCTCACACATTTACTCTAGTTCTCTTGCCCTCCCGTCTCTCATATATACACACACACACACACACAGAATCACACGCACAAACACACAGAGCACGTACAGCATATGGCTATTTCTCTCCTCTTTGAAGGGTTGCTTTGAAGCTATGGCACCCGTATCGATTGGCGCTCAGATGAGCTCGCCTCGCCAGAGCCCTGCGATTATCTGTCGCTTTATTTCAAACAGAGCGCAAGAGAGGGGGGCTTACACACCCATCACTCACTCACACTCTCACAGTCAGTTATACACTCATACATGAAGTGCGCATACACACACACTCACGCGTCCACACACAAACGGGGATAATGAGATGAGCTTACATGCTGAATCCCGATACTTAAGGCAAGCTGCGCTTCAGAACTGACAAGTGAGTGGTGAATGTTAAGAGAGTGAGGACATAGTGAGAGAAAGAGACTATAAAGTCTGGCAAAGTGATGAAACTTAAGAGAAAAATTTCCGCCTACGGCTCCACTCTGATTTCAAAAAATCTGTTCCTCCATAGGCGCTATGAAAATCAGTTTGGCAAAATGAACATTTAAGCTTGAATGCAAAGTTCATGAGTAAAAGGTTGAGCTCACCAAAACTTTTTTTTTTTAAATAAAAAAATAAAAACAATAAAAATCGAAGATCTCAATAAACAAGGCATGGTCACTGCGGTCTCCTTTTGCAGACTGAAGGGATTATTCAAAGAGGCAATTTCTGCTCCATGCCCATAGGATTAAGACAGAGAGTGAGCCAGGGTGACATGAAATGTTAATGGTCAGCCTGGAGCAGCAGAACTTCATAAGGGACTTGATTTAGAAACTACAGCAGCTTTCAGAACCACTGAACATTGTCACATTACACATAGAGCTGGAAACACACCCATATATACACACACACACACACAGACATACACACACAGACACATGCCGCATTTGATTAAAACCTGGGGCCACACCGCTGAGTTGTTATTGAGAATAAACATTTCCGAGTGTGTAATTCATGTGCTAAAGAGCATCACTCCTGGAAGCTCAAACACAAAACACCAGGAAACACACTGACAGACAGACAGACAGACAGACACACACACACACACACACACACACACACACACACACAAAGATAGTACACAGCTGAACAAACACACGGACATATTGTGACGCCAGCAGAGCTAAACATTTTATAATTACAAACACTCACATGCTGCTCCAATCCCTACCATTATTCCATATGTCAATCACATGGTTTACACTAACAACTTAATGAACCAAGAATGGATATATTCATCGGCTCAGGGTTCAATAAGATACATGTTTGTGATACTTCGGAGAGGGAAGCCCCCTTGGAGGGACTTAATGAGGATACACACACACACACACACACACACACACACGCACACGCACACGCACACGCACACGCACACGCACACACACACACACACCAGATGCAACCACATGATGTGTACACAAACACAGAGGCAAGTGTCTAATTGTGGTATTAAATGTCTGGAAAGAAGTTGCTATGGGTGTTTGCTTATTTACGATGCTGAGGCAAGTTGATCACGAAGCTGACATTTAGTCTGTGTTTAAGAGGACAGACACACACACGCACACACATTGCTTAACACACAAATACTGTTGTGGTTTATGATAAAAAAAAACAACAACAACTGTATGTGAATCTGTTAATAGACACTTCCTGCATTGTGATTATGTGATAATATCATGTTATACGTTGCTGAAGATCTTGTGTTACGAATGTTAAAGGGGCATTTCAGCAATTTACTTCAACACTTTGATAAAGTTGGGAGACTCACAAGAGACATATCACACGAAACGTCAAGGGACCACTGAAGTCCACAAAGGTCTTTAACGTCTACAGACTATCTGCATGGAAATCCATAAATTGTTCAACTGCAAATGGCAACCTGCTGGTGGCAGTCAGGGGATCACCAAAGCCATTAGGGCGCATCATCTGAGGACCATGAATGTCAGTACCAGTATGCAAAAACAGTATGCGCCAATTAAACTGGAAGATGTTGGGATGTTTTTGCTACATGAGTTAAAACTTTGACTTTGAGGAAAAGTGGAGGGACCACGGAAGTGAGTAGGATTCATTCTCTGTAGACCATGAATGTCAGTTCAAAAATGACATGGCAATCCATGCAATAACTGTTGAAACATTTCAGATATGCCGACATTTAATCCCTGCTGTCGATCAAACAAATAGTGACACCTACATTTTATGTGATTTAACCAATAGCATTTCTTTTTATTAAACTTTCCCTGTCTGGTAAATTCAGAGTTTTCAAAGCAGGAGGACATCATCAAGGTCATTCGCTCTGACTAGACAAAGTTCTTTCAGAGCCACAGAGGAGATTATACAACTGTTTTCAAAGGCTGAGTGGGTCCCCACATGACTAGTAAACTGGCCTTTATTAAAAAAAGAAAAAAAAAAAGAAAAGGAGTTTCCCTTTAAGAGATTTGTCTGATGTAATGAAGAAAATGTTGAAAATCAGTTATATTTTACATGTAATTTTGCAAACATTTGACACATCATGAAGTCACAATATTCGAAAAGAATATTTTTATTCGTGTCTTGATATTGCTTTCAACCTTATCAGCCAACTCTATGCATAAAAAGGCTGCGTATATAACATACTGTGCTGTAAAATCATCTTGTTTTATTTTAATCATTCACATTTTCTCAGCTCATATCTTTGTCATATATTTTACACCAACTGTATCTCTCAGGCTCACCCATCACTCACTGATATTTGCCTGATTATGCTTAACCAAGTACATTTTTCTCACAGCTGTTTCTAACCAAACACAGTTTCCTGTCTGGTATGGACATGTGCACTGTACTGTATGTTATTGTACGTATTCTACGTGTGTGTGTGTAAGGATAATTTGTAGCACAGTCAAAAATAAGTACGTGACTGGTAACTCAACACAACACCTGCCACCTATCTGGTTATATAGAGCTCATGGTGTGCATGTCATGTGTACGTGTGTGTGTGTGTGTGTGTGGGTGTGTGTGTGTGTGTGTGTTTGCAAGCACAAGAGCAAAGGAGGTCTAGAGAGGTGAAGTGAGAGATGTCTGGGTGAGTAAGTTTATTAGCTGATGTGGGAGGTTTATGTGCATAAGTGCACCTATGAGAGCCTGAAAGAAATGAAAATGTGTGTATATGTGTGTGTGTGTGTGTGTGTGAGAGAGAGAGAGAGAGAGAGAAAGACAGAGGGAGAGTGTGTATGTGCATGTGTGTGAATGCTTGTGTGTTGAGTGTGTATATTTGAACACTCGTTAGGTCGGTATCCAACCATCGCAATCAGCAGTAATCCTGACTCAGCATCAATAATGACCCCATTAGTCACAAACCCCTACTGGTGCACAGACATGCACACACACAAACCTAAAGAGACACACACACAAACGCACGCACGCACGCACGCACGCACGCACGCACGCACACGCACACACACACAGCGCCAGATGGACACCTCCTCTCATTAGTGTGTATGTGTTGCATTATGAGATATTGTTTTTAAAAGACACCAGAGCTTCACGGATACAACATGTAATGTAAAAACCATCGGCGCATCTCATCTTCCATTAACAGCAGCTGCTTGGACAGATCAGTCGTCTTCACACCACTGCCAATGCATTTGATAAGCTGGACTGATTTTAAAAAATGTGTAATATGTGTGATTTCAAAACTGTCATTGCAGCTGAGTTGGGGAGACTTATTTTGTTGTTGGTGAATTTCAGAAAGGTCAGTTCTTATGGTAAAACTCATCCAAGAAAATTGGATTTCAAGAGAAAACAGCATCGGCTTTTCTCCAAATTCAAATTGAACTTCAACATTTTAAAATAATCATGAATATAAATGCTTGTGCTTTTTGAATTCTATAGCAAAACAGTATGTTGTGCAAAAATTCCATCTCTCATTAAGTATGCACAAATCTACCCTTTGGTTTGATCTTGTCTTTCAATAGATGTATTAAGCTATACGCATGCATAAATTAAGGTTTTCACTTGACCTTCACACTGTAAGGCAAAAAACAGTATATCTGCAAGGACACGAGGAGTGATTATGTACACACACACACACATACACACACACACACACACACACACACACACACACACACATATATATATATATATATATATATACACACACAGCGGTTTCAGAGTGAATTTCGAGATATAATACAACTCCATAAACACTATGAGATTCAGCTGAATGCTTTGGAAAAAAGTCAACCTTAAGTCAACAAATGAATGAAAACATACATGTAAACTAGCGGTGCCACAATATATCGGTACGATAACCACAATATTCAAAAAATTAAATATTGATATTGCGTTAATAATACATGTATGATAATATGATGGCAGATGTTAGGCTTTGTGGATACCAGTTTATCTGGTTGCCTTTTCACCATTCATCAATTAAGTGTAATTGTTCTTTTTGGACATTTTGGTAGAGTTATGGTTACATGTCTCTCCACCTCCATATTCAGATCAAGTAATTCTTTTGCCAAAAAAAGAAACAAAACATACAATAAACAAAGTAAATATGAATTTGACTGATAACATTATTTTTTCAAATTTTCTACAGATATTGTGATAATATTGTTATTGTGAATTCTTTTGGCAATGATAATCAAGTAGTGAAAATCTGATATTGTGACTAGGGCACAGCAATATGACTTCAAATATCAATATCACGATTATTTCATACTTTTACCTCGATTATGATTAATGAATAATTATTTTGGCACTTATCGGTCTCTGTCTCTTTATTTGAGCCATGCACTCTTCATATTCGGCAATGTGATCGTGCGTAATGTGATTAAACAAATTGGCAGTGTTTGTCACTATCAACTATTGAACTATTTTTCACATTATTATTTTTGTGTTCACATTATTATTTTTGTTTTGACTATTGTTATTGGATTTGTTTGTTTTTCAGTTTACTTTGTTGTGTTACTCGCACATGTTCGAAATAAAAAAACTAAACTAAACTAAACTAAACTATCAATGTTGCATTCACCACTGACTGGTAGTTGTTATTGATAAGGCCGCATCCACAAGTCTTTGTTTCTGCCCGTCCAGACTACAGACTTTTTTTTTTAACTAAAATGGGTCCAGCAGTGTTTTCAAAAGTTTCAGTTTTTGGGGCTTGAAAACTCCAGAGTAATGTGGACACCACTCGTAAACATAGCAAAAGTGATGCATTTTAAAACTAAAATGTATCAGTGTGGACATAGCCTGTTTGCGCTCGTTTCATCCACATCGCCAACTTTACTTCGACTGAACGCTCACTATCGTTAGTTGGACGGGGTGGGGGCACGTGATGGAACACAAGGTATTTTTAACAAGGGGACAGTTCATGAACACACAGATTGGGGAACGTATTAACTGAATTAACCATCATGAGCAAGATTAAGTTGGTGAGAGATTCTAAATATTGGCTTTGATACCTTTTTGGATAATTGCCCAGCCCCAATCGTGACAGCCCTACGTAGAAGAATAAAATGAAATTCCCTCCTTGTATTACATGTATATGAATAAAAGTACTGTACATTTTTGACACTGTTACGCTAATGCTGTTATCTCACTGAGACCCAGAAAAATATACATACAGCACTTCAGTCTGGAGTGTGAGTGACTGTGAGAGGTCAGGATACACTGCGGAGGCCACACTGTTATCATCCCTCTATCAAAGAACACTGATATGTGTGTGTATGAGTATTTAAATGTGTGTATACAATTTTATGCATGTGATAGGTAATGCTAATGCACAGTGTTTTATGACATTCCTTTTTTGTTTGGGTAAAAACACGGAAAAAGAAAGTGAGAGGGGAAGAGAGAAAAAAGGATTCATTCAAAAAATAGCTACATGTGCATGAACCTATAAACATACACATAACATAAATATACAGACAAATACACACATGCATGCCCACATCTACTCACATACAGTCTGTAAGCTGTCTGAAAGCTGTACTGCTGACAGTGTAAAGGTCAAAGGTCATAAGTCAAAGGTTAAGATCCAGTCAGCAAGAGTGGACCCCACAGGAGACCTCACCTCTGCTAGACCCCGTCTTCAAGTGTGTGTGTATGTCTGCTGATAGTGTGTATGTGTGTGCAGACACATCTACGCCATATTCCCTACCATGTAAGGATGTGTGTGTCTATCACAAAGCACACAGTAGGTATGTAATCCCCACTTTATGTGACTGTGCATGCCTGTTTTATGTGCATGTGTGTGTGTGTGTGTGTATGTGACCCCGTGCCCTACATCCTGACAGGAAGAGCCAGCGGGCTAAGAGGGGAGCGCTGTACCCCGAGGTGTCAATCACAGATTGAGATTGACAGACGAGTTAGCTAACGCTGCTCTCACATTCACCCACACACTCTCCCTCTCAGGACTACACTCTGTCACTCTCTCAGCCTGGATGTCTTTCACTCTCTTTCTGTCTCTGTCTGCTCTCTGGTTCCTCTTTGTCTCTGTGCTGTGTCGCTCACCCCCCCCCATCTCTCTTTTCTGTCTGTCTCACAGCCCGTGTCTGTACATCCATGTGCTGTTTGCAGTTTGTCAATTTACCCCCGTTCTCTTTCTCTCTATCTCCCAGCCAGTCTCTCCTCTTTTTCTCTGACAGATGGGTGCCTCAGACCATTTCTATTTCTGCTCTCTCTCTCTCTCTCTCTCTCAATACATCTCCTGTCTTTAGTTTTCTAGCTTTCTCCACAGCACATGATGCAGTCATTCATGCATGCACACACGTTTACTGTGTGTGTGTTGAACATCTCTGTCTGTGTGTTTTTGTTTGGTTGTCCTTGTGATATCAAATTTGAGATTTCTGGTTAACTTGGACATTCGTGCTTTTCATCGCAACAGGGAAAATAAAATGATAACATATTGGATATGGTGGTTTACACAAACAAAAAGATGTCAAGATACATATTAACATTAAATTGTTGCTAACAGAGATACATACACAATTTTATCCTATATTAAAATTTGTGCTGGATTCATGTCAGGCTCGGTTTGTGGGTAATGTTTAGTTAAACCAAAAACAACCAAAAAACTGCAGAACTGCTTTCATTACAAACATTGAGAGGACTGTTAAAAATAGAAAAAGGAATACTTAATCAAAAATAATAAATTGACTTAAGAAAGTGTTTGAGTTCCAAGTGAGACTGGTGGATAACTTCATATTTTCTGGGGGAAACTCGATCCTGTGATTGCAGCTCTCTGCTTTGCCTGAGAGTCCTCACATTATCCTGATATATGAATACTTAATGCAAAGTTTTGGTATTAACGCAAATATTTAACCATCATTTACCATTCTCATACTATATCTGTGAAAATAGTGTTCATTGTAAACAGGAGCATTCAGAAGATGAGCCATGTTTTAATGACATGAGGTGTCCAGATTGTGCCAACACTGCTGCCAGCACTGCCGTCACTGACAGACTAACATGGTGTGAACCTGAACACCAGTCATGGAGAGTACAAGCCTGACAATAAATGCATCCTGTGGTGATGACAGGGCTGCATTTAAAAATCAAAAATCACATTGGAAAAACAAGTGATCCTACACACACTGTGTTTCATATAAATTGGTGATTGTGTCCTGTGGTTAACGCAAGATGTTTTGCTGTGCGGTCTATATTATGTTGTGCTATGTAGCAATGTGCTAATTCTATTATTTACCTCGTGAGCGTCTAGACGGAGGAGCTAATTATTGCTGATGTTTAAACTTTGCAGAGTTGTAAAATCCTTCCTCTAAGGAGCATAAACTGCTGTACAGTGTCTTGTTTTGTGATAAAGGTTTTAAAGCTGGACTTCCTGGTTTGTATCTCATCTTCTCACCAGTACCTGTAGCCACACGCCCACACCAATGCAGCCCCTTGATGCAGGGCTATTTTTGGCCATGCAGGATGAGGAGCAGTGGCGCTTTATGAGCGATTTCTTGATAACACAGCTAATATAGATTCATGCACTTAAGCGTGTTACATGAAGCAACTGAAAGCGTAGGTACAGCATGTTTCATTGAATTAAGGTGGAATTTGTATTTGACTAAACTGGGTCTTCTAATATTTTTGGAACTATTGTAGTTTTTTCTAGTCAACCATGTAACTGCTGTAAGTGAAATAGATTGAAGATTAAAATCTAATTTGGTTCCATTAGGCTACATTGATCAAATTGACCACACCCATGAAATAAGTGCATCCTGTCCCTGTTGATTATATTCTACTGAACGATGATGTTAAAAGACACCAATAAAGAGACAGTCCTCACAAGTATGGTACAAGTTGTCTGTGTGCATCTGGCAGTACATGTTCGTCCTTACACTAAGGCAGCCTGGTCTTTGAAGATGCATGTGTGTGTCCTCTTGGGGGCCATTAAAGTGTGTGAATGGTCTGTTAGTGGGTTAAACACACTCACACTGACCCTTCAGCCACAACTTTAACCCGCTCACAAAAGGCCCACAGCGCTTCACTGTAGAGAGAGTTGGTTTTTCAATTGGAATCTGAGATCGGGAAATCTTTCGCATTTATCCAACAAAACGAATTGGTTTTTGGTCAGTGCGAGAGTAAGTTTCACCTGGAACCTGACAGCATGAATTCATTTGTTTGTGTCAGTAATTGAGCAAGTTTTTTACTTCTGTCTGTGTGTGTGTGTGTGTGTGTGTGTGTTTTTGTGTTTGTGTGTGTTGTGTTGTGTTGTGTGTTTGTTTTTATGTTAAGGCGAGGAACAGAGTGAAAGGAGGGAAAGTGAGAAAGTTAGATTTGAGTATAGAAGCCATTCTGTCAAACTATATTCAGAGACTGTTTTAAAAAACATAGGGGAGCCTCCTGTTCTATTCTACACTCTGTTTGCATTTTTCTTCCTCTATCTCATTGTATGGTCTTCCTCCATAATTTCTCTTTCTCATCCCTTTCTTTCTCCCCATCCTCTGATTCCATTTCCCCCACTCTCTCCCGTGTTCATCTCCCTGTATACTGCTCTATCTTCCATCTGCCCCCCCCCTCATCGCTTTCCCTTCGTCTCGACACCTGACAGAGACAGGATCCAGCAGTAAATCTCCTAAAGCACAGTCACACACCATCATTCACACCACAGAGCTAGAGAGAGAGAGAAAAAGAAAAAGAGAGAGAGAGAGAGAGAGAGAGAGAGAGAGAGAGAGAGAGAGAGTGAAGAAAGGCGGGGAGGTGGGAGAGGGAGACACTGAGTGTTAGTTTGCTGAAGAGGAGAACAAAAGATACAAGATAACAAAAAGACAAACAGACACAAAATGGCCTGAGACGCAGGCGGTGGTGAGGGGGGAAACAGACACTGATGGAGGTGCTAAAAGAGTGATGGAAGGGAAGAGACAGTGAGGAAAAGAGATAAAGACACAAGCTTTCACATAACTCACACACACAGTACACGGTAGTCCATCCATGCACATGCACACACACACACACACACACACACGCACACACACACACACACACAGACACAGACACAGACACAGACACACACATAACATTGGCAGGATGAGCAGCATGATTAAGATTCCCCTTGGGCCAGAAGACATCCTTCCTGCCCCAGTGGAGTGGGACACGTTGGGCTAAGCTCCTTGGGCAGAAAGCCTCAACTTATGGAGGACCACCACTCAGCACTCAACGCCTCACTTTAAGCTACGTGCGTGTTCATGCATGTGTCAGCCTGTACAGATATGTGTGCATGTGTGAGCCGATGTCGAAGCGCTATCTCTCACACTGGAGTTGAGTCGTGTTTTTTTCAGATTGTGTCTCTGCTTACGCACGCAAATCCGTCCTCGTGCATGAGTCTTCACTTGAATTCATTTGTCTGTATCCGTGTACTCGGGATTGTGTTGGTGTGTGTTTGTGTGTGTGCGTGCGTGTGTGTGTGTGTGTGTGTGTGTGTGTGTGTGTGTGTGTGTGCGTGTGTGTGTGTGTGTGACAGCGGGCTGGGCAGAGTGTCCATAGCCGGTAGTTTATGGCTGCTGAGGTCTGATTACATTGGTGCGACTGGAGGGGTGAGCAGACTGGTGGTTCTATCTGTCTTCTGTGTGGCTGACTGAACAGACACACAGCGAATGGAGATGGCTCAGCCAGAGACACTTGGCCTGACTCCCAGAGATCTCACAGGGATACAGCCACATAATGGATTCACACAAGAGAACGCACCCAATTCATACTTGATTTGCGACTTCCATGTCTGTCATTGAATCTGATTATTATTTAAGTTGAAAGTGTTGAACCCTGGTCGGCGGGCAGTTGTGAAAAAACACTTCTTCACGTGTAAGTCCATATATTACCACATTCATAATGCTTCGTTTGAATGTGTTTCACTTGTGAAATGATGAATGTGTCCAGCCATCCCCGAAAATCAAGTTAGGATCAAGTCGTTTATATAATAACAATTCATCATTCTGCACTTACCTGACTGTGTTAGCGGGCTGCCAGCATTGCCAGAAGCTGATAACCCCTGATTTGTGCTGCTGATCCCAAAGAACATGACCTGAATGCATTTACTGCTGAATTAAATTCCATACGTCAGTTGCATGGGCGAGTATGCAATATCTCACAAATAAAAGAACTCCCACTGAAATGCACAGGTTTCCTTTCCTGTTCTATAGAGAGTGTAACACCTACAAAACTGTGTATCTATGTATGTTTAACCTCTTATTTTCTTTAGGGCTGCAACTAATGATTACAGTTCAAGATGACATCTCATTTGTATGACCCAAACCCACTAATATTCACTTTACAATTAAGGTAACAATCAAATAATCACATTGGAGAAACTAAATCATTTGGATTTTTTTTTTTTTTTTTTTTTAAATACTCAAAACTTTTAATCGCTTATCAAAACAGTTGCTGGTTAATTTTGTCGATCAACTAATAGATTAATCAATTCACTGCTGCTTTGTTGTTTGTGTTTTTATTAATACAGTAGTGAGATATAATATGGTGGTATTATATTTACAATTTAACATATCATTTTTCATTTACAGTCAAATTTGATGGATGTTTGATTTTTCTTTTTTTTGTAACAACCTTTAGTGCTGTCTCAAGGTCAACAAAAGCCTCCACTGAAGAGAAGCTTTATGTTAAAATTCTGCTCCGCAAAGCTTGGTCAAAATACTTGTTCATACAGCCTGAATAGTGGAAGGCAACCGGGAAAATTCTCAGTTCTCCTGAACTGTTTAATTACTGTATGCTTTAGATTACCAATGTCAGGGTGGATAGTTGGGTAGTGATTACATTTTGGCTGTAATAATGATGGCTTACTGTGTTTGACCCGAGGCAAAATGTTTTAATTCACTGCAACTGTCTGCTACTGTTAAACCTGTCAGCCTGCGCATCACCGGAATCAAAAGATTCGCTTTTAGCTCTATCTGCTGCAATAAATGTATTTTATAAATGTATTTGGCATGGTCCTTAATAAATACATAAATAACTAAACAAATATATAGAATGTGTGTATATATACCGTAGCCTATATATATTGTATATATTTATATACTCTGAAATCGGTATGGTCCTTAAAAAAATCCAGTTTCTGGCTGGTTCTATCTCTATTCTAATTAAGTCAATTCTTTGCTCCATAGAGTCTGATCTTTATATAGAATGAGGCAGTGTTTTAAGGTGTTCCTTGCTTAATGATAACCATGGTGGATTTATATAATACACAGAGGGATAAAGCAGAGGTAGCGTGCTTTATCTTGTGACTGTAAGACTGTGACTGTATGACTGTGCACTAGTAGGAAGCCCAGCGAGAGAGGAAGAAGTGACAGAGAGAAGAGAGGGGGGAGAGGTAGCAATTGGGAAGGGGGTGGGGGGTTGGGATGCGGGGCAGAGAACAGGAGGTTGGATGTTGTTACATTTATTGAGAAGTAGCTAAGCCCTTTGTGCTGTGGGAATTTGAAGACGAGAGAGGAGAAAGGACAAAGATGGGGCCGGTAGATGGGAGAGTGACGTTGTGAAAGATGAGAAATGAGAAAGAAAATAAATAGACATAAAACCCAGAACGACTGTGGGGGTGGGGGGGGAGTCGGAGACACAGAGAGAGAGCTGGAATAGATGGACAGTGATGTATAGGTGTACTGGGCAGTTCAGTACAGTGAGTACGGCACAGGGTTGCTCCCAAGTGTGTACCATGTATGAAATTATAGAGAACAATGTGGCGTAAAGCGATGAGGGAGTCTCAGATGCCTTCTGTTGTTTCTGTTCACTTCCAGTATATCGGAAAGAATCACCTTCAACCAGCCACTACAGTGAGTGTTTGTGTTTGAGAGAGAGTGAGGCAGAGAGAGCGAGAAAAGGAGAGGACAACAGACGTAGGGAGCAAAAGAGAGGAATAAGAGGAAGATAATGACGAGACGAAACTTGTGTGTGTTCGTGTGTGAATGTATGTGTGCATGTGAGTGTGTGTGTATGTAACTTAGCGCATGTGAGTGTGTGAATGTGATTTTATGTGAATCCTAAATGTGGATGAAAACCAAGGCTTTAGGTTTTTAATCAGCCCCATCTGAGCGCTGTATGGGGAGTCTGAGAAGCTTTCATGTAGAGTTTCTCTTTCTCACACTCTCACACATACACACGCGCGCGCGCGCACACGCACACACACGCGCATGCGCATACACACACACACACACACACACACACACAAAGCATCCCCTCATGCCTTCTGTTCTAAATTTACACCAAACATGAGAACAGGAGAAAAGGGGAGGAGGCAAGGAGGAGCGAGGCAAGGTAAGGGAGTGAGGAAGGAGAGTAGCGGAAGAAAGGTGGAGGACATAAGTGTTGAGACAGTGGGTGGAGGAAAACGAAAAGAGTGGAGGGAAAATGCGCAGGACACACGCACGGGAGAAGTGGCAGAGGTGCAGAGAGGCATGAGGAAGAGGCTAATCTAAAAGAGAAACAAAGGAGAGGAGAGGAGCCCAATTTGATTTAGACAGTGGGCAAGAGAGATGGAGAGAGGGAGGGATGGACAGAGTTAGATAGACAGGGAGTGAAGGAGGGAGGAAGGGAGGGAGAAGGACAGTGGTATATTAGTCAAGGTGTCCAGTCTATGTATTGCCTGCTGCGCAATACCACCCCCCTGATTTACTCTGCCGAGTGACTGATGAGAGGGAGGGAGAGAAGGAGGGATGCAGAGATGAAGGGATGAGAGAAGAGGGAGGTCTCGCAACGAGCGTTTAGGCCAAATTAACGGCACCTCATAAATTAGACTAACAGCCAAAGCGGAGGGGCAGGAGGGGAGGGGCTGTGGAAGTCTGTGTGTGTGTGTGTGTGTGTGTGTGTGTGTGTGTGTGTGTAAGTTTATGTGTGTGTAATTGTGTTTCTGTGTACACAAGTAACTATGTGCTGTGCATGTATGTGAATGATGACATGTCAAGAGTAGAGATCGACCGATATGGTTTTTTCAGGGCCGATACCGATACCGATTATTAGTCGTCAAGGAGGCCGATAACCGATATTTGGAGCCGATATTTATTTGCAATAAAAGGGAAAATATTGGCGTGAAAATTTGGAATAATGGAAAAATTCCTCTTAACTTTGTTCAAATGCCTTTAATCATATGTTTATTTAACAGCTTTTCAGATTTGCAACATGTTAAAGTTTTTTTTTTCTTAGACAATAGATATCTTTGTTTTAAAATTCTAACAAAAAATGCAGGGAACTCCCAGGCTCAGCAGCATGTCTTATAAAGTTAAATGAAAACTTAAACAAATAAATAGCTCACTAAAGTTTTCTACAGTAAATAAAGTTTTCCAAAATTTCAATATAACTGAAATGTTAATCTTTCACTTATCTTTGTTTTAAGTTCAAACAAAAACAAAAAGTGCAAGGAGTTCCCAGGGTCAGCAGCATCTCTTATAAAGTTAACTGAAAATTTAAATAAATAAATAAATAGTTCCCTGAAGTTTGCAGTTTGAAGAATGCAGTTCATGTAGGCTTTATGATGCAGTTACATTATGTCTTAAGTCTTGAACAGCAATATCCTGCTCCTCTCTACAAGAAACTATCAAATACAGCTTCAGGACACACTTCATCTAACAATATGTCATTTTCTGCTGCTTGGGATCTCTCAATCAACACAGAAAAAGGTAAAGTACTTGGTAGTTAAACAGCCATTATTGCCCTACAGTTTTCTCTCAGACAGACGGTACTTGCTGTCAGTTTCTGCAGCTTCTCATGTGGCTTACACACACACACACACACACACACACAACACACACACACACACACACACCACACACACACACACACACACACACACACACACACACACACACACACACTATTCACTAGCCATCCCCTCAACGTGCTTCCCTGCAATCTCTCTCTCTCTCTGTGTCTCTCTTTCTCACACACACTTCTTACTTTTATAACTATTTCAGTATCAATATTATCAGTAACCTTGTTTCAAGGGATTAAACACTAAATAGCCTAAAGCATCTTCACTTTAATAATCAGTGTTTATCGTAGGAACAGACAGCTGCCGCCAACGTATTGGGCCTCACAGTAACGTTAGTAGTCGTGAGTTGTAGAGTTTCTCATGTGACTTCCACACAAACACACACTATTCTCTACCATAACAGACAGTCTCCCCATTGCTACAGTCTGCTGAGCATCTAGAGCCGCGGACCGATGGGTTAACGTTACGCTAAAAGCTAACCAGCCTTCACCTCGACGGGCTTCCCTGCAATAAAACCGGACATATCGATATTATCAGCAACCTTGTTTCAAGTGATTAACAGGCACGTCTGGAGGGACTGCGAGCAGCAGAGCTGCCGCTTATGTTTATATAACGTTAATGGGCTCACAGTAATCTTACTAGTAGTTGTGAGTTGTAGAGGACTGGGATTTTTATTACAATTTCGGGAAACTCTGCTGCCTTAACTTACCTTCAAAACAAGTATTTGCTCTCCGGACTTTCTCCACCGTGTGTGTAAGGACTGTTCATGCACAGCTTACACTGCTGATTGGCTGTTACCGTGGCTCTGCTTGTAACCAATCAGATGGTGCTGTGGGTGGGACAATGCTGGCGACAGAGTAGTGACAGCAGACAGAGAGACGCGGCTGCATCAGAGCCAAAATAACCCAGTTTCAAATTGATCTCTTATCGGCTGTCGAATTTTAAAAAAGGCCGATGCCGATATGCGTCAAAATGCTGAATATCGGCGGCGATAATCGGCCCGGCCGATAATCGGTCGATCCCTAGTCAAGAGGGAACAATTTGAACCAGTGCAAACAGATTACTCTCTGATAAAGTAGTGATATCCAACCGCTCACTCATACAAACACAATCTTCCCTTGATTACCACACGTACTGAAGCGTTTTCTCCTGCATGATGCACTCGTAAACGGAAACAGCAGGAAGACTGTACACACTTAGCATGCTGAATTTTGGTTGCCCACCTTTTTCACTCTTGAAATATTGATTTCTATTAAACTTTTCCACCATTGCATATGACGTACAATTTGTGTGAGGTAGAGACGTTTGCCCTTCTGATATGTAAGCCTATCTCTTAAAAAATTATCTTCAGCTTAAAGAAATTTGCATTAGCAAATAAATCTTAAAGGATAAGTAATTGTGCGTAGGCTGTGATTTTTATTTTATTTTATCAACACGATACAGACCCTTTTAGATTGAACTTAAACTGCCCACTGCCAAAGAAAATGTTTAAACTGAAAATATCTGCAAAATGTCACTATCAGTTTATTTCATTTGTTTTCCCTCCAACATTTGCTCCTGGCAACAAAAGCAGTAATATTTTAATGGTTAGGCATAACGAATGTAAAGATTGTGTTGCGTTAAATGCTGAAAAAAGTGACTTAAAAGCACAATTTTAATGGGAGATGGGACTTTGTGCATTGGCTTTTTCAGTATTTCACTGAATCCATGTCTTTTCTCTGACTTAAACCAAAGGGGGCTCTTAACCTAACACCGCACAGCACACAGGACGAACAGAGTCCTGTGCTTTGTGAATCCAACCATCTACCCTGTCCTCCTCCGTGTGACAATGTGGGCAGTATAAGGATGTCACAGTTCATGGATGAGAAAAAAACTGTTGCCACTCCAATTTAATCCAGGCAGCAATTATGTTTCCAACGCAAATTTGGCAAAGCAAATTAGAAGTCTGTGAATGTATTTTGTAGGAGGCAGAGTTATCGTAAGTGAACTTTCAGTTTACACAAGGCTTAATACAATTCTTATTCCCTTTCAGGTTAATACTAAAATAAAGTAACTCAGTCCCTCCATCTTCTCGCTTCATGAATGTTTTCTGTTTCTATTCAAGCTACACGTATCTTAAATCCTCCCTCATAAACGTTATTTATGTTTCTCACTTCACATTCTGAAGAAATGTTAACTCTGTCAGAAGTGCAGGACTTGCCGATCGCTGTGTGATTACAGCAGTGCTTGACACACACACACACACACACACACACACACACACACACACATGCGCGCACACACACACACACACACACACAAATCTTGGCAGTGTAGAGTTGATGCTCAGAGTGATTAAAGTGGCGTGCTTCTGAGTGTGTCACCTGGGTGCTGCTGTATCTTAAATCAGGACAGTGGGGCTCAGATTGGGTATTGACTGGCCCGCAGAAGTCTCCATCCATCACACTGAGAAACGATAGCACAGCGGCAGCCCTGATGTAGCCATATACCACTAATGTTGCTCTCTGGCAGGCTGAGGTGACGTAAGGTTAGGGTTATGGCACGAAGGGTTATTTATGTTGCATGGTAAGCAGGCAGAGAGGCCTGTCTCGTTGGCAGATGTGGACCGACAGGCAAACACGTCTGCGTGTCAAGACATGGATAAACACACGTTCGGAGGCTAATACAAAGGAAAGAGTACCTGTGACAAACACAAGCTGACAGACACATATGCTCAGATCTGCAGCACTTACTGTAAGAGATAAGACTTCCTTTTCTTGTCGCTGTCCTCTTGTCTCTCACTCTCAGCAATACACACACACGCGCAGAGATGCACACTACCCACAGACGTACCACTCTGTCTTGAGGGCCTGAGCTGCATCTTTTGACTGTGTGCCTAATGATAATAAATGAGCCATCATGGGTGGGGAGGGAGGCACTAAGTCATCCCCTTCATCGACAGGAGGAAGACTGGAAGCCCCAAGGTCACCTCACTGTCAGCATCACTCTCCCTAACGACTCCTCTTGCTCGCACACACATGCATGCATGTACACATGCATATG
The DNA here is from genome assembly GCF_021018895.1 of Seriola aureovittata. Taxonomy (NCBI): domain Eukaryota; kingdom Metazoa; phylum Chordata; class Actinopteri; order Carangiformes; family Carangidae; genus Seriola; species Seriola aureovittata. The sequence continues at coordinate 16,233,505 of NC_079366.1, forward strand.
CGCTCGCAGAAAAAGTGCCACAAAGTGCACCATGCCATGTTTACACTCATACACTGCCCGCGCACACACGCATACACACCAGAGAACACCTGGAGAGACCGCTGCATTGATCTTCATGATAAATCTTATTTTTGTTGAGACAAGTGTAAGTGTCTGTCACTAGGTGAGATATTTTCAAACGTAACTCCACTTGTCTTTGCAATTTTTTTCGCCAAGAAAGGTAACATTGAGGCTAGATGGTGATCTCTCTAATTCAGTGGTTGCCAAGCTCTTGCTGTTTGTGGGCAGTCCAGCCAAAGCAAACAATCCAGTATTTCATTTGTGTAGCAGAAATGTTGTTCTTTGTTTTGTTTTTTTTCTTTCCTTATCTGTTATCTGTTACGATTTATCCTCCGACCTCTTTGGCTGTCTTGACTCCCCGTGTCAGAAACCACCGCTCTAAGTTCTAGATAATGAAGTTTCTCAAAAAAAGAGAAAAGTCACTATAAACCATTAACTGGTAATGATTTGCTTATTTTACTCAAAATTTGATTTTTAATACTTTGGGAGTCAACTGAAGTTGTTGTCGTGATGTTGAAATTGTAGTTTTCAGTTATCTGGCAGCACAACTACACTGTGCACAGTGCAAATCATATCACCAGCCAGCCTTTTCCTTTTGCAAAACAGTACCAGATCAGATCAGCTGAGGAGGACAAACATTGCATAACTGAGACATGTCTTTATAAGCCCCCATACCCCACCCCCACCCCCACCCCTGACCCTCCTGGTTTCCGTCCCTTCCCTAATGAGCTGCCATGTATTCTCATCTCTCAGAGGCACAGATCACAATTCAAATCCAAATATGGGGGGGGGGGGTAGAATTCTTCCAGCCAAGAGACACAAACCAAAGAACTGCAAACCAATGAATATTATTAATGCTGTACTAAAAATGTAAAGTTTGTGGGAGAGAGGAGGCATCAGAAGTCGCGTCGGAGAAATGAACAGGAAGGTAGCGCCTTCACTTTCAACTATGGGAATTCTTTTCTCACACACACACACACACACACACACACATATAGATTACACATGCACACATACATGCATGGGCACACATACACACGCGTGCACGCTCTTGCACACACGCACACACACAGGTTGCAAGTTTAGACTGGAGCTGTAGAAAGCTAATTTGCACCACATTGAAATGCATCTCAATTAAAGAGAAACACATCGAGGTGCCAGGGGAGAAGAGAAGAGAGAGATGTGAGAGAATGGGAGGGAGGAACGGGGTGTGAAACAGATAGTGTGTGAGAGTATGAGAGTAATAGAAAGAGAGGGGGAGTGGGGAGTGTTGAGGGGGGTTTGGGTTCCACTGTATTTGGCAAGGAAAGAAGGGAGACAGAGAGAGAGAGAGAGAGAAAGAGAGAATGTTTTTATCTTCTTCTCTTGGAAAAACATCTCATTTTGGGATGAATCAGATTTAGAAAGGGTGTTAGGAGGTTGATGCACAGCTAAAATCCTAACTAACTTCAACCTCGTTATCACCAGCTCTTTGGTTTGGCGCCAGCACGCCAGGGCTGTCCCTGCTCAAACTGCTTATATCTGTGTCCGTGTGTGTGTGTCCGCACGCGCGCGCATGTGTGTGTGTTTGTTTGCACTGGTATTTTTAAGCCCAAGGCCATGTACTGTATGTTAGAATAGGTAGATACGTGAAAGACACAATAAGGTGTGTAGGCAAGTGTGACTGCAGGCCTGCATCAATGTGTTTTTGGTATTTTTGACAATGTGCTGAATGCTTTGTTTGTCATATTTGTCCACGTTAAAAAAATTAGATAATGTGCATTTGAATGCGTATGTGCCTGTTATGTGTGATTTAGTAACTGCATCTGAGAGAACAAACAACAACCGGAGGAAAGAAAAAAAAAAGAAAAGAAGAAGAAAAAAAAAAAAAACACACACACACACACTCACAATCTGTCACATGGAAAAATCAGGATTGGCTTTGTATGCCGCTACCATTTTGCACGGACTGTCAAGACTGCGATGATGCTGCCAGCCCACCACTTTAACAACATCAAATACAAGTAGATTCATTCTTTCATACTGTCAAAAGATACTCAACTTGTCTGCTTCTTGCAAGAGCACTTTAACCTGGTGTTTGCCTCTTCTCCAATATAAGTCACACAGCTCTTAGATTGAAGAGCATTCTGGGAAATCAAGTCCTTTTGATCTTATTCCAGTCTTAAGATGTAGCGCCCTAACTCCTGACTGCTGCAGCACTGTAGCAGCACTATCACCATGATGTAATGCACCTACCCACATACTTTATCATCATTATCAGTGATAATCAGATGATCAGTATTATAACTATCATTAAGAAGTGCCTGGCAGAACAACACTATCATCATCATCATCATCATCGTCGCTGTCGTCTTGACTGCCATCAGCGACACCATGTCAGCACATCATCAGAGAATACATCATCTCATTTTCACCTGACAAAAAACTGATGGGGGTCGCTGAGGCTAAATGATTGGTCCATTGCATGATTGGCTGGCCATGTCTACAAAAAAGGTTCACAATCTCTACTGAAACATCTGTGTGAGTCCCAGCCCGAAACTCATCTGAAGAGAGTACAGGAGGTAAATTGAGGAGGGATGACAAGGGACACTCTCCCAATGAAATTTCTTTGATACATTATTACTTTTACTTTAAATGTACCATGTCTGGCAGCACGAAAAAAAAAATCTTATTATTAAATATCCACAGCTCACCCGCTGGTAACAGATCATTTCTTTCTGCACTTTCACCCCAGCTTTTGGAGATATAGTACGGCAGAACCTTAACTGTTGTCTGGCAACTTCCTCTCATGTCATCTGAGTTATAAGCCGCCTTCATTTGTGTTTAAGTCAGTGGTCTTGTTTGGTCAATCCTCTTAGCCAACCCCTTGTTTGTCTTGCAGTCGTATAGCTAAGCTAAAATAAGCAGTGGCCTTCTTCCATATAAACCTCCAGCTGGTGACAAGCATGTCAAAGCCAGAAGAACCAACTGTGTATCAGTGAAGGCCCTGACAGCTAAATATATAAATATATAAGCTAAAAGAAAAACTGCTTACATGGGTTTTCCTTTTCCTCCAATACTTTGAGTTAGCATAATCTCTCTCTCTCTGTCCCTCTTTTCTTTTTGCTCACTTATTCTTTCCTTGCATGCACATGACTGAGCAGAGCCGGCGCGCACCCACACACACACACATGCACGCACACACACACACAAACACACACACACACACGCCAAGAAACACATTTCTGTGCATGCTTCACTATCACTGTCCCTTACTGTACATGGACAATAAAACACATCAGCAAACTGCTCAGACAACCTCCACAGGCACTTTGTCATGTCCTCTGTGTCTTTACGGCCTCTCAATCTGCCCTTGATGACACCGCTTATGAGCCTTTAAGCGGCCCTCTGTTGTGCACGGGCTGACAGATCGAGTTGTCATTACATTAAGTAGGGACTCTCTATTAGTGCAAATGGTGGCACATAACCAGATAATCGGCTGTGGACAGCAAGTGTGGCTATGTGGGAGGTGAGATGCTAACGGATGGTGTGTGGGAGAGTAATGTTTTATGTTGGAGGAAGTGTGATATCTCCATTATAGACAAGCTTAATTGATAAACAGGACAATAAAAGCAGCAAATGGCACCAAAGATTTATGCCTACAGCACAGACAGCAGTACTGTAGGATGACACTGTCTTTATAATGGGGGGTAATGGCACTGACAATAATAGCATATTAAGTTGAGGCTTTAGAACAATATCAAACAATGTAATCATTGTAGAGAAATAAAAGACTAATAAAATCCCTCTCACAAAAGGAGGGGAGCAGTGCTTCCCTGAGGGATCCCTCAAATGTTTCTTTCTTCTCACACTCCAGACTCCTCTCACCTTACCACCCCCCACCCCACCCCACACACACACACACACACACACACACACACACACACACACACACACACACACACACACACACACACACACACACACACACACACACCCGGCTGTATTTTACTATCTCCACCCTCCGTGACAGGAATACTGACTGATAATTGTCACAAATGGCCACGTTTAATTCCCGTGCATAATAAGAGAGAACTTAGCTGCCATGGGATTAAAAAAATAAATAAATAAAATTTTGAAAGAGAGCAGCGGAGGAGCTGCGCTACCACGCTGTCTCTTCCAGCTCATGGCACGAGAAAAACAATTCATGAAACGCTTCTTTAAGTGGTTTATGGTGATCATTTCAAAAGTGTCCGCTCATTTAGACACGCCCGTTTCAAATCAGTACAACAAATCAGAAGGAGCACTTTCAAATGTTTGTCGGTGGGAAAACAGCAAATTATTACAATCAAGCAACAATTCTGGCCGAAGTGTGCTCACCAGAATATCCGGATCAGAGCTCAATGTACGGAGAATCCCGAGGAGTTTCCCCTGTCTTTCTTCACCCCAAGTTGAAGACAGCGATCAGACGCGCTCCCACAGTCCCGACTGAACTGCGAAGAGAAAAAGGGTAAAGACCACATTGAGAGAAAAGCACGTCAGCCCACAGACGCTCACATCCTGGGCGGCAATCGAGGTCAACCTCCCCTCCCCGACTCCCCAACACCCCCACCCACCCAAAAAGTACATCAATAATTACACACGTTTAGCTCACTAATCCGGGGCTGTACCTCTTAAACGAGACGGGATGACCACCAGAGAGTGAGAGAGACGGAAAAAGGACCGGGCAAGGCAGCGGCTGTCAGATTTGACTTCAAACTGATGCTGACGATGCGCACCGAGATAAGCTCCGGAGGAGAGAGAGAGAGGGAGAGAGGGAGAGGGAGAGAGAGAGAGAGAGAGAGAGAGAGAGAGAGTGAGAGAGACAGCGAGAGAGAGAGCGAGAGAGATCAGAGGTGCAGCAATGAGAGACAGATTCAGAGAATTGAATTTCTTTTTTGAAAATCCACCACTTAAAAGTTATTCAAGTAGGTCAAGATGAATGAAACACAAACTACTTGTGCATTAAAGAAAATGTAGCACCTGGACTCATCACAAGTGTTGGTACATAAAGGCATCTGAGGCGCCTGTATAGGGATACAATAAGATGCTACGATACTGTTAGGGAACATACTCTGCCATGGCGCTTAACAGCCACAAGCAAGGAAAGACAGACACAGACACAGACAGAGTGAGAGAGAGACGGAGAGAGATAGGTATATAGAACTTGCCTGGCTTGGAAATATTATACTTATTTTAATCATAAATAAAGAAAACTTGTTGCTTTCAAGAGATGACCTGGGCCTTATTTCAGGTGGTGGTGTCATCTCATGTGACTTGCAGCACCTGTACTGTTCATCATCCACCAATGAATGTGGTGGAAAGCACATATGCAAGATCCCTCTGCTTACTAGCGAGAGTGTTTTTTTTTTTCTTTCTGATGCAATTATCAATCAAGACATAATGTAGGCTACTATAAAATGAATTAAATAAATAATAGTCTCATACATTTACATTGTAGGGTTTTACAGCAGAGTTTTAACCACCTGGTCTTAAATGAATAAACTTTTATAAAATAAAACCTTAACCTGCGCAGGAAAGGAGCAGATGTGCCGTTTAACACAGCAAATGGCAGATATTTAATGACCATAGCTATTGTTTAGTCCACCATCTACTTACAAAATTGATTAGGAGAAAAGCATCTGAGAAAACATCTGCGGTGGCTTACCACCTCGGCTATACAATTTCCATAGAGGGAAACCTCCATTCACATTACAAAGTAAAGAGACAACGAAAAGACATGTGGTTCTATAACTTTACTGTATGTCAAATATAGCATATCCATATAACAAATTACACATGCAGTGCTTTCATACAGTGATGACATGCCTTTAAGAACTGAACTTGTGAAGAGGCCTCATAGGAAAACGTAAACTCAAAGATAGAATAGATAGTAACAGACGACAGAACATGAAATGCATGTCATTCTGTCACCCTCATCCAAACCACACAGGTGACACCTTCTATCCCCCTCTGGGTTTGATTGGAAGCCACCAGCTCCCACAGCCAAAGGCAGGGTGCCAGATCTTAACAGAGCACAAACAGACCTCTGTACTCTGGTCAAATATTACAGCATTATTAAAGGAATAGAACAATGACACCAGGAGATAAAAGCTGATAAAATATGTGTAGGTGTAATATTTCATTTTGAAACGGATTCTTTTTTTGGTGTGAGGCAACAGTGCCAAACACTGTAGTATTTTATTTTACTTTTTTTTTTTTATCATTATTATACTTTCATATCAAAAATTCTGCCAGCAGAAGGTTTGTGTCCCATCTATCAAATATCCCCTTTTATTAACTGCAATCTTGACAACTTACTATCTGCTGCTGCTCTCAAAGAAAGAGTGGCAGACCTCTGGACACTCTCCTGCCTGATGACACAAAGAGAAGGAGGCATAGTAAAGAGGGGGGAAAAAAGAGCTAGGACAGGAGAAAGAGGTAGCGAGCGAGAGAGAGTGAGAGAGAGAGAGAGAAGATGGATTGAACAAGCAGAAAAAGGACAAAGTTCAGGGTGAGATCCATGTCTTTCTCGTGCTACCTTTCCCACCCATAGAGAGAACGAAAGGGGAGAAAGGAAGAGGAGGGAGGAAGAATAATTCCAAGTGCTGAATCTTTTCTTTTCATATCTCATTCCTGAGTCACCACTTCATCTGTCCACCTACCCCTAGCTCTCCTTTCCTGTCTCTCTCTCCCTCTCCATTCTGTCTCTCCAACCCTCTCTCTCATCCGTCCCTCCTTCCCTGCCTTCTCTCTCTCTCTCTCTCTCACTCCCTCTTTCTAGGAGCATCTCTTGTTTGTTCATGCACCCAAATGTCTGCAACATCCTGCTCTCTATTTACAGAGCATGTGGGATGAAATGTGTGTGTGTGTGCGTCAGCTTTGTACTTGTGTAACTCTGTGTATCCGTATGTATATGTATGTGGGTTCATTTGAGTGGTTTTTGTGATACGTCCAACATTGTGTTGGAATATTGATCTATTTATGCACTCTATGTATGTATACAACTCTGTGGGTTTTTGTGTAATCCAGTGTTAACCATATGGACCTGTTTACCGAGATGGGCATCAATGTTAAAAGATACTTCCTTATATATGAATCAATGAGTCAACTGGTCAGTTTGGCTAATCAATCAGACTGTTTTCATTTCTCCTTGAAAGGGCAGACAGAGGAAGTCATACGAAAGGGCAGAAGTGCATATTATAAAGTCTTCACTTTCTGGATTTAAAGTTTCAGAATTTCCTTGTAAAAACTACGCTGGCTTCAGAGTGGTTTATTCAAGACACCCTGGGACTCAACACTTCAGTAGATTTAGGTTTAAACGTGGATTTCAAGGTGATGAATCTTATTCCGGTGCACCTGCTGTTATATCTGTATCCATCTGTCCATCTGTATTCTCTTTCATGATTCACCGAAATAATACGAGGAAATTCTTTGTCCGTGTCTCTTATGCAGGCTCGCCTTTACTGGGAGCTTGCATGGGCTTCACTGTTCCAACAAAACAGTCGCAGACCTTTGAGATTGGTTCAATAGAACTTTCACTTTTGAGGTTACATGAACTGGCATGTTTAATGACGCATATTTAATGCAGTTTTGTACATTCAGACCACCTTGTAACACCCTTGTTTCTGCTCAGAGTAGAATGTAATGGCTTTTCCTCTAAACTAGCACTAATAGGGCCACTGAGTTGGTAAAGGTATGATTTTCCAATATATTAACATTGAATAAGACCCATTGGAAAACTATTAAAGATATATAAAAGCAAACTCCTCATCCCTGTCTTAATTATCCATCCCCTGGGCTGTCATCATTAAGGCAAGCCAGACACTGGGACATATTTGGCATTATATTTTTAATGCTACAACAACCGGCTCAGCAAAAAACCACCACAGATTATTCACAGCATGTGTCTTTGCTCAGCTCCATATACTGTGACACATTATTATACTTTCAGCCCTCCCTTTCTCCCACTCCCAATCCACTCCCCTTCCTCTTCTTCTCACTTCCTCACTTCCTTCATCCCCCTTTTCCCTCTTCAGATGCTTCTCTTGTCCTCTCTGGAATGGAAAAGGAAAGAACAAAGCACCTTCATACATGTTCTGTCAATTCGCTTACAAGGTCTGTATTGCCGTGCGTGCGTGTTTATGTGCACTGTGTGAGTGGGGCTGACGGTGCACTGTATGTGTGCCAGTTGTTTGTGTGCATCTCTGTGTGCAGCAGGAAATTCAAAAACTAGGCCATATCGACCACCCAGGGGTTTGAAAGCTCAGGGGGTACCGAAGCAACATGGTTTAAATAAGAAAAAAAAGCATTTCAAACGCCAAACCGGGGAGTGGTGGGGGGGGGACACAACGCATATGCACATTCTCACGCACATAATGCGTACTAAAAAAACACACACACACACACACACACACACAAACAGACAGGCACCCCTCCCATCTGATAAACCCCCGCCTCACATTGTGTTCAGAGAGGAACATCAAACACTTAATCACACACATATCTAAATAAATCTTATCCAGCTTGATAAACATCCATATTTCATTTATACATTCTCCCTTCAGCTTGTGCTGGTGGCCAGCCTTTTTCCTATAGATTAGGGCTTCCCCTGCTGACAGCCCCAGAGCGATGAGCTGCAGACCTTGTCACTATCGATCCAGTTCGGAGTATAATGGATATGAATGGGATCAGCTCTGATTGGTTTTGAATGATCTCAGAGGCGGGGCTTTCACCGCATCAGTGGTAGGATGGGTTAAAGCAAAAAAGTTTTTGAAGTGTGTGCTGGGTTTTGAAATTGCTTATAGTGATAGGACATGGTTGCAATTGTCGCTTAAAATCTTTAATGAGGAACAAGTCAACATAAATTCTTCTCCACTTTTTCATACTCCAATTTTTCAAAGGTTAAACGTTTGAGAAACAAAGAGTCAACTACCATGAGACCATCAGTCTGAAAACCTTACCGGGGCATTTGTATGCAAGAGGGTGAAGTGGGGGTGGGATTTAAGTGTTTCTCTTTCAAGATGACTGGGAGTATCAATAATGCCATTAATATAAGCCTATATCCTCTTCTGCTATACTACAGGTCATCACCTCTCAACTGCGTCTCCATTTAGATATTGATTACGTCATTTCACTGTTGACCTTAGGACCTTAAGCTCCGACACAGCAGAAAATAGAAGCCTAATGTAACCTGACACCCGTAAGGTCGAGTCACCCTGTTGGTTATCAGTGGTTTAAGAAAATATTTATGATACCTTCTTTCAATTGAGGAAGGGGAGGCAGCAGCTATAAACACTGAGTCATTTTAAGGATTGTGGCGTCTAAGCTTTTCATGTGAAACGCACAGTTGGTTATATAACACTTTTTTTTTTAACCCCAGTGTTTACTACCAATGCTCCTACAGACAGAACGGCTGAGTTCACATTGTCACACAGACACACAGTAAAGTACAGCATTATGTCTTTTTAAACGGTGATGTCTGGAAACATTTTTCTGATGACACTGCAAGAAATAAATGTAATGCATTTATTGTTGTTATCAAATGCCATATACTCTCTTTATATAAACTGTATATACATGGTCTGTGTTATTAGTATGCTACGACTGTTTCACTACGGAAAGTAACCCCTCGACTGAGCTGATGTTTCTCAAACAAATAGCAAACAAACTGACGGAGGTGACATAGTACAGCACTGTTTCATCTAGGTGTAAAAGCATGACACTCATTCAAAGTTTCATCTATATATTTTGAATCTATGTTAGGTTCTAAGACAAGACAGAATAAAGTACTGATGAGTGGAAAGTTTTAGTTAATCCTGTGGTGAATACCCAGTCGCTATATACTGCTGCATCACAATTAGGTAGTAGCTACCTATCTTATGTTACGTGGCCAGTGTTAAAAATATCATAGGCCGCTCACCTGTTCAATTATAACACCAAGTCTGCCCGAGTACTTTATTATTTGGTAATTTAGAGTCTGCTGCTCCTTTTTTTTCTCAAGTGCAGCACCCAGGTTCATCGCCCTTGGATTTTGTAGAAATTCAACTAGAACAGATGTAAATAATAAAACTAATCAGCTGCCTCAATCTCAGGGTCCTGGTATTGTTCATGCTGGCTACCTGCAACACTTAAATATTGCAGTCATTGTTAATCGTTAATAAGTCATTATGTCTGGTACGAAAAAGTGCTGTGGCGCAGCTCTAAAAGAGGAAAAAATGTGCTCTCTGAATGCTCTGCCAAGGATGCAATAGTTAAATGAAATCTTTTAATTTAGCAGCGTTAACATTACCAACTGATTTGCATCAGGTTGTCAAGCAACAGTGTTTTGCATGCTATGGTACTAGTTAGCATGCAGTTTCCTCCCTCCTGTTCTCTAGAGCGGAGTACTTCTACATTCCAATTGGTTGCCTTGAACCACATCATAGCTCATTACCATAAAAGTTGCCTCTAAAAGTTTCAACTTTTTCTGACGTCCACACCACTCAAGAGTGTTGCCAGCGGTCATGCTGCTGCTCGCCACCAAGAGACGCTGGCTCACATAGAAAACCAATGACTTCCGGTCACTTTGATGTTCTCGCTGCTTCCAATCTGAACGTATGGTAACGCTTATTCGTCACTGGGATTTTGTTTACAATTTATCTCACAGTTGCTGATTCTGCTGTACACATGCACTTCATTGTCTATACTACCCAGCAGAGTTCCTCTGAAGAAATAATGTCCATTATGTTATCAGATTTATAATCAGCTTCAGGGCCAATGCATTAAGTAATATTATGTTTACTGTGGTAAAGGTAAGACTTTTGTTGGTGGCAACAAGTCCTCCAACCTAAACAACCATACGGGTCGTTTTTTTTCAACCCCCTGATTGATCTCGGAGTGTCTCCTGAAATAGAGCCCCTACAGGCGGCATGCTGCTGGACCACAGTTGGTCTCATGGTTTTAAACTACACCAAGAGCGGCGTACCAATCATCGTCATGGTTACTATAATAACGGTCATGGCTTGGTCCAGTTTAGGAAATAAAACTACTCGGTTAGCTCTAGGAAAAGATCATGAGTTGGGTTAAAATAAGTACTTCCTCAACATTAGACGATCTTTGTTGTCATGGTTACAATAATAACAACATGGTTAACTGTCAAATGGCCATGGATAATAGAATCAACATTAATTGCTATTTCACCTGGGTACCGAACACCAATCTCCTGTGTCATATTCCTGTGTTTTGTTTACCCACCAACCTCCTCCTGACACGGACTTTGTCACCCTTTATACCACTTCATCACCCTTTTCCCTTTGCACTTGTCATAATTACTACGGCCACTAGATGTCGCCTAACAACAAAACGTAACTATGGGTCATAATAACCTCCTGCACAAACGATCTATGGGCTCGTTTTTTTTTACAGGACAGTCTCGTTGGTGGATGGCTGTATTATACATTCACCTGTTATGGCCAACAACAACCATACCTTAGCCTTACTTTGGCTGCCATGCCGTTGTAGGAATAATTAATTAAAATATGTTGACAATAATTATTCAAAAATGCTGCATTGAACAGTTTTTACAAAACCATCCGATATCAACAGTCTGTGTGGTGAGAGGGTTGAGCTACAAGCCTCTCCATTTCTCTGTGTTACTTCCTGTGCACATGGTTAAAAAACCTGTTCAGCAGTGGCTGAGGCAATCAATAGTGTGAAGATCTTCTCTCTGTAAGGTTGATGCAAACATGTCTTCTGATCAAGTGTTTTAAAGGGGCTATTTGCACGTTTTCTTGCCGGGAGCAGGTGGTGATTGGCCATCATTGTGTAAACAAGACAAAAGGTTATAATACACCCACTGAACAGCACTATGTCTTCAGGGCAGATTGGTAGCTACAGTGAGTCGTTATCAGCATCGACAGTCCTTAAGTAAAGGAATGAAGTCTGGTGCAGAACTCACAACGTTTCTTCTAGGTAAGTAAACAGCTGTTAATGCTGACGCTGGCTTTATAGCAATAGCAAACCTTACAAATAGCTCCTTTAACAGATTTCTTATTTGTTGACTGGATCTACACACATTTTCCTTTACCTTTACAGAGGTAGGGGCAATGGCCCAAGGCAAAATAATTTTATAAACACAACTAATATAACATAAACTAATATAAATGCAACAATCAGCAGTGCAGTAACTGTAATTTACTTACTGAAAATTAAACCTATGATAGCATAATACAGCACTGTGTTACTAGGACGGTTAATATGATGATGAATATGATAGCACATTCATGATGTGGCCACATATAACTTTATTAGTTTTATTCACTCTGCCCTTTGGTTTATTTGCCATGTTGTCAAAACAGAGTGCATGTTTGCAACATACAGGAATAGGTGTGAAGATGAGGCTCACCAACTCCAAGCCAAATCATAAAAACATAACGTAAAGCTTTCTGCTTCTGTATTAACAGGCAGAAGCAAATCACTGTAAGAAAAATACGAAGGGAAAGAAGAAAGTGCAGAAGAGGGAACAGATGAGTACATTGTAGCCTGTCTCTGTGGCTTAAGAAGTTATGCATTAATTCTCTAAGGGGCCTTGGGGTTCCAGTTTCCAATGTTAATTGATATCCCCATTAAAGAGATAAGTAGGCTCCAGGAGGAGGAGAGGGCCAGAGAGCAGAGAATGTACTGCACGGTGCAGTCAAAAAGAGAAAGGAGAGGAGGGGGAAGATGACAGGATGGAACGAGGAAGGAAGACCTAAGACAAGAGAGGGCAGGGAATGCAATGCACCGGCCAGCCACTTGGAGATGACCCCCACATGTTTTAGGGTTAGTTTTGGGGATAGGTATGTATGTGTCTCACTAAATGTCTGAGTAAGTACCCTACAATGAGAGATTATGTGTGTCTGTGTGAGAGAGAGAGACAGAGAGAGTGTAAGAGAGAGCGAGAAGACCACAGAGAGGAGAAAAGGGAGAAAGAGAGTGTGCTTATTGGCTGACAGAGCTGCTCTCACCTAGTTTGGGATGAGTCACAGTTCGCAGAGCCGTTAATTACGCCGACGGCTGAATCAAAACTCGGAGAACGAGAGCAGCTGTCTGCGCATTTACATATCACACAGCCTACACGGAGAGGAAGGGAGGCAGGCATGAAAGACAGAGAGTGGAGAAAGGTAGAGAGAGACAGAGGGAGATAGAGGGGGAACTGATACAGAGAAGGAAAAAAGGAAAGAGGGACGAAAAAGGATTCAAAGAGAAAGTTCGGGAGAAAATGAAAGGTAAAGAATCGGGGCGGGAGGGAAGGTAGTTCAAGGGAGGTGCAATGAGACGGTGACAGAACTGAAGTGAAAATGCAGTGACGATCACTTCAACTGCAGCACCAGTCAAGGGCCTTTAGTTTTGTGTTTGAGTCTTTCTCCAGATCTCTCTTTTTTTTATGATAAAGTCACAGAAGGGTTTTTTGTTATATTTTTCAAGACCCTCAAAGTTGTTCCTGTTCAGACCTCCTCTATGAAAGTAACAACAAGCTTTTAGCATCTCGCTTCTAAATGACTCGTTGGCTTTCTCAAGTCCTTGTTGTTAACAATGACTAAATTGGTTTAATTTAATTCTTTTTCTCACCACCTTCCTAAAACTGACAGCCTTAAGGCCAGCACTGACCAGAATAAGACTTGCTTTGATTTCAAAGTCACAAACAAGGCAAGCCATTAGCATACAGCTGCCAACAGGCTAGCCTGCAGCTGCACTTAAATCCTTTACTTTCCTTCCAAAAATAAAGTAACAAAACAACACAAGAGGCACAACACCAAACCACATAGCTGCTTTGCATTGGTTTGCCATTTGAAAACCAAATACATATCAAAACAAGTTGCTGGTGTATGTGGTATCAGTAAGCGCCAACATCAAGTACTGTAACAGTGTGATTTGAATTACTTCCACTGTTCAGAAAACATGTTTCCAATTAAGATTACACACATTTTGAGGTGATGTGAGTGGAGACATAGAAATTACTTCAGTCATTACTCGATCTTGGAGTCAGTTGATTCCTCATTCACTCCGACACATCAAGTGTATGATCATGCTAAACAACCTGATAATTGAACTGACTTTTTTTTTTTTTTAAACTGTTTAAAACTAGTTCACATACCTCGTCATGGAAGGGTGGTGATCATCTTTGAAACAAGGAATTTTATTAGAAGAATGTACCGCTGATGTATAATTTAGCTCAATGGTACGACTGCAATTCTTTATTCTTGAAATGACTGTCATGTATAAATGTAAAACACACCGTCTGACTGCGCTCGGAGCTGGAGAGCTTTCGAGGAAGGATGAGAGAAAAGTAGGAAATTGAAAAAAGCTGATAAAGAAGGCGAAGGACAAGTAAATCACAGAGAGAGCTGTGAGTCAGTGACGGCAGTTGTAATTTGCCGCTGGGAACAAATTTAATTGAGGTGATTTCCAACTCAAATTTAAAATGCCGTCTCTGGGAACACTTTAAAATCAAGTTTATGATCTGCTTCCATCAAACAGACTAGGTCACTGCTTTTTGGCCGCGGTGTTTACTGGGCGTGAGGGGAAGGCAGATGAGGTAGTTGTGTCAATCACAAAGACTTCGTTCATGACAAACAGGTGGCTGTGGTGGTGGCGGCGGTGGTGGTGTGTGTAGGGTCTCTAGTGAACAGTCTCTCTCAGTCTTAGTCATCACAGAAACTGCACTCAGCTGAGTTAGAGAGAGAGAAAAGGGCAACACTCAATGTTGATAGATGTGGTTTTGAAACTTAATTGATATTTTCTTTATGCACGAAATTTAGTTGAACATCTTTTCAAAAACATGCGACAAGAGAAATAAACATAATGATCATAACCAGAAAAACAAATTCATGATAACATAACTCATCTCAAATTTATTTACACAGTAGGCTATGACTCCAGAGTGTACACATCACCTTACTCTTCTTTCTTTCTTTCGTCTTTATCATCTATGTTTAGTTACAAGAAGATAATGACTTTAGAGTTCTAGATGTGGGGTCTGGTATTTGCATATTCAAATGATCAGTTGTGAGGTCATTGCTCAAGCTGTTAACAAAACAAACATTTTCATTCACCAAGTCTTAAAATTCACACGTGCTGCCACAGAGTGAGAAAATGCCAAACAATGCTGTAAACTGCACAAGACAATACCATTCAAAATATGACATGAACAGACAAGAGTAGAAAATCAACAATCTGACAGAGATCAGTTCAAGAGTATGTTTTGAAAATGTCAAATCACTACATGCATTAACACACTCTTATTAATGTCAGCTAAACTAAAAAAATTAACCATCCCCCATACCCTATCACCATCACACACAACAGATCGGTCAATCAAAATATATTAATGCACATAATTTGAGTTTAAATCACACTTTTGTTTGCAATGTTTTACTTAAAAATGAGTCTGTCTCTGTTTTCTTTTAAGAAAACAGCATTTGTTTAGTGGTTATGTAACAAGTTCATGTAAGAACAGTGTTGTTCAGACAAAAGTACATGTACATGTAAAATAGTTGATGAATTTCAAGTTACAAGTACGATGACACACCTTAAATAGTGGCTTACATTATAAAAATAAATATTTCACCACCCTCTGTGGTTGAAATTTTTTGGATGCTGCGCCTCTGACCACACCCAACAGTGATGTCACAGTGTACTGACCATACCCTTAAGTGCAATTTTTTTTGTAACATGAGATTTGCCAAAGTTTCTATGCAAAACAGAAATTTTTTTTTGAAAAAGCTAATATATTGGCAAAGTCGATTTAGCTAAAGTTTCAGTTCAACATTTCATCATATAAACGTATCTACTTTCTGTCCGGGAGTGAGATGAAAGGATTTTATGCCCATGTAAAACCACAAATTGTTTTAAAAGTTCTGACTGTGTGTGATTTAAACAAACAAGATGAAGTATGTTCATTTGTGAGCTTTAGAGGCTTTGATTTGTTTGTTTAACTGTTTCCCCTTCCTTGTAGTATTTATGCTAGAATAGGCTAATTGTGAAATTATCTCACTCTTGGAAAGGAGGGGCGTGAGCAATTTTCCCAAACTGTTCCAACTATTCATTTGACACATCATACTTGTTTTATACATGTTTTTATAACACAAATTAAGAGGCAACTATAGTGACAATATTAAAAAAACATTAATTTTTAAACATTCATGTGGCTGATGTTTACACTGTATCTTATCTTTTTTTTAGCATTTTATGCTTTTGTTTAGACAACGGAGGTGGAGACAGACAGGAAATGTAGGGAGAAAGTAGGGGAAAAACATGCAGCCGGGAAGCGAAGCTCAGGGTGTTTGAGCCCATGTGGTATGTGCCCTAACCATTCAGCTATCTGGTTGCCCCTTTAATACAGTGTGGCAGTTTTCCAGCTCTATGAATATAGAGGGAGGGTGGGACAAATCCAGCAATCAAAGCGATATAGGTGGCAATGCAAAAACATTTTGAGCTGTCTTCTTCTGATAATAAACCATAGGAAATTACTGAAACAACAAATGGTAGGTGGGAGACAGCTGCAGTTATAATAATGATTATAATGATTTTGAGAGCCTTAAGTTTTGCACTGTTCATCGCATTGATCTCCTGGTTCTTTTCTCCCGGTCCAGGTTGTACAAGTGCGCGGAGTGTCTGAACACAACAAAAGAGCTGCACTAGAAACCAGGTGAAGGAGATGGCAAAAGACACATAGTGAATAGCTGAATAAGGTATCGATATAAGGAAAATGCAATATGCCAGCACTGTCAGCCAGGAAATTATACTTCCAGCTAGTCTGTATTTCAAGAGCTTGAACTTAAGGAATGAGATAGGATGTACAACTGCAAAATAGTGCTCCAAACAGACACAGATCATGAACAGTGGACGCCCTGAAAACAAGAATCCTTGGGAAAATCTCATAATATACCAGTGGCAGGTAAAATGTGCAACATTAGACCTTACAGAATTATCTGCAATTAACAAAAAGACACTTGCAATACAGTTGACAACCTCACAGATGGCCTGGTTGAGAGAAAAGATTTCTGTAGCTTTATCTCCAGGTCCTATTCTGTGTCATATTAACCATATGACACAGATGTTGGCAGGGAGACCAAGAATAATATTGATTATGAGAAGAGTCTGGACATCTGCACAGAGGATCAGATGAGATTGAGTAGTCAGTAGACTATGATTTCCATCCATCTTGCCATCTAGCTGCGCTATAAAAAGATTGAGATTCAGCATAAGAACATCTTCTATCATTGGGCAGGGGGGAATAGCACTGTGGAACAATTACTTCAGTGATTAACAACACAAATATAATCAGATATCTCAAATCTCTAGCAAGAAAACAGGCTACATTTAAGCATCAGAAAAGCTCTGATTAGTGGTTGCCTGTATTTTTTGTTTTGTTTTTTGTTTTTCAAAACATAATCATTGAATTACACTGTGTGGAAACATAACACACAGATGAAAAACAGTTATACTACTGATGTAAATGCAGATTTGATAGTTCGTTGGTGGTTAATCTGTGTTGCCTTGTTGAGAGCCAATGGCGTGGTATCCAAAGGTAAGTAAGAACATACAATCAGAGTGATATGTTGGTAGATAGTGGCAGTAGCCAGTCACAAGTATAATTTCAATTGTCATGTAGTATATGAAACTACAATTAAAAGAAGTTAACTGCTAAATCACCATGAAGTTTACACACCAAAAAAAAACTGCTGTGGTTTTACTTACCAGGGCAAAAAATCTTGGCTGTAACTTGTTCACAAAAATAGACAAACTCAGATGATGTTCACAGAGAGACTGCACTCTCCAGTCTAGACTGTGAACCTAAATCTTACTTTTACCACTTTTATCTTTTAATCTTACATTTAACTTTGGTACCAGCATAACCCTAGAGTTTTTTTGAAAAAATGCTCCATCTGTTCCAGCGTACTTCTCAGCTCTTTGAAACCGGAGTGCTGGTGTAAACCCTTTTGCAAATGATATGCAAACACACAAAAGTCCGTGAACTAAAGTCAGGATTTGATTGTTTGTGGCACAAATTGTAGTTTTGCATAAAAGCACGCGCGAAATGTTTAAATCAACTGTGTTATTAGAAAATATAATTTGTACGTTTTTCGTGATGACGAGGCTGAAATTAATCACAATTCATAAAGATGAGCATTGGTGTTTAGCGGCAATGTTATATGATTGAGGCTGTATCATGCAAGATCATTCAGGTCTGACTCTCAAACTTACTCTACATGTTATGGTAGTGTGTAGCACACATTTATCATTTATCATGTTCAGAAACTGTTACTCTGCTAAGTAATCAATTAAAAATAAGATGATGATATGATGGTCAACATTATTTCAAAAGCTTTAAGTTTTGTGTTGCTCATCCCCTCTTTCCTGGAGAAGGCTGTTTTAAGACCAGAAGAGTAGCAGTATAACAGTAAAGCTTCATCACATAACACACAGTGATCTGCACGAGCAAAGAGTATTGAAATTCTGAACCCATGAACAACCACAGCCAGATTATCTCAGACATGGGCAGTTTATACTTCAGTGACTTTAACACCAAGAAAACCACAGGGTTAACTACTGCTAGATAACGCTCCACACAGATTAATGCCAGAATACATGGGCGACCTATGGCCGTGAATCCCAAGAAATACCTTCTGATCGTTATCAAATATGTGTTAGGACAGATGTATGTAACCGGTACTCGAGGTAGATGAAGAATTCAAAAATCACCTCACTGAGAGCATAGAACTCCGATGTCTTTATGTGTCTTGCTATTATCAGCTAGAGGATGTGGAAACTGAAAGGAAGTCGGACTGGATTTGGTGACGCTGTTATATCGGTGTTTAAGAGCGTGTCACAGAGTAGTGTTATTCATCCTGGCAGTCCATGGAAAGAAACATGACTTATAAGCTTGTGTGTTTATTTTCTTCCTTTTTTGGTATTTTTGTGAAAAATCACTTTGCACTTCTTAATAAACAAATGTTGATTTATCCACTTACTTTAATTTTATTTTTCTCCTTTGACAATTACATTTTGTTTGATGTCTTACTGCGACTGTCAGTAAGTGTGTAATATGATCTGTAATTTCAAATACACAAAGAGTTTAGCAGTCCTTGTGCAAATGGTTATAGTGAATTTGTTTTGGTTATATGTACAGTAGAGTATTCTATATTGTTATCACTTGTTATCAAAACACTGAGCATTGAGTTGAAAACAGTCCATGAAAAATGCCCTAGAGGTTTTGTGAGCAAACAAATCTTCTCTCCTGTATCAGCAAAATTTGCAAATATTGCTGTAGAAGTGAAATAACAATTCCATTTGCAAACCTATTGTAAATGGTATTATCTCATTCCTCTTGATTATATAAGTTTCTGTTGTCTTTTTTCAAATGTTCTCCAATATACTTTCTGCATTTCCATAGGTTGTGAAACCAGAGGTACACACAGCTAATGGCATGCAAATACTTATGTGCATGGGCCATCATATTTGACATGATTGATCACTCTGTGGCTGCGCGGTCACTGGCCCCAGCTGAGGTTGACAACTGAGGAAGCTGCAATGATTATGGTCTGACCATACCAGGACCATGTAGAGATACGAGCAGTTGCAGTTGATTAAAAAAAAAAAAAAAAAAAACATATTAAAAATAAAGCAATCAGATATTCTTTTTTTTCTTAGAGCTTCTCTCAAGTCAGACAGAACTGGACACTCAATACATGTACTTTTCTTCCCACCGTTTCTCTCCACAGTATCAGCAGAACATAAATCACTCTCAACCAAACCAGCGGTGAAAGATATAGTAAATGAAAACAGCCAGCTCTGAAGGACTAAATACTGTCTAATTATGGCTCTTTACAGCTTGAAAATGAGCGGCGAAATTATTCCTGACATTCATCTGATCCATTCAGGATTTCACAACAAATCCTTCCTATGCTGCATATTTGGATCTACCAAGGCAGTCCAACTCAAACCTCAACTCAGCACTATACAGTAGCTGTATAATAGAGAAGCTCAGAGCTCTCTTTATTTCTCTGTTCAGAACATATTGCACCACATTTGATATAACAACTAAAAAGTGGATCATTGACATTTATCACAAACTGCTCTGGAACCATGTGCCCCTGATTTACTTGTGTTAAAACGCAGCGTTTTGCCTGCCCAGTCTATGGCTACAGGCTACTTGGACATCCAACAAGAACTCCTCTCTCAGGTTTGGATAGGGGGCGACCTTTCCTTCCTCGTAAGCCCCACTGATGTCACAGTCATTGCCAGCATGTGTTGAAATCTCACTTTGATCATGGAGTCATTTCTCCAAAGGTTACTAAGGCACAAAAGCCCCTCAGCTGTGATAGGGATTTATCTGTAATATAAATAATAGGCAATCAAAGATGGATTAAGCCCAGTTTTTGTTTTTCCTCACCATGTGAAAGCGTTGCGAATGCTGCCAATTATACTGTTTACCTTTGGTACACATCACTGGTTTGGGCATCCATACCAATAAAAAAGATAATGCCACTTACAGTAATATAACACCATGGTCTAATAATTAAACAAGTGACAGATTAAGAAAGTCAAATATTTTGTCATTTTGGTGCGTAAACTTAAAAAAAACTTTTTCCAACAGCAATTTGAAACAGTTGTGGTAAACGTAGACAATTGTTGTTGCCCTCATGTGTGATCAGAAAGTGCTCCTAAACAATCTATTTTGTCAATTAATTCTGAGAACCTCTGCACCTGTGAATGTTGGATTTACATTTAGGATAATATGAAAACCTTTTAAACTCAGACACACCCCAACACTTCACATAGTCGTGCATGTACTTCACGTAGACACATTATAGTACAGCTTAAGTCATATAGAAGTACCTCATATCCTTTCATAATATCATTCAATAATCATTATTACAATTGAAATTTTGCATCTATTACATAGCCTATTGAAATGCCTGTCAAAATTCAACTATCAGTGTGATTAAGGCAGAATGCGTAGTAAGAAGAATGTGTCATTTGCAGAGATGTTTTTGAAGATAGCTCCATAATCTTGAAACAAAGCATGGTATAACCTGAAGACTGAAGAGACTACGTATGGTGTAAATTGTCCAAAACAGATTTGCATAAACATCAACCCATGACTCTTTGCTTTAGTAGCCATGGTCTATAAAGGGAGAAGTGTTTCTTTAACTTTCCAAAACAGAGCATCCATAGCATATAGTTTCACATTTGCAAGCTTGACATTTATGTAAAAGTGAATGCAAAAATAGAGCTCAGGAAAAAAAACTTTAGATGAGCACCACAGTATTTACTAACATTTACCAAGCACCCACTTGTTTGACTTAATGGATGAACAAAACCTTTGAGACTTTGAATAAGACAACTTTCTCTTTTCAGGCCTCACTGATCACATTGATAGAGGGTAGTTTTACAGCCTTTAAAGGTAGAGGAGAAAGTGGAAAAGCACACGGTAATAACAAATGTGGAGGCTAAGTCTCTTGAGATTAATACCCTCATAAGTGTGAGAATGAGTGATCACAACTTAAGGAATGCAATTAATCAGTGCAACAAGGGTTATTGAAATAATGAAATTGATGAAACTATTGTTAATCATTCGTCTGTCCTCACTGCCTGAGCAGAAATGTTTTAAACCTCCTGGAATAACAACCCAGTACTACACTTATGGAACAGTTTCCAAGAAAAAAAATTGTAACAATGAATATAACAAGTAGGGCTAAACAACAAATGACACACATTACCTTTATGGAGGAGACCATTTTATATATAGTAATTTGTATGGAATATAAACTGCATACAAGATTATTTTAAATAAGGTCAGGTTGGTAGTACAAAAAACACT
The DNA here is from genome assembly GCF_021018895.1 of Seriola aureovittata. Classification (NCBI taxonomy): domain Eukaryota; kingdom Metazoa; phylum Chordata; class Actinopteri; order Carangiformes; family Carangidae; genus Seriola; species Seriola aureovittata. Next base: position 16,255,430 of record NC_079366.1, read on the forward strand.
GATTGCACCAGTTTGCTCCATTTACTATCAAGGAAATGTGCTTGATTAAATGATACAAATAGAAGTTTATGATTGATGTAACAGTCAGTGTATCATAGCCATGTGGGAGGAGAAAAGAGAAAAGATCTGTTATGATTGCCTGCGGCGCACAAACTAATGATCTAGATTAATGATGTATGTTATTAAAAAAATACATTCCACTTAAGATGATTCTTGGATTCCACAGTTGGTACGGCATGGCTTTCAGGCTAGGCAACAAAGGCACTTTGAACAGAGCCATGATGCCAGACAATTGTATATGCAACAACAATAAACTATGACTGTAATTGTGTCTGTTACCGAAGCTAGTAATTAGTAGAATGACACATAAATCATCTCTATCTGCTACTATGCCTTGGTAATCATATTGCTAGACTATTGTATCATTTACTGTGAAATGATGAATGACCATATCACAGCTAATGTGTGAAAAGCCAATACTATATCTGATCTCTCTACTTTTGGTGGACTATGGTGCTGTTTCTTCAAATGAGGGATTAAATGCTTCTTTGACGGGAAAGAAAAATCTTCAAAATCCATAAATTAAAATAAAAATTAAGGCTTTTCATAATTTGAGTAACCATAAATACATGTTTGTCACTCAACAACAACAAAAATACACAAGTCCTTGTGCTAAACAATGAAACAAGTTTTTAGATTTTGGTCATTGCTAAAAGAAACCAAAGTATAAAAAGGTGACTCAATGCAGACTTTGGTCTCTGGAATGAAAGTTAGAAACTCTGCAAGGTCAGCTATCCACCTCAAACTCCTCCCTAAGAAGTTTTTAAGTACTATGACACAAGAAGTCCTCCAATTATTCTAACCTCTTGTCTTGTATATGCAACAATGGCTGAAGCTCTTGCCAAACGACCATCATCACCACCACCACCACATCCTGCTCCCAGTGAGAAACAATGTTCAGTGGCAGAGAAAACTTACATATAGCACTTTTAAAGCCTGGCATTTTATTGACTGTTCAACTAAACCAATCTCGTCCCTCTATTGATTTTGCGGCTCTATAAAAACAGTAACGGGAGTTACTTCCTCCTTTGTCACTTGAATGTAAACATATGTTGTTCTGGGGCATTTGCTGAAACAGCTGATGCTGTTATTTTTCTTGATCTCCTATTTCAACATGTGGCAGAAGATGTTCAATCTTTCCACCACCACAACAAGTTGCTTGTAATACAATCATAAATATTGGATATTTACTGATGGCAGGCCCATGTATGTCAATCACTGCAAAATGCTGTAATATTATTGCATATACTAATTTTGCCTTGATTCTGTTTTGGTGTGGTGAATGTGCTGACTGTACCACAAAATCTACACAGATCTCCAAACCAAGGGATCCAAAAACAAACCCAGAGAACTGTCAACCAGAGTAACAATTATAATCCAGTCACATGTAGGAAGGCCTTGGTTTATTATCTGAAACAGTGTTAAAGAAGAGGGGAAAATAAGGAAACTGAAACAATGGAGCATGACGAAATTTAAGTGGGAACACCACATCTGTTATTAAGTTTTACAATTCACACTCATTTATCATTTCACACTGTGTGCTATTTCAGTGACCCGGAACTGTCCAGTCATTATCTGTGTATAGAAATATTGCTTCAAAGCTGGGAACCAAAACTAATCTATCATGTCACACAAATGTACTGGCTTAAGCTGTTCAAATGACAACAAATATGTTTTTATTCTATATATTCTTTGACAGTTCTTTGTCTTCATGTTTGCAACTTTAGGATTACTCTTTTATAAAAGCAGTCGAACTTTACCCCTGTTTGCGAAAACACTTCTTGGATACTGTGGTTCCAACAAAGGCAGCATATCTAAACATATACACTACAAATGGCAGGTTTTAATACTGAGTTTCAGTGCCGTTTCCCATTTATACTATGAATATGCCTAACACAGATGGGCACTTTTGACTAGTGCTACTGAACAGCTGCCATTAAATCCTTGACTAGATAAATGGTCTGAGAATGCCAAAAGCAAATTAAAAGTACTAAAACTATCATTTCATTGCACTACAATGGGACGAAGACAATATGAGAACTAATATGCTTGTGAGAAATATGCTTTTTATTAACATTTCCAGCAGGACTTGATAGTAATTTCTCAAATGTAAGATTGGCATGTTCAGATATACAGCAGGACTTTCTAAGTTTAAAGAACTTCACAATATTGTTTTTCTATGGTCATTATGAACACTAGATATTTAAATTATAAAAAAGATTTGCACAATCAATTAACTAGCTGACTCAGGATGGATTAAATGTTGGAGAAAACATACATTTTTAAACAATACATGTAAGACATGCATGTGACAAACCTTGCCTAAGGCTAAGACTAAGAGCCTTTGAAACAACAATGCATAAAGTTTAATTTAAAAAAAAAGAATCTTATATCAATTATGCCACAGAGATTTTGCAAACAGACAGACTGACAGATATATCTCTATCTAAACATCAGGAAATAAATAAATAAAAACATTAGGAAATAAAGTGTATAAACCTGTAAAATGTTTGCTGACAGAATGTTTTGTGTAACTGAGATAATATGGGGAAAGAAGTTAAGACACATGCTGAGTGGGAAGATTAACAAAGCCTCTCTCTTGTGGGCAGCAAGTTTCACTGTTTTCATAATTATTTTGTCAGGGTGGTTTACACCTACATTATTCTTTTTCTTCAGATGCCACCATTGATTTATGGCTAAGATGAGTTACACTTAACTTAAAGACTCCTCATTAAAACACACAATATGTACTATGGATCTTTCAATCAAAAGACAGAGTTTGGTGATGTTGTGAAATAGTGTGGGATCATGGGAGTGTTCATCTTCACCACCATTGCCGTTATTTCAGCCAGCTACTACCATTTAGGATTCCCTCAGTGTCCATCGTTTCGGAGGTTTTTACCAGGAACCGAATTATCCACAGAGGTCTTCTCCTCTCCAAAACTAAAGGAGCCAATGATTCAAACTGATTAAAACACAGAATAAGGCAGTTTCACTTGAAAAAAATCATACCAGAGGGGTTACGGACCAAGGGGCTACAAGCTGAGCTGCTGCTAACATTTGCTCAGCTTGTTTCTCCGATAACTCATGATCTAGACCAGGGGTCAGGAACCTATGGCTCGCAAGCCAGGTGTGGCTGTTTTGATGATTGCATCTGGCTCGCAGATTTCGGCTTTTCAGATAAAACATAAAATATTATCACTTGTTTTAATCCATCCATCGATTTTCCACTGCTCATGTCCTGTTCAGGGCTGCAGTTGGCTGCAGGAGCAATTGTCCATTATTTTAATTGGATGATAATAGCCTACGTTGGCCGTTGCTGGGTAAACAGGTAAACGCCCCCTTTTGAATCAGTCTGCTCGGTCATTAGCTCAAAGCTAACCCTTTGACGAAGAAGATGGCGAAAAGTAAAAAAGATGATGAGTATCGTACATTTCAGGACGAATGGACTGAAGAATTCGCCTTTGTGGAGAGAGCAGGTTCTGCGGTGTGCCTAATTTGCAATGACAAAATTGCATCGATGATCAAACAGGTCGTTTACTACATTTTGAAAAACTGAGACAATTAAAAGATGCATGCACAGCAAGTGAGCCCACTCAAAACTTTGATCTCCACCAGCTAGCTGGCTTCACATCCAGTCTCCTACAGTCGTTCAAAGCACGCTTTGGAGAATTTCGTGAGCACACTCATCTTTTTAAGTTCATCACCCATCCAAACGAGTGTTCACTGAACACAGCCGACCTGAGTTACATTCCTGATGTCTCCCTCAGAGATTTTGAAGCAGAAGTGGCTGACCTGAAGGCCTCAGACATGTGGGTGAATAAGTTCAAGCCACTGAATGAAGATTTGGAAAGAATCGCACGACAGAAAGCGGAGTTGGCGAGCAAGCACATGTGGACAGAAATGAAAAAACTTCAACCCGAAGACCAGCTGATTATCAAAACTTGGAACGCGCTTCCTGTCACATACGACACACTGAAGCGTGTGAGTATTGCTGTATTGACCATGTTTGGATCTACGTATTCATGTGAGCAGTCATTTTCACATCTTAAAAACATCAAGTCCAACCTACGATCACGTTTAACGGATGAAAGCCTCAACGCCTGCATGAAGCTTAACCTCACCAAGTACCAACCAGACTACATAGCCATGCAGCACCAGAAGTCGCATTAATGGTGAGTATTATAACAACATTATTTAAAAGAATAAATTCAGAGGCTTATTATACTCACATTTAGTTGAATTCAGTCTTAAAATATATTATATGGCTCTCACTGAAATAAATTTCAAAATATTTTGCTTTCATGGCTCTCTGAGTCAAAAAGGTTCCCGACCCCTGATCTAGACATTCAGGAGGTTTTCACCGGGAGCCGCATTATCCATAAAGGTCTTCTCCTCTCCAAAGCAAATGGACACCGGCGTTAAATCCAGTAAAAATACTGAATAAAGCAGGTTCAAATTAAAAATCTGTATTTCTGTGGCACTGATCAGCAAACAAAAGGCTTGGTTCTCTGATAACGTAAGATACAAACATCCAATGACAAAAATCCTTCATCTGGTTAAAATATACACTTAGAGGTTCTGTAAAAGAGATTTTAAATAATAATTTAGCAGCAAACAACTAAGATATAGTGGAGTAATTGCACCCTGAGCAGAGAACATTGTCATACCCCTCTATGTGTATTGTAATCTGAGTCAAGTAAAACTTCTCTGTTCTTTGTTTTGGTATCCGGTTTGGCAGTGTGTGCACGAGTGCATGTGAGTCCCTCCGTCTAAAACCTTTGGCCCTCCGATGACGATACGATATTGATGTGAAGATATTTTGGTCTGAATTGTTTGTAAATTGAACACCAGGCAAAGAGTTATTGTGTCCAATAATGATCGACAGCGAATGTCAGCCAGAATTTTCCAATCTGTGCATGACCACACTATCACCCATCATTACAGAGAATGCAGCTATTACAAGGTGTATTGGAAGCACAATAGACCTTTTTTCATCCTTTTTAATGGACACTTTGATATGACATAGGCAAAACACAGATGTAATTAAAAACACTGCTAACGACTGCTTCCTAGGTTTCCCACTTCCAGGGTTCTGGTATTGTGCACTCTGTTTCATTTGCATGGCCTACAGGGGCTATTATTGATGTCATTAGTCACACCTGTGCATTCACGTCACAACATCTGCAATAAGAATGGTCTATTGAGTCCCAATGGTAACATTCCCTCTGGGGGCTCAGGCCCTCTGGGGTAGCCAGTTCTTTCAATTATCCCACCAGGCCCTGTACTCACACAGGTGTTTTCACTATTATGGATAATTAGACCACTGCTCAGGATAAGGTTAGATGGACTTATACTGGGAATTGCACAATGTCACCATCATGAGAGTGGAGGAGATGTTAACTAATCATGAGCTGTAAAAAAAACTCACACAGTCCTGTGAGTCAGTCTAATTAGGCAAGAGAAGTGAAAACACCTGTGTGGGTATACAATAGGTGTGTCGCAACCCTATCTCCTAATTCTGTATATATATAATTCCAATTTATATTATATAATTTTTTTTTTTTTTTTTTTTTTTTTTTTACAGTGCCACATTTATGTACATCCTGTTTGCGTCCTGTTTGTGGTTAGATTTAGCCAACAAAAGCATTATGGTTGAGGTTAGGGAAAGATTGTGATTTAAATTTTTGTTGCATTAATCCCAGACCACAATCTTTTCCGAACCTTAACCAAATGCTGCTACTGCCTAAACACAACCATAAACATGTCTAAAAACGCTGTAGTGGATACTGTATTGCAAGCCTGGATGTGTTATTTAAGGTTGCAGAACTGTCTCTAGTTTGTTTATGTTTAGGGACAAAAACAACTTGGTTAACAGGAAAAGATTGTGGTTTGGGATAAAATAAGTGTTTTCTCAAGGTTAGAGTAGCTTTGTTGTCATGGTTGCAATAATAAACGTTGTGGAATAGTCATGGATTAAAGAAAGAATTAAACAGTGGTCTTCCCATCTGCCAGGTTGTGGCATTTCATACATATTTGTTGTGTTGTACTGTTCATTTATTTAATGTGGAACTGAAAGTTTCTTGCATGGTTGTGGTCAAGAAGGTTGTACACCTGGAAAATGACACTCAATATTATTTTGCAGGCTAGACAGTAGTCTGTTAGTTAGCTGTAATAAACAGCTTAAGAATGTACCTGCAAAAGTCAAGATTGGTCAGTTTAGATGATGAGGATGGTGAGATTCTCTGGCTTTGGCAGCACTGCTAACATTACAATGTTTGTTTTGGCATCCACAGGAAAGTTATCAGAGCATGTGTGTGTACATTGTGCTTCTGTACCCCTGCCAACTGAGCTGTCAAATACACAATGGCCCACCCCCTTAGAGCCTTGAGGCAAAAACTGGCGTTTTTAGATACTTCGTCAGAGATGGTGATTTTTTTGATGCTTTGTAACTATAGTTGGACACTATGTAGTTATCTTTAAACAGTCTACTGCATATGGTGTTTATGAGATATCTTTTGGGATTTATCATCCCACAAGGGATATTGACTTGGGTACTGCAAAACATCCACAGTGAGAAAATATGTCTCATGTAAAATCATGGATGAGATGACAGCTCTAACAAGTAGTTAACCAACAAGTTCAGAAAACATTAAGCTGAACACTGAAAGGTAAACTGGTGCCAGTTGTAACTATAGACAGATAAAACTCTGGAAGTGGTTGAATGTCTGATGCCAATTAATATTGTAAAAGAGCTGGCATGTTGTAGACTTCATACACAATATAAAACCGCACAAAAAGCCTCTAGGCAATTAAGCTGAAGATGGTCTCTGAAGCGGTTTGAATGAGAAGAACTCCCCTCTCTGCTCCACTTACTATCTGCCACAGGATGTAGGCAGTGGTGGGAGGTGGGAGGACCCCCGCATGAAGCAGAGAGAGTAGGCAACAGTTAAGACGTACTTGGTGGGTCGCATGTAATGCTCCAGGAAAGTTTCTGAGTGGGAGAAAGTTGAGCTGTTGCCTGAAGAGATGTTCATTTCAGCAGCCATTAAAATGTTCCTCAGGTTCTGTGATCTTTAGATTTACAGAGCTCCTGGAGGCAAGATAGAGCGAGAGAACTCTACAGTCAGGGATCCCAGAGGCAAGACAACAACCAGAAAACAGTGTAATTAGATGAATCCCATTAGATGAGGATGTGTAACACTCAATGGCCGGAAAATCACTATTAATCGTTGTAACTGTAAGCATATTACTGTTAACTCAGAGCTGTTATCTTTCCATTTTGGATTTTTGCATTTTGAGTTGTCTGTTGGTATCCAGCTGAACTTTGATAAAAAATTAATAGTATTGGGGAAATTAGTGACAAAGCAAGTTGAACCTTTTTCGTATTTAAATAACATTATCGAGAACTTGAGGCATGTTTCTTGTCATGTAACTGATGTCTAAATGAAAAATGCTGGTTAAAATTTTGCCCAAACTGCCACTGCTGTAGACACAAAAGCCACAAGACTGTTCTGTCATATTGTCAGTGAACCTGTCATCAAGAATTCATCATCATATTTTAGTGACTTTAGTTTTCACTTATCCTTCACCTAAATTTATTTTCATGTGAAAAGTCGGTTTTGTTTTGTTGTCTTAATACATTTTAAAAGGGTTTTGTTTATTGTTCCACATGAATCAGGTTAATTTAACTTTAACTTTTAAACTACACAGTTTCCTTCACGTACAAAAAGTATATTTGAAAAGAAGAAGTTTTGCTGTTTTTGGCCAACAGCATTTCTTCAGTTCACTTCTATCGAAACTACACATTGGAGGGCATCACGTTGATCAGTTGAGAGCAAACAATAGGCATGAACAATGTTCAATTGTTTTCTTCTATCTTACATCATTTGCGAGGTGTCGTATTGTCAGTTTCAGGGGGGAACAGTACAGAGAAAGTGTGCCACCTGTCAGACGATATATTTCTCTCCTTTTTGCTCACTTCCTTGTTTGCTCCTTTGTGTCTCTGTGTTTTCCCACCCTCCTGAGCATAACAAGCAGAATTACCACTTTCATCTTCACACCTTGCATCTCGGAAAGCACTCATTTTGTTGGAAGGATATTATCTAAATGTTACTTTATTTAAAATGTAATGTCAAATATGTATTTGTGTATTTCACAAAGTTACCAGTGTGATATGCCTTTGATTTGCTGAAGTTGTCATCTAAGGTTGACAGCTGACTGGTTTACTTTTTATACGTAGGTGAGGCATCAGGGATGCTAGTCAAACACACACACACACAGACAGACAGACAGATACACACACACACACACACTGGTGCCAATACTGCATAACTGTTAAAGCTTTAGGGATGAGAGAAAGTAACTGATTGCTTTTTTTTTTATCAGAGGAATTTTAGAGAGAGAGAAAGCAGAAGAAGAAGAAGAAGAAGGAGAAGAAGTAGAAGAGGAGAGCTGTCATCTCCCTTCTGCTGGTGACGGGATATAAATAGCAAGTAGGTTCTCTTAAAAGTCGAGATGAAAACATATGCTTTGTTTCCAGTGCGTAGCTGTAACACGGCTTTGAAACCTGACGCAGGGAGAAGATGCTCCTTCATGTCTCCCTCAGTAAACTAGAGAATAACGAACAACAAGAAGGCTCCTCTGAAATGCCTGACCTAATATTTGACAGATAGTCAAGACATATGTATCCAGGGACCAAAAACAGATTTAAGGGAAAGATGAGCTCATATTGTATTTTATTGTACAATTTTATTAGGTTGCTGTGTCTGAACCACCAGTCCAAAAAGGGAAACTATTTCCTTTCTTCTTCTATTATCAGAAGAAATTACAGTACATAATCAGTTGTATTGCTGTGTAATTGCGTGAAACCTTGTTAAGATACACATTACCCATCAGTGCTCGTGACATTTTAAACTGGAGGACATTAATTCTTCATAAATGATAAGTATTCCAAATATGTATCATTACTACGACGAAAGATGTCCTTACTTGCTCTGAGGTACCGGCAATCTACTGTATGACACTTACTAGCCATCACAGATGTAGATTGTTCATGATCTGTCAAAAGTGAGGGGAACCCTCTCAAAATCAAGAGTTGGTGGAGGACATAATGAGGTATTATATTCATGAGATCCATCAGAATTTTCTTATCATACTCCCTGTTGTGTAATTGACTAATCAACATCATCCAAAGTACATAGTCTTTGTTCTCTGGCTAATGCATTCTGATGGGTTCAAAGGCATGGAAAACAGGGAATGAGTGAGCAAGCATGTGAGTGAGCGAGTGAGTGTGTGTGTGCAATCGCATATGTCAGGAGACCAATTACATTTCCAAGTTGTACTTCAAATGAAGCACAACGAATCACTGCCCATCCCTGGTTTGGCTACTGCAAAAATTAAGGCAAACCTTGGCTATATGCATGCAAGCTGAGCACAAGAATATACAAACACAAACACACAAACATGTCCTTTGTCTACAGTAGCTCATCTGTTCATTTTGGCGGGCTCCATACTGAGTTACATAAGGTCTTTTCTCTGCAATGGCAGCTGCTTTGCTTAGCAGGTGAGGATGTAACAAAAATATTGATTCTGGACAAACAAATAGCTACCGACTCACTGACTGGGCAGAACCTCCAAGTAAACAGAATAAAAAAATACCAATATTGATCCTAACAAACAAATAGCCACCAACTGACTGACACCAGCACAACTTGTAAGTAAACAACACAGCATGATTCAAATTTGAAATGGAGGAGGCGAATCTCAACAGTTTGTCATGTGTCAATTTAGATTTGCTGAGTAATCTTCCCCCCATCGCTTTCTGTGTTTGAAAGGCTCAGTGCCCTAACTCTCTAGTAATCTTTAAGATGCATGAACATTCAGGGAGAAAGCCCAGGCTCTAAAGCACACATAAATTCATAAATATACATGCTGTAGGAACATAACCCAACACTGTATCCATGCATCCATTAATCCTTGGTGGTGAGTAATCCCAGTGTGTTTATGTACTTGGCTAATCTCCCTCTCTTCTGCTAAGGGACTGAGGACTAGGCTCCCACTCGAAGGTAAGCCTTGTTCCCATACCTCGGCCATAACTGCTAATCCCACTTCCAGATACAGACGAGAGGAGCTGGAGGGAGGGGGGGGGGGGCTTATGTGTGTTCGTGTCAGTTTGTTTGTGTGTCTGGCAAGTAGACACAACATTAAAACCATGATTTAATGGATGCTGACTAATTTTCTGTCAGCTGGACAGAACATGGTTCCAAGATTCACCTTTAACCACAATTACAGAAAATTTAATTAAAAGTTAAGTAGAACAAGAATAACACTATTTTGTCTATAAATCGAATTGATAAAAAACTGTGTGTGAAAAGTTATTGGTTTCCATCTTGGTTTATTGCTGTGAAAGAAAAATTGGTTGAGGACACCAGAGTATTTTAGGAATTATTCTACAACAGCCTCTCGGAATTCAAACTGATGTCACATCTGCTTGTGTATTTAATTGTTGGCAGGAATTTAGGCAGTCCTTTTCTCAACTTTCCTAAAGTCAGCTGAGGACATATTTAAAACGAGTGACAATATTTTGAGGAAGAAATATAGATTATATCACAGAGAGGAAAACCAAGTGAAATCTGGAAGTTCTATCAGGATTAAAAACAGCTGTGCACTGCCCTGTGCCCTATTACAGGTGATAGTACATGAAAAGTAATACACTAGTGGTAACAGTACTACAGCCCAATGGCGTTTGCGAGGGCAGCGGGGGCAGCAATCATAATTCAGGGAGGGGGTTCGACCATGACTTGCTCTACCATGGTACAAAGGAGAAGTGATTCATTTTTGTTGCAAATCTGTGACCAGGAGTGGATCCAAGGATTTTTGGCTGGACTGCAACAGTGGGGCCAGCCCTATGATCTTGAATGTCACTGACTGACTGAGTGATGACATTGCCTCCATTAAGGCAAATAAACTACTTTCATAACATGTATCCTTATTACTAAAGGAGCAAGAGGAATAACTGTAACGAGGCTTCGTACTAACTGTTGTGACCAATTATAAATATCAAATAGACAGAATTACACACAAAGACCTTCCTCTAATAAAAGTCTTTTACATTCTGGAGTTGGAAGTAAATGAAGGCTAAACTATTGTGTATCCCAGACAGAGGCTGTGAGCTGTGTGAGAGACAAAATAAGAAAGAGTCCGGTCTGTGGCCTTTTGCTGCTTCTCATCCTCTTTCTATCTCTCTCCCCAATTTTCCCATTTCCCTTGACCATAGGCGGTCCAGCTATATACCAGGTTTTGACCTAGTCTTGTTAAAAAAAAATACTTTTGCTTAAAAAGGTTATGTAAGCAATCGTCACTTTCACTAGATGTCACACTACCACCAGCATCTCAGGCTGAACCAAATGCTTTGTCTGCCACACCTTTGCCCCCCCACGTTCTCAATCAGCAAGGTGTTACGAAGACCAGTGGAAGCTGCCACTAAACACTCAACAGGAAGCAGAACTTAGTTACCCTGGCAGTAAGCCAGCTAGTGATAGCAACATTTTCCAAACAAATACATAATAGGCTATCGGTAACAGCAAGTTAGCTAACCTTATCATGCGTACCGTAGTGGGTTACCAATGAAATCAGACATGTAACATTATGTAGCCATCAAGTTACTTGCACATCGAGGAAAAGCCAGTTCTGAGTCAAGCTGGAGCCTTTTACCAGCTTGGCTCGAGTCCCCCCCCACAACCCGTAAAAGGATAACCGGTATGGCTAATGAATAAATGAATGTTTTTACTTCACTTTCAGAGGTCAGGGTCAGACACAGATCAGTAGATCTGGAGCTGGTATTGTGGTCTGTGTTGCCCAGAGACAAATAGACAGGGAAACAGGGCTTCACCTGGAGCATGCAGTCATCCAGGTGAACCCTGTTGCTCTGTACTTCTTCTAATTTACTTATGTATCACATGTAAAATCTGGTTTACATTGTTTTTTTGGTTTGAGCTGCAATCAATTAGCACCACAGTAGCTCAGTGTTCTACAAATGTCATCACTCTTCATACAAATTCAATAGAAGATGGTGGATATTTTATAAGCTATGTTTTATAGTTCATGTGTTTACAACCACACAGGGTTTTATTTTTTCTAAGTTGTTCTCCTCTGTAAACACTCTCATTCTTGAAACTAAATGATTGTGTTCAAAATTTGAATTTCGCAGATAGTAATTTTGTTTTCAGTTCTTGTTCTTGTTTGTTTTGCATTCTATTGTAGTGTACCGTATTGTATTGTTAGTTTGTTTTGCAGTCCATGCTGTCAGCCATAAGCTGTGGTCCGTACATCATAGACACTATGGATGGTCTGTTCTTGTCCTACTGCTTGTTTGCATGTAAACTATGATCAGTTTGTTGTCCAGTCACACACTTAAACAAAAATTATAGTTTACTTAGTGGTATAATTGTATGCCTCAATGCAAAGTTGACCTTTATACCATATTATTAAATTCCTGTAAAACACACAATAAGAGGGGAGGACACTCACTTTGTTTTCCTTTCTTTGTCTGTTTGTTCAGTACATGACATGTTTTGTGCATCACTATAGCTGTTATAGCTGTGATTTTACTATTGTGAGAATATTATATATTACAAGATAACATAAATTGATATCTATTTTGCATTAGCTTCCCATAGTTACATGCTGTGTGTGTGTGTGTGTGTCTGTGTTTGTGAGACAGAGATACAGGGAGGCCAGCCCTCCAGACTCTAGAGGCCCTGAGGCTCTCTGACCTATTTCTGCCTCAGAGTAGCTGCTTCATCACAAGCAGACACCAGCCACTGCACCTGGATGGTGCGTGTGTCTGTGACTTTTGTGCATGTTTGTGAGACGATGCACCCTCTGTCTCTCAGGTATTACTGTACAGCTCTGTTTGGTGCTCGCTGATGTGAATGCACACTCACTCCCTCCTCCTGTCTTCTTTCCCCGCTCTCCACCTTTTCACACAGCAACACTTTCCCACCACACACACACACACACACACACACACACACACACACACACACACACACACACACACACACACACACACACACACACACACACACACACACACACACACACACACACACACACTTTCCTTTCTCAATCTCTCTCAGGTGCAGCCTGCTGCGATGTCCAGTGCTGAGTGTTGCTGTATCTGCATTCACAGCAGGACATGCACACACACAAACCCACCCATCCACCCACATACCCACACATATCCTGTTACACTAAATGTGTTCACAGCAGGGCAAACCTGATTCAAACAGCTAGCGAGAAAGTCTAATGATTGATGATAAGACCGGAATATCCGCAGCCACAGCAAAATCACACAAACAGGTTATCTGGGACCTCCAGGCACTGAGCTGCTTTCACGTGGCAGAGGAGGAGTGCTCGGGATCATTAGCCCACACACACACAGGGCTGTAACACCCCCAACCCAAATTCATATGCATACGTGTACCAACAGACCTGGGCACAGAATGTGAACTAATGCCTGTGCATGCCAGCAGACCCCCAGCACATGCCAACTCACACGCTCTGCTGCTGCCCCTTTTTCTCTGCTTTTCTCTCGTGCACTTTAAGACAACTTTCTGCTGAACTGCTGAGGAGGCAGGCAGGTAAGCAGGCACATCAGCAGCAGGGCAGAAGTACCGTTAGTCTGATGAGCAGTAAAGCTGTCTACAACACCAGCATAGCTATGAGGAGCTGCATTTACTCTCATGTTTACCATCCTTGAAATCCTTTCTGCCTCACAACGTTCACCTTTAAAAAAGGTACCGTAGCTTACAATGCATTCAGAAAGTATTCAGACCCCTTCACTTTTTCACATTTTGTTATGTTGCTACCTTTTGCTAACACTGTTTAAATTAATAATAATGAATGCACACATCATAATAATAAATAATTTAAATGTCTACAGTACATGTAGTTTAAACTCCAAAGCATGTAATGTGCCATGAGTTAGCAGATGTCACATATCGTCTGCAGTGATAGGAGCTGTTAGGAGTTGAAGGACTGTTTGTTGTTGTGTTATAGCATGATGAAGGTGTTGCTCCTGTACCAACAGTGTGATTGGAGTCTTTCCCACTGACGTAAGCCCAGGAGGAGTATTCTCATAGAGAACAGTGATGTAATGGACTGTGAAGGTACTAGTCAGGCTCCTTCTTTTAGCTCCCTCCTCCTCTCTGTCTCACTGTTCCACCCTCCCTCCTCTCTCTGTGTTCCCATCTCCATGCTTTTTTTTCACCCTCTTTCTTTTATGTCTTGGCAGGCTACTCCTTCTACTCCTTTGGGATCACTGAATTAAAACCCAACAGCTCCCTCGCTCGGTCACAAAAGGGAACTACAGTATATCCAGAGAATGTCAGCTGCTGCTTGTGTACTCCCCACTGTATCTCCATGGGTGTACTCGTTCCATCTATCCATAAGTATGTTGTACACTCCTCCTCCTTTTCTCCTCCGTTTGCCTCAGTGCTAATCCACTCAGTCGCCTATCGCCACGCTGCGATACCCAGGTCGGTCCTTGAATGGTTTGTCAGATACTTTCTAGACACAGACAGTTCTTTTGTCACATTAACTGTCAGAAACGTGAAACATTTATTAGACTCAAGTTCTCACTAAGGAGTCCCATACTAGTGCTCCTCCTCCTCTTCTTCCCTTCTCAACTTGTTCGCTGTCTTCTTCAAAGAAGAACCACCAGCTCTGTGTGCCCCTGGGAAATGCCACAACGAGACAAACCTCCCAGCTCTCTCCTCTACTTGACCATCCCAGTGTGAGGAGAAGAAAAACAAATCCATATGCTCACATAAATGCAATAATAGCAGCACTGTTCCATCTACGCTTCACTCTAGCAGTCTTGACTTTCTCCTGTGGGGGGCCCTCCTTGACTTTCCATGTCCATCATTACAAAGGGTTCAAACTACCACACAAATAGACACACACACAGAGACTTTGTATTTCTCTTTCTGAATGAATCCACTATTAAGACAACTGTTTTTTTTCTTTCCAAGAAAACTGCAAAAGCAAAAGAGAAGATGGGAATACACACACACAAACAAACACACACACACACAAACATAAAGCCAATGCACACATGCAGGTGCAAGTGCGCAGGCATGCATGCACGCGCACACACAACAGTACGCATAAACGCATACATACATGGTGCAACTATATATATATATATATATATATATACATACACACACATACACATAGCAAAGTGCAATGGGGGTTTTTGAGAGGAAGCCCACAACATAAATATCCAATTACCAAACACATCAAACGCACAGAGGATGAAATATTGATAACTTTGAGACATTTATGTAATCCACAATGGTGCCTTATATAAGTGTTCCATTTACAAGGAGACGCAGGAATGTGCAGGGAGGTATTGTTTTCTTTTTTTAACATCACAGAAAAAGAAAG
This sequence comes from Seriola aureovittata, assembly GCF_021018895.1. NCBI lineage: Eukaryota > Metazoa > Chordata > Actinopteri > Carangiformes > Carangidae > Seriola > Seriola aureovittata. The sequence continues at coordinate 16,270,946 of NC_079366.1, forward strand.
AAACTCTGTTGTATGTTGGCAGACAATAGTATGCGCATATGAGAGTAATGATTAAAAGCACTTGGACAAACCTGCTCCCTCTTTAGCTATTTCCATCCCTTTCACCATAAGCAATCACATTAGAGAATACATGAGTGCAAAAAAAATAAATAAAATAAATACATAAATCTTTGAGAAACTGTACATATCGTTATCATGATATCTAAACAACTACACAACCCAACAACTGGAAATGAAAGCAAAACTGAGTGATGACTTAAGCACTAGTGGAGCTCTATTCTGGTGCTGGGTGTACATTTATGAGGGGGAGTGACTGGGATGTTTTATTTGGCAGTTCATATGCGGCTGTCAGTCGTTCAGTGATAAAGGCTGTTCCTAGCATATGGAGCTGATGGGGGAGGTTTTGGGCTTCTGTCTTCACTGCTCTGCTTTGCTTTGAGCTGCAGATCATAGAGCCTATGCAAAGGCATAAACAAGCAAAGAAATACGGATTCTCTCTAATTAATTGTAAATCGTCACTGCTTGAAGTGGGGATGCTGAGTGATGTGCGCATGTATAGTATGTGTTTGTGTTTTCATGTGTGAGAGAAAATGAGAGGGAAAAACAGAGGGGAAGACTGAATAATTCGACTTAACTTTTGTGCCTTATCAACAAGCCACTCTTCATGGTTTTTCCTTTGAAACTGCTGTTCCTCACTAAGGCCGAATAAATTAGAACTCTAAATAGGAATAATAATGAGAGCATACATTATTTCTCTTGTTGGTACTGGTTGATGTTGTTGTTGTTTGTGTCGGCAGGAAGGCTCAGATCTCCATATATGCAAAAAAAGGTAACTTCTCTGCATGTTTTATAAGTTTGGAGGATCATTTTAATGGTGACCCAAAAAGATGTCCTAGATATTTGGGGAACATCCTTTTGAAAAATTCCTGAAACTACAGAGAGAGAGAGAGAGAGAGAGAGAGAGAGAGAGCGCGCAGAAGACGAGAGAGAGAGAGAACGAGACAAGAGAGGCAGAGTAGAGAGAGAGATGAGATGAAATGGAACTTCTTATATTGTGAATGACTTATAATTTCAAACAGTTCTGTTATAGCAATCAAACACACAGTTGTCCTTTGACTACAAACCCTGTTTTGTTCTCAAATGTTTGAGAACTCAGTATGTTTACTACATTCTGGAGACACAGCATGGTTGTACATTACATAATTATTAGCAATGATGACCTCAGACCCTGACACAGCCACTGCTGAGTGTGAGTGAGTGGTGAATCATATTGAGGATTATGGGCATGCCACCATTATTAATGCTCTTTTAAAGCTGATAGCCCCCCCTGCTGGCCTCTGGTAATGACCTCAACCTCCAGGGTTTCCTAACCTCAGTGGGTTTTACTACTGTAGCGCTTTAACTTTAACAATCCCTTGCTGATTTCCCATCTGCACTCCTCCTCGGGGGAATCCCTGCTGCCATCATAAATACGGTTCCATTACTCTGAAAACTCAAGTGGCCATTTGTGTGGTTGACCCTTAAATGTCTAATATACACTCAAAAGGCAAATTTTATGGGGCACCCCAGTGGCTCAACTGGTAGAGAGCGTACCACTTAGGCTCAGTCCTTCACGCAGCAGCTATAGGTTCGAGTCCAACCTATGTCTCTTTCCTGCCTATCATCCCTTCTCTCTCCAACTTTCCTGTCACTGTCCCTATCCAAATAAAGTTAAAAACTACCCCCCAAAAAAGCCATATTTTATCTCTTTGCAATGAAATATGTTTTTCTTTACCATCTGACATCTGCATATTTAGTTTCTTATTTTTTTTTGCCAAAGCTCTACACCCTCTTTTTGTCTTTGGACAATCTGTTTAAGAACAACTCCTTCCACCTCCAAAGTAACCGGGACAGACAAAACAGTTTTATTTAAAGCAACGTGAAATTATATGTTCCAGGTTTAAAATGTAAAATGTATAACTTCAAACACATATACCCACAGCACATACATATAAGAACCTGTAACACTCACTGATTGCCAGCAGGTGGTTATGTCAAAACTGCCAAAATGATAATTTTCCTTTCCTGTAGATGGTGCACATTGGCATGTCTATGGCTGCACCTCATTACTGTTGATGCTGTTAGTTTTCTTTAAGACTGGAAATCCAAAAACTGGAGGCTTCTAAATGTGGCCACTGCAGCGCTGCTTCTGAATGGGACTGGCTCAGCCTGGTTTGATGTCACTATAAAACAACTATTTCTAACATAAACAGCCAATCTCTTCAAGACTTTTCCAGAAATGTTGCCACAAACAAAATTATAAATTCCTCTGTAAATTACCAACTCAGTGGTTATAACAACATGACATTTGTAACATGACAAAAGACATGCAGCATACATTTTGAAGGCAATATTGTCAAACTCCTAATTTTATATCTCGCCCTCATCATACTCATCATATTAAGTTTTATGTAGATAGAAGAAAAATAAACTTTTTTCACCAATGAAGAGTAACCTTAAACTCTGTGTTTAGTATGTTAACACAAGTGTGCAAAGCAACGACATGTGTCACATAGAGTATTTCTGGTGCTGATGAGTAGGTAGTGTTGGTGAGTCCAGCCACCGGGCCAGGGTAGAGGTTAGTGTGGATTACTCGCCTCCACCACCCTCTTTTCATGGAGAGCACATCTGAAATTCCAACATTGACGTGTGAAATACAGACAGCAACTCTCATGGCCTCATAGCAGTGCACAGGATGCTGCTCCTCCCAACCCCTAAACATAGACCATGCACCAGTTTCACTTTCACGAGGATCATTTTGGTTGATTAAATAACATGTGATAAGGGTGATCTAACTGCTGAGGTACTTTGGGAAATCCATAATATAGAGAGAGAGTGACATTTATGGGTCACTGGTTTCTATACAGGAATGTATGATTTTGCTTTTAAGTTTGTTCTTAATCATCTTAATAAAATACACATTTTGCATTTTTTATTATTATATTTTATTATCTGACTGATTTTGTGTGTTATTGTATACGAGTGTGAGGTAAAGAGGGCAAAGTGGCTGTGCATACCCATGTGTAGGTTGAAAATATACAGTGTGTCTTATAATAATCCCCCTCTCCAGACCAGTCACAAGCCAAGTATGAAGTGCTACTGCCTGGTAGCACAAAGCACAATGTGAAGCTCATGTGACTGTATTAACCTTTCAGACCTAATCTCCCGCAGTCACGAATAACAGAAAGAGAGAGATCAGTAAATTCAAAGTTAGAGAAAAATTCAAAAGAATGCAAGAAAGTAAGTGAGGGAAAAAAAACCCAGATATGTTTTGTTTCCTCTCTGAAGCCCCCAAGTCTCAGTTTCTATCTATGGTTTGTTTTGAGACAGATAACAGAGACACTTGATATGCAGAAGTGCAGATTTGGCACCGAATTGTCAAGTACATCGAACAAAAGCAGAGATCACTGTGCAGCACCCCCCGTGGCTTCAAAAGCAACACAAAGACCGCAGAGGATAACACTGACATGTTCTATAGCAACATGACAGCAAAAAAGTCTCTATTATTTCCGTAGTTAGTTTCATAGTTTGGAGCAGGCTGTCAGTGTTCCTGCTGAGGAGCCAGCATGATAATAAGCTGGTAGGTCAAGGAGTCTCATTGGTTCCATGACACAGGTTTATAAATTTGTCACGCTGGTCTTTTGGCATGAGAATCAATGGAGCCTTTGGTCAGGATCAGCTGATTTCATTGAAAGGAGAGATACAGTAAAGCTTCCCAGAAGGGCTACTATTATTGTGCAGATCACAGGGCAACAATGTATGATTTATCAAAGGCATATTATTTTTCTCAGAGGAGAGGAGGGCTGTGATCGGCAGACATATCATACAGATGTCTGAGCAGAACTGATGTCTTTATCTGGAGGGAAAAGATGCAAATTGCAGATTTCAAGTTAGCATTTCTGCAACATAAAATTCCTTGGGCACGTTCATTCACTTTAAACTCAACCACTTAAACCTCATTATTTTCCACTGACCCAGCCTTTAATGAATAAAGCTATTAATGTATAATAAATTCTAAATGGCTCAATTGAAGTTTCCACGGTTGATGTTAACACGTATGTTAACATGAGTATTTATCACTTACTTTACTTTACTTGATTAAGCAGTTGAATATAAGGTGTAAGGATGGATGCTGCAAGCTTTATCATATCATGACTTTAGAGTAGGGTTGTCACGATACCAAATTTCTGTTTCGATATCGATACCAATATGTATTTCGATACTTTTCGATACTTTTTGTAAAAAATATTTCATTATATTATGTATTGCCTTAATGGGTTATTTAAATATTTAAAGAATGTAATTTAATTTTTAAAAATATATTTTTTAATGTATTTATTAATGTATGTATTACCAACAACATTTTAGAACATCTCACAAGTGTTATTTCAGCCACACAAATTTATCTTTAAGCAAGAATTTTTAAAATAACTCGACTGATACAAATTTTGTCTCATAATGTAACACTTTTGTCAAATGACACTGAACACAACTGAACATCCATGCTAGCAGATATGTAAGGCACAGTAGTGTTTTGAGCCAAATGCTAACATCAGCATGCTAACAACGACAAGCAGATGCAGATATTTGGCAGGTATAATTTTAACATGTTCACCATCTTAGTTTAGTGTGTTTGTGTGATAACAATTTCCAATTAGGACAAGTGAATACAGTTTACTATGGGAATATCATTAGTTTTGCAGGTCTTCGGTCATGAAGTATTTGCCAACCATTTTGCCAACAATTCATCCTGAGAGGGACATGAATCTCTGTACCAAGTTTCATGGTAATCCATGCAATATACTTGTTCAGACATTTCACTAAAAGCCACAAATGTCAATCTCATGACAGTGGTAAAGGAAAAGTCACCAAAATCATGGCAATCCATCAAACAGTTCTTGAGATATCTTAGTGTGGATCAAAGTGGTGGACTAACATACTGATGTTGCCATCCAACAGCTTTTAAGCTAGCATGACATAAACTAGGCCTGCCCAGCAACACTCAACCCAATTACCTCCACTGTATGTACAGTATACAGATCTGTTTGGTCACTTCTGTCCTGCAATCGTGAACTGCCCACTTACTGCATGAACATAAGAGTAAATGTCATCATCTTTCCCAATGTATAAAGACAGATTAGTGAGCAGAAAACACATGCTCAATCTCATACCTGGCTTTATTCACCAAGGAAATTTAAACACTTCAGTCCAAGTGCTTGTTGTGTACGCTTGGGATGTCTCAGAGATGTTAACCTGGATATGAATATAAATAAACTGCTGCACAAAAACTCAAGTGGGGATTTTTCATTGCCTCTAGCAATACACTGTGGCTGGCACTGTACCTTTACAGATCGAGCCCAATTAATGTAACACCTACTTCCAATTTCCGTGTATTCCTACACTAACCATGCCATCGTGAGACTGAACAGGAACACGTTAAACATGTAACCTAAACATTCTTTGTGTTGCATAACATGATAGACATGGATGTCTTTGTTAGGTAACCTAACAGTTGGCAACCATGAGGCATCACCGTGCTGTTCTTATCCTAGCTATGCAAGACTGGTGAGATAGATGTATAGTGTATAGTGTAGTAAAAAGGCCATATAAAGAGATTAATAAAAAAAACTGTAACACACATATATATAAGCCATTTCACAAATTCTGCCTGAAACTCTTCCTCAAGAGAATATCAATATTCAGGTATGCGTGTCAGGTGCTTTACAATATTATTATGAACTTTTGCCTACAGTACTTCTGTGCCGCACTCAGATCTACTTTCACTAGCTCTATGTCAAGACCTAATGGCAGCATCACTCACATCCCAAACTCACAGCCCACCTATAATTGCTCCTCCAGAGTTCACTGTGTGTGTGACATGCCGCCCAAGCTTCACCACAGCCTTTGTAAGGATCTCAAAAGCATGTCACATTGAAGTGCTACTTCACCCCCCACACCCCCTACTCCCACAGAGACACCTGGTGGTACGAAGACACCTCGGGGTGGCAATATTTAACATGGCGATGTTCGTTTTTTCACCCTCCCTCATTTCAGCGTCACCTGCTAACATCGCCCTCCCTGCCCAGGCCCAATTTACTGTCCAGCCATCAAGAGTCTACACACTCAGTGTAGGTCCTGTGGAGTTGTACACACACACACACATTTGACATTTGAGCGATACTGAAGGAACAAAAGGAGGTAACAAGAGTTTTCCTGCAAGAAACTGGGATTATTTTTGGAGTATATTTTTTATGTTTTCTCTGACAACATGGAGTACTGCCTTTTGAAAGGATTCCTGCTGGTTTTGTCGATACAACACTGCACATCTGAAGGTACGGTGGCGTTATGGAAATAGGTTTGATTATCTATGTGATGATATTTTTGTATGACACCATACGTGATATGATGTAATGTGTGTATAACTATGCTCCACCTATCTTTGTATTTTGAATCAGTGAATAAATGACTGAAGGAGCGATGGAAAAAATAGAATTAATTAATGCATCAATGGTATAATCAATCAACCAATGTTAAGGACCCTGAATGTCACCAGATTTTTCATGTAGTGGCATATATAGCATCATAATCAAACAAGCCGTGACAACAATCCTTGGTCCTGCTCCTTGAATGGTTAACTTTCCTCCATCATCGGTATCTATATAACACATAGCAGCACCAACTGTATATGTTTGTTGGGTGTGTACAGCTGCTACAACCCACCAAAAATGTTTAATACTTCCACCCTAGATCTATCAACCTCCATCCAATCCTCCACGGTGGTCACCCTCCAAGATGGCCAGACCTTACCCCAGGAACCAGAGCTGCCCCCTGCAGAGGTGGTGCCAGTAGTGGCCCCTCCGAGCCTGAAGGAGGTGCAGCAGGCTGTACAGGAGGCCTCAGAGCAGGTAGAAGGTCGTGGGGCAGAGGAAGTGTTGAAGGAGCTGCTGGAGAGGGTGGTAGGGGCAGCTCTGGGGCAGGTGGAAGGAAGGAGTGAAGTGAAAGCAGATGAGGGAGCAGTGAAGGAAACAGTTGAGGAGGATGCACTGAGGACTGAAGAAGGGGAGGCTGAAACTGACACAGAGGCAGAGGTGTCGGAGCAGGCAGTGGAGAAAGAGGTGGTGGAGGGTGAAGATATGGGCATTAAGGGAGGAGACACTGGTGGTGAAGAGGAGCAGGAGGTAGCAGAGGTGGATACACTTGATGATGAAGCTGAAGAGGGGAAAGAAGTTGCTGAGAGGGAGGGGGAAACAGCAGCTGGATCTGTGGAGGAGACCACAGCAGGTGTAGAAACTGTAGGCAGAGAAGCAGATGGAGTCGAGGTTATCGATGAGTCTCTAGACGCTGAAGTCAGTCAGGAGGTTGCAGGGGAAACAGTAGCTGCCTTAGAAGAGACAGGAGGGGATTCGGGAGTAGAAAAGGTAGGGATGGGGGACAACAATGAGCAGGTTGTGTTGTCAGAAGAAAAAAGAACAGCTGAAACAGAAGCACAGGAGGCAGAGGAAACTCCAGCTGTTGTGGAGGTGGCAGTGGGCGGAGAGCCAGAGATGGAGAAAGTGGAAGAGTCAGACCGTAGTCTGGCTGTGGCTGATGTAGAGCAGATAGCAGATGTATGGGGAAAGGAAGATACAAGGGAGGAAGAAACTCAAGTAGATAAATTAGAAGGTGAGGCGACAGTACTGCCTTCTCATCATTATGAGACAGAAACCACACAAACTGTAGCAGGAGAGCAGGTAGAGGAGGAGGAGGAGGAAGAAGAGGTAAACATAGTGAAGGACACAGAAGGACCAGAAGTAGAGGACGAACAAGGCCGTTTAGTGGTGGAGGGAGGAGTTGCTGAGGAGGTAGAAGCAGAAGGTGCAGATGTGGGGGAGGCAGCAGGAGGTGAAAGAGATGGAGAGAGTGAAATAATGGAGGAATCAGTGGCATTGGTGAATGAGGGGGGTGACCAACAAGCAGGCGAAGAGGAGCAGGTTGCTCTGGAGACCTCACATGGCAGTGAAACAGAGCATCAAGGTGAGATATTCCAATAGGTAGAGTTGCAAACCAGCAGTAAATGTACTGTACTGGACACTGAAACCAGGCACAAAGAAATTAGGCCTCGGTGCAGTGGCCTGAAACCTCAAAATTCCGAACAAATCCAAATCTTTTAGTCAACTTGTTTATCCTTTCGTTAATGAGCTCCAAATTTTAGCTGCACCATTCACTTTACCATCAGTACACCCTTATGTATTAGCTGTTTGAAATGTTGAATATGTAAAAGCTGTTCATAATTTGGGTCACAAAAACTCCAAACTGCAATGGTATATGTCTTTAAACATTCAGTTGCATTAGACTCAGCAGCTTTGGTTAAGCTTGCATTGTTTGCATCTTAACCTACTTTAGGAGGGAAAAGCTCTTAAATGCAGATTAGAAGCTCCTTTAATACATTTTACAATAATATTGGTTGCCAGCCCATGTCCTGAAGAACTAAGGTGAAAACATTCAACGTTAGCTGCTCCTGTAGTTCCAGGTTTGCAATTTGGTTGGAAAATGAGCAAGGTTTTAAAATGTTTTCAGTGTCAGAAACAAGCATTAAGAGAAAACACTTGAGAAAATGTTTACTCAGAATATCTTGACATGAACATTAATGATTTATGAGGGGAAACTTCTAAAATTGTCTTAAAGCCCCAAGATTATTGTGACACATGCAAAGACTGATACACATTCTGCACTGAAAATTATACTATGAGTTAGCTCACAAATGCTTACAAATCATGACCCACCTACTACTCTCAGCCACAGCACATCTACGCATTATTCAACATTCCATAGATACACTCGACAAACCCTAAACCTTGGCCTCTTGGCTTCATTTTCATGTGTGTGTGACATACCAAACCCCTCTTCTAGAAGTGCTGGTGATCTCTGCCCCAGAGCCTGACGATGATGCTGAAGCCTCGATAGAGCAGAGCTTTGAGAACCTGACTCCCACCCCAAGCCCATCCTTTGGTGGGGTGGAGACAGGAGAAAATGCCCTCAGTGATGAGATATCCAACCGTGGCAATGAGATCATCACCCCAACCAATGACCTTTTGCCAAACAACCCTGTTGTAGCCCAACCTACACTGGATAATTTTGTGAAGGATGCTCTAGCCAAGCCATCTCAGGGAGAGGGAGAGGAACCAGGGGAAGCCAATGGGCTGGTGGAAGATACAGCTGGAGCCAAAGGTAAAAATGTAATGAAAACATTAAGTAAATGTAGAAAAAATGTGGGGGAAATTCAACTCTTTTTCAAAACAAACTTAATATGTACTCTAATTCTCAAGTGCAGTTTCAGAACTGCATCTTAGGCTACAAATGGGTCTGGTTATATATTATAGCAGACTTTCTGCAGCTTAACACTTGGGTAGAGGAAAGAATAAGAAAACAGATCATGATGATGACTCTGCCAACTAAACATGCAGATGGCCAAGTTGATGCTGTTCAATTTGAATAAACAGTGGAGCGAACCAACTACTACACACTCTGGTGGGTGAAGACCAGAAAGTTGGGACCATCCTGTCGCTATAAAGTGCACTAACAGCAACTTCACTAAAATATTGACTTTATACTCTTTCTGTGCCTCTATGCATCACACACACTCCTTTGAGCTGGTGTAATTGAAAACTGTTGGAGGGTAGACTGTAAAATGACAGTACAAAAGGAGAAAAATAAAAAAGTTGGGTTTTTTTTTATGGAAAACTGTAACGTGATCTAGGAAAGCAGATGGGATGTTGGAGTCCAGCTTCCTTTTTGTGCAGTTAAGGGACAGTTGATTTATTTGTAGCAAAGATTCCATGTTTTTCATGGCTAACTTAGTGTATATTGACCCAATCCAATGCCTCCTCTTCCTCTGCTCTCTGCCTTAATGTATCTGTTTAGAAACAAGTGAGCTGGGTCTGGAGGCATGGAAGATCGGGGCCATTTCTGCTGCAGTCTTCCTGGTTTTGGAGACGGCTGTCATCATTATCTATATCCTCAAATGTCGTAACAAAAACAGGTAGGTAGCAGTGACTTCTGTGTGCTTAATCTCCAGGAAAACTTATTCAAAAAAAAAAAAAAAGTTGTCTTGTAGCCAAAAATTTCCTGGTGATCCGAAAGTACACTCCAAATGTGTTTTACTTAACACTGCTCATCTTCCAGCTAATATTACTTCCTGTAGCCTGCCATCCATTTTCATAATTTGGGAAGGCTGAGCCTCATACAAAAATAGATTTCCATTATAACCCTAATCTTACTGTGCTGTTGCATGAATTTGTGTTCTGGCTCTGTCTTTGTAAAGCAGACTCTTTTCCTGTCTTTATATTTTATGAATAGGAATCAAAATAATACTTAGAGAAGAAGCACCAGGATGTGGCTGGTACTAGTGTGATTTCAGACTAATAGCTGCTGAAATAAGCCATCTGATTGCTAGCTATAGTATCAACAGTGCTACAATCACAGATGGGACTGTGCATGATTGCTTCTGATGTTGCCCGAGCTGCAGCTAACATTTCTGCACTGATAGATGATGAAATGAAGAGACTGTGCCCAGTATTGTTCTCTCTGTTCATAAAAAAGTGAACGGTCTTTCATCAGTTATGTACTGTACTAGTTTTATTATTTTTCCACATGGCCCAGTGCAACAAGCAGTTCATTTGTAGAGAGGCAGCAGTAAGCAACAACAGTAATATCTGAGATTCTGTGTGTCCTGTTTGTGTATGTGTGTATGCAGTACCCCGGCTCCTCAGCGAACATGTGAGGAAGGGTGTGTTGAACCAGAGGCAACTACAGGAGGGGACTGCAGTGACGACACACTGCCTGCAAGCAATGGGGACACTCAACAGTATGTTCACATTTGAAAATTTTTATAGTGGTGGCATACATAAGTGCAGACGCTACATATACATACAGATAGGTTACAAATGAAAGGAAAAAAACAACATAAAGTGGAAATCTATCACACTGGTCTAAACTCTTCCACGGATGTTCAGTTGAGTAGAGTGCAGAGACCATAGACATATATGACTCACTTTCATTCATTTTCATACTCCTGAAACCATTCAATTATCCAGACAAAACATCTGCATAATGTCCTGATAGCTCCTGATAAATTCAATAAAGCAAAGTTGAAGATCTCATATGACTTCATAACAGATCAAACCTGATAAGGAAAAAGATTTCTAAATATTTCTCTGTTAAATTTATTTGGAGCTAGAAATAATGTGCAGGTCTTTTGTCTGATTTAAACCATGTCAACATGATCCCCCTGAACTGAGAGAGTACCTCTCTGCTAGGCTCTTATCTTCTCTCTCCCAGATTTCTACACTCTATTTTCTACTACCACCAAACTGACTTCTACAACATCAGTCTCCTTGTCATTAACACTAGCCAGATGTCAGCCCAATGTTAGCTGACTAAATGTGGTGCACTGACCTGGAAACTTGTGGTTCATAGGAACTACCAGTTGTGTGCTTCTCAGCTGATTCCCTCCTGGCTATTTTGTAAGTTATGCGCTCAGGAGGCTGCTCACTGCGTCACATGAGCGTTTGAGTCCCGTGAACCCAGAGCATTAATGGGTAATGCTGCTATTTTTCTTAATCAGACTACCAGGCTTGGATCAATAATAAGCCAAAGGTGCATGTGTGAGTGAATGCATGTGTGTGTGGGGGGCATGTGAAAGTATGGGGTGAGGGTTTGTGTAAAAAATGCTAAATAAAAGAAAAGACAGAAGTCAAGACAGAGATAGAAAGTCTGTGTATAGAAACAAAATGTGCACACACAAAGTTGCACGTATGTGATCCTATGAGTGCGCGTCTGTTACTTGTGCAAGTGTGCAAGACACAAAGAACTCTGATGTGTGCCGAGCACAGACGATACAAAGCAACGCTGAATTATTAAACAGTAGACAGAGTCATCTTGAAATGTGTCCTTGTTAAGAGACTTTATAGAAGCAGTGACAATCCCGTTGTCATTGGAAGAGGGAATCACTAAAACCACTGCCAACAAACAACAAAAGTCACTTTTAGAATACTATCTGAAAGTCACTTCTTCAGTAGCAGTATCATCTGAACAATAAAGGCACAAAGCTGCTGCTCCTTGTGCATATGAGGACGCCAGAAGCCATGGTGCACAGCGAGCAAATTCAATGAGTGCATATAAACTGGAGGCTAAGATAAAAGCGATACAGAGCGCATGCACATTTGGAACCTAAAACTTCAACCTTTCCTGATACACGATACATTTCAACAATTAAGGTGAACAGCAGGTTCTAATGGAACCAACAATATCAGTATTTTAATATTGGCTACTCAGAAATATATTGAACTTGGTGAGCAGTATTTACATGGCTAAATCACAAGGAAGGTCTGCTACACAGTCCTGAGGCAGGCCAGCTGAACTTCCATTCCATTGGCCATTTAATCTATTCATTTCTTAATTATACAAAATGTGATTGTAGTCTCTTTTAGACAAGATCTCAATGAAAACAACCGGTAGTATGAAATCTGATGCCGAAAATCTACCCAGGAACTGAAGCTGCTGGATATTTTTGCTTTATTTCCTGTATTAATGACCACTAGCTCGCCAGCCTTAACCGGCTACACTGGTGTCTGTCACTCTACCCTCTCTACTTGCAACACGTTGGGTGCACATGTATGGGTGCATGTGCATGGATCAACTGTCTGCGCCCATGCATGTGCAAACAGCAAGAAAGTGAAATGACACGAAGATGGCACTTTGGATACCCTTCAGGGTAAATCAACTAGGGCATGTGAAAATGTATTCAGCACTTTTAGCAATTCTTTCAGCCAGGACAGTGTCACCTGCAATTAGTCAATAATGTCAAGTGATCTATTTATATCTGGGTGTGTCATTACCTCCCAGCGCATCTCCCCTCACCACAGTTTGTAAGCTTCTCCATCTGGTGTGGAAGTCATTAAATAAACAGACCTTGCAGTGAGAATATTAGCATTTACTCGCAGCGGCATTATCAACAGCAGTTCGACAGCCATTATGAACACACCTAATTAAGTTTTGCTTGAATTTCTCTGGTACCTCACGTGTCCCATAAGAATGACCCTGTCTTTGTGTTCATGTAAAACAAAGATTAGGATCAAATAGCTTCTATTGAATGCACTCTCAGTGATTACTCTTGCTATTAAAAAAACTCTGTCTTTTCCCTTCCTGCAATTTAGCCACTACAGCTTTTAAATCTCTGCCAACTGACCTACTGTCCTCTCTACCAGGATAGCAGCACTTGACCCATCTGATGTGGCTTCAACTCTGGGCCAAAACAAAGAGAAGCATGAAGAGGAACATGCAAAAGCCATGTCAGACCTCCCGCCCAGCTCCACAGAGGAATTGGCCAACACTGGACCAGGACCAGACTCCTCACAAGACCTCAGGACTTCCATTCTCTAGGGGGTCCAACTGTTTGTGTATTCCTACTGTATCAAATAACACCCAAAAAGCCACTCTTCACCCCTGCACCCAATCCTAATTTACCCTGACACCCAGTGAATTATCCTGTCTCAAACCCTGATCCAACACAGACTGCCTTGGAGTCCGACTGTAATAACTACTGTATATGTAACACATTTGTATTTGATGTGTATGACTGTATGTCTGTCTGTGCGAGTATATGTGGAAATTGAAAGAAAGAGATACTGTAACACATTTGGCATCTGTGAATGTGTGGAAGCAAAAATTCTCTGTGCATGTATGCGAGTGTAAATGTGATAAAAAGTGTTATGAATCTAGTTTGATGTCTGTACTCTCTTTAGACTAGAAAGAGCTTGTTAAGAAATGTTTTTCATACTGACCACATCAGTGAAGCTGAACAAAGCTGTTAAAAACCATGTAAAAAAGGGGCAGCGGGCATGAACAATTTTCCCATTTTATCAGCAGTTCAGTATGATTTATTCACTGTGCTCTGACAGAACCATAGAGTGCCACATCTGCACAGTCTCATTAAAATGTACAACATTAGCCTACAAGAAAAAAAATAGATTTTTAATTACTGAGATGACGTTTAAAACTTGATTTGATTTTTATTCCACATAACTCCTGACCTTTGTATCATCATTTGTGATTTGAAAGTACCAAATTAAAATGATAATATTGAATGTGTGCTTTTCTTTTGCCTCCCAGTATGGATTTTCCTCTAGTTGCTCTGCAGGGTACGGTGTAAATGTTTGCTAATTTAAGCACCCAAATTAAGTAATTATAGGGAACAAATGACTAATTTGTGTGCACAAATTATCAAGAATTTTCCCCCAGACACCTGTCTGCCTCCACAGATAACAAACTATTACCATGTTTTTACTTGGCTGACAGTGAGTAAATTCACTCAAGTATGACTTCAGCATGAATGCTATCTCACAGTCAAGTCTTTTATTGTGTGAGTGACCACACAGACTGGCGTCATTTGGGTTATGATCACAAGGCATGTGAATGAGTGTTTGAGAAAGCGCTTGAACCCTCAAGTGTATCCATGTGTACTGTGTACTGTGCACTGTGCATGTGCACGCACGTGTGTGTGTGTGTGTGTGTATGTGCATGTATGTGTGTGTGTGTGTGGGTGCTTACACAAGCTCCAGAGAGGTCTGGTCATGCGCTCGATAGCTATTTAAGCCAGGAGAGGGGAATGGGCCGACTCTTGGGGGGATACAGTTCTGCAGACAGAGAGGAGCAGCATGCACAGTCAGAGGTAGGGGCAACACATTACACCGATGCTTTTTCACAGAATGCACTGCAGAATACAATGAGTCTTGCAACTCACAGTGTGAGTAGCTGCTTCAGTACCATTTACAATCTCAAAGTGAGCATCGGGCTATTGTACAGTTCAGCTATTGGCAAAATTAGTTTTATTTGAGATGATATAAAACAGATTCCCACAAAACAACCAATGTTGCACTGGCTGAGTATTATTATATTCCTAACAAAGGCACTGCATTCAATCATTTATAATACACAGCATTTCTGCAAAAGTGCAACATGCAAAACGCAGTTTTTTTTTTTTTTTTTTAATTGGTAACTTTACTTGGGTGGTTGTTATCACTATTCTGCTGTAAAATAACGGCTCCTGACAAATTATTAGTCTCCTCTCATTCTTCCCTAATCAACAGGCTTCAAAAGACAAGCAAATCTAACTACAAAAATGGTTGAAGCAAACCATTTCTTGCCATCTATTGTTGAAAGCTTTTCTGAACTTGTAAGAGTTGAAAGCTAATGGCTTTGTGAATTATGAATAATGACTCGTACTGCCTGCAGGGGCGTGTAAGAAGTTTCAGAATAATGTTAAGAAAACTGGCTGTATTCAATTTTTTTTTTTTGTCTTGATCTTACCAAATGTGTGCTGGGATAGGCTCCAGCCCCTTACAACCCCGAACATGATAAGTGGTTTAGAAAAAGATGGGTGGATGGATGGATGGATGTAAAACAATAATTCTCAAGATGTAAAATGTGTCTACTTTCTCAATGTGTTTCTAAAATTCCTAACCTATTCATCGCCCTAAAATTAACTCCCTTCTTTCACCTTCCTTATTTCTGGATTTTGATAGCATGTGGAGAGCTGGTCTCCTGGCGGTGACCCTAGGTGCCACCCTAACGCTGGCCCAGTTCCCCCGGGACTGCATTACCCCAGAGGGGCTGCGGAGTGGCCAGTGCTGCCCGTCCATTACAGGGGCGGCAGGGGACGAATGTGGTTCCAGCACAGGAAGGGGTCAGTGTGTGTCCATCGCAGCAGACAACCGCCGCCACGGACCCCAGTACCCTTATGCTGGCCGAGATGACAGAGAGAGGTGGCCGCTGAGATTTTTCAACCGCACGTGCCAGTGTAATGGGAATTTCAGTGGCTATAACTGTGGGCAATGCCGACATGGGTTAACTGGACCAAACTGTGATCAGAGGATCTCTGTGGGTAAGAGAATGAATGCTGTCTAAACTCAGCACTGGCGACCTAAAAATTCAGTCCTAAAAAGTATATCTCCGACTGCACCCTTAAAGATCTCAGTGGGCCTCAAAAACGTAGGAAAATACATCAGCCAAAGGAATGAAGGCTACATTTATTGTTGGCCAAAAGAAATGCCTGTTAATTTTTAATAACATTTTCCTCTCTTCCCTGTTCCTTCGTTCCCCACACCTCAACAACCCCATATTCTCACTCTCCCTGCCTTCCTGTCTTCATCTACTCCATTAACCTCACTCCAGTGAGGAGGAATATCATGCAGATGAGCACATCTGAGAAGCAGGCATTTGTGAACGCTCTAGACCAAGCTAAGAGGACTGTCCACCCTGACCTGGTCATCTGTACAAGACGGTACCCAAGCATTTTTAACAGTTACATAATTCCAACTATTCTGTATAGTCTTAATTGTAATTTTAAAAAATGCTAAAGAATACTTAAAAATTGATTTAACGACCTAATTTCAAAGGGGGATTGATCTTCACTCAGCCAGTCTTTGCTCTTGAATCACGACTGAGGAACAAACAGCCGAGCTTTGCCCGAGGACCCGCAGGCTCAGTCTAGCTGAATCTGGCAGTTGAAAGCTCAGTAATATAGCTATGGGTGAACCCATGCTGTGTTTTGAAAATTATCAGTTAAAATCATGAAAATTTCTCATGGCAGCTTTCTTTTTAAGCTGCAGGTAGAAGAGCAAATTATCAGTTTAGCCGGGAGTAAGGGGATTTATAGTCTTCTAAGTAACAGCACATAAATCTGTGAATAACCTCCTTCCAAATCAGCTGAGGGTTGTAGTAGATTCATTTTTGAAGTAGTTCTCAGAAGCCCTTTTAACCTCCTAGTCAAAAAATTTAATTTTTCCTGTATTAATAACCACGCCCAGGTTTTTAGCTACAGTCCCCCTAGGCAACTTCATGCAGAAATAAAACGTACATAGTCTCTATCAATTTGTAATTCACCTATATCCTCTCAAATCAATGGATGTTATTACAAGGACATCTAAGAGCAGTGTGGAGGCAAAATAAACAAGGTGACATGTCTTCCATTCCTCTTTAGGTACCAGGAGGTGTTTGGGCCTGATGGCAACACGCCCCAGTTTGAGAACATCACCATTTACAACTACTTTGTTTGGAGCCACTACTTCTCTGTCAGTAAAACCTACCTGGGGCCAGGCCAGACCAGTTTTGGAGGTGTAGACTTCTCCCACGAGGGCCCGGGTTTTGTCACCTGGCACCGTTTTCATCTGCTGCAACTGGAGAGAGACATGCAGGTGAGTACAGAGAAGGGAAGGGAGGGGGACGGTGGAAAGAAAAAGAGGGAAGGAGAGGAGGCTTTTGGGCTGATGAAGGAAGTGAAGAGGAAAGGAAAGAGTTTGGGGATCTGAAGAGATGGAGTGGAAAGCTATCCTAGAGGAGAATGGGGAGCAGGGAGGGAGGAGAACAGACAGAGGTAAGAGAGAAATATACTGAGGTGGAAAGTGGGAGGAAAATGGTATGAAAAAGTGACAAGTGCGCAAGTGCGTTTAAAGCGCAAAGAAAGTGAGAAGGAGCTAGAAATGTCTCTTTACACACACACACACACACACACACACACACACACACACACACATACACACACACCAGTCAATCCAGCCACTAACACCTGCCTTCTTCCATCTATTATTCCATCTGTGCAGGACATGCTGGGTGACCCCACCTTCGCCCTGCCCTACTGGAACTTTGCCATCGGAGGCAGCGAGTGCGACATCTGCACTGACGACCTGCTGGGAGCCAGGAGCACCTTTGATATGAACTCGATCAGCTCTAACTCCGTGTTCTCCCAGTGGAGGGTCATCTGTGAGAGTGTGGATGACTACGACTCTTTGGGCACCATCTGCAACAGTGAGCACAGTCGCAGAAACACACACACTATATCTCAACTCTGCAAGAGAGCGGTGCTGATATACAACATAGTCTCGGCTGCATCAGAAAAGAGGGCAAAGAGCTCATAAAGAGAGCATGTAGAACATAAGCTGCTATAAATAACACCACACAGCTGTTGTGCTGCATTAGATATTGCTCGATATTAGTTTAGTTGAAACTACTCTACTTGTTAAACACTGCCTTCTGAGTTACTGCGTGCTTCTTAAAACCCTGGATTTTGAAACATTTTCTGATTTAGTGACCCTAATTTCTCTACAGCAGACATCAGTACATACTGTAGTTTTTCAAGTGTTAATTCCCAATGGGTCAGGAGGTTTAGACTGGAATAAGAGAACTCTGTGTAACACTGTGGTAAGCTAGACTTTAGGTGATCAGATTTGCAGGGATTGGCTCTTATTCCACAGTGGCACCAGATTACTACCCTAAATCACTACATTTCCTTCTGTTTTCAAATAAAACACATTCATACAGTATTTTCTTTTCATGTGGAATTGTGGAATAATTAAGAATGTCAATCCGCTCTACTACAAACACATGAAAGGTCCTCCGCTTGGAATAACTTGCATATGCATAAGGAAAACGGCTGAGGAAATTCAGTAACAGGTAGAACATGTGAGTGGCCAACGTGCGAGCGATCTGTCTCATTAATCCCCTTGGAGAGTCACGACAGGCCTGGTATTTCCTGCGTCAACAAGCAACATCACCTTAAATGGGTTGGGGGGGTGCTTCATTTGTGCATGTGCTTGTTGAAGACAGGAATCTAGCAGTCTACTGGTTCCTTTGATCTAAGGGAATAGTCTTCAAACAGACAGACAACTCAGTTATGTAGCCTTCTGTTTATGTGCCCATGCGTGTGTGTGTAGGAGAGAAAGCACAAAAAAAAAAAAAGATCACGCATGCAGGAGAAAAAAAAAACAAAAAACTTCTGTTCAGTCACAAAGCTCCCACTCACTACTGTTGACTTTTAGTGAATAATTAAAATAGAAAACTGCCATCCTGTCATGTTTAAGGCTGATTAAACTAGTCTACTCTCCCACATAGAATTAGAAAGTGGTTAAATAATACAACATTTCTAATCATCTTTCTTTCCATTTCTGTGGGGACCACTGGCCTAAATCTGAAACACATTCTCAATGCCCCACTAACCAAAAAAAAAAAAGTCACTGTTGAAGTTATCCTCTGTCTGAGTGCAGAGGTAATTATATTTTTACTTCAGTTAGATAATACCAGCTCTGGTTCTGTCTTTATCACCCAGACACGGAAACCAGTCCCATCAGGAGGAACCCAGCCGGCAACGTGGCACGGCCCATGGTGCAAAGGCTGCCGCAGCCCCAGGATGTGTTGGACTGTCTGGAGCTCAACACGTTCGACACTCCTCCTTACTACTCAACCTCCTCTGAGAGCTTCAGGAACACCATTGAAGGTGCACAGTCATGCTTCAAGGGGTCAGAATCAAAGCAACACTTAACATCCTCCCATCAACCAAAGGGGGCTATTCAAGTCTCAGCTCACAAGTACAGAGCTGCTGAAGTGCTGCGTGACTGCACAGATACAAAACACAATGCCTGAAACATACACACAAACTAGATCCTCTACCCACATGCACATATGGTTAGATCCAATACAGCATTTGTTGCTCCTAATTTTGGTAAATCAGTGCTTTCATTTAATGGCTTTGTTGTTCTGTTTTTTCTAGGCTACAGTGCCCCACAGGGGATGTACGACCCGGTGATCCGCAGCCTCCACAACCTCGCCCACCTCTTCCTCAACGGGACAGGTGGACAGACTCACCTGTCACCCAATGATCCCATCTTTGTCCTGCTGCACACCTTCACCGATGCAGTCTTTGACGAGTGGCTCCGCAGGCACCAACCAGGTATTCACAGACTGAACTAGGTGCAGATACAGAAACGTGACTCACTCTGAAGGATAAATAGATGGGTAAACCTATTTGTCTCATCTTGCAGGTGAAATAGTGTACCCTGAGGAGAACGCACCGATTGGACATAACCGCAGGTTCAACATGGTTCCTTTTTGGCCCCCTGTCACCAATGCTGAGATGTTTGTCTCTGCCCCAGAAAATCTAGGATACTCCTATGAGGTCCAGTGGCCATGTGAGTTGCAGCACACATTCACACACGCACATACACACACCAAAATAACCATACCCAAATACCTCAATTGACATCCCTTCTTTTTCCATAGCTCGTGCCTACACCCTGTCTGAGATCATCACCATAGCTATTGTTGCGGCAGTGCTGGTGCTGGCAGTGGTGGGCGGTGTCATCGCCTGTGCTGTACGCGCCCGTTCCTACCGCTCAGCTGAGGCCTTAGAGCCACTGCTCGGAGAAACTTTCCGACGCTACTCAGAGGACGAGCGGAGGTTGGACAAATCACAGTCTGTTGTCTAAATCTATGCCTTTCTAGAGAGGCCTTAACATTTGCGTTTGTGTAACTTTTTTTTTTTTTTTTTTTTTTTTTAAATACTCCCACTTCTTTTAATAAAGGTGAACTGGTTTCAAACCCAGACCCTGTGTCAGTGTGATCATATTTACTATAAACTGCGGGGCTGCCTGAGTTTTTGTTTGACACATATAGAGAAACAGATCAAGTTGTAACCAAGATCTCTGACAGCCTAGAGCAGCTCAGTTTATAGTGAATCGGCAAGAAGATACAAGTATTCATTTACTGGCCTTTTTAACTGTACTGGATATTTAAATTCAATGATGACTCTTGACATGATCTTATACTCTAAAAGATAATTTCTCCCTTTCACTTTCATTTCCTCAGCTCCCAGCTACATGAATCATGATGCTTCTATATTCATGCAGATAAGAGTGAATTATATGCTGTAACTGTATGAACAGACCACAGACAGATCTTAATACTAGAGGCCTTTTTCTGCAGGAGCAAATTTGCTTGTCTGAAGCCTCAGGCTAACAAGCAAAACACACCACTTGTATGTTGCCTCTAACCGATGAGTCAGATCAAGTCCATGCAAATTTCCATATGTTCATAACAGCACACACACTGCCCTCATGTGGATACAACATGTTACTGCAACATGATTCAATTAATAAGTTATTTGCTTTTTCCACAATAATCTTACATTCATGGAAGCTCACCTAAAATACCACAATATCACCTTTTAACTCTTGATGAAATAACAACACAATAAGATACACCATTAACTATGACGGTTACCATAAAGCTGCTGCATGCACTGTCCACACTCAGAAGCAGGCCCAGATTAAGAATAGAGAGGCCCCTAAACACAAAATCTTGGGGGTCCCTCGCCCCCAATCCGCTCTCCTCACGTTTACAATCCCAGGTTTTCAATTACAGATTCTCAGCAGAAGCTACTATCTGTTGAAAATACCTGTAGCTTATACAGGATTAACACTGACAGGCTACAGCCTATGATCACAACCTGAATGACTATGTCAAAACCTGTAGACATATTCTACCAAACAGGATTTACACCACATGATTGCAATAATACTTTTCTGAGTCAGAAGCAACAATATCACCGTATTGGCCTACAATGTGTAGCTGCATGGCATACACAAGCACATACTGCCCCATTTCCAACCGGTACAGTTGTATAATTCAGATTCTTCCATCACACACACACACACACACACAAACAAACACCTTAGGTAACCCTAGAACAAATAATATATGTAACCTGTATCATACGGGCTTTCCACCATATCAACCATCCTGGTTTAGAGACTCTAATGACACAACAGTCAAATGTGTCCAAAACCAACCAATGTCAACTACTTCTCATTGTATAAACACAAGAAGAATGTATACAAATAGGATATAGGCCAGTAAACAATAATAATGTGAGAGAAAACCTACCTCATATGACGTTTTTCCTCGAAAACTCCTCCACTCCACCATTTAAGTCCAGCTCTCTGACGAGCTCCGTCAGAGCCAGTGTTATATTAAGGCGGAGATGAGGATGGGGAAGTTGGGCAGGTGTATATCGCAGGGCTGTGGCTCTCCGGTGTTCAGCTGAACTAACATTAACTGCTGCCGCGTTACTGTAGTCCTCTGCGAAGTTAGCATCGTCCTACCCAGGCGCGTTGCTAATGCTAGCAAGCCGAGTAGAGACTTCTCGAAAAAAAAAAGAGCCGAGATAGATACTATGTTTGTCCGAACTTCATTTTCTCTGAGTCCTTTTCTTTTTTTTCCGTTTATAATTGCTGCCCCACTGCTCCAACGTTTGTTTTCTATTATGTTTTAAGAAGCATTTTGCGGCGACCAGCTGGATCTACCGCTAAATTCCCACGGTCACCACCTGACCTCTGACCTCCTTCGTCATCGTCATAATAACGCATGATACAGACACTGCCAGTAAACTTATCATATATATATTGTTTTTTTACAACTAAAGTAACTCTGCATTCATTGGTTCGTATTTCAACACACACACGCACACACAAAATTATTTTTTACGATTTCATTAAAAAAAAATTGAGGCCACAGTTGGTGGGAGTTTGGACGCCCCCTAGAGGTCGGAGGCCAACGAGATAATCCCTACTTGTTTACCACCATTTCTACAAGGGCTCTAGGTCTGAGTAAACCTAATTTCACTGAACTGTTAGTGAGGACTTCAGTTTCACGGTCAGTGACATTTTGTTCTGCACGTGTTTCTGGCTAAACTGGCCACTTTTCTTTTACATTATTAATACGAAAACTTGCCATGGCTTCACCAAAACCGATGTTAGTCATTTCCTAATGCAGGTACTGAACTGCAAAATGCATGACAGATAAGTGCTTCCTATGTCTTGTTATGACCTTTTCATCTGCAAGGAAAAACCCATAGACTATATATGGAAACAACACGCTCGTTTCCTCCTCTTAGAAATTTTGACCTACACACATAGGCAAAGCGCTGCTTGCACTGCCCATTTATGATCCATTTGTGGAAAGTTAAAGGAAGGGTTTTAGCAAGCCGACCACTGATGTCACTGAGGCTGTGTTCTCCTACGTTTATCTCTTTCTGGGGATTTTGGGGGTTGAGGAGCAGTTTAACTTTTCTTCAATTCAGTTCATTTTTATTTCATTGCCAAACATTATCTCAAGGCAAGGCACTTTACAGAGTAAGGTCAATACCTTACAATATTATAGAGTGAAACCCAACAGTTCTCACCATGAGCAAGCACCTGGAGACAGTGCAGAGGAAAAAAGACAGAACTGGACTCAGGGTAGGCGCCCGTCTGGGGGGGAAACACAAGTATATACTGGTAATAATGATAATAAAATTGGTGGTACTTATGGGTGTAATAATTTGTGTGATAATAACGGCAGAGATAATAGCAGCACCAACTAATCATTTAAAGATACACAAAGTGGATTTTTAGTGTTTTTTAGATTTAGTGTCTTAAATTTGCGGCTATGAAAACAAACAAATAGAACCATTTAACAGCATCAAGTAAAGAACAATAAGAAAGTGGCTTTTAGACCAACATGTGAAGAACTCATGAGACATAAAAGTTTTTTTTTTTCTTAATGAATTAAGAATTCATTGCACAAGAAATGAATGAATCAAACAAGGAAAAAAAATACAAATGAATAGAAACAAATTCACTTATCTTCAAAATGATTTTTTTTAATGTGTGGCTACAACTATGCCTAAAGCATAGTTGGATAAAGGAGAGAAAAGTCCTAGAAATCTGAATGTGAAAAGACTGAAATTACTTGACTGTCAAATTCTTGTTTTAATAAGACAGAGTGATTTTAAAACTCATAACCAGATTATACAGCGTGCGATGCTGTGCTTCTCTGCCATAACTGCATGACGGTGTCTAATTATTTCTAGCTTCAGGCGATGCCACTGAATAAATGGCGTGACACGTGTATGAAATATTTCCCATCAGTCCAGCTCATTTGCTTGTGACAACCTAGACTCAGTATTGGGGCATGGTATGGAAATGGTGACACCTAAAGTGGCAGCTGCGATATACTATAAAGTATATTCAGTAGTTACAGTGAATCTCCTGGTTGGGATATTTTTATCATGCTTTAAAGAGAGCAAAATTTTAAGACTCAGCACTGGATTGAATTACTTAGGATTGGCATTTTTGCAGTGCAGGCTAGTATCCTGAAAAAGACTCAGAGGGAAATGGATGGAGAAGAAGAAAGGATTTTTTGGACCCACCATCAGTTGGCTGTTCTCTCTGTACCAGCAGGTTACACTGACTGCTAAAGACACAATCCTGTGGATTTATTAATATGGATAGATGTGACAGTCACACATAGAACAATCATTTGGCCACTGCTACCCTCCGGAGGGAGAGGATCATTAGTGCTTTCTTTTCAAGTGTGCTCTCATGAAAGTTATGTTTATTTTCAACTGCATGAAAATGCATCGCAATTTTGCAGCCACAGTATCTAGGCCCCGCTATAGTTTTTTTACATGATGGAAAAGAGGGTAAGAAGGGCCATGGGGTGGAAAAGGTACCGTTGCATGTGGCCTGCTGGCACATTCCTCATAAATGTTTGAGGAAAAGGGAATTTGAGTCTGGCTGTGAAAACCAGCAGATCAGTTTTCTTGCTTAATGAAAGAGAAGAAAGGGAGATGTTACCGCATCTGCCCCCTGCTACACCCACAAGAGCTGTATGGAAATCCACAATCCAAGTTCAAATTATAAAAATATAGTATTAATAAATATGTAAATTTGCTTTAAGATGCCAAATGAGTAGCGGATATGATAGTTTTATTTTTTACAAAGGAAGAATCATTATATTGTCAGAAACATCCGCGTTAAATGTACAAAAAGCACTGTGCAATTTCTCCATCTTAAAACCCTCTTCACGCCAGCCTTTAGGCAGGCAATTGTTCATCTGGAGAAGGATAAACCAGACTGTGATGGCTGGGTTTCAATAAAGCTTGCAATGTGAACAGATGGCTTTGATTAATGCGGAGGCTCCAGACAGGATCTCCCTAGATGCCTCCTATTTCCTAAATGAGACATTTGTGTGCAAATGTATTGTTTGTCAAGTTGTCACCAGTAACTCCAGTAATTAAAGGGAAAGTTCTGTGAATTTAAGAAAAATAAGATAAAATGAAATAAAAATAAAATAAAAAAGGCACAATTTCAGTCTCTCTTGGTTTGTCCCTCACTCAGGTTGTAAACTAATTAAGACTGATTTCCTTTGCTTTCTCCAAGATGTTGTACTAACTAATCCTCCTCTCCTCTCCTCCCGTCTCCTATCCTCTCCTCTCCTGTCGTAACTCTAATCCCTACTCTGTGATTTAGTGGTGCCCTGTCATTCCATGATATACTGTATGACACACACTTCTTCCTAGCACCTTGACTGAACCTGAGTGATCCTCATTACGTATTCATGTTTGACAAAGACGGAGAGAAAGAACGAGAGCTAAAGACAAAAAGCGTAACCACGACAATAAGACATGTCCAAGGAAAAATGCAGTCCACTGGTTTGGAAAAAAATGATGAAAAATGAACAAAATGATTAAAAATATGCAAAAAAAGTTTATATATATATATATATATATATGTTCTTAAAAACATGACTTAAGGCCCAGATGTTCTTGTTTAACAGTTCACGAATCTCATATTTTCTCAAATTCTTCTTCCTGGTCTGCATCTGAGGGCTTCGGAAGTCAAACAATGTGATATCCATGGGCTTATCCTACTCAGTATTAATTCACAGAGATGGCACAGAGTATCAGAAAACAGGAAAGATTCCTAGGTTGTTGTCATTCATCATTAAAATATAACCATATTTAAGATGAACGCTTGTCTCACTATGTCATTTAATGCAGATGTACATATGGCAAGTCAGTAAACAGAATCATGGAATTCCAATTTCGGATACAACAACTCTATCAAATGACCATTTAATAGGATCACTTACAGTACATTCAATTATACAATGCTACACAATGCCAAACACTCAGGTGTGTGTGTCTGTGTGTGTGTGTGTGTGTGTGTGTGTGTGTGTGTGTGTGTGTGTGTTTGTGTGTGTGTGTGTGTGTGTGTTGTGGCTCTGAGGACTACTCACATAAATGAAATAAAATAAATGACAGTGAAGAAAATGTAAATATCACAGTATATATAAAATCATATAAAACAGTTATGAGAAGGTTTCTAAATAAAGATTGCACTTTATGCTATAACAATACTCCATTAAAGTCCAAAAAACAACTGATAAAATTTAAGATTATGAAAACAGTAATAAATAAATAATAAATAAATAATAACAAATCAGTTACTCCTGGAGCTGACATTTAAAGTAACTGGAATTAGCAGCTGCTTTTAACAGATGTAGCAAAATTAGTTTCTTTTCTGTTCTAACTCCTTCACACAAGGTGGTTCTAATCGCTAATCATACACATCATTTAATACACTGATAAGTCAAGGAATTAGGACACATTTTTAATTATCAGAATACGAGAATGAGGAATAAAAGTAAAACAGTCTTACACAAAGCAAATATCCTAAAACCTTATTGCCATATAAAAGATTGGCAGAAGCACTTGGCATGTAGTGGGCCTTAGGAGTTTATCACAGTAATTAGCTCTGAGCGAACACAAGTCAAGAGACAGCAGTAAAACATGTCACATGTCAGATGTTTCTATTGCATTCATTTGTCGGCTGATTCAGTGGTTTGTGGATGGTGATTTATTCATGAGTGTGTTTACATGTGAAATGATGCGTATCAATGCATAAGTGTATTACAAATACCTTGAACAGGGTAATTAAGACACATTATATCATCATTAGTTGGGACACTGTGATGTTGGCTTCTTTATGATCTGCTTTTGGTGCTTTGATTTCTATGAACGTCGCTTCCATGGTAATATAAAAAATGCGGAAATATTCATCATTGCTGTATGAAGATTCATAACATTAACACATTATTTCAAATAACACCTTCACAGGAATATGAGTTTATATCAGGAATATTGTGTGCATTTAAACACACCCGCGCTGCAGTTAGAGGTAGCTTCCCTAAACTAAATGCAGATAAATTGACACTCACAGTATCTACTCTGCTTATGATTCTAAACAAAACTACATCACTTTAACTATCCTTATTTGCCCTCTCAGGTGTTTGTGAAGCACATCTACAGGAAGTAGCTGACATCAACTGAGGGCTACTTTGCCATAATAATCAAACAAAATGGGACAAAATGAACCATGTCTCAGGAGAGAACAGTGAGGACTACACTCCCCTTGGTCTTCTTGAGGATGTCCACAGCTTCTGCGTGGGTCACACCCTCCAGGCAGTGTCCATTCACTGCAATGATCTGATCTCCACGTTTCAGCCTGCCGTCTTCTATGGCCGCCCCCTGCAGAGCACAAAGACACGTGTATCACCACGATCACCAGATCAAAAACTGTTCACACCGACTCAACGACACATATGAGAGTTGTAGATAGAAGATAACAACAGAATACTGCAATATGTGACGAATAATGTCAGTGCCAACAGCTGTCAGATTAAAATAAAATGCTTGACTATATAAGTTTAATATGTAACTTAGACGATCCTTCCTAGATATTTAATAAGATAATCATATAGCCTTATCGCAGTTGTATTAGAGGTGAAATAACTCATCTTACAACATTCTTTTTGCAGGTTAAAAGAGACTAAGGAGACTAAGTTCTACTATTATTATTTGTAGGAGCCAAAATATGATTTTGCTTATGTTTATATTTGCTTGGGCTGCACGTATTGCGTCACTTCCGCTGATTGACACATGGGGGTGGTTTCCCCTTATTTTACCTGCTCACTTGGGTGGCGGCGGGAGATTTGGACAAAGGGATTTGGTAGAGCTCCGATATATTTTCTGTTGACCTTCACCATCGTCATCATTATCACCATCGTCTTTTCATCACTTTATTCTCACAGTCGGATCACATCAGGTTTTATATTTTTGAGGAACAGCTGCTTTTCAGTCCTTTTTGATTTTTTCATTCAATAAACTTCAGTAAAAAGCAGTAGTAATAGCCACAATTGCTATATTGTCATAGTACATCCGTTGTTTCAAACCTTAAGCCCTTGGCAGTTTATGACTTGAAAGTGTCAGTGTAACTGAACACAAAGCAGTGCTGAGATTAGATTTCTGAACCAGGATCCCCATGAAAGATTTCTCCCTGGAGGACGTTCTCTCACCTTGTTGAAGACAGTTTTGATGTAGATCGGCAGGTCTCCGTGAGGGCTGCCGAACCCTCCTACGATGCTGAAACCCAGGCCTGAGGAGCCTCTCTCCAGAGTGATGGTCTTATACATGCGAGCACTGTGGGAATAGAATGCAAAACAATGGAGGTGTGTTGCTCTGCGTGTTGCACCAGCTCCACACTGCAAATTTGCTGTGTGTTTGTGTGAATGTATGTGAAGTATCTCATCTCACTAGGGCAGACAACATGTGAGGAAAGACAGGTGAATTTCTAATGTGCTGTGTGGTTAAATGTGACGAATCCCAGAATTATTTTTGACACCTTTTCAGAGCGAGACTGCAATACTCGAGAGCACAGTTTCACAACCTCAGGGTTGAGACCTCTATTGGGTTGACTGTTTTGCACAAAGGGTTGCAGCAGACTTAAGACTGATATAATGATGCCTCCTGAATGACATTAACATGCCAGTTACCAGATCAGATTCTAGAGTTTTATAGTATTTTCAAATGTATTATTCAGTTCGATAAGCTGCCAAAAACCCTTAAGTGAAATAGAAATGTGAAATTACCTGAAAACAATCAATTGAAAACAAACCAAAACACAGAATATAAAAACACTTCAGCTCATTCTGACCAAAAGCACATTCATCCCAATGCTTCTCACGCAGTGGCTGCACTTCCTCACTATTGTCAAGGGAACCGGGGGGTTTGCCTTTGTCCTTATTCAGTGAATAAACCAGGAGGGAGCCAAAGTAAGATCATAAAGCACAACAGCAGGAGACTGACAGCAAACTGATTATTACCAGAGGTTGTTGTGAAAACAGGGCAGGCTGCTGGGTTGGCCTGATGACCGGGCATGGACACTGTGGTCCTGTGTGCTGCACCCACCAGAACCTGCTGCGACCTAGATACACGAGAGATAGACATGACAAAAGAATGTGTAAATATGGAGATAAACATTTTTTTTTTTAGAAACTCAATAAGCAATGAAATAGTTGGACAATAGTATGATATTCTATTGCTGCAATAACCTGGTCATACCTGTCCTACCTGTCCTAATGTTAATACAGTGGGAGTAATTATAAAACATAAAAACTTTAGATTTTTTTTTAACACACAATGCACTTGTCAAGAACAACTGACACCCGGTTCCTCACAATCTTCCCAGAAGCTTATTAACATGGAAACAAACAGTTTAAAATCAGTGTCAGACACACAATTGTCTTGAAATTACAGTATAGTGTTCACAAACAAAATACTGATAATGAGGCGACAGCTGAAACTATACACTATCTCATTTCAGCTCCTTGTTAAAAACTTGATGTTTGAGTTGTATGCCTATAAAATGACGTCTCTGTGACTTTGACAAAAGTGGAAATGACCGAGTGGAAGCAGGTTATGGTCACATGGCAACACTGAACTTAAACTTGCTGATGTTATCGCACAGTAACGTAGCGCCGCACAGGCTTTATAGATGAACAGCTGCATTTCTCACTGCGACATTACCTGCAGACTGATGGTTCCGGTGGCGTTCTTCAGGAGGACTCCGGCGTGGACATGAGTCATTCCCTCCGTGGACACATCATTGATACTGAGAATCTTGTCTCCTGTCTAATGGACACACAAAAACACAAACTTCTACTTCTATACTTATGAGGAAACTGTATTGAATTAAAGTAACTCCATGGAAGTTTATTCTAACCATAATCTATAACCACTATATGCCTACCTCAAGATTTACCCTAAGCTTAATCTAGCATTTTTTACTTCTAGGATGTTTTTCATGAAGTGCCCTGTTGTCTTTTCTGTTTTTCCTTTGTTGTTTGGGTCTTTTAAGAGGCAATTTGTCAGAATCTGCTGTTGGCATGTTTCAATATATACCATATTTATTTATGATTTTTGAATCCATGTAGCTGGGCTCAGTTTAATATTGCAACTCCTATACATGGCATATAAAATGCATTTTTAAACCAAGACAAAGACAGGTTTGCCTAAATGTTGGTATTTATCCCAATAAATATACATCACACCTGAGAGGGTGTGAGGCTTTACCTCATTTTTGTCAAACCAAACCTAACCTAAGCTAACCTTACCTAACCTAAGCTAACCTAACCTCGTCATAATTTTACATTTAACCCTAAAGCCAAGTCTTAACCTTAAAATAATTAGTCAAACTGTGATGAAACCATAATATACACTGTATACACAGACACATATAGATGGGCACTACCCACCTGTAATTGCTGTGTTTTGGCAGCCAGTCCATTGGTATCCATGGTAGCAATAAAAATAGGTACGTTGCCATGGGGACTGCCCACTCCTCCTGCTACACAGATGCCCAGGGAGTCACATGGACCCTGTCGTGATAACACACACATTATAGATTCTGTTAGACAATAACAGTGAATCACATGGGACACACACACACACACGCACGCACACGCGCACACGCGCGCGCACACACACAAACACACACATATATATGAGAACAAAAGCTCTAAGGGGTCACAACCAAATTCTAATTAACTGAGAATACACATCTACATATGCAATTTCTCCAAGACACTATGGGGCACTAAAGTGAAACATCGCATGTTAAAATTTTTAATAAACACAATTACAAGATTTTATGCACTACCTTTTGTATTATGACTTTTCTGATGTTAGGGAAGTCTTGAATTGCTGTGGGAGGAGAAAGACATACATGTTTGCACAATCAACTCACATCATATTTTTTCCACTCAGTAAATTGTTGACCATTTGAAAGATAAGACTTTATGATTTTAATCTAAATAACAAGCAGGATGTATTCCTTTTGCTTTGAAACAATACTCTTGAACATGAATTGCCACTCACTACAGCTCCCTGTTTTGTTATCTGTCTCCCTCTGGTGGCCGAGGGCAGCATCACATCCACGTGATGGGGTCAGGGTGGAACAGTCAGAGTCTTCGCTCTGGATAAAACACAACTTAAAGTACTCCTAGGTTCACAAAGCACTATTGTTAAAATTGTGCATTAAAGTAATAGTTGAACTGCAGAGTACGTTAAAATTAGTGAGTTAATTTAACAGAGTTTGGACTCTATGAATACATTGCAAATCATACCTAAATCACATCAGGTTAATTCAACATCTGATTTTTTTTTTGTTTTCTTTCCTGTCACTGGTTTGACAAAGACAACCAAGAGAAACAGTTTACCTGGCTCCCGTGTGAGTACTGCACCCCAGCTTTGAAACGAGCCACCTCAAGGTGCACCACTCCACTGCAACTCTGAGAGCAAGGTGACACATGATGAATCCATAAAGACATTTATAACCCACTTCTAATTCGTTTATAGCCTTTTCTGTATGTGTAAGTGGGAATGTGTCAGACCTGTAGGAGCTTCTGTGCATGTTCCTGTGACGCTGCACGGACATCCTCTCCATTGATTGACAGAATCTGGTCACCTAGCAACAATCTGCCATCTGAATCTGCTACGCCTCCTCTGATGATATCTGACACAAAGATGCCCGTGTCATTGCTGTTGGAAGAAAACAGAGGTCAAAAACTGCGTCGGTTCCACGCTCATAAAATAAATTATGTGAGCCGTAAGCCTGCTGCTTTGCATAACGTCACACTTGTTTGTGCAGATACATGAACCTGCATGAATATCTGCATCTTAACTCTTTAGAAATAATGTGTCCTCTGTGCAGTGTGACAGTGATGGCCTGGATGTATAACCTTTATGCTGATTATTGGATGCTGTAAGGGTGTGTGATTTCATTACAGTATGTGTCTGTCACCTCGTTTTAACAATAATGATCCCTGTTGCTGCACAGCCCCTGATCTCTAACTTGGTAAAGGCCCCGCAGCTCGAGAGCAGTCGAGTTTAACTTTACAGTATTGCCATTACCAAAGAGTTGAGTGCTTAACAAAAGACTTGAACTGACTTCAAGTATGATTCAAATTTGTTTTTCTCTCTTAAACGGTCAATTAATGAAAGAGCGGTACTATATTTATGAAAGTAAATGATACCAAGTGATGCTACATCAACAAGACAAACAACCTTGAATAGAGACACAGAGGTTCAACGTTATTTTTGATCATAGATAGATAGATAAATAATAATAAATAAACAATAATAATTTAATTAATCCACATAAGATGGCCTCCATCTTACATTGCATGCATCTGTCCACAACAGTGAGTCCAGACTCTTTTTACATTAGTGGGAAGACTGTGGTTAAGTTCAACTCACACACTCAGCCTACAAATGTGGGTTAGGTCTGGAAAGGCCATAGTGAACCAGACTTGCTTCAAGAGGTTTTATTAATAGGTATATATAAAAATTACATCGATTAGCCTTTAACCAACCAATTGACAGAAGATGGGCGTTTTCTTTTTCACTCCAACATGATCATGAACCATTCCTGCTCAAGTCCACTTGATATTGGGTTGGCTGACAAAAATTCCACCAATAAAGACATTGCCTCCTTCTGGAAACTGCAGAGTTCAACTAATTCACCAACTAATGTCAACTTACTGACAAAAAGCAGATTCTGAGTGAATCTGAGGTCAGAAATAGACCACGCATTTGCTGAGTCATTTCCTTGCATAGTGGAATGATTAAATAAATGCATGGCCCACTTTATTTCCCACTTATTTCTCATCTTCACAAGGTGCAAGAGTTGACAGGTGTTGTGTTTCCAGTATAATTCAGAATAGAGTGCTGCTTGTTGATGTCATCATCAACCTCCTCCACTGGTTTGACTTACAGTTGCCAGGCATATCCTCATTAATGTTAAGCTCCTAAAGCTGACTTAGATCCTGTTTTTTCTCATCATCAGGGCTCTGAAACTGAAACTGAAACTTCTGACGATTATTTATTCATTCACACGTATGTAAAGTTATAGTTTGGCTTTGCGACACCTAGGTTTTGAACTACAACGTCCCATGTCTAATCTAACCTTTAGTTACAGTACATTTGGCCAGGCATGTATTCCTGCTGTGAATAAAACAAGGTTTCTCATTTGTCAAAGAGCATCACGACCGTACCTCTTTCCCACGGTGGTGAGCCCCAGCCCCTCTCCAGGACGAGGTCTGAGCTCCACGCTGAAGACGTCCCACAGGTCCTCCTCCCTGTAGGTCTCCTGGTGCCTGAAGACACACAGGCGAACACGCCGGGTGGTGAGCCGCAGCACGCCAATAGCCTCATCGTGAGTGGCCTGCCGCAGGTCTATTCCATTGACCTGGGAGGAGGTGAGAAATCACACAAAGCAGAAAGCAATGACAAGGAGTTCTTTGGCGTGGTTAACAGCTGTGCTGAGGGCGATAGCATCAGCCTACAAGCATGTTATTGCTTTGAGTCATTGATTTTTTTTTCTTCTTCCTGATGATGTGCATGATTTGTCTTGTGCATGCAGATTTTGTTGCTTTTGTCATCATTTTAGCATTTCATTGTCTTAAGCTTGTATTTCTGAACCTGCCACTTGATTGGTTTCAGAAAATCTTGACAGTTTAAAATTGGTTGACACATTGGTTGTCAATATGAATAAAGAAATGAGATTTCCAAGGTTTTATATAAATATTTGATATGCATTCAGTCTTTAAGTCTTACTTTTAATTTTGATCGCCAAAATTAAATAACAAATTGTAAAATATGATGCGACAAAATAAGCAGACAAATAAAATGTTTTCTTTTAGTCATGTGCCCACAAAAATAGTTCTGTGTTGCTGGGTTGAAAAAAACAGGAAACAAGATAGAGAAATACTATTAGAGTTGCATTATTTTTTTATGACATAACAATAAAAAGTTAGTGTTTTCCCCATAATACCTCTAATATCTGGTCTCCAGCCTGCAATCTTCCGTCTCTCTGTGCTGCTCCTCCATCATTTACTTCATGGATTACTACTGCCCCCTAGTGGAAAAATCAGAAAACACTCATTATTACAGGGACCTACAGTACAATCAAGCTAAGCCCAATCAGCCTTGTTATACTTTATATTTCAAAACACTACGCACTTCAATGCTTTATACTACCAGATAAAAGGTTGGATGAAATACTGAAAATATGATAAAATAACAAATAAATAAATGAGTGATTGATAAAATTATGAGTTTGATCTTTGGCTAGGCTTTCCATTAACAAAAATAGCAAATGTCCCTTTTAGTGTTAAAATAATGTTAATGTCAGTTTAGGTTGGTTGATCATACCAGCAGAGTGTCACATCCTCCTACAATGCTGAGGCCCAGGCCTACATTTCCTTTACAGATCTCCATCATGGTTTCCCTGCCAGCGACGACTGGGCAGCTCAGGGGGTCAGAAGTTGTGGGTGCAGATCCTAGCCAATCAGACCGACCTGCGGGAGAGGTCTGCATGGTATTTAGGGATGAAGAGTAGGAGGAGGAAACAGGGAGGGTTAGGGAAGATGCAGGAGCAGCAGAGCAGGGATAGGAATGAGACGTAGGGAGAGGTAGAGTGGAAGAGGAGGAGAGCTGCTTGGAACGGCTGATGGAGAGCTTGACAGTGACCCGGTGTTTGAGGATCAAACAGGACACCTGAATACGGAGACAAGAGGCGAGTCATAAATCATTAAATCAGGATGACCTTGACATGCATATTACTGTGTGTGTGTGTGTGTGTGTGTGTGTGTGTGTGTGTGTGTGTGTGTTTGTACCTTGTCCACTGACACACCGGCCACATGTTCATCACCCACTGCTATGATTCTGTCTCCAGGCTTTATTCTGCCGTCCTGCACACAGACAGAAACATCAAGAAAAAGTGGAAATGAAGCAAAATTTATGAAAGTGTAGGAAGTTAGATTAAAAATCAAACACACACTAAGTACATTGAGGTAGTTTACTTGAGAATGTCTATTTTATGCTACTTTATACTTCTACTCAGAGGCAAATACTGTACTTTTTACTTACTAGATTTTACAGATATAGTTACTGATTATTTGCAAGATCAAGATCTTTCATATAAAACATATGACCAACTTTTAAAATACGATGCATTGTTGTAGATTAAACTACCTAACAACAGATAAAATAGCTCATATTAGCTTCACCTTAACTGGCTAAAACAGTAAAAAAGCTGTTTACACCATAAGTAATAATAATACAATAACATTATGTAATACTCTGACAGTGACTATGCTTTTGCCTATAGAATACTTCTGTCACTTCTACCACCACTGATAAAAAGTATGTAGTTGACAAAGTAACGTTAATTACACGCACATTTAAATAAGAGACGAACAAATGATACTGAAATGGTTGAGATATCATATGCAGGCTATGTCATGAAATTTAATCCTTATAAAAGCCAACATATTCATGGTGAAGAAGACATAGCTAACTGTGGTAATGCTACTGATGATGCCACACCTTACTAGCAGTGCCGTGCTGGATCAGTGACCTGACGACCACTCCATCCTTAGAGTCAACCTCTACCAGGCAGAGGCCGAGACCTACATGATCCTATAGGGAGACGTGACAAAGAAAGCAGACAACAAGCTATAACTGTCAAGTCTTACCAAAAATTACTGAAGCTAACAGCAGCTTTGTATAAAGACTACAATACAATAAGATCCTGTTACAACTCAACCGGTTGCTTGAACTGTGCCGCTGGAGGTTAATGCCAAGATGTGCTGAAGGTATTGTACCTGCGGTAGGATGATTTGGTGGATGTCTGTGGATAATCCTCCATGCTCTGCTGAGTCTCTCCTGGAGTCGACTGTGTCCTCACACTCTGTTCTGGATCCCTGAGCCTTTTGACTCAGAGCTGCCTTATTCCTAGTAAAACAACACGGGAACCTGTCATTATCCTCAAGCTGGTCAACACCTACATCCAGTTTAGTAAAAAATGTGGGAAAAAAATGGCCACAAGGAAAATCACTGCATATTACCTGATGAGAATGATCTTGACTTTAGACGGAGCGTTATTAATGATGGTGGAGGCATTTTGGTGACTGCGACCGTACAAGATCTGGCCGTTGATCTAGAGGAAAAATAACAATCTTTTCTTGGTCCCACCCATATCCACATTAATCTGCTTTTATGACATCTTCATCTCTCTCCCCCTCCTCCTCTCCCCCTCCTCCTCTCACCTTGTCCTCTCCCTCGATTTTTCCTCCTCATCTCTATCTCATCTCTATCTATTCTTGCTCATTGCAAGAATCCACCTCAACCATTCTTCAAATGGTAATTTGTCTGATAAATCTACTGTGCAGGTACTCAGTGCTCTCTACTCATCCATGCCTTCTACCCACCACCCACTGCTCTCCTTTTGCTGCTCTCAATTTTGACTCTGGTATTTTGTCTCTCTACAGGACTCCAACCTTTCCTGGCCCTTCTTTTACTTCTCCCATTCACTCTCCTCCTTACCTCCAATAGCTCGTCTCCAACCTGTATCCTCCCATCTAAACCAGCAGGACCTTCAGGGTCTATATCCGCCACATAGACACTCATGCGGGCCCTAGAGCCATCCTTGTCCCCCGAGAGACTGATTCCCAGGCCGTGAGCCGCAGGATCCTTCTCCAGCTCAATCATATGAAGCTTCCCAGACAGGCTGCCATAGCGCTGAAGCATCTTTTCTAGGAGTTAACAAACAAGAGGCTGTTAGGAAGAGGATATGATGGGTACCCTAGAGGAGCTTGTGTGTGTGTGTGTGCGTGTGTGTTGCAGCAAACTGTCTGGAAGGGATGATGTCCGTCATGTTGATGGAAAGGTGAAGGATGACTGTGTTTTTCTATAATGCACATATATAGTACGACTATATGGTTTGTGTGTGCATGCTTGTGCCACAAATAATGTGTGTGTTTGTGGGAGTAGTTGTGCATAAGTGCATGTCTATATTTGTGTGTTATATTGTTGCATATGCACCCAAACATTTGAATGATTTGAATGATGATGAACAATGCAGTTTTCAAAGTCTGAAGAGAAATTGGTTTTGCAAATGTTTTATGAAGAAGGAAACAAAGTGTATTCAACACATTTGTTAGACCTCAAGGATACACCCAATGCCTTTTGATGAGTAACACTGAATACAAACAAAACTTTGTTTACAAGAGAACTCCTCAACGCACCTTTCATTAGTGCAGTGAGCAAGAATGGATAAAACTTGAATAACCGTTTTTTTGTTTTGTGCCAAAGAAGAAGCTAAAAGTCTCAGTTATCATCTGAAAACATTCATAAAAATGAAAGTTACTCTCCCAGAACATACTTTATAGGAAGAAGGTTTTATCAGCTTTTGTGTTCTTGGCCAAAAATGCATGCACATTGAAGTTTGGACCTAGGCAACTGGCTTCACATGTGAATAGCATGGAAATAATTTGCTCATATGGCTCTTGGTGACTTTCAAATAAGGACCCTTTAAATAGTGATAATAAAATGTGTGACTCATGACATTTTATCATTGAATTACTGTTTGTACGTTTCTTGCTCTGCATAGCACTAAGTCATTCTGGGTCAGAGGGCATCACGTGACCTGCACTGTGTGACTGTGACCACTGTGTTAAAATCACCACACAGTTCCTATTCCTGAGGGTGTTGGTGGATCCCTGTGTGACGTCTTTATGATGCAGACTTACTCCTGCCAGTGTCGCCCTCATCCTCAGCTGCTGCTGTGATTGGTGTTGTTACAATTATGGGGCTTCTCCGATCCTTTCTATCTGATGCTGGCGAAGGTACCTTGGGAGAAGTTTTGCATTATTGAACAGGCAGAGTTGGAGACGCCTCAGGGGTCCTTCAGGCATGAGTTGGACTACCCCTGAGGCTTGTTCAGTGTGCTTGATGTAGTAGTGGGAAAAACTGACGAACAGAATGAATTAATGAACACAGTTTTAATGTCAGCTAAAAATAACATGAAAGATGACCAGAATCATGCATTATTTTGCAACCAACTTACAAGTGCATGGAAAAATAACTTCAAAAGAATGCACTGTCTATTTAGAGAGTTACGCATCTCCATCAAAGAGAAAAACAAAGGGCTTAAACAAACAAGGTAGCTGCAAGGGACTTTGAACTACAAGGGTTCTATCTACAAATATGCACGTTAATTAAGTTTTTGGAAGTTGGCTTAGTGCAAATGCTAATGCAAGGCTGCTTTTTAAGATCCTGCATACCCATGATAACACACATACATGCACAAACAATGTACCAACCTTAAAGGGGGTGGGAGTGAAGGGGTTTGTAGGGGAGAGACTAAGGAATAGACCACTGAGAGACTCTGCTTCCTACGATCACGAGGGGAAACACAGATATAGTCCTCCATGCATCATCACCAAAATACAAATCTAGCTCTCAAAAAACCCTTTAAAGCTCCTTCATTCTTTGTGGAATACCATGTAGGCGTTAATGACTCAACACTATATATATGTGTATATATATATATATATAATTTAGTGTATATATAATGTTCTCTATACACTAGAGCAGTAAAACATCAGTAACAGAAACAGGGAAAATGACTTCTCAGCTTGTCATGTGTTCCAATGAGGTCTAAAGTACAGGTCATGAACTTTAAAACAGAAAAGAAGTAGCTACTTCTTTTTGACTCTGTAGGCCAGTTTACAGTTTATATTTAAGTGTATATCAATATCTATACCAGAAAAGTAGTGAAAAACTATCAATAGATCAAGGCTGGTGAGTGTTACCTTGCTGCTGTGTGAGTTGGACTGTGGTGTTGGAGTCAGTCTTTCATGGTTGGTGAGCATAGGAGACTGTGGGCGAAACACAAAATGCAGAGTAGGCAGATGACTATTATCTATATGACTGTGGAACATGGATGCTTCAAATACGGCATCCCATATGATAAGTTATATGATACCAGATAAATTTTCAAACAAAGATAATTTTGTTCAGTATGCTCTGTGTCCAGAGGATATCATATTGTAATGCTACAAACTCCCACGCACAGCACTGCTGAAACTTCTGATGGAGTTGTCCAATAGAATATACACTGCACCCTCTCTTTGCAGATGCTGAGTATTGAGATTCAGTGTGCAAGAATCTCGGGGGCCCCAAGAGGCTAAAATGCTACACAATGTAATGTATGAATAACGTACCTGCATATACACTGCAAAATGCAATCCAAGCCAGTAGAAATGTGTCTTTTTTTGGGGGTTTTTTTGTTTTTTTTGGCTATTTTCCAAAATGCAATACCTGAGATCTGTGTTGTCCGGATTGGACCAGGAAGTCCACAGTATCTCCAGCCCTGCGAATGGCCTCCACTGCCTGCTCATGGCTGGCATCTCTTAAGTCCACACCACACACCTTGGCCAAGTCAACACACACAGCAGTTATTGGACATGACATTATTGGATATGTGTCTAATAGGCTTTTGCAATAAGGGTAAAATCTTCCACAGTTATGTGAATGAAATTAAGAACCTGTTAATAGAAATAAAATGAAATAAAAATGTTGTTTTAGGCTAATCACTGAAACCTGTAAAATCAAGGAATTGCAATATGTCAAACCTGTAAATCCCAGATTGCTTTAAAGCAGTCCAGTTCATTCCTTTGCAACATAGTCTGCAATAATTCAACCAAATACACCAAAAAAAAAGGCTACTTTTGTACACGCAATACGGCAAAACCTCAGAGGGTTGGCAATTATTGTATGTTTAAAGATAATTGTCTAGTGGTCTAATAAAATAAGTGGGAATATGTGTCAGTATATACTGTAGATAATTATTTATTTTATGTTTTTTTCTTATTCTACTATTTTCCCATTTTTATTTTCACTTAGTATGCTTGCCTTCAGCAGTGCACACTCACACCTTGTAGTGTTTATTCTGTTTCTTTGTTAGACTTACAAAATGTTCTGTGTGTTGCATGTAGGAGGCTACAACTGCATTTCATTCTGCAATCCTGTATTGTATAATGACAAACTGAACCTTGAACCTTAGACTTAGAGTAGATAATGGATTGGAGTGAATAACATTTTCTTGTTATTTAGAAAACAGAGTTGTTCATTATCATTATCATATTATCATCAAATCATCATCTTTCAATACAAGAGACCACGGACAATACCAGATTACAGCACAGGCGTACAGTGTGTGT
Organism: Seriola aureovittata; assembly: GCF_021018895.1. Lineage (NCBI taxonomy): Eukaryota > Metazoa > Chordata > Actinopteri > Carangiformes > Carangidae > Seriola > Seriola aureovittata. Next base: position 16,311,080 of record NC_079366.1, read on the forward strand.
GCGCATGCTCATGCAGCAAACACACACAATCCCCTCTCTGCCTCAAGACACTCGTATACACACACACACACACACGCACACACTTGTTTCCTGTAATTTCCAATAAGAGTGTCTCTTTCTCTTGTCTCTGCAACACACACACACACACACACACACACACACACACACACACACACACAGTCCGACCCAAACACACACACACACACACACACACACACACACAAACACACACACACCTCCAGTATCCTGTCTCCAGTCCGGAGGGTGCCATTATGTGCTGCCGGGCTGTCGGGGCTGATGTGCTTGATGAAGACTCCCCTCATCATCTCTCCACTGCTCAGTCTCCGTCCCATGCCTCTGCCTCCCATTATGCTGATACCCAGGGACTGGCCCGGTGCTCGAGTCAGCTGCACACTGAAACACAAAGCAGGATACAAGGAACATCCACACACATTGTGGAGCTGAAAATCCTTCTTTCAGTGTGGGTACAGTGACGATGAATTCAAGCCTTCTGTATGCCTGATGAGGACCTACTTGGTCTGAAACATTACTGCAAAAATGCACAAGAAGCAGAATTAATCCAATAGGTTTGCTATTTTTTTCATTCTCAGTCTTCCTCTATCCGCTGCTTAGGACTGCGGATAGAGTTTCAGAGATTAAGTCGAAACAATAGAATATTATACCTGCCAGGGAGAGACGCACAAAAGCTGGTCTTTGCATGCAGCGCAGCTTAAGTGATTTATCCAAGCAGGATGCGGTCATAAATGTGTTAAATACAGGTTGGGAAAGTTGTCACTTTTTCTGGGCTTAAGAAATAGGAGCTGGTTGCATGGGCGCTGCGCCGCTCTACTCCTGCTGTGAACATAACCCGAACACACTAGGATTTTGCTAAGCCTTCTCTGGCACAGAGAGGATAAAGGGCATCATGGGCAGAGTTTTGAAAAGAGGCTGAAAATGCAGAATCTGAATAAAATCTAACGACAAGAAAAGACATTGTTACTGGCTACCACCACTGATTCACAAACCTTCTAGGTTGATCCCAATACACGGTGGTGTGAGGATAGAGCTCGCCATCGCCCTCCTCTTTACCATCCATCTTTATCTCCACCTCCAGCTTTGGTACTTTCCCATCTGCACTAATCGTGTCCTTTTTCTCTTCCACAGTGATTCCATCTTCTTTTCCTGCTCTTTTATTCATGGCAGGTAGAGATTTTGGAATCTGCCAACTGATGGTGAATAAACATGCAAGCAGAAATAAAATGGCATTAATATGTGATGCTGAATGGAAACCTGATACTCCATTGTCTATCCTCTAAATTAGATTTTTTTATATTTTAGTTTGACTAAAAAAAACATGCATAAAGGTTATCTTTACTGCTCAAATAATAATCTGTAACACTGATAAAAAAGTTTTTGACAGATGGAAAATGTACTGTTTAAATCAACTACTACACATTTTATACCAAACATTCTCTTGTTCCAGCTGCTAATGTGTGGATTTGCTGCTTATCTCTGTTTTGTGTCATTGTACAACGAGTGTTGGTTGGTCACAACAAAACATCTGCAGCAGCAGCTTCAGCTCTGGAAAATTGTGACAAGAATTTAAGTAAAAATAATCATTATTCATCACAGCCCTCAATCTGAGAGTTAAATAGCATTGGACTAGATCACACCAGCAGAACTGCTGTAGATAACAAGGTATCTTGGCATTCTTTGTTATTTTTTCAAGTCCTGACACACTATGACACATTGCCAATAGCGAGTTACATTGGTGGGCCTTGAGAAGATACACTGCTTTTGGTGCAAATTGCCCTGAAAATACACATTTTCTGCCAGGGAGGTCACAGTAAAGGAGTGTTAACACACACACAAAGACACACACACACACACACACACATATATATACAGTATCTCTGTATATATATGCTGTATGTGTGTGTGTAGGTGTGCAAGAAAGAGGCAGAGAAGAGGAGAATTTTTCATGAATATGTTTAACGGTAGAGGGCTGTAATAAGCCCATGGAGGTGAGTGATAGTGGTGCTATCTGCGCAGCAGGAGCCTATAGCCAGTTAAGTTACAGAAGAGGGCAGAACAAATGGTTCCACCAGGGCTGAAAGAGAGCGGCCATGAGAGAGGGATAGGACCCAGGCAGGGAGGAGAGGGAAAATGAGGTAAAGAGAAAACGACCAGAGCAAGATGACTGAGGGAGAGAGAGATGAGAGACAGCTGTAGACACAAAGAGTCAAGAGAGGAGTCTCGCAGAGAAAGCGACAAAGACAATGTATTGAAAGATAAGAGTGAAGAAAAGGCTGCAGAGAGAAATGGGAGTGAGGGAGGGAGGGGAAAGGCAGAGATACGAAGATGGAGCGAAGGCAGGGACAGACAGAAGCGAAACAATTCATTTTCGCTGACAGTCAGCACTGAGATCCATAAGTGAACAGCTAAATATAACTCAGAGATTCAACATTCACAGAAGCTTTTGCTTTTTTACCACAGAGAAGAATGGAGAGGAGAAAATACGGACTGGAAGAGATGCTGAGCTGGTTGCAAACTGAAACACATTGTTTCCCCGTGGATACGGTTAATTAAAGTATCAGATAAAAACTCAGATCATTAGTGTGACTTAATCTGCTGAAATGTGTGATGTGTTACAGTAATAATATCCTGGCTGCTATAAAAATCAAAAGCCTAGCTTAACACATTAAAGAACTCAGAACGTAAAGCTTCATACTCTGAATCCTTTGCCACAAACATATCAACATGTAATAAAGCCAGAGCCTTGAAGTCTAATAAACCCTGAGACAGCTTTATCTTGCACTCTGGGGCCTGAGTAAGGATTAGGTGACCATAAATAATGGGCTGATAACTCTGGATCTTACGTTACCTTGGGTCTGGGGCGATGGTGGGAACTATGGCTGGGCCCTTGAATGGAGCTTTGAACGAAGCAGAGGCTCTAACTGTGACTGCTGGATCTGGAGCTGCAGCTTTAAATTTGACTGAGGCAGAGGGTTTGAGGGCGGTTGGAGCTGGAGTCAGAGCCGGAGCTCTGACTGGACCGGGGGATCTGGCTGGGGCCGATGCAGGTTCTGGAGAAGGTGTTGTTGGGGTGGGTGAGGAGGAAGCGCTGTCTGCTGAGATGGATGCCAGAGGGGGCAAACACAGACGCGTACGGTGCTCATCCACCTGATGGGCTGGGACGTAGCTTATACTGAGGGTAAGGGAATGTGGGAAAAGAAATGCGGAGGGTGGGGTGAAAAGATGTGAAATATTAATGAGACTTAAGTTTTCTCATTAGCGCGTTTTCACAGCTCCACATTCATTTTCACTTTCAGCACTAAACAAGGACTAATAGGATGACAAGGAACGAGACAAATGACATGGCACTTAGTAAATGGTTTCTATATATGACAGACGGATGATAGAGAATAATGGAATATTATGATTTAAAGGAATAGTTTGACATTTTGGAAAACACTTATATTCATGTTCCTTATCAAGAGTTAGATAAAAACCATTCAGGCCATGTACTATATGTACAGTGAATATGAAGCTAAAGCCAGCATTTCTGTCGGATTATAACAGACAGTTTCTTGACCGGGCACAGTGACTTCTTGTTGTCACCATGAGGCTGAGTGAGAGTGGTAGGCTATACTCTAACTCTTGGTAAGAAAGCAGATGAGCAGATTTCCCATAATGCTGAACTGTTGCTTTAAGCTCTATCTGTTCATCTGTTTGTTAGTTAGGTGTAACCTAACTTCACCTGTAAGTCGCTTTGGATAAAAGCATCTGCAAAATGAGTAAATGTAAATTAAACATTAAACAGTCCTTCACCATAATAACCATGCACCACTGAATAAGAGAGGGGAAAGCTGGATCCCTGAAGTGATGTAATTATGTTAACAAGTCGAAAAATCATTAGTAATTGCTTCGCGACTAACAATCAATTTGTTTATTAGTTTACTAGCATTTACCGAGGCTGCTGTTGTCTTACATATCACACCATTTTTTTTAAGTGCTCTAAAATTATAGATGTGCCCCATTCCATCAAGCATTACTTGTAACTTCCATCGGCACATGATGAAAAGAAGTAGAAAGAAAATGGGTGACAGAATGTGTATTTTAATGTCATTACAATAGATGCATTCCTGATTCAAGACATTTTTATTCTCTGAAGCATCTCTGAAACATTTAAAACGAAAAAATGTGTTTGGAATAGGCCCCTCATCTAAGTTATGGATGTCATTTAACTTAAGTGTCAAGGACATCATTAAAGCCCGCCCCCTCCCACTTCCATTCTTGTGTGAAGCTACCAGTAGACATGCTGTTTGAATCCGCTGAAAGAGCCAATTTCTCTGTTCCACTCATGGTGGCAGATTGAATATGGAGGTCTTCCACGCTAAGCTGTTGTGACTGAGCCATGTGGACAGCCTGTCTTGTCTCAACAGAGGCAGTTTGATAGTGACAAGCCCTCACCCCACTATGTCTGTCTTATTCTGAGGCTGCCAAAGCAACTCATCTGCCTCCACTCTCTGTTAGTTTGTCTGCAGTGCTGTCAGGAGGACGCAGTGTGAGCGGGTGAGCATTTCGTGTGTGCGTGCGTGTGCGCATGTGATAGAGGGTGTGCGTGAGTGTTCATCCGCGTGTGTATTGTGTGTACATCTATGAGAGGCTCTTTAAAACTCTCTTTTATTCAGAAGCGCACTGTTCAAGGTGAGATGAGTGATGAATTATTCAGAGATATTTCCCATAGCAGGAAAAAGGTGTTTTTGGAGGTTAGACCATTGAAAGACTGTGTGTGTGTGTGTGTGTGTGTGTGTGTGTGTGTGTGTGTGTGTGTGTGTGTGTGTGTGTTAGTGCTTACATGTGTGTGTGCCTGTAAAAGCAAGCGAGAGATGGAGGGATGGGGGGTGGGGGGTGGGGGGGCAGAGGGGGGGCTGAAAGAGGCTGAAAAGAGAGTGAGTGGGTGTTTTGCAAGGCAGCAGGGTGGTGGAGGTGGGGCACAGCTCCAGTCAGCCAAACAAGCATTGTCAATGTGGAGCCATAACTGCTGATGTTAGAACAAGTAATAATTTACCCAATTTCCCCTCAGGCAATCTTTAAAATTTCATCATCTAATCTAATTTAACATGACTGCAGCGCCTCAGTCAACTACGACTGAAGCGTCAAAAACAAGGTGGTAATGGAGATCCAAAGTGAGACAAGATCATTTATAGGTGGTGATGCAGTGAAAAGTCATGTTTGTGACTGCGGACGGCACATGCTTATATTCATGACGGACATATACTCACTCATTCGAGTCACACAGACTGTCAAGATCTGCATGGGTAGATCTAGAAAATGTGAGCAGTATTCAATTACTTTTTTTTTTCCTGTTGTGGTTGATTGTTCTCTGCATTCCCACAGGAGCTTTCTACATTCTCTCTCAACTACTAACTCTGAATTTTTCCTCTCTCAAGCAAAGACGTGTTTGAACTATGACATGAGGGAAAGTGTATATGAATGTAATATAAATAACTGTGCTAAAGAACTCAGTGGAATCTTGTTTTTTCAATCTTCTCCGGCCACTAAACCAATTTCCAGGTGCAGAAGTTTTATACAACCCCAGAATTTACAAGTCAGGACACTAATTGCATGTTACATTTTAGCGTCACGACATCAGCTACATTATAATTTATACAATTCATGTTTGCGGGACCTAGTGACAGCAGGTTAATGGTACAGCACTGTGTAGCCACAGGTTGTGTTCGAGTATTATGCAGTTCTGGGTTTTATATGCAGCTTACATACATAAAAGAGAATAATTTCAAATGTATGTTATTTTATATTAAAAATGTATCAATAAAATTCAAGATATCTACCTCCAGGGATGCAGCACATCTGTGACACAGTTTGAAATGAGTTGTAAAACCCTATTCGTATTATTAGTGAGTATGTAACCAGTTGGTATAAGGAAGCATCATGGCCAATCAAATCTGTTCTTTTAATTGCTTTTGAAAGTAGTTCACTTCCTGTGATGGCTTATTGATACTTTTTTTTAATATTGCATCAAGACTGGCTTCTCCAAAGAGGAAATTTTAACAGGCACAAATAAATATGGGGAAGTAAATATGAAATATAGGGAAATATTTAAAATAGGGCAGATTATGAATGAATGAATTTGAATTCATAATTTAGACACTGCTTTGTTTGTAAAGAGTTTTATATTGGAAGCCATTTTTTTGTTTGCTTTGCTTAAGCAAATTAAAGAGACATTCAATTGAACAAGTCATGCCTGATTAGACTCCTTCTAAGGACTGTGTGGATGTGTACAGAGTGTGCTTGATTTGATCTCCCTGATCCTCCAGTGAGTTCTGTGACACCTGTATTATTCTTATCGGTTAGAGCAGTTTGGTCACCTTATGTAAATCCAACTTCAACCTGTGCAGAGGTCTAATGAGGAAGAATAAGTGAAAACACCCGTGTGGATGTGCAGGGTCCTTTCCTTTTTCACAGATATTCTGATAGTAACATCACATCTAGTAGCATCACTGCATACAATAAAAACTACATAGAATAATTCTGTTAACATTATTTATTTTTTTGTTTGCTAAAAAACAAAACAAAAAAGCATAAAACAAAACCAAAAAAACAAACCATCTTCTGTCCTGCCACTGTCGTAATTACATGTACTGCTGTAACTGTACTAGATGATGATGACATGTTGTGCATCGGAGCCAAAGGTCTACAACAATTAAAAATGTGAAGTTTCAAGCAGCACTTGAGCAGCAGTCAAGAGGATGACGCACACAGTGCTGCACATCCAGCCACCCAGTGCTTTTAGATTCAGATTGAGGATCACTGAGAACAGGTGATCCAGAGGGATTTCAATGATGTGGAGTGAGAAAACTTTAAAATACCCTTAATAGCTATCGTGAGCAACCTATGCCATGATGTAACAGTAAGGACCACGTTCCTTTTTCAGTGCAGAACAAGACTCTCGACATTTCGTAATGCTGTTGGACAGTGACTGGCTCCTCACCTCATTTCTGGCCCTATGACAGAGTGTCTGCGAAGCAAGGCCCTGGCCTTGGCGTTGGTCAGGTTGGAGGTAGGTTCTCCGTTGATGGCCAAGATGGCGTCCCCCACCCCTAGCCTGCCATCCTGGCTAACAGAGCCCCCCTGGACCACACTGCGCACCAGCATGCCTGAGCCGTCCTTGATTGCACTCACCGACATCCCTGCCAACACGCACACGTGTACACACACACACACACACACACACACACACACACACACACACACACACACACACACACACACACACACACACACACATACACAAGCACAGGTGAGTGGAGGGTTGGCTAAGGCTGCTTTGAATCCATGCCAGACAGACACACAGTCGCCCAAACAAACACCTGACAGTGGCATAATCAGCATAATCAAGACAGACACTAGGCAGATTAGCACACAAACATGGCTACACATGCTTGACATTTACACAGCATCATCCTTCACAGTCACACTCACATAAGGTGCGCACACGCACACACACATACACAGAGTCACACACACTCACACCCACAGAGGGCACAGGGCACAGGTGACTAGAAGGGTAACACATGCCAGTTGTACAAACACCTGACTTTGGCTTTATCAAATTGGATGTTAGGCGGATTACACAAACACTTCATTAACGCAAACAGGCAGAAGCAGGTAAATCAGGCATCACACGCACACCTCATGCACACACATACACACACTGCAGAGAGGGAAGGCTAATGTGTGTAGTCTGGCCTATGGTGCCTGCGTACTACGCTGCTGTCTAACAACCACGCACATCCACAACACTATGGTCGTACATAATTTGAAGTTGGTCAAAGAAATGACTTTGTGCTTATTTTTTGATCAAATAAATAGTTTATTGTTTTTTGGTATTACATTCAAATTACAATACAATCATAGTGCCTGGAATACAATCAACTGGAGACACAGCTACTGACAGGACAAACAGAAGACACACATTTCAAAGACAAGAGAGGATTATGTTGAATGTCTCATTCAAATCAATCCAAATGTGTTGAAATACTATGACACACCATTACATCTGTTGGAAAAACGTTTAAACAATTTATGGTCAATTCCCAACATGGAAATTTCTATATGAAAATCTATTTGTTTTGACCTCAACAAAACATCTTTAGCATACTATAAACTTAAGTGCAACAGGTTCACACCATTCAAGAACAAGCAAAGACTTCTAATTAGGCTGTTTATATATTCGTGGTATTGACGAGCAAGGCAAGAGAAAAAGACCTCATTTGAGTCTATCAAACCTTTTCCTTTGACAACCTGCTCTAAAAGCCATACAGTCATTGTAATACAAACCAACCATTCACTGCACATACAGTACATGTCTCATCTCCAAAAATGGGCATAAAGTCATAGTTATGTAATAGATAGAATTGTACATGGCACCTAATCATTGGAAGAAGGTAAAGTAGTACAAATAAATATTGTACTACAGTACTATTGCTCATAAAAAATCCCCCATATTTAAGCCTTACAGATACAGATGGTAACTCTGCCCATTTTGAAACTTTTGCTTCAAGTATATTTAAATTTACAAAACCAAAATCACATAAAATCTGTAAACCCTCCACATTTGGATTTCCAGAAAACTATGCTACATTAATATCTCAGCAACACAAGCTACAATATTTAAAACAAATGAAAACCAAAGAATGACACACAGACTGTTGGTTATGACCTTGAATTTCCTCTACCTATAAAAATGTACATAATTTCAAACTTTCACACACACACTCACACGCGCACACACACAAGCAGTGTGATGCCTTATTAGAGCATGTTTCCGGAATGTAAATGAGTTTGTTTCATTATGTTTTGCATAGTGCCCTTAGATGAAAGTGCAGGAGTGCCCTCCGCTACACCTTGTTATTTGCTCCCTGTCATGTCTGAGTAGCCAAACACTAGACTTAATATCGGAGCAGTTAAGACAAAGTACTGTGGAGTACATTGGAGTATTAGATTGATCAACATTCAAATTTAATACTCATGGGTTTCAATATTCGCTATTTATATTATTTTCACATTTGATCATTGATGCACTCCCTTACTAGTCCATCCTTTACAACCCACACATTCACACACGCACGCACACACACACACACACGCACACACACACACACACACACACACATTCACACACACACACACACACGCGCACACACACACACACACAGTGATCATCTCCTCTCTCAAGTATGAGGAGCACACCACTTCACCACTCTTCTTCAGGGTAGTCGTCATCACCACCGCCTATTAGCGTCATTATTGCCATGCCAGCGACGTACACACACCAAGACATCATCACCATGAGAAAGACGGAGAACATACCAAGGCTACGGTTACCCCGGACAACAGTGATTGTCCTCTCAAAGCTGGTGCGGGGAGGTGGAGGTGGAGGCGGGACTTGCTGCCTATCGTCGTCTTCCATGATGCTGAAGCGATTATGCAGCTGGCTTTCCTAAGAGAGAGACAATAGAGAGCATGTGTGAGTATGAGCATGAAGGTGGAGTAACAAATACATCAAACAAGAGAAAAAGTCTATGTGAGGCCATACTTAGGCACAGTGGTGTTGATGTTTAGCAGATATTACACTTAGCATGTTTACCATCTTAGTTTAGCATGCTAACACGTGAACATACTAATCAGCAGTAAAGACAAAGTGAGGATGAGGCCAATAGGTCAGAAACCAAAGCACTGGACAAACGTTAAGTTTGACCTGACAATGGCGCTAACAGCAAGGCCAGGAGATTTATTATTACAATTCATCCCCTGGGGACCACGAATGCCTATGCCTGATTTAGTGCCAATCTATTGAGTAGATGTTATTAATATTATATTAATATTATATTTGACTGATTAAGTGAAAACTTTGACTTTGAAAAGATATGAGAATTTATTCTCTAGACCCTAAAAATCTGCAGAAATTTTCATGATAAGATATTTCACTCTGAACCACAAATGTTCACCTCATGGTGGCACAAGAGGAGAAGTCAGAGGATCAACCAAAATCAGTAGGAGTCAATCTTTGTTGACCGTGAATGTTTGTACAAGAACTGATGGCAGTTCATCCAGTGTTTGTTGAGATATTTCAGTCTGGACCAAGGTGCTGGACCAACCAACCCACTGACTGACATTGCCATCCCTATAGATGCTAGCATTAGTAAAAAGTCAAGGGTGGTGTCTTGTAAAGAAAATAAATAGGGCTGTGCAGGAGCAGAAATAATGATGGACAACTGCAGATTTCCCACCTCATAGGCTTTGGTGCACATGACATAGAAGTCATAAAGTTTTAAAAAACTATCTGGTATGACAAAAAAAAAAGAAGAAGAAAATCAAACAACGATTAACTCCCAGGATGAAGACCTTTTGGAATAATTCTGAGATGTAAAACATGCAGAAGGGTAGACTTCCTTGGTCCCCCGGGCACTTCACAAAGGAGAAGGGCAACAAGGAAATCTTCTTTGAACCTTCACAGAAAGTACAAGCAGCACTGAATTTCTGAAGCTACCTTTGCAACAAGCCTGTCTTTGATGAGAACACTCTGACACTTGCTGCTCTGAGTCTCTTTGTGTGTGTGTGTGTGTGTGTACGTGTGAGAGACAGTGTGGCAAAATTGCATGTCCTTGTGTTAGACCAGGTGCCAGTGCTGTGCCGTGCAAGCAGTAAGCACTTTTCATTGAGAGGCAATTGTTGGTAATTAAGCAAAAGCGAGTACAAAAGGCTGCCTCAATAGGATTGAGTTGAGGCCACAATGGAGGAACACGTCTCTGACACTGAGCACTTTCTCTATACCTGACCCAGTGATACTGATACAGCCGGCTCTAAGCTCCCCGTTATAGAACGTGAACAGAGAGAACACACACCATCATGGTAATCTCCTTTGGAGCAGTTAAAATGGCTACCCACAGAATCTCGGGTTTGCATGGTAATGAGCAATGGACTACGAGATTCAAAGTGTTGCAGTGTTATTGTAACTGTCCCTGCAAAGATGTTTCCAGCTGAGTATAAAGCATCACAAAACACTCAACAACAAAAATCCTGTTATATGGTTGCGCATGATTATCCAACATACTGTTACACATTTTGGACATTTTGACAATTATGACAATTCTATTTATCTATAAATCTATATTCCCAGTAAGCACATAAAACTGCTGCTGTAAAAAAAATACAATAAACTGACTTTTATGCATGGTTTTACAATGCAACAGTATAGCACAAATTCTGCTGTTGATGCGTTTGTCAGGCCAACGGTAAGAAACAAATGTTGCCCTTTAGCCCCCCTGTGCACCACAGGAGAGTAAAGGGCAAAGAAAGTGAGCAGAAAGTGTGTCCAAAGAACTGTCCAGTGATACAAATAGTTTTTTGTGACTGATGCTAATGTTGTGTTGTCTGACATACCGTTGTTGTGTAATATGGCTGGATGACGCTGTTGTCCTCAGAGTTGAAAGTGTTGCTAGCCTCGGCTGCCTCAGCTAGCAGGCTGACCTGAGTGTGGCTGTCGGTGTCATCGCAGGAAGCCCGCGTGCTCCTCTCTGAGATGGGCGTTAAGCCGCCGCACAGTTCCAGCTGAGGGTATAAAGATGTCAAAGTTGAAATTACAGTTTGGAAAAAAAAAAAAAAAAAACTCGCTGTGTGTTTCAAAGTTGAGCAAATTCACATGGAAGCAAACAGGCTAAAGAAGGTGACTGTAAATTAGACACCCTCTACTCCTCTCCTCTTCTCTCTCCATCTGTACTGTGGTCGAGCATTGTGTTCATCTCTCAGCTGCATTAAAAATTCAGACGGCCTGTAACTGGATTCTCTTTTCCTTGTTACTAAGCCACAGTCCAAAACAAAAGGGAGAAGAAATACAGTGAGTGCTCTAAAGAAAAAAACACATTTATGTAATTATCTTGTAGAACTGTGGATATAATATTAATCATGTTTTTAATTATAAAATGTTAGTTTGATGAGGATTTCATGAAGTGGTTATTTTTTTCATCATTAAAAAAATCAATGGATTATGCATATAGCATAAAAGTACATATACCACAATAGAAGATTGTCCCACTCCTAATTTACATTTAGTTTTATGTCTCAAATAAGTAATAATAAGTAATAACTAAAATTTACTCACGTGTCTTAAACAAATATTGAAATAAACTTCTCATACAATTAAATCTTGGTTTGCGCTGGTAGTCTGTGAGCTGCAGTGTCCCCAGTTCAAGTCTAGCCAGGGACCTTTATTTTATGTCATTCCCCATCTCTCCCCTCATGTCCCTCTACTGACAGATATCAAATCAAATAGTAGTAATTTAATCATCTTCACATACTGGCAGGGGTTTGGCAACACCAATGTGGACAAGTCCATAGCCGGTGGATTTGAGGACGTGCACAGCATAATCCAGGCTGGAGCCTTCCAGCTCAGTTTCATTAACGAACATGAGTCGGTCACCAGGCAGCAGGCGACCATCTCGATCTGCTACACCTCCAGGCACCAAGGACCGGATTACCAGAACTGTTTTAGTGGCATCTTCTGGATCCTGTAGAGTTAAACATTAGAATGGAGAGGAGGGTTTAGTTGGAAAATTTGAGAGAAATGAGATAGATGAATTCAAAGAAGAGATGAACGCAGGTAAACAACAGGATAAAAGAGACTTATTAATAAGAAAAGAAAATGGACTGCGTGATCTGAAAGAGGGACAACCTGCTATAATAAAACTATTATTTCTTAACATGGCTTGAAAACTTTAGCATAGATTTTTGCTAAACTCGGGCGTGTTTTTAATCTAAAATTTTAAACAGAAACTGTCAGCACACTTTTCAGTCAGTTTAGTTTATAAATACTGTATACAGAATACAAGAATTCTCCCTGTAGAATACAGAAGTCCACCTCTGTTCACTCTATCCAGCCCGACACTGATATTCTTAGACTGCAGCCTATTCCAGTCTGTTCTATTTGTAGAGAGGCTCAGGGGCATGTCTCTGACCTGGTAGTCCAGGATACTGAAGCCCAGTCCCGACTCGCCTTTCTCCAGCTCAACCACCTGAGCCTCTCTCTCCCACATGGCCAGAGGAGGTGACATGGGGGGCACGCCACGCTTGGTGATGTCCTCAGCTGTAGGACAGGGAATGACACAGCCCTGATCCAACTGGGACAAGCGCAGAGAAGAGAGAAGGCGCAGACAAGGAGATTGATAAGAAAAGAACAGCATGTCAGCTGCATCTTAGAGTGTCATTTCAACCTGTAATGTATAAAACCTGTAGTGTTGTTTATATTGTCTTAAGCAAAAGGATTTAGACACTAATACTTAATCCCTCCATTCATCCTTTCTTCAGTGTGTGCTTGCACCTTGTCATTGAACTCAGCCAGCAGTTCCTTCAGGGTGAGATGGACATCATCATCATCTTCTTCATCACTGTCAGGAACTGAAGGGGGTACGATGCGAGAGCACACCAGGCACACATGCATCGGCAGCTCCTTAAGAATACTGACCACCTCCTTATGTGTCTCTCCAATGAGAGGGATCCCATTCACCTGCCAGGAAGATAAATTATACATATATAAATATAGAAATACAGAAAGAGATTGGCTGAGTCATGCTTGTAGCCTCTGTAGAAATACAACCCCTTGGTGTTGTTTTGGTGATATTATTGTAGGTTTGTGTCTGTCTCAAACTGTCACTGTGTCTGTGTGTACAATTACAGAAATCTACAACACAGTCCTTAAATTTGACATTTTTAGTGATATTTCAGTTTTAGGAACTGAGGAGTAGTGGCCACAGTACATCAAATCACAGCAAGAACAATTAAAGCAGAAATCGGTAACTAAACCGAGTGTGGCTCGTTTAAAAACGTAGACGAACATGGGCTTTGCCACCCTGATGTCGTCTGAAGGAAATCAAAGGGCTGAGCAGTCACAATCATATTGGCTTGCGCACTCAAAAAGGCAGGGAAGACACGAGCCAGTGTGCAGCGTTTTCTACATGACATATATGTATATATATATAATTTAAGCTATTGTAGATTGTCCAAGCTTTCATGAGACTGCTCATCATGATGAGTGATACGTGTGGGTGCGTGAACTTGCCCAGCGGAGGGGGAGGAGGGCAAGCTCTCCCCCTACAGTACAGGCACAAATGCACAGAGGCACACACATTCACACCCACCTTGTTATAACTGGCTTTTGCTGCCTTACGGGAAAAAGTTGCACAGTGTGCTTGACATTGTGTGTGTTGAAAAGAGCACAAAACTATGCTGTATGGTATAAGTAAAAAAAAAAAAAAAGAGGTTTGTTGTCTTATTATTACTAATCAGATATATGTGTAGGTATTCAAAAAACAATATCCCACCCACTCCAGGTGGCGGTTCTGAAAGCGCTTAAAAGAACAGGCTATTACTGCTAACCGCTTGAATGAAAGCTGGAAACATGAGAGAAACTAAGGCACTGTGAACCAGAGATAAACCATGAGGGAACCTTCTCATTAGTCATCCATTTCTGTCCCACAGATGTGGCGAAATAATCAGCCCACCTCAGATCATATCTTCATCAAACAGCGAAAGGATGAGAGGCAGAGCAGTTGGCTGAAAGGATCAGCATCAGACGGTTACCTCCAATATCTGGTCTCCGGTGATGATCTTGTCGCTTTGGCCGACGGGCCCCTCAGGTAAGATGGAGCATAGGTAATGATGTCCCGCCCGAGCCTCCAGACTGATGCCCAGACCGCTCGTCTCGCTGAAACGCTCCAGCTGACACACCTAAAAGAGCGATGTGGAAGTTGAGTGGTGGGAATCAGTGGAAGAGATGCAAAGGGTGTGGAGTGAACTTCATACTGTCAAATCTGGTTTTCTATTTTAAATGGGTAATAAAATGTAATGTTGCACAGGGTGAAATAAGATGAGGTATATACATACATACAATGCTAATATATTTTGATTGTGTTTTATATTTAATGCTTATCTTCATTACAGAGAGACGTACAATGACTTCATATCTGGGTCCAACCGCATGCTGCCACCTCCTCCTCAGGTCCTCCTCCTCAGCTGGCGTCAGCGTCACACCTGTGAAATGTGCACACAAAGACAACCACCCTCATATCCCACATTCAGATAATGCAACACACATCCTAATTCATATTGTACCGATGCCCTAAATGATCCAGTCAATAAAGAAGAGGATCCTGAGGTGATGAAAGCATCGCCTCGGCTGTTTTATAGAGAGAAGACAACATGTTTCTCCTTGTGCCAAAGCAGCATGTCAACACACAACCACTCAGACAGTCACACACACACACACACACACACACACACACACACACACACACACACACACACACACACACACTACAGGCTACTACATGCATATTCACACCCACCATCTTATGAATTTTTGGCAAACTAATGTTTTCTCGTTCATCTATTAAAGCCTCACAGCAATCAGGGCTTATTTGACTGTCCTCGCCAATCAAGCCCAAAAATCCTTCTCTAAATAAAGCCATCTATGCAGGCGGGGTGAGAGACAAATCATCTGGAATGAGTTGAATGAGTTGGATAAACACATGACTGCACAACACTATAAATAGACTCCCATCAAAGAGCATGCTTCGCTGCCACATTGCTGCTCCTAGAGCCCAATTAGCATATCAGACTAAGTCCCATGATCCAGTTCCAGACTGCAGTGCAGTATGGGAAAGGGGTGCTTACCGTTTCTGGAATCATGTCGGGGTCGTCTGCTGGCGTATGCTGCTCGCCGGGAGATTTCACGCAGAGAGCAGATTCCTGAGACAGGAAAAGACACTTTAGCATACATGCAGGGATTCAAACACGCTTGAGTTGAAAAGAAGACGTGTACACTTCCACAGTAAGCATTCGAGAGGTAACCACATGGAAGAGGTCGCAAAAGTTCATCAACAGCCCAAAGAAGCACCAAAATATGCTTAGTCCAGATATTGGAACTTGTCAGATTTTTTTCGTGCAGACAAATCAACTCAGTTACTTTCAGTTACTTCAAAACCAATCCCCTCATGATACAACTGAGCCAATATGTTCCCCTCTCTCAACACAAAGCACCTGTCTCTTGGATCTTGTTGAGGCCCGCTCTGTAGGGATTGCCCTCGTGGAAGCTGTGGGAGTGTCGGAGGGGCTGCAGGGGAGGAACCGGGGGCAGGATGTGGCTCAGACGGACGGCCTTCCTCAGCAACCTCAGTCTGACCAGAGGACCTGTCCTACGCAGCACCTCCATTGCCCTCTGCTCACTGCAGCCCTGCAGGCTCACCCCATCCACCTGTGGGAGGGGGCGAGAGATGTTAAAGCTGGGAGTAGGGAAAATAGCCAGGATGAAGGCGAAGGTATGATGCAGACAGAGGCAAAGTGTTCGTGGATTGCATGGAGGCACGACATGTGAGGGTGAATTAAATGGGAAAACGCAAAAAGAAATCAATAGTAATCAAAAATAAAAACAGAGAGAGATGGAAAGAATAGGCAAAAACAAGAGATGATGAAGAGATGGATGGGAGTAAAAGTAAAACTAGAAGAATTCCCCTTCATCAGCTAAAAAAGACCCTAATTGGTGTGTATGGAACTACTAAAAGTTGCAAACTGTGCAGATTTCGAGATGCTGAAATCGTTAAGGTTCAGCAGAGAATACATTTCAGACAACAGGGTATTTGTCTTCAGAGAGCACAATAAAAAAGCTATCTGTTATGTTTTTAGTGGAACTCACAGATAGTATGATGTCTCCAATGTGGATGCGTCCATCTTGATCAACAGTGCTGCCTTTCACTATGCTCTTCACTATCACACCGGCACTGTAGACTGAGGAGGGCAAGAAAAATTAAAGGAAAATTAGCATTGATTATGTAAATGTAGCTCTAAACTCACACATCATCAATAATGACTTCCATTAAGGAGGTATTCTTTGTAATTGTATTATTTCCTCAATTTGCTTCCATCAACTTCGCTGCGAGTACTGATAATTGGCTCATTTTTCACAGAGTTAAAACTTAGTAGATATTACCTGAGTTTAGGTCACCTATGTAGCTAGCGATGGTGAATCCCAGGCCCCGGCTGTTTTTAGTGAACTGCACACTGAACTCATAGTCATCATTCAAGTCATTGAGCTGGAAAGGAGCACAGACAGAAAAATCTTATGCTTATTTTTTGGGTTTAAAGACTACCGTATGACACATTCAATGTCAGTGATTAGCCAATTATGTGATTCTGTACACACGCACACACTAACACAGACACACAGACACAGACACACACACACACTCACACACGCACACACACACACACACATACACACACACACACACACACACACACACACACACACACACACACACACACACACACACACACACGCACACGCACACACACCTTGCCATCCAAGCTGTCCTGGCTGAGGACAGGAGAGGAAAGGTGGTTGTCCTTGGTAATATCCCTGGCAATGAGCAGTTTCACCTTGCTACCAGCATTTCGCAGCACCTGGGCCAGGTGGTCATTTGTGAAAGGGTGAAAAGTGAGTGTGTGAAAAAAAAAAAAAAAAAAAAACATAAAATGAAAAATCTGAATCTGAATGAAAAAGAGACAGCTGCCCTGGAAAGGCAGCATGGCATACAGTGGATCAGACCTGTTCAGAGCTGCTTTTTCCATGGAAAAAGATGCAGCTCTACGCTGCTGTTTAACAGAAGTGGGGGTGTGAAGGTGTTCTTAAACATTGTTTTTTTGTTTTGGTCTTACAAAAGTTTTAAAAAAATAAAAGACTTCAGAGAGAGAGCTTAACTGACTTGCGGCAAATATATGTCTGGTTAATTTTCCTACAGCAGCGCACTCTCCTGAGCTTTTGTATGGACCCATCTAGAACTGTCTTCCATAAAGTGGATGGAAAAGCCCAAAATGGGGCTACCAATAGACACACAGGGACTGGGCCACACTGCTAGGTCAGATTTATCTTATCACATATTAAATAAAGCTTTATCATTGCAGAAATAGATTTATGGTGAAAAAAGCAATTCAACTCATCATCAGCTTTTCTAGAGTTTCTGGAAATGACGCCTCACCTGTGCCACCTGCTCGCTGTTCATGCCCGCCAGATCTGTATCTCCGATGCGCAGGATCTGGTCTCCACTACTCAGGCGCTTATCCTGGGGAGCCCCATTACAACAAAAACATTCAGAAGCTGATCGTAATGGAAATATTTAATACATTCTGCATATTCTACTCAACATGTTTCACTTCAATACATTTCAGTACGGTGTTTGTTCTGAGATTTCATTCATTAAAGATAGTAGTTTGACCATTTGGAAAACAAATATAAGTCATAAAGTGTTAATTTGTGAGCTCTAAAGGAGCTATTTATTTTGCTATTGCTACATGGCCAACGTTAGTATTGACAGCTGTTTACCTCAGTAATTGATACATTTACAGGAGGTTATAATACGCCCTCTCAGCAGAGCTACTTCTTCAAGGCAGATGGGATGCTACAGTGACGCAAAAGTAATGAGACAGTTCGACTGGACCAGGGCTAGCTGGTTAGCATGCTAACTTCAGTGGAAGAAAAGAAGTGATAGAAATAGCAAAACAAGAGGGTTGTTTTCCACTGCTGGAGACAGCTCTTGGAAAATTAATTTTGACAAAAAAAAAAAAAAGGTTTGATACTGAACTCACATCATTTCTTCTAGACTGGTAAATAGACAGCTGCTGATGCCAACGTTGGCTATGTAGCCATAGCAACAGTTACAAATAGCTCCTTTAAAAGGTGCTGGTTGGAGTTTTTTTCTTACTGATGGACACAACCAGGCGAGGTGTTACCCCATTTCCAGTTTCTAAGCTAACAAACGCCTGGCTGTAGCTTCATAATTAACGGACAAACATGTCAGTGGTATTGATATTATAAGAGATTGAAAAACCATATTTCATAAAATGTCTAAAAAAACAAAACTATTCCTTTGATAGATTGGCAGGCGGATTTACCCGGCCGGCAGCTCCTCCAGGAAGGATGGTCTTGACCATGACTCCTGTGTTCCGCCCTCCTATGATGCCAAAGCCAAGCCCCTTACCATCATTGGTCAGCTCAATCATCTCCACATGACGCCTCTAATGTGGCAGAGGTTAGAAGAGAAGGGAGAGAGAGAAGAGGGGGAGAGGGAGGAAAAATCTATTCTAATTAGACTGGTAAAAATAAAGTGAAACAGCTGAAGCTGAATGTGCTTGATACCCTTGTTTATCTAGATCCACAGAGACACACCTAGCTCTACAGTAACACCTCACTTGCAACATCAATGTACCTCATGAGCAATAGCAGACAGGTTTCTCCCCATCGACATGGTGCGGGAGATTCGAGGGGGAGTGCAGTACTAAAAAATAAATGTCATGCGTAAAATAAAAGCAACCCCTTAAATGACATTGAGTTAGCTGAGCAGCCTCTTATGACCAGCTGAAACCCTCAGATGATGTGATATCCAGCTGTGCCTGAGATTTATAAAGCAATATAATATTCTCAAATGTAAAATGTGACATTTCGAATGGTAATGTGTTATATTTTACAATTGAAAGAAAAAAAATTATTTGCTTAGCTCAAGAACTGAGTGCTTTAAAAATACATTGCCCTATAACTAACGTCTTCCCCTTAAATTAAATTTCTTTTATGATGGCTATTTTACATACCTGTGATTCGGTGGGAATGCAGTTGCCTGGGTAAATGTCTGAGAAGGACAGATCCTGTGAGCCTAGAGAGGAGATGCTGCCTTCCCTGTGGAAGGATCTGGCAGTGCTGGGCCTTCGGTTCTCCACGGCCCATGTGTAGGAGTCACTGTGGCTCAGTGTCTTCAGCCCTACCGCCATGCCCTGGCACGGTCCACAGTTCATGGACACAGATTTGGAAATGCCCTTCCCCTGGTAGGGTAAAGGAGGAACAGATACGACACATGGAGAGATGAGAAGAAGAGGATAAAAAGTGTAAAAATGGAGGGGATGGAAGTGGGAGAGATGGATGGGGTTTGAAAGAGAGCGAATAGATGAATTGGAGAAGGATTGAAGGATGCAAGGGAAGGGAGAAAGAAAGATTGTTAGGAAAATGGATGGCGGAGATAAAGAGATGGGGAAGGGGGTTGATACAGAGGTGGAGACATTAATTGAAGAGAGGAGATATGGAGACAGAGAGGAAAGGGATGAGGGTGAGGGAGTGATGGAGGGAAATGGAAAGGATAAAGGAGATGGGAAAGGAGAGCATTGTGAGACAATGAAGAAAGATGTAGGATAGAGAGCAGGGAGGGAGGGTTAATGTGTGTTAGCCAAAAGAAAAAAAATATATATAGAAAAATAGGTTTAAAATCGAGCAGAGAGGGAAAAGATAAAAGAGCAGCAACACGAGGATCTCAGATAAAGGCTTCTGCTCAATACCACATAACCACAAAACTGATCCCTTTTGTCTTTCAGGTTCTCTGTTTCAAAGTTTTGCAAAGGACTTTGAGTAGATGCTTATTTCTGATCTGCATGCTATTCCACCTTAACGACTTTGACACCTGTCGAATCAGCAGTAGTAGAATAAAAGATGAAACACTATCAAAATAGTAATAGGCAACTTCACACCATATGCACTTAGGTTACTAATACTGTAAGAGAACTTACAGAGGAACTTGAATTAATAAAAACCTGTGTCAGTGTCTGTCCTGATAAAAATCCAGAAACCTTTGACATAATCCAGTGCCACATTTCCTGCAGTGCAGAGATGCTAAACGGCTACAGGCTTACGCCACATTGCTAATGTAGTAACGCATGTGTGTGGAGACTGTGGGGCTTATAGGGTTAGCCTATTACAACAAACATCAGCAGGCAATTACCAAGCCATGATGCTTAACACTGACTCACTATATATCACTCACTATATATATATATATTTGGGCTATGGGTCAGAAGATGTGTGTAAATAAATATTGTTCCAAGACGCACTGGTATATCAGCTATTACCAGAACCACATCCCACACACACACACACACACACACACACACACACACACACACACACACACACACACACACACACACACACACACACCAGCTCAAGACTTATGACAATGTTACAGATGACTTCTGTAAACTCCTCAACATGATATATAGCCACTTCTTCCTTCCCCTCTCTCGCTCTCCCTTGCTCTCTCTCTTTTCTCAGGGCTTTAGTGGTAAGCTTAGGTAAGCTGATTACTCATCCAGTTTGGTTCCTGCATTCAGTATTTTAGGAATGATTCCGGCTCCTTCCCCGCCATTCAATATACACCAAACACCTACACAGTCATGCTCGCGCTGTACCTTCGCCACGGGCTTCCGCTGAGCTTGCTGTAAGCTGAGTATATGATGGAACAGGGGGCTCTGCAGGACAGTCTTTAGCAGGGAGAGTTTCTCCTGTGTGGGGGCCTCCCCTCTCTCCTTCAGTTTGGCTTGCAGTCTCTCCACAGCCTCCAAGGCACACTGAGTATCTGCAGAGAAATTGTATATCATTCATGTCATACAGTAACAGGATTTCTCCCATTTGGCTTTGCGTTAAAGTTTTCCGCATGTTGCAGCAGCTCCTGGGCGACCATGACACAAACCAGAGGCTTTCATAATAAGCTAAGAAATGTCAACACTTAACAGGTACTGGTGCGAAAATAAATGAGCTTTCCCCAGATCTGCAAAATGACTTTGTTAAAATACAACATCTGTGTTCCAATCCAAAATCGCTGCTTCTGTCAGCGCTGATCCACAATGTGTCAGCTATTGAAAACAACTGTGTTTTGGAGGTTTGAGTTGCCGTGAGCTGTGCTTGTCTGAAAAGATATCCCTGAACCCTGAGTGTGAGTTCTTTCAATTTCAGTTTAAAGAAAAAAATAAAAATAAAATAAAAATACTATCACATTCCTCTCTTCTCAATTTTCTGGCAAAGTTATTAAGTTTCCAAAATCAAAATTTTGGTTCACCTGTGGCCAACAAGTGAAAAATAATGTTCCTTTTACAAGACGGCTTTAAAGAATTTAATCACACTTTCACTAAAAAAAAAGCACTAAAAAGCAAAAGCAAAAGCAAAAAAAACAAAAAACAAAAAAAACCTGAAGCCTGGTGTCAGGTCATATTGCCCTTGTTTATTTAGAGGAGCAGCAGCTAATGAGCAGGAGCCACAATTGCAGTAATTGTATGTGGCAGAAGGTTAAGACCCTGTAAACTCTTCACCACAAAGTTTTGACTACCGACTAGGTCGTGAGTCCTTTGCCACCTGCACATGTAAGTATTCCTTCCTCCCTGGCTGTTGCAGCCATGCCCTGACACCTTAATTGTAAGCCTCTGATGATGGCCGTGGAGGGGAGTCTTACTGAGGTTATTGGAACTTGGTTGGCTTTAAACAGCTCCTTACATTTGCAAGCCACTGAACGCACTTACCCATGATTTCCATCACCGCCTGACAGGTTGCTCAGATGAATTGCTGCTTTGTGACTCTCTGCCTTAGTTAGATGTCATTCTTCTCTGTTTGGCACCTGCAACGCGAATAACAACAAAATACAAAAGGGTTTGTGCTTCAGCAAGACCTGATACAGACAGTCTGTTTACATTCTGGTGACAGTGTATTTGTGAAGGATGACAGTGTGTTTGTAGACTACAAGTGTCAAGGTGAGGTTTCACCTTGAAGACATTTCCACTGTTCACACACTTTATTACAATTATAGCGGGAGCCCCCCCCCCCACCCCAAACTAATCAGTCTTCCTCTCCTTATATTTATCTTACACCTGTTCAGCAGCATGTCTCATTGTACCTCGACATCCTCACTTCCAGGGCCTGTGCCATGCTTGTTTGCAAGCGCCTTAATGCTCTTTAGCAGGATTTAAATCTTCTCCAAAAGGCTTTATCAGCCAGTGATGGTAATTAACAGCGACACATGGCCTCCCGACCATTCTGACTTGAGGGGGAGCCTGTATTGCTTCAAAACACGATACCAATGACATGATTTGATTTGCAAAACGATGGGCTGGAAATGACAACGTCTCATCTGAAATCTAATTAGAGGCCATTGATAGGCACGATGGGTATCGCAGCACTTATATGCCCTTCACGGCAGCCTAATGAAATCTTTATCTTATACCTGTTGATAGTAACGCCATGCTTACTGCTTCGAAATAGAAAAAAAAAATCAGATGACTGATTTACAGTAATTATGCAGGCTCCTTAGCATCTAATTTGATATGTAATCTATAAAACAATCAATTAATCTGTCTTTAAAAATGACCGGGGCACATTAGACCTATCGCTGTGACGAACAGACGGACACCATGCAGTCCAGAAACGCTTGTTGCAGAAAGCCTCATCTCACCTCCATTGCATCGCCGGTGGGCTATCAACAGGTCCCCACTGAGTTCCAAGCACAGCACGTCCTCCACCTCCACCAGTCCGCAGGGCAGATTTGCCTGAACCGAATACCAAGAATGACACTTTCCTGATGGGACAAGTCATAACAGCTTATTGAGAGACGGCACGATATCAAGAAGCAAGCTGAGCGCTTTATTTTCCAGCATTGTGTCCGCGGCTTTTGTGCGCTCCGTGCAGTGCGCATGTCACCCTCTGATCTTCAGGCACAGAGGGCTCATCCCTAATGAAAAAGAACTAGTCTACAGTAATCCTGTAATGTATTTCACTGGGGCACTCTGCAAACAATTCTCGTTGTCCCCAATACTAACCTAATGGGAAAACTGTTGTGTTAAAAATGAAAAAAAAAAAGAAAGTGAGAATATCATAGAAATGTGTTATTAAATATTGGCCTAATAGTAGCCCAAGACTGAAATCAAAATACCAGCTGGAGCTACAAAAATTGGTAGAAAGATGGTACACATTTTTATTAAGTATTTCTTTATTTATTAATTACGCATCTGGTCTGGGTTCAAATACGAAATTTTTGTTTAATTAAAAGGATAATTTTCCTGTTTAGACCTAAATCTGATTGGGCATTTCCTCTAATAACATTTTCAGCTCGTTGGTGCTATATATGTCATGTTCACGACCTTAAGGTTTGCCCAGTAGACCCCTACCGGGCAAAACGCTTTAGGCTGAATGGTCCACATTTAATATCCGGCTTTCCAAAGCCCAAACTGGGGTCCGGGGACAACAACAAGACATTTAATGGATTCCGGGAGGTCGCGGTGCAGCCTGAAGGAGGACTGTGTTTCACTTTTCCTGCTCTTTATTTAGCTGAGGATGTGATAGGCTAATGAATAGAACTGTACCAACTGTAGGCTGCTTATTTCAGTATTCACCCAGAGTCAGCCTACAATTATGCAATCATACATCAAATCATGTCTGAGAATAAAATAAATAAATAAAACACCGCTCAGTTTTGGGCTTCCTGTGTGACAATCACATAGAGTGGGTGTTTAATGTGGTCTATATACACCGTCAAAGTTTGGGAACCCCTGTGTGCCTTCACACGGCAGGTGGAGCCCTAGGTCCAGAGATTTAGGAGCTAAATCCAGTGCCATGTTTTCCACCAGACACCCCACTTCATCTCTCCCTCTTCCTCTCTCTGCATCCCCCAGGCAGGAATCATCACCCCTCTCCCTCTTCCTCTCTCTCACCCTCCCCAGCCTTCCACCCACCCTCGGCTCCCCGCCCGCCTGCAACGCAACGCTCCTCTCGCCGGGCTGCGCTCTGATCCACCGAGCATCCACAGCGCCTCCAAATTGGTTTGTCATTGCTGACCCCTCTCTCTCTCTCTCTCTCTCTCTCTGTGTTGACCACGGTCCTCTGCTCCGCTGCGCCTGTGGACTTCAGCTGAAGTCAGTAAGAACATAAAGACAACCAAAAAGAGATAAAGAGAGAGAAAGGGAGGGAGGGAAGAAGGGATACAGACAGACGGATAGAGAGATACTCCTCTGTCCTCCTCCAGCACTCCACTGGTCTTTGGCATTTGGACGGACGCGATACCTCCTGTGCGAGCGCTGATTCGGGATACTAAGCACACAAGCTTTAGCTTTATTTCCAGCAGGTTTGACCACGTCGTTTTTTTTTTCTTTTTGCTGCAGCGAGAATTAACTACGGAGCCGGAGTCGAGGCGCCAATCAGTGAAATTAAGCTATTTATCGACTGGGAAGATCTATTTCTATCCGAGATCTAGCGTTCTTGGGGACTGTATGAAAAGAGCACAGAAAAGGTTATTCCTGACTCCTCTCTGCGCCGGATGTGTATATATGCGCTTACATCGCTGCGACTGGTGATACGGTAAGGATCCGCTCTTTATTCCTTCTACAAATGATGTAGAATTTGTGCAGACGTCGCTGGTGAGCGTTGCTCAACCTCTTGACTACATGTCAACCTGTGTCTGTCACTGACCTGCTCTGAAAGCTATATGGCAGCGCTGACTTTGGTTCTCACGGATGCCCATGGGAATGTGGCCTGCGATTATTGTACTTAAAGGGCGCGGAAACTGGCCCTAATGGACGAGAGGGTAAAATGTAATATAGTTGGCGTATTTGTGTAGATGATGGTCCAGCGGCTTGCGGCTGGATGGGCGTCGCTCTCGGATGTGAGATGTCGCTAAGGCGAAGTGATAAGCAATCATACCTATTTACCTCTCCAGCAAATAATCAATGCAATCACATTATCCCATGACGGCATCTCGACCGTGGGGTTTACACATAATTATTATTCTGTAGCCGCATGTATCAGCCTGACTGCAGGGCGCAATGACAAATCACATGCTTTGGCATGATGGATGACAGATAGACTAAGTGTTCACCTCCTCAGGTTTTTCTCCCCCCCTCACCCCCCCACCCCCCCTCTATTTCACGCGGCTGTCATTTGAGTATATGGGAATGCAGTTATCCTGTTTGGGGGCTGTGCTAGTTTGTCAGCCGCAGTCTAAAATCCAGAGTAAATCCAGCCACTCTGTAAGAAAAGGAGTATCCAGCAGGCCAGTGCACCCCGGGATACGTCAATCATGCGGTTTCATGAGTGAAAGCTATGACTCTTATTTACAGAAGAGACGTGTGGGGTTGCAAATGACCTTGATGTGCCACTGAAAACTACTGAAGGTTGCACATTTCTTTGATCTTGACCTAAACTGAGAGGAGCAGCCTGCTTCTGATTTGTGTGACCATGGATGTACAGTATATATACGCCTTGTGATCAGCAAGCTCTCCTTTGTTTTGCCTAAGAGTTTAGTGACTCCTTACTGATGGTGAACAAAGCTTTATGGGTAATCATAAGTCATCTGAAACTACAAATGATTGCAAAAGATATCTGGCAAAACAAAGCACCCCTCAATGATGATTTGCTGTGTGTGCCTGCTTGGCTGGCTGTGGATTGTCCCTTCAGCAACCAAACGACTCTCAGCAAACATATTGTGTGCAAACTCTTTGTGTAGGTTTCAATATACCGTATGCTATAAAAAGGGTGGATATAGTCTCTTGGTTGGAGTAGTTGACAGTATGTGTTGACTCATCTGTCAGCGCTGCAGCTAAGAAACGTGTCTCCAAGGAATCCACTGAGCAGGTGGGAAAATGGTCAGTGTAGGCAGTTATCTGTAGCCTGTGTCTGTACTGGAGAAAAAATGTTTTTACGTAGATTTGCTTGGCTGCCATTTTGGTAGCATCTGTTAAAGCACAGGCCTGTCTCCAAGGAGATTAATATGTTTGTGGACGAGATGAATATCACTAAATCGTCTGTCATCACTGCATCTGTTTGTGCCCAAGTGATCCTACAGTCCCTCGGTTGCATTTGTATGAACAGTTGATTATCTGCCCTAAATGTTTGAGAAAGATATAGACTCGAAAATTCTTGCGGCTTTCCCGTCCGGACATTGTTAGTTGTGGGCCTCTTACAAGTTGTTTATCTGTTTTAAACTGTGTGTAGCCTCAATAGTATTTGTGTTTTCCTTTCCAAATTTACACAAGCTACTGTGGATGTTTACTTTTGTGACAGGCTGGAATAGTGATAGGATGTTTGTCAGACATCACACCGTGGTTGCACGCTGTTTCAAAGAGCGTCTTGTGTCACATTCAGTAATGACACCCACACAGCACTGACGATGTTGGAGCACCTGAAGCTGTATAATGTGCAACAGCAGCAATCAAGCAATCTGCTGACTGCAGGTCTATCTGTCCTCCTTTAATTAGGTCACTGATTCATTTCACTTGCTATGATGCACACGAAACACAAAGCTCCTTGTTGGGGAAAACATGGGGCAAATTGGGATGGTTGTGCTAATTTGAATTGTTCTGCTTGATTAACTGAGGACTGACTTTCTTTGTTTGGAGCTGTTAACGTAACACAATATTTGGTTTAGATTTGGGTGGCTCCAATAACATTATCTTGGCCTGTAATGGGAGCAGCCTGCGATTTAAATAAGGGATCATATATTAAACATCTCAAGCTCACATTGAAGCCTCGAGATAATGAAAATAAACCTCGGCAGACAACATGATCCACTGCAGACAGACAATAACATACACATATACACGCTTGAATATTAAGACAAGCAGGCAGAAAATCAGCTCTGTAACTCGTGAGGTCTCTATTTCCATTGTCAAGGGTTATTAGAGACTCTAACTTCACACACTTGTGCCATTACTTCTGTTTAGTGGGCACATAGAACCTAAGGGCTGATTTCCACAGAACCATTTTAACAAGCATTTTAACACCTTTCCCAAAGAATTTGCAGTTCCTGGACTCCAGTCCTCGATTTAGCTAATTTATGCGTGGCAAGGTAAAGGTTTGTGTCAGAAAGCCTTGTAAATAAACAGAAGGTGCTCACAGAGACAACCAACCTTCCTGCATAAATAAATTGTCACTCTCGTAGCTTAAGCTGTGAAAAAAAAAACTAATCTTAATGCTTCAGTAATAATATTAAGTTTCATTGAAAGCAAGCTGTTGAGTTTCACTGCACGATTTCCTAATGCGGTGATGATTCACATTCTGAGTCTCAACCCCACTTTGTGTGCCGAGTTTAACCTAATTCAAAAGCCTTTTCCTGCGCTAGACGACATCTCTCTCCCCGTATTGAAATAATGAGGCCAGATCCTTGCCCGTCTTCCTCATCCACCTAAAGCACTCGGTCATGTGTTAACACATCCTTCCTCCTACCCTTCCCTTCCCTCAAAGAATAACCCTGGCTCCCCGCATTTTCCACCGTCGACTGGAGCGATCAGCTCAGTTCACCTCTCTTAATGTGTGAAACTTGCCTCCCATATCATTCAACCCTATTAGAGGTTCAGTCCATGCGAGAGGACTGGGCAGTTACTTTGCTACCTGATTAGATATATATGCTTGGGGAAGGGGAAAACCAGTAGTAGACGACTGGCTGTCAGATCTCAGGGTATTCACTGTCTCATTGCTCCTATGGCCTCGACTAGAATAGCCCTCCAGAGATAGATGTCTTACTCTGCCTAAATATGGAGCTGTTGGAAGGCTTTCTGCTCAAACTACCACAGCCTATTATCTGTCTGTATTTTGGGGCCGATTGGAGAAAATGTACATTGTCGGCCTGACTGCTCATGCCGTGTGTTAACTGGGCTGTTAGTGTGTGTGTGTGTGTGTGTGTGTGTGTGGGGGGGGGGGGTTGGTGCTGAAAGTGATACATGCTGTAATCCTGCTCACTGGTTATTGCATTGTTTAGCAGTATGTTGTAATCATACCATTAAACAATACCAGCTGGGATGCTGTATCAGCTGGTGGTTCTGAATTGGAGGTCAAATCACAAAAATCATGCTGCTGTAGCCCGCCGGCAATAAATCTAATAATCAGACTTGAAGCGATAATTTGAAAAACTGAATAGTTGTACTGACATAAAATTATATTTTGATAATCAAATCATTGTTTAAGTAATTTTTGGGGAAAAATGTCTAGCTTCTAAAATCAGAGATTTTTCAGCTTTTCTTACGTGATAGTTAATTCAATATCTTTGGGTTTTGGAGTGTTGATTGGACCAAACAAGCCCTTTGAAGATGTCACCTTGGGCTTTGGAAAGTGTTATGGAGATTTTTTAAAATCATTTTCTGACATTTTATAAACATAGTGATTAATCCATTAAAATAACAAGAAAATAACAAGCAGATTACTTGATAATGAAAATAACTATTAGTTGCTGTTCTACCACTACTACCACACTACTATTACTACTACTATTAACAACAACAACAACAATAATAATAATAATATAATAATAATACACTTCTGAAAACACAGCTACAAGTAGCAAAAGCAAAGCTGTTGAACAAGGTGCAAAGTCCTCAAAGGTTTGATTGCATCTCGTTTTAATCAAAGTTTTGTAACAGCCAAATTAAACAAGCCTAATGACCTCAGGTTGTGATCTGTTTCTCATGGGATAAAAATTATTGAGAAATCAATCAGTGTAAATCAATGCTGAAATTGCCCCCACAGCCGTTTACTTGGATATTAAAATCATGGTGATGGGGTGATGTCTTTTGCCTTTCCCCTACTGTGTGTCTCTACCTCTCCTGTCATAATAGTTCTAAAGAGAACAAATATTAAATAGTACGACCTGTCCGCTGGCTTTAAAATAATCTAAGCGTTATCCACAAGCTGATGACTTGTTCTTCTTCCTTCGAAACGATCAGTGTGAGGGTGTTAGCTGGGTAACACGGGTTAGCACAAGTTTTTTTTTTTTTTTTTAAAGTACAGGCTTTTATTCGTTTTTCTTTGACCAGTTGATGAGTCTCACTCTTTTATTTGTTTCTTAGGCAGCCTTGAATTTATTTCATGTCCAGCTTTTATGTTTGCCATCACTGACTTTTATTTATTGTGGATTTATTGGTTGCAAAACACCTTGTAATACTGTTTTGAAGAGGCCAGTATAAAATGAAGATGAAGGTTATTATTATGCCGTTCTGAGGTGGAGTGGGGAAGTTGTAAAAAGGTTAATTTGCCTCATTTTTATACAATTTGAGAAAGATGGCTATACACACCACCACTGATTTTTTTATACCACTCATCTTAACCTGTCTATCTGACAGGTTTGACTTAAACGTCTACAATTACCTTGTACATTTTTCAACAAACAAAAAACGACAAAAAGTCTGAGCTGTGGCACAGACTTTTTTTTTTGGGTGGGTGGGGCCTTTTTATGCCTCTATTAGATCAACAGAGAGACAGGAAAGTTGGGGGTGAGAGAGAGAGGGGATAACCTGCAGCAAAGGGTCGTGGGTTGGATTGGAACCCAGGCTGCTGCGGGAAGGACCGAGTCCTAATGGCACACGCTCTACCTGGTGAGCCACAGAGGCGCCCCGGGACAGACTTAAAAGTATTAAAGTTTGTGTTTATGTCTACAGGCTTATTCTGTTTCATTCTACAAATGGCCTTTACTATCAACACCTGATTTGTCTTTGAACTACATGTTTAAGCAGCTGCTTTCTACATTAGCTCCTGAATCCACAGTCCATTGTTCTTTTAAACCTCTCACTCGCTCAGTTGTTATGCCTCTTTCACAAAGAAAAAAAAACCCACTTGCCCTTCCAGTCAACACATCTCCTGTCCACGCTTCTCCTTTGTGCCCTTCACCTCCCTGCACCCCACTCAAAGTTGTCACCACTCAACAGAAACGCACACATGCACACACGTACATGCATTTCTTCCCACTGACACCCCAAACACACATCAGTGCAGTACACATCAATTACCACCCCTCTTTCTCATACACACACACACACATACACACACACACACACACACACACACACACACACACACACACACACACACAAGTTCGCACTTGTGTGCTAACACACACGTATAAGCTAACACAACCATAGAGAGCCACACAGACATGTCCTGCAGCGGTATATTTAGTGACACACACAGTGCCATTAGGGAGCTGAATGGAGAATCAGTGTACAAGGCCAGAGTGATTGTAAGAAGCTCACTCAAAGGTCTGCCGATTATTTTGGTCTCCGCAGGAAATCATTTACAATAGCACTAACCCCCCTCCTCTCCTCTTCCCAGTTCAATCCATTCAAACAGTGTGTTGCTGTGTGCGTTTGTGCGCTGTGCATATGCAAGTCTTAAGTCAGTCGCCACAGAATTGATGGGGAAATTCTTTGCTATGTTGTTTGTGCGGCTGACTATGGCGTGCTGAGGAGGCCTCGCTTGTTTAGAGAACGGGGTGCTTGGAAATGAGTCATACACAATGTGATGCAACACAGCGGAGCAGATTTGAATTATGGGGCAATGAACAATGAGGTCATCACAGGGCTGGGGGCACAAATCTCCCAGTGCTGTGGCATAACACAGCATTTCTTATCAATGGCGGAAACGACAGCATGGTATGAAAATGCAGTATTGTCTAAATGTTGCAAATAAAAGGGTTGACTTCAGCAACTGAGACAATGTAAGGGGAATTCTGGTTTGACTGCAATTGGTTTTTTTTTAAGTGCTGCTTACTTTACTCATTTTTCCATATCCTTGTCCTGTTCCAGTGTTTCCACGCCTCTTATATCCACCATACTGCATCCAATGATATTTTCCATATCTTTTTTTTCTTCAGCAGATTGTCCACAATCAGCGTCTGCTGTAATACCATCATCCCCAGGCCCCTCTTAAATTTCCTGCTTACTGGGCTTTTACTTTAACTGCATTACATACATCTTCCACTCCCTGTTCATCTGGTTCCTTTCAGCATAAACCAGGGTGAAAGATCTGACTCCAAGCACTTTGATGCGACTGGCTGTTTGATGGTAAATTAAAAAAATAATATTGTCATTTATTGTGCCTGTTCAGTGGCACAGCTGTGATCTTGATTGATATCGAATGCCATTTTCATTCCAAGTCTTTGAGAGTGAGAATATGTGCCAGGGAGTATTGATCTGCAGCTTAGTTGATGGTGCAGTATGATAGGCTGAAGGAGGGCGAGGATGACTAGATGGTCATGCTTGATGGAACAAAGATATTAACAGATATAGTAGTGATCAATGGCTTGATAATGTATGTTTACATCATTTGTGCTGTTTTGTGTTTTTTCCCCCCCTCGTATTATTGAGCCGACTACCCTTGTCTCAAGTGTAAATATAGCACCTTATGCTGCCTCAGGTTAAATCCCCTTTGACTGGCTGGTGAATAATTCTGTGTGAGAATGGGGCTCCAATCTGCTAGCTTACTTTAGCACATTCACAAGACGTGACTCTAAAATAAACGGCATTGTTTAGTCTCTGCCGAGGACATTACAACTCATTTGAGATAAAAGCACCATGCCCCTTTGGCATGTATCAGCACCCGTCAATTTGTTCCTGACGTACCTTTCACATTTTGCAATAAAACCATTTTACCACCTCTGTGTTTTGCAAGGGAGCCTGATAGTGTCACACCAAGACAGATGAGTACCACACTGGCCTGTGGGCCTGCAGCAATAACTTACACGGACCACGTGTCTGTTTTCTAACCATGTGAGAAATTGTATGCGTGTTCTCCTGCGGTGTGCTTACGTGCGTTTTGAACACTCGGAGGGTATATGTATGATAGATGAGATGGCCTCCATCAAGATGAGAGCAAAGAGGGTATTGGTCCAAGGCCTTTATTGTAGAGTAAGAGTGAGCTGAGGCAAGTCTTTGATAAATGATATTTGATATTTCGAAACCAATCTTTGTGTAATACCAATGTCGGGCAATTACTGTAAGCTATTTTTATGGTTAGAATTGGCGTGTGTGTCTTTTTCTTTGGGTGTGTGCGCGTGTATTTGTGTGCACCCATGTATTGAAACATCTCATTGTCCAGGGTTGAGTACAGATGATTACAGTTCAATGGTTCACAATAACCGGGCAAATCAACTAGTTTTTTTGTTTCATCATGCACACCTCCCTTCCTCATCCCCTCTCTCTTTCTCTCTCCTATTCTTTCAAAGATGTATGTGGGGCACATAGACAAGAGCCTTTAATTTTACGCCTGGATAGACCATATACACTATTGCTCCATATTCTTCATGCTTATATCGAATCTGTCGAAGCCGAGGGGGGGAGGATTGTGGTTTTAAAATGAACATATAGGGGACCCCACCCGCACATTGCTTCATTTGGAAGTGCCATAAATCTCCAGCAGCAGGCTTCAACACATTTTCTGGTGTGTTATGGTGCAAACTGTTGTCTAAGGCATAATTACAAAGGGTAATACATAAAAAACCATCATGAAAGCATTCTGTAGAGTCATCCTAATTACATACAGCGGGCTCATGAGTAATGGGAGTGACACGGGACATCAATACAACCACTGCCTCTCATAATAGAAAACACCATTGTTTTACTGTGAGAAAATGGTCTGCATCTATCATGTGAAATCTACTCCTATTTTGTTTTCTTCAGGAAGACACTGAGCCCGGATATTTAAAAAAACAACTCTTCCTTCTCCTCATCACGTCCAACCATTGTTCCATCAGACTAAGGCACTCACTCGTTGAAAACCCACTCGGCCAGAGCCCCTCCTTACCTCTTAGTGAAAGCTCTAGGCATTGACCATTTCCCCAGCTAAATCTATCTATCTATCTGTCTGTCTGTCTGTTTGTCATCTTCTTCTTCTTTGCTCCTCTGCTGGTTGCTGTCAGAGGAGCCCTCTCTCCTTCATTTGATCAAAATATTGCCTCTCTCCCCTTGTATGTGCTCAAATCATAGCCCTCTCTCAAAATGGGATTCAGATAATACGGTTGCTGAAAAATGGACTATAGTAGTGACGACCTAAAATTACGCAATGGGCCCATGTAGATGCAGCTGATTCACTGAAAATTGAGATATCTGTTGATATCAATATAGACATAATTCATAACGTGACATAGCAACAGCAGCAGCAACAACAGCAACTACAAAAACACTTTTCAGTGTTTCCACTATATACACTTTGCAGAGATGCAGTCCTGCTATGGACTTCTGGCTGAGCTCAAGGCGGGCCAGACCTGCTTGGTTCAATCGATTCTCCAAACTAACCCACTGCTTAAGCAAGTGAAAAAATGAAGTTTCGTACAGAGGTTGGAACGATACACAGGTTAACCAGGTTCCGATGCTAATGACCATTAGCGATGCAGTGTAGAAAACATTCAGCTGTATGTACTCATCTTAGCTGGTGCTTTCGGTGGTACTTCATATCTGCTGTAACTAATTAATGTTAATTTTGTCAGTAACTTATCGTCGGGCCTAAAGTAAACTTTGCCGTTGTTGTTTCGTGTGCTCTCTTACGCTGTTTGTCGAAGACAGTTTGTGAGGGAAGAAGCTACACTTTGTGACAGCACTGATACGGTGGTGGGGTAGTGCCCCTGATGCTGGAAAAAATCCTAGAACAAACACTGCCTTTAGAGAAAGAATTGTGTCCTGCTAGTGTACTTTTTCACCATAGTTACTCATAGTTTCATAGTATACTGGTAGTAGGTGATTCTGCAAATACCCAGATTACATTCAGTGGCCACATGTTTTTAATGTTTAGTGCCAATATTTTCAAAAAGAAACTTCTCTGAAATATTGCAACTATTGTATGATTAAAGTTGGAAAAGGATGTTTTCACGGCAGATATAAACTAAAAAAATTATCATTCCCCACCCCAACCTCCAAAATAAAGGGCACACTGCTTCCTGCACTGAATTTTAGTGCTACAATAGATCATGAAATATGGAATCGTCAAATATGAATGCAATTTCTAGGGATAATGGGCTGATGTGGCTATAGGCAAAATGTAACAAAAAAATTTTTTTCATCCAATTGCAGTTTTCCAGACTGGAAAGCTGTTGACCTGTGGCTTCTGATTGCTGAAAAGAGAACAAAATTAGGATTTAATGGAGAATTCCTCTTCAGGGTAGAACAAAGCGATGGTGCACCACTGATGTATGCATGGGCTTTTGCGATGGGCTGCATCTTTAATCTTATCTTTCCCCTTTCTCACTTGTTCACATAAATGAGTCCTAATGAAAAATCTCATTCCACACCTAGTTCCACTCCTTATACAAACTTGTTCCTTCACCACCATCGCCTCTGCATCCAAACGTGTTTCTTTCCCACCTCTCCTCGTCCATTCCTCATTCATTGATCCCTTTATTGTTGACCAGCTCCATGTGAATAATGTATACCGTGTTTTGAGAGAGCTAAGCGAGACATGAATGAAGGTGCTGTATAGGTGGGGGAGCTTAGTGCCTAACTTATTTTTCGCCGGTGCTCGGTTGCCTCTGGCAATTCTCCTGCATTATAGCGCATTCATATACATATAACACTGGGAGTATACACCCATCCACATGCACGCACATGAATACATGCAAACACATGCATGTACACAAACACAGTACAGTGAAAACATCTTTTGTTGCAGTCTCTGCCCACCCAACCATAGAGATATTGCTCACAGCCTCCTGTACTGGCTAATAGACCCAATTACTGCACAGCACTGCCTGAGAGCTTCACAGAGGTCCAGGCTCTGACACTCTGTATAGATGTGTGTGTGTGCGTGTGTGTGCGCGTGTGTGTATTACAGTATGTTGATGCACTTGTTTTTGTGCGCCTGTGAAAATCTTGCACGGCACGCAGAGATGCTGGAACTGAAAATTCAGGGCCAAACAGATATATGCTGTTTCCTCTGCCCCATCAGCCCTCCCAGTAAACAGCAAAAAAAAACACAGACACACACACACAACTACAGCTTGCATGCCGGGAGGCGCACGCACAAACCCATGTGCAATGTCAGTCACAATACAGACACTCACATTGAGATTGACCCCGGTGAGATGAGGCTGCAAAGTTTACCCTCAAGAGAAGTAGGTTGGGGAGGAGGGTGGAGGATGTGTTGGGGGCGAAGAGAGAGCTAGACGGAAAGAGAGAGAGAGAGAGGGAGAGAGAGAGAGAGAGAAAGAGACAAGGGAGACAGAAAGGGTCTTCCCAAAACAGAAAATAGAAAAGAGAGCCAGAGAGAGATATTGTGAAAAAAAATACATAGTGATGGAAAACAGGAGGAGATGCAGAGGGAGATTGGGAAACGAGACAAGGCACAGATAGAAAAAGATATAAGACACATTCTAACTGTGAATAACTGCCACTCTGCATTCTAGTAACAGAGCTAACAATTTCCCTTTCTGAAAAGTGTCTGTGGCATTTGGCTGTGAAATGCCACCCATATAAACCAGTTATCATGGCATGAGAGAGCTTTTTAGCTGTAAACTGCCAGCAAGCACAGAGATAGACTATTATAGACTTTGATACCCTGACACTTAAGAGGTCATTATGAAGCAGAGCGTGCGCACACACACACACACACACACACACACACACACACACACACACACACACACACACACACACATACACAAAGACATACACATACACACACAAACACATGTGTATGTGCACACACAGACACACAAACACTAAACAAGCAATCATGAGCGAAAATGGCTTGTGAACTGTCTGGTTCTTGTGTTTGAGTGGGTTATGGCTATTCACACAATCTGGAGGGGGCCATTATTCACATTGCACCCCACATTCACTACATATTATGGCTATCTGTCTCTATTGTGAAAAATGACAGGGAATTCGGTTCACTGAGCTCAAATAACCCCACCCTTCTCCTTGTCTGTGTTTTTTGTCTCTCTCTCTCTCTCTCTCTCTTCGACTCTATGTCACTCCCTGTTGCTCTCTCTTCTCTCTCTCTGTCTGTCTGTCCAGGACTAGGACGTCCAGCTGCCATTGAGATGTGATTCTCTCGGACTTCATTTCACTTTGAGAAAGCAAAGCACATTATAACAGGTAAGAAAATGTGTGCCCGCATGTGTGGGTGCAGGTTTGAATACACACCATCTTGGACCATAAAAATTAAAAATATTTAACCAGGGATGTTGACTCAGAATGCATTCCTATTTACAGCAGTCTTATTTAGGCCTGGGAAAGAGTCACGCAAATATATACACACACCTGGTGTGCTGTTTTTTTTTGCCGACGCTACAGTGTGCATTATGCTTTTTAGAACCCAAATATGACCCAGCGTTCTCCCTGGAGATCTCAGGGTTCCATCTGTGCCAGGAAGTGCTCTAATTGGCCCGACAAATGTGTCCTCTCAAACTGCTAATCCAATCAGATATGACCCATCGAGCTTCAAAAAGAATACCAAAGAGCATGCAATATGCAATGAACACAACAAGATGTAGAATAGAATAGAAAAGAATAGTATAGGTAGTGTATGAAACAAATATTGAATTAATTGCAATCCGCTTGCTGCTCCATGAACGAATCAACAGGAGTTTAACCACAAACTCAGACCTTCATTTGCCCATGAAGCCACTCACTGCAACTTATTTACAGTGTATTTACAAGCTGAGCTGGGCCTGTAAAATGTCGAATTTACGAGCTCCTTTTTAATTAGAAATACTGTCTCCTAGAGTTGGGCTGATGAATTGCACATTCAGTTTATTGACAATGGGAGAGGTGCAGTTCCTGGCTATTGACAGCTGGTCAAAGTATCACAGCAGACATCAGTTTTTCACTTAGAGGAGAAATATGTTGCACCTTTGCTGTATAAAAACCCTGAGGCTATTTTCATGTAGGATCCTATTCTTTATTGATTGAATTTGCTGGGAGTAATGTAAATTAGGGTGTACTCTCTCTCTCTTTCTGTATGGTTTGTCAGCTTGCTGTAGTTTATTAAGTTTTATATATATAAAGGACAAGGTCATTTTTACTCAAGTGTCCTTTCACTTGAATAAAACCTTAAAAGAAATACACAAAGAAATGTGAGGGACAAGTAATTTCAAAATATTTGGTTGGAGATTTTACAACAAAAGTTGTGTCAGTGTGGTTGACTAATACTTTTTTGGTTTAATCTTGAATTTTTTTTATTTTTTCATCCATATTCTTATTTTACTATAAATACCAATTAGCATTTGGAAGGTTCTGTCTCAGGTAATCTTCTTAATGTAGACTGCCATATGGGACAAAGTCAAACTGGTGTATCAAGTAAAAAGAAAGAGAACAAATAAACTTAAAATAAAATATGAATAAAATGAAAAAAGAGGAGTGAGTATTCCAACTTTTTATAAACTCCAAAGCATTGTAAATGTTAAAATAAAATAATAGGGTATGCTTTTACCCTCATTAAAAAAAAACTGTAGTTGCAGTTAAGGTTAGAGTAAATCTCCAGGAAATAATGTAAGTCAATGTAACGTCGTCTGAAGTCACAGAGACACGACTGTGTGTGTGTGTGTGTGTGTGTGTGTGTGTGTGTGTGAGCTTCTATGGCAATTTTAATGTCCTTCCTGTCCAGTGTGTGTCACCCTTCATGCTTTCCTTCCTTGACTCTGATATGACTCTGAATACTTGCTTTGAAATCTAATTCTGTGATATCAAGGCTGCATTTTGTCTTTATTTCTCTGAAACAATGGCTGAATAGAAAGAACAACAGGAAAGGGGACATGTCATTCTTCGTATGGGGGATGTGCTTTTTTCTCTGAATGAAACAGGTGTTTCCCACTCCACATGCACAAATACACAACCTTCATTTATCACATTACTAATGACAGCGCCGATTGAAATACAATCTGGATCAGTTTCATTGGTTAAACAATGATTACATGTAAAGTGAGTCTCACCACAGTGAATTACACATATGCGTGGAGAGATAAGAAGAGAAACACTGGACATGGTGCATTCATTAGACATATAACTGAAAGCTCGGTGTGAGACTGAATTGAAGAAAAGCTACTTTTAAACAAGGTTATCCTCTTGTGAAACTATCATTGCGTAAAGTGGTGAAAAAATGTTTGATTTTCTGTCTCTTTGACAAAGGCCAGGATAAAAAAAGAGATATTTTAAATATAAAATAAATAATGATTAAAATACTGAATGATTAATTGTCCAGTCATAGCAGCCCTTGCAGAAATTACACTTTTGTCACACACTTACACACATATGCATGTGCGCGCACACACACACACACACACACACACACACACACACACACACACACACACACACACACACACACCCTCCCATGCTCCCCTGTTGCCACCACAATGAATACAAGCTTATTGTCTTATAATGTGACCTTTGCCTTGAGTTGAGAGGCCTTTGTCCTAAGACAATAGAGTCCATATTGTAAACCATGCCAGTCAATGGCGTCCTCACAGCTGCCAGAGAATGGGTGCAGATTGTCCAGGGGCCAAGTTGAAGGCTTTGAGGCAGGCACTTGTGGCGTGTGTGTGTGTGAGTGAGTGTGTGTTTGTTTGTGCTTGTGTTTTGTCAGTACTGTTTGTGTATGTAAGATGCAAGCCTGTTTCCCAGAATCAGCAGATGGGCCTGTGCAATTAGATTCAGCCATCTTCCCTTGTGTGCACACATGTACGCGTGCACACACACACACACACACACACACACACACACACACACACACACACACAACACACACACACACACACACACACACACACACACCCTCCCATGCTCCCCTGTTGCCACCACAATGAATACAAGCTTATTGTCTTATAATGTGACCTTTGCCTTGAGTTGAGAGGCCTTTGTCCTAAGACAATAGAGTCCATATTGTAAACCATGCCAGTCAATGGCGTCCTCACAGCTGCCAGAGAATGGGTGCAGATTGTCCAGGGGCCAAGTTGAAGGCTTTGAGGCAGGCACTTGTGGCGTGTGTGTGTGTGAGTGAGTGTGTGTTTGTTTGTGCTTGTGTTTTGTCAGTACTGTTTGTGTATGTAAGATGCAAGCCTGTTTCCCAGAATCAGCAGATGGGCCTGTGCAATTAGATTCAGCCATCTTCCCTTGTGTGCACACATGTACGCGTGCACACACACACACACACACACACACACACACACACACACACACACACACACACACACACACAAACACACGCAAACCCACACAGCCACACACATGCACACACAAACACACCCAGGACTGAGCATGAAGCAGATGTCTCTGAAACACTAGACCTGACAGATACTGTAATGGAGGAGGAAACTGAAGAATGAGAATAGAGTTGCTAAGGCAACCACTAAACATCACTCAAAAAGTTTAACTATTATCTATCTACTATCTGTCTATCTATCTAGTAAAGATGGGCAATAAAATAATAATATAATCCTGACTTTCAATAAAATGATGATGATGATAGTGTTTGAGTAAATTAATAAATAAAAAGGGATAAATAAAGTATCTATCTATCTATTATTCTGAACAAGCTGTAATTTTAAAACAACAAGATTACATATTTAGGTTTTTGTTTTGCCCATATGAAGAGTTCTTATCTCATCTATTGGATC
This sequence comes from Seriola aureovittata, assembly GCF_021018895.1. NCBI lineage: Eukaryota > Metazoa > Chordata > Actinopteri > Carangiformes > Carangidae > Seriola > Seriola aureovittata. Next base: position 16,351,378 of record NC_079366.1, read on the forward strand.
ACAGTTAATTGCTTTCCCATTCACATGACAGGAAAGGTAGTCTCCAAGTGTGATTATTTTTGTGCTGTTGTTCAACAAATGTCTGCTCTCCAGGTTAATGATTCCAAACATGTCGTAATTATAAACAGATATCAGTGATTAAATCTTTTGTTTTACATATAATTTTGCCATGTTGTCAAGGCTTAATGCATGCAAGCAGCAGCTAGGCACAGTTTCCTGTAAGGCTGGAAATTCATAATATTTTATTGATAGCAATGCCATTATCGATTCTGCTTATTACTGATCAATTTTCAGTGAGAAAAAATAGGCCTACACAGGGTTTGACCAGTATGCCCAGCTATTCAACATTTTAAATTCAATATTTAATCAATAGTCAGTGTCAATCCATCTTGCATTAGTCCAGAATTATAACTAAAACTTGACTGAGGAACTTGATAATCACCATCTTATTTTAAAATGATGTGCACCATATATTGTGTGGACTGGGCCCACTGGTTTCTGCTGGAAAGCGCGAGCTTCATTTAGTGCACGCGCATGTGTACGCGTGTTCATGCGCAATGTGGTTATCTTTTCCGACCTGCAGTTTAGAAACAGCGTTGCCTGTTGGCGGTCAGTGTAACTTTTGCCAGGCACTAAGTCACAGAACAGCCCTGCAAGTAACAGGTAAGCAAGACACAGGCGGCCCAAGAGGCTCACTGCCAGGCTGGTTTAGCGGGGCAGACAGACTAGAGAGAGATGCACTGCAAGCTAGCACCTAACGTTAGCTTACTGTTGCTGATATCAAACGTGGAGAGAGGAGAGCAAGTTTACCTGTTTATTGTTCCCGGAATGCACTCTCATGGCGTTTTTGTCTCCTTCCGTGACCAATAGGAAAGTTCCACTTCACTCTCTCATCAAAGATGTAAACATTGACACCGGCTCTCACATGAGTGGGATTCAGGAACGTTTTGTGCTTTGCATAGGCTTACGCAACTTGCGTACTGAGCGTATAGGCCCACGCGGCATCGAAGTAAATTAAAAATTATAAATAGGCTAAATAGAGAATTAATCATAAATATTGTGATAATTTCTAACGTTTTATAGACAAAGTATCTATCTATCTATCTAAAAAAAAATGGTACAATTCACTACTCATAAACAGAGGCAGAAGACTGACTATCTCACTTCACCATCTCCACATTTAGCCTCACTGGTCATGTATTGACCTGCAGTAACAGATAGGCTCAGAGGAAATGAGCTTGTGACTGAAAGGTCACAGTTTAAAATCTGAGTAGTACAGTAGCTGTGAAAACCCTGGCAGTTTAAATCCCTCAACAACTGCCATCAGGGCTGTGACCTCTGGGCACTTAACCTTTAAATGTTCCAGTGGAGCAGCTCAGTGCCCAATAGTGCGAGACTGTGTGGCTGCGCTGCGCAGCTCCCAGGTGTGACAGTGTTAATGTGGGAGTGTGGTCCGGTCTTCCTTCCTCTCAGCTACTCCCCCTCAGCCATTCATGCAAACATGAATGTCTTCTTTCTTAGTCAATGAGCCACGCCAAATAAGGCTTATGACTTGATAGCTTACAAATTGTGTGGCATTTTCGGTTATTATTCTAGCTTTGAGTGGTAACGATTTCATTGCTAATTTGGTGTAGTGTCAGTGACAGTCAGGATAAATTCTGTTGATCTTTGCTGTTTATTGTTGATATATGATATTTGACCGTGTCTGCTGCCTGGTGGCTCAGTATCCTGTTGACTGTGCTAAAGATACCTGTCTGTCCCTTGTGCTCTTCTTTTTCCCTCCTAAGATCGAGACAGGGCACCAGGGGAGCAAACACACAAACCTACATGCACACCTTTTCGAACACACATGCACACTGACGTAAATGCAAGGCTCACATGTACACCACTTATAAACACATATAAAATACATTGCCTGAGTGCAGTGGTACCCCCCCCCCGACACACAGCCTCCACACACACACACACACACACACACACACACATATTTCAACAGGGAATAGCCCATAGAGATGCTCTTTGTCAACAACTTGGAAGAAAGCAGCTATTTAGGGCCACTGTATTCCTGGAAGGATAAGCCATCTTATTTGTGTGAAACAAAACAAGTTATGGCAGTTACTATCACTCTCTCTTCCCTACTGTGTCCTCTCCTGTTCGAAGTGTTCTGCTTATGAACCGGTGCTAATTGTGTAAAGCTGACTATATTGTGAATGTAGATTTCCAGCGGGCTTGGTGTGATGATTAGCAGATGCACTCACAGATGTTTTCCCTCCATGTGTCTGTTTACCAGTTCAATTGTCCCTATCGCACACTGTAGAGATTTGTTGTTCTATTTGGGTGCTTCGACATAGATTCCAACAAAAACACTAGTTAGTGAAGTATTACATGCTTGTGTTAACTCCATTCTTGCTGGCACTAGAAAATCAGATAAGGTTTTCATGATACATTTGGGAGCATGAAAATTTTAAAAACACTACAAATGTCAAAACTTAAATAGACTCCTTTTCACTTGGTCACATATTTCAGTGTTACAGTATTGTGAACGCTTGTATGTTGCTGTGGCAATTTCTTTGATAATGCTTTTGGGTTTTCACTTCTCAGTAAAGAAACTTACAAATAAATGAGTCTCTCCTATCCAGTATCAGCGAGGACCAAATTTGAATGTGCTCTCTGTATGTATTTTTGACTATGATATAGTGAGGAAAGAAGCAGACCCCTCAGGCATCCACATGTAACCCTCAAATTCAGCTCATGTTTTCGGAATCCAGATTTCCAGATTTACTACAATCCTGAAGGGGAATCAATGTTAAAGACCTCTAGCTACAACCTGAATATGAAATCTGAGCAGCATAAGTTACATTTTTGATTAAATATTTCTGACTGACACAATTAAGCATTGATGAAACAAGTGGTGTAATACTTTGCACACCCCAGTTTTTCTTTATTTGGACTTTGTAACTTTATAAAACTAAAATATTTTCCTATTATTTCTCTACCGTAATTCTACAGTATCATAATATGAAATATATTATTTATCATTGTAAAATAATTTTGTTAAAAAACTTATTTAAAGCATCAAATTGTGCAAAATGTCATGGCGATCAGTATACAGTGGTAAGGAAGACCCTTTTAGGTATTATTACAATAGTATTAAAGTAACCATTACACATAGGCTACTGTATATAAAATATGGCGTATTACATGTGTCTCAGCACCACATGCAGAAAACAATAAACATTCAAAAATCTATTACCGAATGGAGATACACAGTCACTGTTGTGGTCCACCCACTGCTCCTTTGAAACACTGTATTTCCAATGCATATGCCCTCGCTGGTTTGTTGATTGGAATACATCAGCACACCAGGGATATGAAACTGCAATAAGATCCAGACCTCTACCCTGCGTGATTTGAATATGAAATGATTAGATTATTGATTTTGGTTATTTGGGTCTCCTGCCCAGAGGGGTGATATTGTGGCAGCGCAATCACTATAGCTGACATTTAGCACTGTGTTTACCTTTGCTGTCTCCATTGATTGCTTCAAAATCACCACCCATACATCCTGCTGGAGCTCATTGTATCATCAGTTTCATGCTATTTCAGAAAAGTGATGGATACAGCTTATCAAAAATGCAATAGTTGTGGTCTGTGCTGGCGCAGAAAATAACCACATTGCCTTGCAATCACTGAACAGTGGTTCTTACAGGCTTGCATTTGAAGCACCATTTGAATACCATTATAAAGATAGTGGATGCAATGCATTTTGGGGTTGAACTGCTTTAAAATATGTCTTAAACATGCGTTTGATAACACAGGAACTATAGAGTATTTACAGCTTTCGCCATAAGACCGACGAGGGTTTGAACTTAAATTCAATGATATGCCAAACCATTTTTACCTTGCAAGTTGAAAACTACAGCTCAGCCACAGCCCAGCAGGGAACAGTAATAAGTCCTGATTTTTATGTATTAATGTTCCAGGTACATTTCTTGTACTGAATAACCACCGCTGCGCCACTTCAATCCCAGTAAACTTTGAAGAAAATCTCGTCTTCAGTTTAGATTTTCGATTGTGTTTCTGGAGAGAAGTGAAAATGTAATATCTAACTAAAGTGTTTGCTGACAAATACTCCCATATCGCTGTGGACATCTGTCATGAGACATTTTACACACATCATTGCTCTCAGCAGCACAGACGTCAAAGTGACTAAAAAAGACTGTAGTTTTACTGTTATTCTACTATATCTGTGAAGGGAATATTTCTTTTTTGTGTCCACCAGCATATTTTCTTACGCGGGAGGCAAGGTGACAGTCTGCAAATGAATGTACTCTCCTCTCCGATAGATCTGTCTGTATTTCCAGTGCCATTTTCTCAGCAGTTAGACAATCCAGCGTTAAGTGCCTCCTTTTATATTTATATACCAGTGTTGGTACTTATGCATTATTAAATTATGAACAGGGCCCAGTAAGCGCCCCAGAAAGGCCTTTTTGAATAAATATTTCAAGACTCTGATATACACAGTTCATATCTGCTCTGTAATGCAGGAAGCAATGTCTTATGCAGAAATCCCTTTTTTTTTTCCTTAACTGAATCAGTGAATTTACATTCGGACAGAGTTTTTGAACTTCAATTTGCTGATTCTGAACAAATCTTTTTGTTTGCATGTGTGTTTATTCTGGAAAAGTATTGAGATCTATCCAGCATTTGGATAGGAAGAAAAACATACTGCCTTTGTAGGAATCTCATTATCTAAGTCCTGGAAAGTCTTTTATGTGAGGATATTTTGAAATGGAGAACAATAGGTGTAGAAGACCTGACAACGGCAAAGATTTTTAATCTTCTTTAGAAAGCAACAGAGGGAGCTGGATTGACAGGGTGCATGATAGAGTGGACAGAGGTTGCACCGTGAGAGAAAAGGTAGAATTAAAGAAAAAGGCAGCAAGAGGGAATAGTGGTTGAAAGCAGAGAAGTAAACAAGACTGGATGGAGGATAACCAAAGGGGGTGGAAATAAATGGAGGAAGTGAACGGAAGTGAAGAAAATAATTGATAAATGGACGAAAAAGCTCAAAAATAAGAGCACATTTGAGCATTTGAGTGTATTCCTCTGCTAAGTGAGCCTGGGCCTTTCACAAGGGTTTAAATCTAGGCCACGAGTGTTGTATCTTGCCTGTTTGTCTCCCTCCTCTTTAATGCAGCATCATTCATTGCTGAGGTGGCTGTTCTCTGTACTGTACAGCACAACTTTCTCCCTTCTCTCTCTCGCTATTTCTCTCTCTCTTTCTCTCCCTTTCTCACAAACACAAACACACACACACACACACACATACACACACAAACTTTGCCTCTCTCCGCCTCTGGCTTTAAGGCATGGCTTTGACGGATTCATTGTGACAGTACTGGGTTTAGAGCACAGTGACAGAGGAAGAGAGGGAGATGGCGATGGGGGAGAGAAAGGGTGGTATGAAGGAGAAGACAGATGAATCAAAGGGAGGAAAACAACAGCGGTGGCAGTGGAATCAACATCACTGCATCTCTAGTTGACATAATTGATTGTATCAGGCAGTTTTGTAAACCATTAACTTCCCCCTTATGGGTTACCCAGCTGCACTGACATGCAGAACGGAAAGGCTGCACATGTGTGTGGAAATGTATGACTATATGCTTATTTGTGAATTTGCATGTTGTTTGTTTTGTACATTCATTTATTTATTTATATTTTGCTTTGTAGCCAGCCAAGGATACGTGAATGAATCAACCCACTCTAGTCTTACAAGACAAATGTTGGTCAGGCATGAGGAGTAATGAGGAATTTGCTACAATAACATTTGCTGTATGTTGCTATACTGCATAACAATGTCAGACAACAGTAACTACAAAATCAGAAGTTTAGGAAAAGGAATATGAAGTTATGTGGGAGCTAAAAGAATAAAGTAATTGTCAGATGACATCAGATACTATACTGACAAGCTTAATTGCATCTTAGCTAGGCTACTGAGCTTTTAACAGGAGTTTATTTGTTGTTACTTTTTTTCTTCATTATGACTACATTTGGTTACTGTCATATCTGCCATATTTATGTTGTATAACAGCCCAATAACTAAAAGGTAGTAAGTTGATTTTCAATGTCAGGAAACACGTAGACAAGAGTTATTTAAATAAATATAAGTAAGTTATTAGGTTAAGAAAAGAGACTGTAGACTACTCCATGTTTGGCCCATCTAAAGTATATCTTAGCTAGGCTAGTTAGCTTTTAGCAGGACTAGTTTATCTGTTCATCTTTTCCTCATTTATGAATAGGCTAAGTCTACTGCCTTTATTCAAGTGGTATAACTGATCCAATGTTAAGAGTACTTTTTTCTCCATTGTGATTTAGCTACTGCAGTATCTGCCATTTATTTAGTAGCCTATAACAAACCCTATTACTACAATGTTGGAGCATCAATGATTTTTCAGTGACAGGAAACGGATATGAAAGGGTCTGTAATTTAGTTTTAGATAAGGTTAGCTGTAAATGCAATCCAGCTGGCCTTAACTTGCCAGAGTGCATTCACTACAAATTGGTTTTACCTGTCATCTTGCAGGTTGAGTTTTTGTAAATTGTGCACTACAGCGTAATGATTTTTATATGGCAAAACAGTTGTCAGAAAGTCAGATTATAGTTGCAGCTCAATTCTGACCAAATATGTAGCAAGTCACTGTGTTTTGACTATATCGGGCAGTGTGTTTTTGAGTTGTGCTATTTCAATTTCATACATATTTGTCCTGTTATGTGCAACAGTTGATCTTTTTTAGACCCTGTCCTATGGGTCTTTAGGTTTTATTTCATGAATCTATGTCTTAAATGGTACAGATGGACATAGATGAAAAAGATAAATGCCTTAGGTTATTAACTTGCTTTAAGATTCTCCTCAACTCACTCTGATCACTTTTGACACTCCCTCTCTCTCGCTGGCTCCTGCCTGCCATCCTCTCAGTCCCCATCCCTCTGTCACTCCTCCTTTATCCCATCTTTCCATCTCTATCTTCCTCAGCCTTTTTCCTTCCTGACCTCATCCATGTATCTCCTCCTTCATCTTCTTCCCCCCCTCTCATATTCTTCATCTTCTGTTCTCTCCCCACCCCTCCCCTCTCCTCTACTTCTCCTCCTTGCTTCATTCTTCCTCGCACATCTCCGCCTTAGCACGTCTGGTCTCATGAGGGAGGGAAGGCGTGTAGAGTTGATTAGACTGGAGCATTAGAAAGTTCAGAGCAGAACAAGTGTGGTGTCTAGCCCGCCAGGCGGTGAGGAATCAAAACGGCAGTGCCTTACAGACGAGGTCATCGGCGGTGGATTTTCAGGGTGGTTTCGGTGCATCGGATTTCTGGGAGCGTCCTCAGAGCAGCCAGAGGCAGCCATGCGGAAACTGCAGTGGTCCGGTCAAAGCCGGAGCCTCCCCAGACTCAATTTTCTGACGGGCATAGAATGTCTAACATGGAGGGAGAGGATGAGGTGCTCAGCCCAGAGCTTTGAACTATTTTGAGTGAAAATGATTTTAAAGGGATACATCTTTTTAAAATGAAATGTACAAGAGTCTCATGCTAAATGCAAAGCAGGGCAAATGCAACCTCGCTCTGCTCTGTCACAGTCTATTACCCATGATCGTATCATTGTAAAACAGAATAAAGGCTTGATTAAATTATAAAAAAAATATCTTGTAAATCTTAATGTGAATAAGAATTAAAACCAACAAAGAGTGGGATTACAAAAATCAATCTTTACAGTACATAGAGAGTACACAGTGCTAAACATTTTTCACTTACGACTTTAAATTGAGACCACAATGACCGAAACATGTCACACTGATGTGGGGGTGACCTATACCTTTAAGGCTACACTCCAGCACTCTGCAGTTATTTGCTGTGAGGCCACACAAAGGATTTACAACCAGCCCTGTATGAAATAAATTGCCAGCCAGGCCACTTGTCTTCAGGGCACGATGTGCACGATGAATTGTGCACATTCCTACAGTGAACCAGCCCCTCACCCACCTCCTCCCACACACGTGTTTGTGTGTGTGCTCTCGCGTGTGTGTTTATACTGTACATGTTAGAAAATAGCCAGTGGGAGCAGCCATACTGCATCTGGCTACACCAGCCAAATGTATAGATTCAGAATGAGAGGAACAAGCTGACATGGCTGTTTGTCTTGTTGAGTTAAGATTTGGTCAGCGCAAACATGTGACATTGACTCATTATTAATTGTGATTTTAATGTGGTTTGAGCAGGCTTATATGTGAACCCTCCCCAAATCACCCCAGTCACACGCAACAGTATGGATACATGTTGTGGTCCACATGTCAAGACATTCATGTGGTTGGGAGCTGACAGTATGTTTTCCCTGAGCTTCTGGTCACACCGAGGGTCCACTCGCTGCTAATCAGTATCTTAGGCTTCATCAGCACAGGGCAATTATGAGGGCGGGCTTTCCATTCAAAATCACTTATGGTGTGATGCATGTCGCATTTGTATGTGTGTATCTTTTGCATTGTGCGTACTTGCTGTGAATGTGTGTACATGCACTTGTCTGCACGTGCGTGTGTGTGATTGTGTCTTATGTCTCTCATTATAGGCCACAACCCAGACTCCCACCAGTTCCTATCCTGATTAGTCATCTCTTCAGCTCCACACTGCCAAATTAGCTACCTGAATTTTTGTGTTTATGTGTGTGTGTGTATGTGTATGTGTGTGTGTGTGTGTGTGTGTGTGTGTGTGTGTGTGTGTGTGTGTGTGTGCATGTGTGTGCGGTCACTCTAATCAAAATTCTCCTAGCCTGTCTACCTGTGCTGATGATAATTTGCCATACTACCCATACCCACCCACGCACTCACACACACAGCCTTGCTCCAAACCTCTCCATCACCCCCCCCCCCCCACACACACACACACACATACACACACTCTCACACACACACACACACACACACACACCACACACACACACACACGCACACGCACAAACACAAGCCCTCCCTCACACACACACAGAAATGGTCCATGGTGGTTAAACCTACCCTAGCAAGCCAACTGGAGGTAATTTACCGTAGCTTGGCGGACACATGCCATTTTACTGAACATGGTGCATGGCCCCCTGAGCTTTGTTCCGCTCAGACTTCTCTCCAACAGAGCAAAGAATGAACAACTGAAGAGACTAAAAGAGAGGGAAGAAAAGAACAGGTGAAGAAAAACTAAATGAAGAAAAATGGCAAGGGAAAAAAAAGCATGTTTAAGCGGCCAAGCTTCTTCCTGTGTAATTATAACCTACTGCACAACAAATTGGTATGATATATATATATATATATATATATATATAGATCATTTTGAAGGTATATGCATCAGTGTATTATTATTTTTTGGACAAACACATCAAATGCTTCCTGATGGTATTTTGTCAACAAATATTTTAACAAATATTTTCTTCAGATTGAGGGGTTTTACTAATGATGAGCATGTTTGTTTTGAAAACTGTCAAAACTGAACAATCCCTCCTGGTTTGCTTCCACTCTAATTAGGGAGAACATGTACATACAGTTACACATGGACAACAAAATACTACAATTTGTGTGGCAATTACACTTTTCAGCTATTTTATTCAGCTAAAACTACAATTAACTACGTTGACAGCTTTTCCTAATGTTACTTAAACACACACACGCACACACACACGCCCTCATAGTATTCTTTTAGGGTAGACTACAAACCCAGCATGGACACATTTGAGACTCTCTGCCTGGAGGCTGAGGGAGTAGGGCATCTGGTCTCCTAGTGATAAGCATGTGTGTATGTGTGAATGCGTGTGCGTGTGCGTGTGCGCGTGATGTGCGTTGACAAGGTAGCCCAGTCCGGTCAGCACTCATTAGTGAAAGAGAGAATCCCCGAATGAGGAGTGCTGTGACAGGCAGGACTCTCGTTAAGGGACTGTACACACACACACACACACCACACACCACACACACACACACACACACACACACACACACACACACACACACACACACACACACACACATAGGGTCAGGCTGCCTCGGTGCACAGAATCAGCCCAACATCAATTAGTTCATGGATGCATGCAATATAGTCTGTGAGTGTAGTGGTCCCAGCAACAGCTCTGTTAATGCCGACCCTGTTGGAAATGAAGATTCAGGGCAGGAAAATAAAGGACAGTGAAACCAAGTCACTTGTGCATGCAACACTACTGGGGAGCAGATTGTCCTAGTGGTGCACTAAATAATAGGTTCCTGTTGAGAAGTCAATGAGATCAAACTAATCTAATTTAAATTGGAACGGGTTTTTTTGTCATAGATAACCTGAAATAAACAAAAATTTGATGTATGTTTATACTTCTGGAAACATTAATAGACATCTACTGAGCAGATATAACTGGGGCAGAGATGGATAGAAACAGCAGGTAAATCAAAGGACTTGGATCCAGGGGCGGCTATTTGTTTTGGTCTGATCCTGCTTATTAGTTGATGTTTTGCTCAGTTTTATGCAGATGCTTCTTATCTGCCAGGCAGGATCTCCACTGAGATACAACTAGCTCAGGATAGGAAATACTGAGTTCATTTAAAATATATGACTCAATTATTTCATCATTTTAACAGTGAGTGGATTCAGACGGGGCATATGATGTTTGCCAAACCTTATGTGCACGATCAACTGATGAATACGGTGTGTAAACACATCACATATGTTCTGATAATTAGCACCATTACTGCCTGTTTATTCATAATATATTAACCAATAAACACATTAAGACAATGAAAAGCGCCATTTTAGAGAAACAAGGAAATGCTCTGGGCGATCATGCATTGTGGGCTCTGTCGATGGAACATATTTTTACGTCATTATCTGAACATATGGGAGTATGCAGCGCTCCTGAATTATGAACATAAATTGAGTGATTGGAGTTTGCATTAGTCCTGGACTGCTCAAGGCTGTCACACAACTATTGTCTGTGACGGCACTGTGGAGCGTGGTGGAAATGAGAGGGTTAACTAACTGATAGGTAAGATGGTGCTGGAGCATACGGTGTGATGGAATAGCTTTTGAATTATGGAACAGTGGAATGCTGTGGCTGGTGGCGTCCGGCCATATGTCAGTGTATCCCTCCTGTGTCTAGCTGGGGACAGCTGGTCAGATTGCTCATGTTCAACCGAGTTAGGGACCAATCAATCAAAATGGGGCAGCTTGTTGAGTTGTTTAATCGGGGGCAAGAATAAAGCATGGGACTCTATTGTGATTCTATCACTTTAGTGCCATTAGGGATTTGTCAGGAACTGTTAGCAGATATGAAATCACTCTCTAGTCTCACCACCTGATATTTTGAAAGTTGAATATAAAATCTTTCTCTGTTGGTTCTGTTTTATTTTGCTTAACAAAACTGCTCTGCCATTTTGACCATCACTTTATTGGAAAAATAGAGCTTGGAATCAAGAGACCAGCCTGGTTAAATAGAGGTCACATAAAAATGAAAAATGTCTGCTTCGGCAGCTGTGCAGCATCTCCATGATGTTTCCCACATCCATGGGTCAGTGTTACATTTTTCATCTCGTGAAAAGAAATGGTAGATAAAACACGCATTCCTCCCTTTCAGCCGATGACCTGTGCAGACTTGTGGAATGGAAAATGTATAGATTTGTGTCGGTGAATCAGAAGTTGTCTTTTGAGTAAGAACCAAAAGAATTGTCTATTCAGAAATAAAAAATGAAATATTATCGAAGTCCAGAAAAAATTAAGTGACTAGATATAATGTTTGACTATTTTATGCTGGAATTCAAATATAATTTCCTCCTACAATGGCTCAGATGTTGGTAAAATTAATCTATATCTGTGTTTTTTTTATCACAGTAATTTTAAAGTAATTGTCAATTTCAAGGATTTATATTGACGTCCCAAAAAGAACAGAGTCCCCCAGATGACTGCACAGTCTGTTCCCAGGGATTTGGATTCTGCAGTGTGCATGTGCCTCTGGGTATATCTGTCTATCTGTCCTGTCTACAGCATGAGGCTTTTTGTCACTGTGCATGTTCACAAGATGCATTATACATATGTAGTGCATCTGTGGTGGTTATAAAAGGTCTGACAGTTTCTGTACATAAAAAAATAAATAAATCTGGTATTCTTGTAACAGTAGTTGTAGCTATCCAAAAATATCTAAGGCAGAGACTGTGCCAAAGCAGCTATTTGCCTTCACAGCATGGCATGACGGAGATAGCTGGCTATTGTCTTAGTCTCTGCTGGGCCAAAATGATATGGTCACACTGATCAATAGTCTCTGTTACACATGATGTATTTCCCATGGCTCTGGCTGTCTGCTTCACTCCATCTGTCCCCGACTGTCGCAAATTTCTGCAGCCTCTCTCTCTCTCAGTCAGACATACACACGCATACGTGCATGCTCGCACGCACGCACGCACAGACACACACAAGGCCTGTTTATTTTGAGCTTGGCTTGAGTTCCCTTGAGAACAGTGGAACATTTAGGCACAAAATAAGGCTGCTGTAACTTTTGACCTGCTCCTATGAAAAATTATGTTTACTTGACATCAACTAGGATGATTACGCAATTACCACAGACTTAAAAATATGTACAGACACACAGGAAATTGGTAAAGAGCCAGGACTTTAAAAAAAAGTGAATTTGGGACTGTAGGAAGAAAGTGATTGAATTAGTTGTTGGATGAGCAAGTGGGCGCGTGATTGAACAATGCTGGTCAGCTTAATCAGTTTAGAAAAAGGATGGAGAAATGATGCTTACCAGTCCGTCACTGCTGTAACTAATCTCAGAGACCATCCTCTTATTAATTGTTTATCGCTGATAGACCATGAAATGAACAATTAGATTGGAACATCAATACATTTCACACTTTGATGCTGATGTGGAATACCAAGTGAAGTGAATCCTAATACAGACAGCAGCATCATTATGCAAACATTAAGCTCCATTATATTGTGTTTGTCTGTTTTTATTTTCATCAAGGTCAACATTTAGCGTTTAGTCTTGCATTTCCTTCATAGATTTGTTGTTTATGGATTATTTGGCATATGGTACATTGTCTTGTGAAACATGCCTTCGTGTTTCCTGGTTTTGTTAAGTGTTTCATATACAATATCACCTCACTGTTATTCCAGCTGTATTGCTGCTGTAAAATCAGAACAACTCTCGACTCCTGTAGAAACAGCTACAACACAATGCATCATTTGAGGCCTATACAACTTAATAATGGAGGAGAATGAACTACTTAGTTGTGTCTCAAACAAATGCGTATGGAATAAGAAATAGTTCCACAACTGTTGTGAGTTACATACTGGACAATGTTTGCCATTTAGCAGTGTGTACACATGAATTTTAAGGGATCAGGGATCAGCTGCCTCCGCAAATCCACAAAACAATTTCCTCTTCATATTCTTAGTATTCCAGAAAGTTGGCTCATATTGTATTAGGCAAGAGTTCTTATAGGGTTTTGATAACAACCATCTGAGTTACTGTTTTGCCTCTTTATCATGCAGTGCTCTCTGTATTTCTCCCAGTATTGTTTAAGGTAATTATTGATCACTGTCTCGTCCTAGGAAGCTGCAGTGACCTAAGTAGAGTGCTGTTAGTTAAAACATCAATCTGCCATAAGTAAACGGAGTAAGAGAGCATCAGGGAAATCTTTTCCTTTGCTGCATAAACTTCTGCCACCGCAAGAGCAGTTTGTTGTTTAAGCAGTGTATCAGTAATGATCTGAAGGCCTTTGATTGTTGGAGAGAGAATATTTAAGAATACTTAATACACATGCAGTGTTAGAGAAAGCTGCTGTTTGGTCACTGTTGTAGCAGAACACATGGCACACAGAAAACAATTAATTGTGAAATTTTGATTTATTAGCACATAGAATGAATCAATGGTGGATGTAGTATGTGTTTGTTACAGACAGTATGGACAAGTATAATGAGTATATGTGTACCGTATGCAGATACTGTATGTCCAGTGCATAGAGATAAGGCATTTTAAACTTGTTTAGATATGGCACCCAAGTGAGCAAATCCTATGTGTGTGTGTTTTTTTTGGCAGGCCTGTATGGTGTCAGGAACACTGAGCTGTGAGAGAAACAGCTCACCACAAGACCGTCTGGGCTCAGCAGGAAGTACCTCCATATTTACTTCCAAGTCAACCTCAGACGTCATGTGGATCAGATGCCTGCTCTTCGTCTCGACCTTGTGTGCTCCAATTGCCATCGGTAAGCTACAAGTCCACACACACATTAACATCCAGGACAGTGTAAATGCAGCCTAGACTCGAAACCTTTTTTTTTTTTTTTTTTTTGATGCTGTGTCACAGAGTCTAAAATTTTTAGGCGGAATTTAACATATTGTGTTTTAAAATGCAGCCAAAGGTTTAGAGCTATTTACTGACCATTAAGTGCTAGCTTAACGTTAGCCCTGGTGACTGCATGCAGCACTCCTGTCCTCGCAGTGAAGCTGCACAGAATTCACAGAAGATTTTTTAACATGTCACACAGGCGAAAATAATAAAATGGTTGATGGCCGAATTCCATTTAGTTGCTTCAGTTTCAAGGTCCTGGTATTGAGCATGCTGACTCACTGTCACACTTACTGGGGCACTCAACTAGAACAGAATGTTATTAGTAACACCTGTGCTTCTCTTGCGATGAAAAGTCAAAATCTTCTGTGGTGGTTTTCACTAAAAAGAGATGGTATTTGTTGCTGCACGAATGTAAATACTGCAAGTTGCACTACATTAGAAGCCAGTCTAGATACATCTGCACACACTTGTGTGCATGTCTACTTTTTGTATAAATTTGCATCCACATGTTCGGATTTCCTTTATATAGCCACAACTACGAAATGAAGTAGTAACTGCATGGCTTATCTGACCCCACACACCCAAGCAGTTGCTAGAAACACTACAGTTGCAAAAATAAGGAAAGACCTAGTTACTCTTTTTCATTTACAGGTGTCCTCTTTTCTTATTGCTTTGCACATTTCTGTCTCTCTCTCTGTCTCTCTCTCTCTCTCTCTCTCTCTCTCTCTCTCTCTCCATGTCTTACAAACACACACACACACAACACACACACACACACACACACACACACACACACACACACACACACACACACCCACACAGCACAGTGCAGATGCAGCCCCAGTAGGTTGTCTGTATGTTTCCTCCTCTCCCTTGTGATGGTGGGCTTTGAAGACTCCTAGAGGGAGCTCTGGCCCACTTGGACTTAATCCTATTAATGGCTGCTGTCAATCACGCTGTTGTGAGGAAAAACTGCTGCACACGTGCAGACACATACAACACACACACAGACACACACTGCTTGTTCACATGACTGCTGACATGCTTGCATGCAGATGATATACTTTAAACACTGAAATACTGCACACCCAAATGGACAGAGATCCTCCTCAAAAAGACACACGCATAAACACACTCGAGCACACACAGGAAGTGTTCACAGGCAGCCACTTAGACACACAAACACTGAGGGCTTTGCTTTAGCACCAGGAGATGAGTTTCAGTCAAAGGTATTTGCATCAATGTCTAAAGAATAAGTCGACATATGCAAATCAGGCTGTTTATACTTAGCAAGGATTAGTTGAAACAAAGACAGTTTAGCTTGAGGACACACAGCAGCAAGCACTCCATCTTCTCCACCGAGCCGTGTCTTGTCATTATTTCAGGGTTATGTTGAGACATATAAAAGAGAATAGGAAAGCATGAATTTCTGGACAAAAATCACCGGGGTTTAGAGAATATTTCTGTCATGAACACTGTTTAACCTGACACAGTGGACTTGTTGATCATGTTGCTGGAAGCAGGAGCTGGAGAAATGGTTACAACCATACAATGAACATCACTGCAGAGGACCTCAAACAAACTGTGGTAAATATGTGGACATTTCACAGTGTTAAAGGAAGGTTAGGGCTATTCTTTATTTTCCTTGTCAATAAATGGCATGAAAGGACAGCAGCCAACCATGTGTTAGTCTACCTCTCAATACTTTGTCTTCCCAGCTCTGTCTGTGGCACTCACCCCCATGGCTATTTGTTCCTTCCTAAATCCTTAAAAACAGGTCACAAATATGTGATTTCATTTAAATAAAATGCTAAGTCACTTCTTAAAAGCAGCTGGGCATTGCAGTTGAATGTTACTGAAGCAGGAGAAACGAGTGCATTTGTCAGAGACTGTTCTCAGGTATGGAATAATACATTTCAATGTAAAGTGCAATGCTAATGGTCATCCTAGTGAAGAAACCTATCACTCAGTGCAACTCATTTATGTTTTATTTTTTTGGACAATGATACGATAAACATCTGCACACTCTGATCTGTGCGATATTCATTTAATGAGGCAACTTCTTTAAGCATCCCAAGGGAAAAGGTTCCCTCAAATTGCACCGGCTGGATTGTGCAGATGGTTTTCCTATCATACATTGAATCACAGCACCTCCAACAAGCCTTTATTTGGTGAGAAGTGATCTATATTTGACTTGAACGGTTTTTGGATAACATTACAGACGAAAAAAAAGAAAGAAGCTATATCAGGCTTTGGCTACAAAGGCGGTACTTGTTCGCAGATCCAATTCATTGTTGTTTTTGATCTTTTCATGGGATTTATTGACAATAAGCTTTATCCTCCAACATTTCTTTTGCACTTTTAAAACATGTTGTTTTTGCTCTAACTCAGACAACCCACATTTCAGACACCAACACTGGCCAAACACTTTGGCAGTTCAAGTGAGAGATCACCTTTTAAATCTCTCTCTTCTTCCCTCTCACCCTCTCCTTCTTTCTATCTATCCACCTCTTTCGCCACTCTCTTGTTCTTGGCCCAAATGTAAAAATCGATATCCTTTTGTTTCAGCCCCCTGAGGCAATGAGAGTGTCTGAATAAGATTGTCTGTACTGTCCGTGGCTGCCAAGTTTCTGTCACCACTTACACAACTAATGACAGACACATTAACATGCACTTGCCAGCTCACACGTTATTGAATGTGTGCAAAGACTTGCCTAGACACTGGCATGTACCGTATGTGCGTAAGTGTGAGTGTGTATCATGTGTCTGTATGACTGCACGTGCTTGTTTGGCAGGAAGTGACAGAAATATGTGCAGAGTAAGTCCTTCGGAGGCAGATTAAACACAGTGCAGTTTTATAGGTGAGGCTGCGGATATAAATAGATGAATTAAAAGGTGACAAACGAGACAGGATGGTGTGTGAGAGTCAGAGCATTTACTGCTGCTTATGAAGGCAGAGTGGCTTTTAATTGGAATACAGATAGACCCCTCATTTAAAGTGTGTGTGCAAGTAAGTGTGAATGTGTGTGTGTGTGTGTGTGTGTGTGTGTGTGTGTGTGTGTGTGTGTGTATGTGTGTGTGTTTGTTTGTGCCATAATGCTGTCTTTATGCCCAGCAGAGACCCTGTAAGGCAACACTGTAAGACATCTGATCCAAAGCCAGTCTAGACAGCTGCCTTACAATACTACGTATTGATCCCCGTACGCTTCAATTAACCCTCTCTTCAGAATTTACATTCAGGCTCACGGAGGCGGACATGATGCAGCCATTGAAAAACTAATAAACTAACACTCATATTAACACAGTAATGACCCAGTGCCCTAAGCACTTCCCTCTCATGTGCACAAAAACGCATGAGGTCCCTCAAATCCTCAGCTACTACTGAGACACACATTTTATCTGAATGTGTGCTTAAGGTCTAATCATAGCCTGTGGTGATATACGTGTCTGTGTGTGTGTGTGTGTGTGTGTGTGTGTGTGTGTGTGTGTGTGAGAATGTGTGTGTGTTCATTAGAGAGGACATTTTCAGTAAATGTCACTTATATATCAGTCTTATCTCTAAGCTAGCGCCTGCCATTATCAATGTGGGGCCCTCAGGTGCCAGCCACCATACAGATATTGGCTACACTGGCTGTGAATTTCTGCCTCCACATGCCATCACTCCGAGCATTTGTATGCATGTGTGTGTGTGTGTGTGTGTGTGTGTGTGTGCGTGTTTGTGCGTGTGTGTGATGGTGAAGGGCAGTATTAAGTTGAGCCCGGGCAGAGTGTCATTGAGCTCATTCAGATTCTTTGCGGCATTCGTGTAACCATGACGCTCCTCCAGCCAATGAGGGAGCCAAGGGAGGGAGGACAGGGTTGCTATGGTTACTGTGACAGGGAGAGCAGGGAAGGTGGTGCTGCGCCTCGCCTTTCAGGGATGTTGTAGGTCTTGTGTTTGAAGTAAGGGCATATGTCTGTTCATTGTGCCGGCTCATACGTGCACGTGATACGCTTGCATGTGCTTTGAGGAAATGATTTGGAAGGGCTTGACAGGATGTATTCTTCAATAAAGACACGTGGTGTAGAACAACAAGTAGTCACAATTACTGGACCTGTAGCTCCACAGACTCAGATTTAATATACTGTGTTTTATTTGTTTATTCAACGGGGACAATGCATATTATGTATATTGCAGCAGATATAGCTAAAATTCTCAGATGAGGTCCTTGGACAGGGGTAGCAATATGACACATAATATGAAGCCATGTAAAATTAGGCACAATAAAATCCACTTTACAGTTATAGTAGAGCCAGGAGTTACTGACAAAACTGAACAACACAGGTGAATACCTCAGCTGATAACCTATCTATCAAGGGATGATGGCTGATGCTCCCAGGGCATTGCTGCTCTTGAGAAGAGAGAATAACAACATCCAAGCTGCACCACAGCAACCCAAATCCCTGGAAACATCCAGCCCCACACCACTGATATCACTGCACCCAACTCTAACCACAAGACAATACTGCATGTGTGTGGTGTGTTAGTAAACACATAATTATAGCATAAGGACACAAGGAAGTTTTTGGATGACAAAGTAGTTGTCTGTGACTAGACTGACAACACTTGTTAGTAGGATAAGATATAATACATGAGTGTTCATTGAGATAGATTCATCGAGTGTTGTCAGAAGTTTGAAAAAATAAAATAACCCTCAGCATCATCTTTTAACATATTAAAAAGTAAACAAATAATAAATTAACATATTTAATTGAATATGTAACTTACTTACAGTATGTTATTTAATAAAAAATGTCAATAGATCATCTGAAATATATTAAATTATAACATGAGTACACACACACACACACACACACACACAAGTAGTAAAATAAAAAACAGAATGACCACATGAGATCAGTGCCACGTTATAGTGCTGGTAGACATTTTGACTTGTCACAGCAGGAACAGCACAGGTGTAATTGATTTGATAACACTGAAAATGGTTTGCATTCAGTGTAGATGAGCTAGTCTCGCGGTCCTCGTATTTGGTATGCTGGCTCATGGCTTATTGGGACACTTCATGGGACTGAGTCATTGTTATCGAAATTGTTTTTGATGATGACAAGGCAAAATGCCTGCTGTGAGAAAGGTCTGGAGTGTGATAGCAGCACATGGTGGAAGGTGGGGCATCTTAGAGGAAAAGCTCATACTTTCTTGAAGCACTTTTTTAAAAATTTATTTTTATTTTTTTTTGCAGATTTTCAGGTTTGAGGTCATAGGATATCTAGTCTTAATAAGTCAGTGGCAACTTGATTGCTGTTTGGTCGTACAGAAGTTTCATTATCCAAGAGACTTCATCAGTTGCACTCATTAAACAAGGCAGGAAGCAAAGCAACAGCACTAAAAAGATCTGGGACAGATCAGTGGCTTCAATCTCATTGGAATTAATGACATGTTTCCTATTTCAGTACAGTAAGGGCGGATGTATGCATCAAATTTGCAACTTCTGAGAATAATTAGGCATCGCCATCTATGAATAATCTCCACAGCACTAAATGCCTGTTGAAATTGCCAGGCACTTACTCTCTACCTAGAATGATGTCTAAAACTGCCAACTGCAAAACAGTAATTATCAAGTCAGCTCACTTGCAACAGTGGACATGCACTTATGAAAAATCTTCTGTGATGCTATTGTTTTCTATAGTGTGGATAATTAGTCTATGTGACAAGTATACAAATACAGTTTTAGTTGAACACAGCCTGTGCTTTGTACAATTCAGGCCTCCATATTTTTTTAAAGACAGCCTCACAAATAAATGTTCAGTTGTCGTTAAATCAAAAAACATCTTTGGACCAATGTGTGTGTTTGTGTGCCTGTGTGTCCAGCCTACGGCCGTGCCCCTATCCCCATGGCAGTGGTGCGCAGGGAGCTGTCCTGTGAGTCCTACCCCATTGAGCTGCGCTGCCCGGGCACAGACGTCATCATGATCGAGAGCGCCAACTACGGCCGCACCGATGACAAGATCTGCGACTCGGACCCGGCGCAGATGGAGAACACGCGGTGCTACCTGCCTGATGCATACAAGATCATGTCACTCAGGTCAGTGTATACAGTATATGTGTGATGTGGAAAGTACAAATGCATGTGAGAGTGTGAAACCCATGTGCCAGGTGCCGCGGTCGACATCCTGTGTAGAAAGTCTACCTCATGTCTCACATTTTGAGGGGATTTTAGAACAAAAATCGGACAACCACAGTGAAAATAATGAATTTTGTTTGTTGTCCTGTTGATCAACTTTGTCCCATGGTATGTTTTGGTGGAAAATGTGCAAGGTTCACTCATGGCGCAAAGAGCTTCAGCCAAAACAGCAACACTTTAAATTGCTCTACTGATTTGTAAAAAAGAGGAGACAGATGTCTCTCAGTCCCAGAGACCGTAGCTACTGTAGATGTGCAGTGTCAACCGTTCATTTAGTATTCATCCTGGTGAAGTATCAATGTCAAGTTCAGCATTACTCGCACGTCAGCTCACCTTCACAAAGTTGACAGCAAACAACAGCGACATAAAATGACACAACAGTGCAGCATACCTGTCAGGTTCAGTGTTCAGTGTAAAAAAGGAGAAAGGTGATGGAAAATCTGTGGAAACCAGTGTAACTCATGACCCCCCCCCCCCCCCCACTTCACGCATTTCTGCTTCTCCTGTACATGCAGTACAATGCCATACAACTGTCGGACAATGGAAATTACTCAAGTAACACTTCCTGTACAGCTGGCTGGTGTGATCGCCTCCTCACTTGACAGCCGCACAGCGACTAAACCCAGGACGAATGCTCCAAAATATTTGCGGTTTATCAGCTTAGTTTTGATGTTCTTTAATAGTATAATAATCCATAAACTGTTCACTGCTATGAGATACCAATAAAGGCATTACAAAGTAAACATGAGACTTGAAAGATGTGGGTTAGGTATCATAATTTTGATAGCCAAATATGTCCTGCTCTAACCCACATTACTGAGTCTCAGGGGCCCAGAGTGGAGACATGTTGGACCCATGAAGATTTTTCTGTCTCAATATTGCTGCCTCTCTCTCGCTGACTCCTCTGTCTCTCTGTCGAACCACCTGTCTGCGTCATGTGGCGCCGCCGCTCTGATTGTGATTGCTTTGGCCTGGCTCACTCTCTCCATTCGCTCTGGCAGCTGCAGCTTGTGTGGCCACTCTCCTACAGGCCTTGATATCCATAATTTAAACACATGCGCACAAGCAGATACACACAGCATGTGCCACACACAGCATACACTGCCCAGGGGCTACACCAGACTTTAAGCTCCAATTAGCAGAGCCAGAGGCCAAACTAAATCTTGAGGGATCCTCACTGGAGGTGACTCAGACTGGAAACAACTGTTTATCACATATATTTTCAGTATTTGTGTGTGTGTGTGTGTGTGTGTGTGTGTGTGTGTGTGTGTGTGTGTGTGTGTGTGTGTGTGTGTGGTGTGTGTGTGTGTGTTGCAAAAGCCTGTGAGTGAGTTGTTGTATGTGTCACTGCACATATATGTGCACAGACACGAACGAATCTCAGCTCAGATATGCCCATGCACACAGTGAGTGTGTTTTAAAAGCACCAGTGTTTCTCATAAATGCACATGGTGAATCTTTGGGTTTGTACTCATGTCTAATGTGTGTGTTTACGCACTCGTGTGTGTGTGTGTTTGTGCACTGGCGTGTTGAAGACTTTATTGAGGCTTTTGCACAAATTGCAATGGGGTTGTGTGTGATTGCTCTTTCCCATACTCACACACCCCTCTTCTTCAGTCTGTTTCAGCCTGTCTGGTTTCCACTCTGTCATTCCCTCTATGTCTGTATCGTCTCTGGCTTTCAAGCCCAGCTCAACTGGCTGATAAAATCAGAGCATGTTCCGCCTGCCCAGTGTTTCCTCAGTATCACATTCTCTCTTTGTTTTCCTCTCTACCACTCTCCAAGGCCATGGAGTGTGTGTCTATGTACGTGTCCACGTGCATGTGTGTGCGTGCATATGTTTGTCTCTGTGTGTGTTTGTGTGTGTGTGTGCGTGTGTGTGTGTGCCCATACCACATAATTGGTCTTGATATCAAAGCCTCATATCTCCAGAGGGTCTCACAAGGCTTCTCAGGCAACCTAGAGAGGACCTGATATCGCTGCATTTCCCAGATTATCTCCCCATTGGGATACACTGGGTTGAAGGGGAAACGAAGCCGTGGCCATGAAAGTTACGCTTAATCTGTTTTAGCGATATACTGGCCTCAGTTCAATGACTCACTCCGTTTTATCAGGTTTTCAAGTGAAGCGCTTCTATTTGAAAATGGCTCCGGAGCATTCTTTGTTTTAACTTCCATTTTATTTCGTTGGTTTGACTTTTGTTCATTATTGAATTAAGAAAATGTACATATGATTCCAGGTTTAATTGCTTTATTTGGCTGACTCTATTAGAACAAGTCCCCTCCACTGCTTTCTATATGTGATTTCCTGAAAGTCAGGATCATTTCCATTGTGTTTGTTAAAGCAGCCGTGCTGGCTACAGCTAGGGTGTGGTAAGGCTGAGTGTACATTAAAGTGTCACCGGGGAGAGTTATATCAGGACAACATGAAGCATTTGAAGGTTTGGGCTGTTCGGTGCTGCACGGGGAGAGAGCTGCGAGCCAAAATGGTGGAATGCCTGCAAGTTAGAACGATCTACTGACATAAAAGTGACTTGATGGCTTCTACGGAGATGCTTCTCAATGCATTCCTTGTCCCTTACTGGTACTTGAGTGCTTCATAGACCGAATACCTTTCAGCGCACTCTCTCCTCTCTCTCTCTCTCTCTCTCTCTCTCTCTCTCGCTCTCTCTCTCTCTCTTTCTCTCTCTATCTGTCCCGCACACATGCATTCAGGCACTTATGTGTGGACACTGAAGAATGTGTAGGCGCACACGGGCACACAAGCTCTGTTTTGCTACCCCTGCCACAGCTACCATGTTAGAAAATTACTTCTGGACTTCAAACAGACTTTCCCCTGACACCTCTATACCGCCTCACCCACCTTGTCACCTTGTTTGCCCTTCTGCTTTTCTTTCTCTCTCCTCTCCCCTTCTCTATTGCTCTCCCCTTTTTCTCTGCCTTCCCATCCCTCTTGAAGAAGTCCCTCAACACAAAGGAAAACCACTTTGACAAGAAAGACAAGGGTAGGGAGTTGTTCCCCCTTCTCTTCCGCTCCCCCTCTCTCCCTTGCTTTTGAAAGTGTTAAATAACAACATGGTTTATTTATTATTCTCCTATCTGTCACTCTCTTGATATCCCCAATTTTGTCACTCCAATTCCATTTTTTTCCTGCAATCTTTTCATTCCTCAAATTGCTTCTCACTCCCTACTTCTCACCCTCATTGTCACTTACTTTCTCCTCACCATCTGTTTCAGTTTTCATGGCCCTTTCCTGTTTTTCCAATTCAATTCTTTCTTTCCCTAGCTCAGAGGAAAGGTTGGGTTGAGCCTTGAAGGCAGGGGCTTATGTGGATGCTGCATCACAGCCTGTATTTTACAGTATATATTTTATACGAAGACCCCCTCTTGACCAAGTGTGCCAGGGCTGAAGGCTGTAGAGGCATCCCTAGTCTCAAGATTAAGCCCCAGCCTTCAATGGCCCCAAGGATCCTAGGTGCACTATCTTTGTAAACACACAACTATGCACCAGCCCGGTGTGCACACACACCAATGAATAGACATGCATGCATGCATGAAAATGCGTGCTTGCTCATGCATGTATGCTCACACACTCTCTCGCCCATGCACAGAAACACACACTCTTGCTCATCAGTTCCCGAGCTTGGTCAACTTCTTCTGGCAGCCTGTCTCTTTGGAACTGAGTCTCAGTCTTCAAAGCACCAGGCTAGTGTTCTAGTGTGTGAATGCATCTGTGTCTATATGCCCGCCTGTGTGTGCACATGTGAAAATGTGTACATCTATAGATGTTTGCTTTTGTATGTGTGTATGTGGGCTGGCAAGCGTGCACCCGCATGTTTGAACCATTCACATGGGAGACTGTAAAGAAACCTCTGAAGTTCGTTCCCTTTGACACAGAATTATAGAAAAGCTCTTGAATCAGTGACTGCAATCTAGTGCTGACCACGTGCTATAGTGCAGGGGTGTGTAAAGTAGTGAAGGATGCCATATAGACTGGCACTTTTTTTCAGGTATACCTGGTATACTTTATCTGTCTTCTCCATTTGAGAGTAATCCATCTCTGTAAGCACAGAAGGAGAAGAAGAGAGAGGCAGAACACATAATGATAGAGACATAGACAAATCAATTCTCTAAACCTACATAAATCTTCAATTTTTTATCATTATTCCAGCCCAGCGACTCTAGATAAGTACAAAAACAATATTATCTGGTAAAACGAAGTTTTGCTCCAAGTCTCTATTGTGTGTTTTGTGTGTGTAATGTCTTGTAGAAGTGGACTCACCAGGATATTAACAATTATATCTTGTTATTATATCTATCTCTGACTTTTTCTGTCAGTATCTGTGCACTTGTCTTCTTCCTCTGTTAACTATCCTGCTTCCCACTGAATGAGGTCATATCTGGAAATGTCCTACTTAATGTGTGTGTGTGTGTGTGTGTGTGTGTGTGCTGCCACCCTCATATAGTCACCACGGTTACAGGAGATGCCCTGCGGCACCCTAGGGGCCCAACTGTCACCCTTGCTCAGTGCGGTAATTAGGGCCCACACACATGCATGCATATGTACACATAAACACACACACACACACACACACACACACACCCACACACATACTCAAAGATAGATGCATATATTGAGAGAGGACATAGGAATGAAGGTGCACTTAAAAACATACAAATTCTGGCACATGTGACAGAAATTAACACAAATGTTCATCACATGATTTTTTTTGTCCCTCACACATTGCCGCATTCTCCTCCATCCACCCACTCACACACCAATATACCTTCACCCTGACTGACAACTGCTGTTCTTCTGAAACCTCTGTATTTCAACATGTCAAAGTCTCCACTTTCTGACCCTTTTCTCCTGTCGCCACAGCTCTGCTGACCTTAGTTATCATGCTTCACCGAGCACCTAAGCTACATGGCTGCCTGAGAACGTTTTGAGAATGGTCTAGACACCACACACCCGCTCTATTTCTTTCTCTCTCTCCCACATACACATACAAAGTCTGACACATCCAGAGACTAACATGTGAGTCAGTGCCTCAGACACGCTCGCATATAGACAGTGACTGACTTCCTGCCTGACTTGATACTTAGGCATTGACATTGAAGTGCAGACCAGGACAGAAGAAACAGCCCTCCTCCTCATGCACATGCACATACATGCCTGCACACAACAGCATGCATTTTTTTGCGCATCATGAGGTGAGGCTGACTAAATCGTACAAGACAGTGTCTCGGTTTGGTGTGGCTACGTCGTCTTGATGGTGATGGTGTCTTACACGCTCCTGTGCTTTTCACGAACCAGGAGAGACAGCTCAGCTGTCTGAAATGCTACTAGTCTTTTAGCTTTTAGGAGGATTTGGAGTTTGTGCAAGCAGGTGGTCTTGGATTAAACTGTGGTGGAAGAGGTGTCACATAGAGAAATGCACACACGTACACACAGATGTAAGGCAGGGAGAAACACAGGGATGCCAGCAGAGGAATGTTGCTAGGTGGAATCAGGAGGAAGACTCCCTGAGTGTGTCCTGGAATCGGACGATGTGGAAGTTGCCATGGTTACCAGTGGAAGAGGAGAGGGGAGGAGAGGAGAGGAGAGGAGAGATGGTGGAGCTCAAAAACTGTACTTGGCTGTCAGCCTGCGAGCAAGATAGAGGGCATAAAGTGTTTGTGTGCATTATTTGTGAGCCACTGTGTATGATAAGACACAATATTATTATTAAGCATTTTGTTTCTTGTAAAACAGTTTTTTATCCCAAAAAATAATGTCCTGTGGAAAAAGAATATTATTCAAATATGATTTGCTGTGAACAAAAACTTGCTTTTTAAAATGGTGAATTAACATGAATCACATATCCTGCTTCTATCCAGTTAGGATTTACACTCATTTCATTTTAACCTAAAAAAGAAAAAAAAAACCCATCTCCAGCAGCCATATAGAAGTCGGATTACTCTGTCCTCAGAAAATTAAATTTGGTGTTGACACCCTGACAACGTTCTCCACACATTTCACATTCAATTCATTTTTTTTCAAATCATACGTTCTCTTAACAATGTCACAGGCATTATACAGGGTGCAAAAAGGGTGCCATTTGCATACAGCTCTGTATGCAGAGAGCAAGTTTGCAACCACCTTATTTTTTAAAACATCTTTTATCCGCTCACCGAAATGTGCCAGTGCGAGTGGGTGATTTTATTGACTCGACTGCAGTTTGTCGGGATTGGAGACGGAAAGCAAATTTTATTTACTGTTCAAGTGCACTTGACTCGAGTGGGTTCAGATCATCTTCCTATCAGTCATTTTCTATCACTGACATCTCTCATGCATGAGAATGTCAGGTGTACAGTTCATTTGACAGAAGCTACATATTGGACACACAACATTTATATGACGTGCTCAGAAAGAATGGGAGAATTACGGGAGAGAGTGACATCCTCTAGCCAAATATTAATAATGCAGCACATTTCAAAGCTTTTTCCCAATAGGGAAAACAACATTATTTTACCTGTGGCTTGTCTGACAGGCTGTTCGAGAGCTGACAGATACGCAGGGACCTCCGTGAAGTGTATTCGTGTTTGTGTGTCTGTGTGTTTCTGTGTATGTGTGCGGGAGAAAAAGAGCGAGACACATCTGTCATTTCTTATTTTAAGTGTGGTATGGCTGTGCTGGCATAGGATGTGATGCGTCTGCTTCACTATACCCCACGGTAGACATATACACAGATTTACTCACACTCACACCTGTCTGTGTTGCTCCTCTTCTTTTACCTCTGTCAATCACAATCCCTGCATCACTCCTCAATTACTTACTACCTCACAGTTCCTCTGCATCCTTTCATGCTCTCACCCGTTCGACATCCATTCCCATCACTCCATTTGTCCACCTCCAAACAGCCTACTGTATATGTGTGTATAACCACATCAGGGAGCTGAAACGAGGCCAGTAGCGCGAGAATCTCATATGTCTG
The DNA here is from genome assembly GCF_021018895.1 of Seriola aureovittata. Lineage (NCBI taxonomy): Eukaryota > Metazoa > Chordata > Actinopteri > Carangiformes > Carangidae > Seriola > Seriola aureovittata. The sequence continues at coordinate 16,378,888 of NC_079366.1, forward strand.
TGTGTGTGTGTATGTGAGAGAGAGAGAGAGGCAGAGTGTATGGGCAGCCTAACAGCTTTTTATCCTGTAGCAAGATACAGTAACTGCGCTCTGTCTGCTGTCAAATGGCTTCCCTGAACTCCTGCAGGACATAAAGAGCCCCGTGAAATCACCTCTCCCTCTCTTCCTTTCTTTAGTTTCACAAACCGTCTTTTATTTTATGTTTTTCCAACTGCTCAACTCCTTCTGCTTAATTTTTCCCAGTTTGGGGATTTCAATTTAATTTCTTTTGAGAATGTGTTACAAGCTCATAAAATCTGTCATTTTTCTTACCATGGGAAATATTTTTAGGCTTATGAGACAAGCAGTTTTACAACACTGGATTCGTTCTGTTTTCATGGATAATTTGGACCGCTGATATAATGTAATTTATGGTGGCAATAATTCTTGTCAAGTTATGTTTACTGTGATTGTCTGTGGAACTAGATGCTGGCTAAACCTCTTTTTTTTTCGGGGGGCGTTTTTTCAACTGAACTGCAGCAAAGTGAAGTAACAGTAAACAGTGGAGGAAACATTTGGGATTTACACATAAACAATTTCTAAAGGTCACTACATTCTAGACACCACTGAGAATGGACAAAAAAATATTCTTTATTAAAGAAAAGGCGAACACGTGATCACAAGAAAAAACACAGTACATATCTGAATATCAGACATCAACTCCTTCACCTTCCCCTCTTTATATTTTAGTTTCAGATGATTTCAGTCAGTGTGGAGCTACGCCGACCCTCCCCACCATTTCCTCCATAGTCTGCCTCATTCTGGCTTTATGTATGAGTCCAGCTGTCAAGAGCAGAAAATGTTTTTCCAGTCTGTTTTCTGCAAGTTACCTCACAGCGTGGGTGAACAAGCAGAGAAAAATAAGATGGTGACATTATGCGCACCATGAGTCCATATTGCATGTTCCGACCAGTGCACAACTCTCCGAAGGAGCTCTACCAGTAGATTTCTCAGTATTCTGAACCATCAATGTTCCTGCTGCTGTAAAAAGAGAAACCAGAAGGTGCTCAGTAATGCAGTTCGAAAAGATGTTGCAAAGCAGCGCAGGGATTGTAAATTCTGTTCTTGAATATTGCAAAATTATTTCTTTTTTAAAAAGAGAGAAAAATATCAAGAAAATATCTTAGCTGTGTCCCAAATCCTCTCATGCACTCATTCACTTCTCCCTACACACTAAAACAGGCACTCAGTCGTTCACTCTGTTGTAAGTAGTAGTGAAGTAAATTTAAATTCTGGACACTGATAAATCTATGTAATTTTGCATCAAAGTTGTGTAAAGTTGGAAGAAAAATACTGATGCGTTCTTTGTCAACATATTATGACATGGAAAATACTTAAATTAGCAATATCATTATGTTAAAAGGAAAGATAATTTGGTCTCAATTCTGATTCCTCCAAAACATATTTGTTGTCTTGCAAATAAGCTCAATATAGTTCACTATATGGTAGACAGGGAGAGACACAGCATGTTTGTTGTTTGATCAAAGTGTTCAGACTCTATCTGCGTTTTTACAGTTTCGTGATCATAAAGATAATAATAATGATGTTTAATGAGGACTTAAATGGCCAGGTTGTTGTTATTACTGATCATCTTTCAGCTGAATTGAGAGAGTGAAAGTGAAACTGCAACTTCTGGGTTCTGCAACCTCATTCAAAAAACGTGTGATATCCATGACAGCAAAGCCTTTTTAAACTTTTTGTGGCTCGCTTCATGTGACTAAGTACTTTAAAAAAACAAAACAAAAAAACAATCTCATGTTGTTAATTTAATATTTGTGTATTTTAGTTGCCTTTTAATGAACTCGATTTTCCCATAATCTCTAGGCATTCACGGGTGAAACTCGAGTGAGTCGAGTGGCCACAGTACAGCAGGACAGAGTAGAAGTTTTTAGAGAACAGAGATTACAACTATAAAATTGGAAAAATGGCTTAAGAGGAAAGCTTTAGAGAAACCAAGTTACAATGACATAAATACCCCCAGTTAAAATTTTTCATAGGAGCAGTAGATGTGTTAGTAATAGTAAATCTTTTTTGTTAATAGAATTGGATTTGTTAAAATCGTGATGTTGTTAGTTTCTAATAGCATGTGTATGCAGATTTGTCTCTGGAAAGTAAATCCCAGGGACAGGCTGCATTTTTTGGAAAGACAGATCTAAGTAATACTGAATGAAAGATTGCACTGAATTAACATTGTGTCTTCAAACAATGTTGTGTTTACTGAATTACTTATGAAGATAATTGCTAAATCTCTTAGAAATAAGATCTGAGGCAAACCTTGATTTGAGTTATTTAAAAAAAACATTTGTAACACATGGTCTACATACTAGTTGTTTTTTTTTTTTTGCGCTTTCAAACATATCTCATGGTCTCTATCAACAAATGAAATTTCCTCAGTTGTCATTAGATTGGTTCTGGTGTCGTCACATGACGCGAGGAAACATTGTCAAACTTTGTATGTCCGTGCAGCTTAATAATGAACATTATATTGGTTATAGCTTGGATGGAGGGGCATGTTGGTCGGTATTTGTGGAGTGAGCGGTTCAGTCTTGTCCACAGGCCTCCTGTCCCCGAGCAACATGTTGAACCACAAACCCCAAATGTTCCAGTTCTGCTCTGCTTTGTGTGTTTATAGAAGTTTCCGGCAGCACAGTCTACTGCATGTGTATGTTTTTGTTTGTGTGTTTACAGGATTTGACGCCATCCCAGAAAGTTTGTATGTGTTAGGCATGTTCACACAGTGTTGTGGCTGACACATGCAGCATTGTGGAATGGTACGACTGCATTCGAATGTTGATTCCAGAGGTCTGTGCCGAGGCTTTGTGCGTCACTCACTCTCAGACACCTCTTTCAACTCGTGAGGATTAGTTCCCAGCTCTCACTTGCTCTGTAATTATATAGTTCTTCAACACATCTGCACTCAAGCACACACACACACACACACACACACACACACACACACACACACACACACACACACACACACACATACACACACACATACAAAATCATGCACAACACACACTCACAAATATTTATTCCATTTTACATGTGCATCACAGACACGTGCATGAATGCGCCAGCACATATGCGCACGCACACACACACACACACATACAACACACACACACACACACACACACACACACACACACACACACACACACACATACATACGCTCCATCAGCCAGCGTCAGCCTCATCAAATCATCAGTCAGTCAGTTATGTTTATATGAGAGATAGAGACAGAGACGGAGTGAAGGGAGGTCTGCCAAACAAAGTGAAAAACATCAGAGACAATAACAACAACAGCACCCACTGCAGCATCGCAGCTTTCTCTTTCCCTGCCTGCTACAGCTCAGCTTTGTTAGTGAATAGTTTGTTTGTGTGTTTGTGTGTTTGTGTGTGTGTGTGTGTGTGTGTGTGTGTGTGTGTGTGTGTGTGTGTGTGTGTGTGTGTGTGTGTGTGTGTTGCACATTGCAGGGAAGAAAGCCAGCAGGCAAGGCGGTATCCAGGCCACTGCCTTGTTTTGATGTGGCCATGCTAATTAAAAAAAAGGAGCTTTTCTGCCAACACCAAGAAAAACATACAAGAAAACTATAAAGCCATTTTGGTATTTGAAAGTATGGGATACAAGCTATAGGTTGTAAATGTGTGTGTGTGTGTGTGTAAGGGTTGCATGTGCATGTTGCATGCATCTACATTCGTCATGGGTCAGGATGCAGAGAGGATGTGAATTGGGAGTTGCTGCTGAGGTTTTTAATGTTTTTGTCAGGCTTCTGGATAAACACATTGGCAGTGAAGGAACGAGGGTAACAAAAAAAATAAATAAAAAGAGAAGAAGCTGGAGGTACTGGGGGACATAAGGGAGTCTTTTTTGGATCTGACTCAGACTACTGGCTCAGACAGAGTGGTGACGTCAGCACAGGCTTTACTAAGGATGGAGGGATTGAGGGAGAAACAGAGGGAGGCTAGAGATGACGCCCTGAGGGAGGCAGGGATGAGAAAGATATTAAGGAGGGAGAGAAGACAGGCAGAGGGAAAAAGAAGGCAGCAATAAGAGGCCTACCACATATATCTGGGTGTGACTTCGAAAACTGCAGCTAAGTGGGTTTAAGATAGATAAACAGACTGAAAAAAAAAAACAGACAGTGGGAATGAGAGACAAAGAAAGAGGAACGGAGAGGAATAATTCCTTGGTTGGAAGGATGAAGACAAAGGCTGAGAAAGAAATTGGTTTATTATCTTGGCTTAGAGAGTATGGGGAGAGGAAAAAGAAAGGTAGCGCGGGCAAAAATAGACAGAGAAAGAAGGAGTGATAGCGGAGAGATAGAGCGCGCAAGGGATTATGTCAAATCTTTGCTCTATACCCTCTATTTAAAATACCAGTCAATAACCTTCAGTGTTTTATGACTCAGCCGTGAAAGACCCGAGAATGAAGCCTTTTTTTGCAGTATCATAAAGCAGAAATAAACACACACACACACACACACACACACACACACACCCACACACACACACACAGCTTGTGCAAGACCTAAACTTTCTCCCTTTTTGCTCTCTTCAAAGACATCTGCATATTTTTTTTCTACAGTGCCTGTTCCCTGCATCGAGTTTTTTTTTTTTAATGTATTGTTTTTCAGTTATTTATGCGTTTTGTTGACTTTATACAATGACTTTTAGATGTCATTTGGTTTCACTGCCCAAATCACAATTTTTTTGGGGGGACAGGTGGATTTTTTTTCCCTTCTGCCTTAGGAATGAGACTTTATTTTTTCTTCACAAAGCCCCTGGAGTTTCTCGGTGTTCCAGAGTTCAGGTTTCTTCTCCTTAAAGTTTGTGTGTGTGGAAATAATTAATCCTACACTTGCACCTGTGGCAGCACTTCCTCTGGGTCTAAAATTCATAAGTGAAACAGGTCGCTCTAAACGCTTGTCTTCATCTGCCAGCGTGATGTCATCATAACTAGTGGAAGCTTTTTTGCACCACCATTAAACGGGGCTTCGCGTCCTGATTCACCACTGTGGGCCAGCCAGTCGTGTCCGTCGGTGGGTGTTGTGAGCAAAGTTGTGGCGCCCTGTCAGTTTTGTGTCCCCACCCCACCCACCCACCAGTCCACAACTTGCACTGATGACAGGTGACCGATGATGAAGGCACCGGGGCAAGAAATTAAAAAGCACAGAGGCGAGAAAAAAAAAGGGGGGGGGGAAGAGAGAGAGAGGAGAGAAGACTGGCGGGTATTGTTATTAGAATATGACAGACATCGCAACACATACAGTTTTAAACCTTTTAAACTCCAGTTACCCCTCACTTGACCACAGGCACACTGGTCAACAATAGACACCGCTATATGTCACAGTAGGTAGTTCTCTGTAGCATACATTACGTCTGTGTGTTATATCTGAATATTGAATAAAAATTAAATTAGCTCTCATGCATATTTCATTATGCAAATTGTTGAATGTGATACTGAAAGAAAAGAGACTTGAGGGGTTTGGCATGCCCATTAAAAATATCTCAATGGAAGAATCAGAATGTTTTTAATATAAATGTCGCCTGTTTGACAGGTGCGCAGAGAGGGAAGGAGGGAGAGACAGAACAGTTGTACTAATTGAAAGGAAATATTCAGATGAGCGGAGAAGTGGCTCATCAGCCTTCTTAAAATAAGCCTTTTCTCCTCATGTGTCCTTTGTCCCTGTTCTCGCACATAATATATTCTTCATTCAGGTTATTTCAGTAATTTATTTAAACCTGGGAACGCCATTGAGATAAAGTGGCACTTCAGGGTGGGGTAGCATTTTATGTTATTGCATGCATCTATCATGATAATATATGCGATTCCAACTGTCCTGCCAACAAATCATCTTTGGTTGCGAGGCGCCGTCTTGGTGTGTTTAATTACAGACACTTCCACATAAATGTCATGCATGCATTTTTATAACTGCACACATACATGCATGCAAACACAAACCCTCAGAGGCACAGAGCGCCTATACACACACACAGTGGTGCCTCACGTTACCTGTGTTAATAAGAGTGAGAAATACTTACTTTTTGTGTGTCAGAGGAGAAGGCCCCTGTGATAATTAGAATTAATTATGTGGAGTCTGGGCCAAAATACTCTTAAAGCCATAGGTTGTTGTTCTCACTACACACACACACACACACACACACACACACACACACACGCAGGCACACACCCACGCACCCACACACACACACACTCACACACATAAACATCTGAAGTGTCCTTGTGGAACAGCTCTTCAGTAGCCACTGTGGATCACCTTGTGTACAGCTGAACTCAATGATTCTATTAGTATAATGTTCACTCCAGGTGTACCAGTAAGGACATATTGTCTGCTCTCTCTAAAGGGTCCTTAAACACAGATGACTCTTGAGTGCTGGGGTGAATGCAGTGAATTATATGGGTGGATGTAACACATCTATGTAACTGGATGAATGTGTTCAACTAATATATGTGCCTCTTCACCCATCTAACCCCATGCAGATGCAACAATCGTACCCAGTGTGCAGTGGTGGCCGGGCCTGACGTCTTCCCTGACCCCTGCCCTGGCACATACAAATACCTGGAAGTCCAGTATGAGTGTGTTCCTTACAGTAAGTATTCTACTTTTTTATTATCTCAACATTTTTTTTTACAACAACATTCTTATCTCTATAATGGCAATACTATTATACACATACTGTTACATACATTACACACATTATTATCAGTCAAATATGAATTTCTTTAAAATGATCCAAATTTAAGCTCTTGATACATATTTGTTTTCTAAACTTAGATTGTGAAACGCTTGCAGTTTTTCATAATGATGTGTGAGCTGCAACATGCAGTTTTAATCAAAAAGGAACATCAGTTGTTTGGGTGCCAGGGTGAGTTCATAAGGGAAGCTATGATGACACAGCTCTCTGGGAAAGTCTGGGGGAGGATGCATGAGAGGGAAGGACAGGCTCAAATGATGACAGATGGTGATATGACCTTTGACCATGTGATAACAGACTGGGAGGTCGTATTCACTGAAGTGAAACATTCATGGGACATGGTTGTAAAATATCCCAAAAACTGTGAAACCTTTTCTTTTTTTTTTTTTTTTTTCAGTAGTATAGTCCCCCCCGTACCCCCGTCCCCCCCCCGAAGGCAAAGCAAAAATGCAATTCTGTTTTATGAAATTGCTGAATCCCAAGTGATTCTCCTCGTGCCTCCTCTTATGAGTTACTTTACCATCACAAGAGGCATTGAAAACAAATTTGTTCACACGGCAATTATGTTATCTTTTGTGTCGGGGTGGAAAACCTCACCGTTAGGCAACCAAGCAGGTGAAAACTCAATTGTAATAAAAATGAAAAAAATAATAATGCTATATGCCAAAATTGTATTACATACAAAATGCAATGAAAGAGGACACATTGCTCAATACATAAAGAGTACAGGCACTGAAGTGAGCACAATTTTCAGATGGAAATAAATGATTTTGTTATAAGTACAAAGTTGAATACTATACTGAATATGTCCTACTACTCCATATCACATGACCTTGACACATTTTTGTAAAGCTCACATAAACGTTGATTCAAGAAGTAGTGCATGTGTTGTGAAATGAAAATCTGTCCGTTGTTGTACACATGCAGTACTGCATGTTTTACTGTACATGTTTTGTTCACTGTAAACCTCTCTGTGGTGGAACGTATAAGTCATAGAAGACAGGGCGGCATGAACAGTTGGAGTTGAGGTATAGTTAGGATTTATTTACAGTAAAGAAACATTTAATCTTGTCTGCAAGCCTTACTTTTGCCCAAAATAATTATATAAAATAGAAATAAACTTAGTCTGAGCTTTGCTTGTTTTGAATGCATGCATATGAATGCAAGTGAAACAACCTTGTTTTGAGTTGATGTCAGCAGTAGAATTCGTTTCATGTTTTTTATTAACTTTTGAGTTAGAAAATTCAACTTTTTTCAGTTCAAATATTTTGAACTTTAGGTTTTATGCATATTTACTCCTAAAGTACTGCATAAATCACTGACACACATTTTGATTCTTTTGTCTAACACTGTCTGAGTGTACAGTCTTGGCACCATGGTCCATACAGACGGCCAAGGTGATCTCCCTCACTGAAGCATTCAATTATGTCTGGCTAAACGGCTCTTGCCTGGCGTCTAGAATGACCAGCAGATTAAATAATAGGACTATCAGAGCCCTCTCTGGAGCAGATGGAAACACAACCTGATACCTGCTTAATGTCCCACCAAGCGCGTGCATGCACACTCCACACACACTCACAGAGGCATCAAAACGGAGTGTTTGTCCTGTGTGTGTTTTCACTTCTTCTCATCTCATCCATTCATTTGAAGCTTGTCTGCATGTGCTGTCTTTATCTTCGGCGAACCTACACGACTGTGTGAAAGTGCAGCACCACTTATTTCAAAGGTTCATCACTGTAAAGAACAAACAGCAGCTTTGAGATGAGTTTGTGTGGTGATCTGATAAACAATGGGTCCGTCAGGGTAACGTTTCGTCCCGCAAAAATAGACAACATCTGAAACCAAATAGCTCAGCTAACAGAGGGGGGGGGGGGTAGAGAGAGTGAGAGATATGAAGCACTGGAGGAAAAGATGGAGCGAGAGAGAAAGAGAGAGAGAGAGAGAGAGAGAGAGAGAGAGGCTTTGACAGTACATTAGCAGTTTCCGTGTACTGACTAAGTGTTCGGGCTGGATCAGGTAGCGCTCTGATACACTACCTGGCTCCTGTGGGTGTGTTTAGCCTTGAGAAATGTTGCACAAACGTTGCAGAGAAAAACATGTTGTATAAAGGTGAAACAAGTCCATGGATCCCCTGACTCCGCATTTTACATTGTTTTGTTTGCGCATACGTCAAGCTTTTTGCGTGGGTCGACCCTTCATAGAACCCTCATATCACATCTTTCAAATATTTATGAAATCAATTCTCTTTGAAAGGCGTAATAATGTCTGAACCTTACAACAAGATACTCCCGTTCGCTGACATTCAGGCCGGAGATCCAGCCGTGTACGATCAAGCGGACGTGCTTGACATAGCAAATCAATGCTGTCAACCACGTTGTTGTGAAAGATACATTTTTGTAAGACATTAAGAGGTGAGATATCTCTCAAAATGTTGCCATAAATCAAGACGGATCAATAAAAGAAGGCCTGTACTCTGAAATATATGACACTGTGACATTCCTAAATTACTCGTGAGCTGCAACAACTAACAAATCATCATATTTACATTGGAAGGGTGTGTTGGCTTTAGTGCACTCAAACGACTGTAACATCAAGGGACATCCATAACTCAAACAGGTCTCCCGCGACATTAAGCACGCTGGTAGTGCTGGCTGTTGAGCGTAAACACCTGACCCCTAGCGATCACCTCTGAGGCCGGGGGGTTGCTAATCACAAACTTATTGCGCATAGAGAAAATGAGCTGAGCTCCGAAGAGACCCCACTTCATACTGTAGACGTGCTTTTCACTGACGTTCAGGTGGAGCCGGTATGTTTCCCACTGCATAGATATTGTAAACAAATCTCAAAGTGGGTTGTAGAGCAGGTAATTTAATTATGTACCGTTCAGTTTTCAGGGAGATTTTGTCCCTACTTTTGTTTTTTTTTTTCTTGAGGATTTTGGCTTGCACTACCTTCGCAACTCTTCATCTCTCCTCTCTGCACTGCAGGTTTTTTGGCTCTTTTCCAATGCTAAAATCAAGTGCTCTCTCGCTTTCTCTCTCCAGCTCTCTGTGGTATGAGTGTGTGGCAGTCGTGTGCCAAACTAGCCAGCTAGCTTTGGCAGTAATTAGCCACCTGTGTATACTTGCTCATCGCACTGCAGGCAGACTATAAATATCCATACATTAGCACGCTGCCGCACAGAGTGTTTCTCTGATTCAGCTCTCGCACAGAATACATTTAATCTCTACTAATATGCTATATGCTACAGAAGAAAGATATATGATGATAAGTATTGTTTCATTCATGTTCATTCATTAAAAAAAAAAAAAAAGGCAGGAACACTTGGGACTATGTCTATCCATCTCCTCATCTTCATGCAGTAGACCTTGGCTCAGCAAGTGCTGTTATGAAGCAATTAGCCTATTACCACATTTAGTGTATTAATCAGAAAAGCCAGTGATATGTTATGCAATACCCACGCAGTCTATTTTGGACAATAGAACTTGGCTCTGTAGGAAAGCTAATTAAAAGATAAAATCACCTTCTTGTCTGTCCAATTAAAGACTTCTGTCAGATTGGACCCTTGGAATAACTTCATCATGATGACATGAGAAGATCTGTTTGTGTGTGACGATGTGTGTGTGTGTGTGTGTGTGTGTGTGTGTGTGTGTGTGTGTGTGTGTGTGTGTGTGTGTGTGTGCGCGCACGCTTGCATGTTGTCGTGGAAACAATCACTCACAGCCAGGATTTTGTCCCTGTTTGTGTGTTTTGCTGTGTGTCTGTGTGTTTTGCTGTGTGTCTCTCCATATGTGCTTTTACAGTGTGTGTGTGTGTGTGTGTGTGTGTGTGTGTGTGTGTGTGTGTGTGTACACATATGCAGGCGTTTTGTGTGTTTCCCAGAGAGATCGAGAGAATATGGAAAGGAACCAGAAAGACAGAAGGAGGGAGAAAGAGTGAGGGAGCGAGAGAGCGAGAGCGACAGCTGAAACAGAGATAGAGAGAAATAGGTTAGACGAGGCCAGCAGACGAGGAACAGAAAGAATGAATTAACTGATAAAAGACAGTGGTAGAAATACAGAGGATGTAACAGAGAGAATGAACGAGGAGAAAGGCACAGCATGAAATGACGAAAGAGAATGGCAGGTGAGGATGAGAGGACGGAAAGAAAAGAGGAAATAATGGAGAGAGAAAGATGAAAATGTCTGTGTCCATAAATGACCTTGGGCTTTAGCCCGGCTGAGCTGATTGGAGATCAGAGATAATAGTGGTAAGGCTGCTGTCGCCACTCGTTGTCTGCAGAGACAAGCACGATATATTGTGCCCGCGCTCCACTCATACACACCCATTACACACGCTCATGAGCATACACACTGCCTTTCCTCCTCAACGAATACCTCCTTAATAAACCATACGTTTTCAATAAAAATGCTAATTATCTTTACACCGCAGCAGAGTCAGATTAACACTGCTTCTGTAAGTGTGTGTGTGTGTGTGTGTGTGTGTGTATGATAGAAATGGAAAGAAAGAGGGAAAAAGACAGAGAAGGCATCTGGGGTACAGCGTCAGAGCTGTTCATCTGATTCCAGAAATTTTCAAAAATTGAGAAGATACGCAGATATTAATGAATATTTATATGATTTTTAATGAATGTGAAACTAGACAGGCGACACATTCTCACAACAGGGTATTGCTGTTAGTGTTATTGTTCTGCTATTGTTTTCTAATATTCATTCAAAGCCTTGCTTGGAATAATTGGGCAAAAATAATTTTTTTCTTCTGCAGCTGCAGAGCGAACTATTCAGTAGCGCAGTCTAAGTGGTTTTGGAAATGATCAGTCAAAGATACTGGATAGATAAAAACATGCCGCACCTCTGCAGAATTCAATTAATCGAGAAAGATTGAGAGAAGATGCTTTCTTGTTGACGTCTTTGTGGAAACAAGAACATTTTCCGGCAAGTTGTCATCGACCATATTCTTTCTCCTCATCTTATATCCTCTCGCAGTGTCTGAATTAATACAAAAGACTTCTCATCTCTTGCGCCATTGTGCATGCTTGAGCTCACCTTGACAAAAGCTGCAGGTTTCAACAAATGTCTCACCAACCTATATTCACCCTGTCTAGTCCTGTGCACTGAAAGATGAATGACTGTGATTTGGGAGAAACTTTCATTTCTTACCCTTGTCATGGCGATTAAAAACAGATGCCTCACACACAAAAAAAAAAAAAAAAGATCCAGCAATGAGCTTACCAACAGAGGCATCTGATAATCTAGTGAAACAACGAGCAGCAATACAAATTGAATGACATTTGTTTGACATTTAGTGTGCCATTTGGTATACTTGTTGCCTCCACACTTTTTCATTTAAAATCTATTACTTGTTGGCAACCTTGAACCCTGCATGTTTCTCTTATGTGTCTGGGAGGTTGTAGAAGAGCCTCAGGTGATGTGCAGTCCTTGTTGTTCGGTGTCATTAATCCCTGTCTTCTCAACCACAATGTGTCGCTTTGTATTGTTTATATGTGCGCGCATGTGTGTGCGTTTGGTACACCGATATCTGTCGTTCCATCACACACACACACACACACACACACACACACACACCTCTGTTCAGACACACTATCTGCTTTCTTTCCCAGCTTTTCTCACAAGGGAACTGCTTCCTTGTGGTGAACCATTTTATATCTTAACTCGTAGCAGCCCTCTCACACATGCACGCACACACACACAAACACACACACACACAAACACACACGTGCGTGCACACACACACACATATCCACACTTGTTTTAGGTTTAACACGATCTCCTTCCAGAGATTGCTTATTTATCGGGAGTTGTGCTAAGCCGCACCAGTTACCATGCATTTTTCATGAGCCTAGGATTTAATGGTTGCTTGTGTGTGTGTGTGTGTGTGTGTGTGTGTGTGTGTGTGTGTGTGTGTGTGTGTGTGTGTTTCCACGTGTTTCTATGTGTCACATGTGTTTGTGTACGTCTTGTGGTTGGTGATGAGCTTCAGCTTTAATGTGTTAAAGAATTTATGCATGTACTGTGCATTATGTAGTGCATTTGTGCTATATATACATAGATGTAAACACGTGCCATCCTGAAGTCCAAATGTTTTTCTTTTGAGGACTCCTCTCCTCTCCTCTCCTCTCCTCTCCTCGTTTCTTCTCTCGGGGGACGAGTTCCATTCAGTAGGTCTCTAACGGGACTTGAGACACAAGGGCACTGCCTGCAGGATTAGGTTTCTGCCATGTTCACATTCCACTCAGTCCCCTGGGGAGCAAGGTGGAATGGAATTCATATGTTTAAGAGGCTCCGAGCAAGTGTGCACATTTCATTGCAGGGCGACACGAACAGCCCTCCGCTGAAACTCCAAGGATAACGCTTTGAATATAATAGACGGAGAATTGGTGTTGGGGTTAAAGCAAAACCATTGCATTCAATATGCTTTCGTCCTCCGCATGCAGATGCTTGCACACACAAAGTCACATGGAGTAGGTGACATCCACAAAGCATTAGCTCACCCACTGTGCATCAGAAAGCATTTTAATGTGGTAGTTTTGGCTGGTCCACTGAAATGCAATCCCAGTAATCAAATCAATTTTCTGGTTTTCATTGCTCTGTTGCTATTAGCATACATTAAAGAGCTCATTATCTCAGGTCATTTTCTATTGCTGTGTTCTGTCCTATGCATAGGACCACCGAGGACACTGTGAATATGTGTGTGTTTTTGCAATGTCGTGTGTCACGGTCTTGTGTGTTTGATCTCAGTATCGCTCTGCCTCCCTCTGTCTGTGTCTGCATGGCACATTTGTGTCTGTTCCCCCATATGTGAGCGTGCGTGTGTGTGACATATGTGAGATGCATTACTGTCAGATAGCTTCCCCATTGCAGTGCAGTCTCCTCAGACGCTTACGTAATGTTATTACCAATCACACATGGAGAGCATCCTGGCACTCTCACAAGGTTAGGATGAAATATGAGAACGATTATGGAGATCCGAGATTGTATTATCATGATTTCCTTATTATTGCATCATTAATCTATTTTTGTCTCTTGTCTCTGTCTCTTTCTTTCTTTCTTTCTCTCTTTCTCTCTCTCACTCTTTTTTTCCCAAATATTTTGCCTATGGCTCATGCAGAAGTAGAACAAAAAGGTAAGTCTGAAACAAGCAGACCCACATTCACACATGCACACATGCTCAAAACTCGGGGTTGGATGTCACTTTTTGATGCCAGCGCCTGAAGGCTTTTGTACCTCATGGCAGAATGACATCGCTTTCAAAGTCACTGCAGCTATATTAAGACAGCTTGATCTCAGCATATAGAGGCAATTTAGAAACACTGGTTTTCATTAGACACACTCTAGGTCCATATTATTCCATGGTATCGCGTAGAATGTCACTTAACAAACTCTCCACGGGTTGAGCACATTTTTATGATGAGTCGATGAACAGAGAATTACATTGACATTTAATATTTCAAATGCTTCCCCATGATACGAAAATTATGCCAGTGCTTTAACTAGCCAATGAAAATTCAATCAATATTCCCAGGCCTTCGCGTGGGATCTGGAATTATATTACTGAGAAGAATGGGAAAACCACAATGCACATCTGGCCCGGGTGTGTGTATCTGCTGTGTGTGTGTGTGTGTGTGTGTGTGTGTGTGTGTGTGTGTGTGTGTGTGTGTGTGACAACATTCCAGTTAAATTACAAAGGTCCCTATGACTCCGGTCGCACTGGTTTCCCAGAATTTACTGCATCTCCCACATCACTCATAAAACGTGACCCCAGTATTCCAAGCTGGGAAAACCGAGCACGGAGTGGGAAATGAAATATTGTAACAATTGGAGAAACAGCAGGCGATAAAAGCACACTACAGTTGGTTGTTCCTGACAGAAATAGAAGGGAGAGAAAGGAAGAAAGAGCTATGAGACTAATGAGGAGTCGGGGAGGGAGGGCGAAATGGGAATAGAGGGAAAGGGGGGGGAAGTAGAACAAAATGTGCCATTTTCTCTCAGCTGTGAGAACAGGGTATTATCTGTTGAATGGGAGCTATGCTGTTGTTGCGCTTAAGAATGACAGGGACTATACAACATCCGAATCACAACACAGTAAGCCTAGCATGTCATCGTCACTCACTGGTGGTTAAGGTTAAGTTAAAACACAGTGTAACATTTATGAAAAGAGGCAAACATCACACGCACTGTCAGGAAATCTTGAGAGAATAGTTGACATTTTACAGCAACTGCACAAAAGCTTATTTAATGTGAAACTGTTGTTATTTGTTCCTCAGTATTTCTGTGCCCTGGTATTCTGCGAGGAGTGTACCAAAGTGAACATCTTTTTGAGTCTGATCACCAGTCTGGAGCTTGGTGCAAAGATCCCCTGCAGGCCTCAGACAAGATCTACTACATGCCCTGGACGCCATACCGCACAGACACCCTGACAGAGTACTCATCAAAGGAGGACTTCATCGCAGGCCGTCCCACCACCACCTACAAACTCCCACATCGTGTGGATGGGACTGGCTTCGTGGTGTATGACGGCGCACTCTTCTTCAACAAGGAGCGCACGCGTAACATTGTAAAGTTTGACCTACGCACACGCATCAAGAGCGGCGAGGCCATTATCGCCAATGCCAACTACCACGACACCTCACCGTACCGCTGGGGGGGCAAGTCGGACATCGACCTGGCGGTGGACGAGAATGGACTTTGGGTGATCTATGCAACGGAGCAGAACAACGGGCGCATCGTGGTGAGCCAGCTCAACCCCTACACCCTGCGCATTGAAGGCTCCTGGGACACCAGCTACGACAAACGCTCTGCCTCCAATGCCTTCATGATCTGCGGAGTCCTGTACGTCGTCAAAACCGTCTATGAAGATGATGACAATGAAGGGACGGGGAACAAAATTGACTACATGTACAACACTGATAAGAGCAAGGAGATGACGGTTAACATACCGTTTCCCAATTCCTACCAGTACATTGCTGCAGTGGATTACAACCCGAGAGACAACCTGCTGTACGTGTGGAATAACTACCATGTGGTCAAGTACTCGCTGGACTTTGGCAACAATGGTAGGTTCCATCTCTTCCTCCTCCACCTGCTAATTTCCATGTCTTTTTCCACATGATTTCTGACTTAACACCATGTGTAATAAGAAGACAAAACATGAGTACTTTCCCCTGCTCAATTTATTGGACAAGCTGTGATTTAATTTTTTCTAATTGTCAAATGAAATACCTTGGCATATTTGTAATGTTTTTAATATTCATTTTAATGATAAATGCTTTTTTTGTTTTGACATAAGGGATACTTACAGCCACTAATCTTCCTCCAATAATTAATTCTGCAAAATTACTTAAAAAGGAAGAAAAAGAAAAGCACCATCTGTGCTGTCACGGTTCTCAATTATGACTGTCCCCCTCCCACCACCACCACCACCACCACCACCACACCCATGGTATCTGCATGTTTTCAGATGACAAAAAAAAAAAGAAAAAAAAGAAAAAGCAGTCATTGAATTTACAGATGTCAGCAGAGTTGCTATTTGGGGAAATGGTTCTACTTTATTAGTCAAGCAAAGAGTAATTCACAAAGACATCATAAAGACTACCTTGATGTCTACCTTTAGAGGAATGTCTGATGTTATGCTGAGTCTTACATACTGTAAAAGCCTCTTGCCTTTTACTGTACCACTTGCCAGCCTTGCCTTTAGTTTCCTCGGCTGCTTAAGAGATCATAATTCATTCCTTGTGAATGGAGCCCAGAGTGTACGCGGAGAGGAGGAACTAATAGCGCTTTCATACGGGACATCTGAATATGGTGACAATCTGAAAACACTTCAACCTGTGTTTGAGTGAAATGCCGTACCATAAATATTACTGCTAAAACACAAACTCTGTCTGTATGACCGCTAAAGGAGCAGCTTGTGGTGATGAACCCACATAGAATTATGACTCAACTCTGCCGTGAACTTTACTGGTTTGGTTCACTCTTGTTGTTCCCAGCACCAGCAGCAGCAGCAGACATCTGTTTTTAGCAAAAAGCTTTGATAAAGTGACTGTGTGTCACCTGCCCAGCACCAAACACAAGACGGCTAAAGTTAGCAAGCAGAAGCTAAATATCTCCCTAAGGAGTTGGTGGAGACCAAAACAAAGCTAAAAGGACAGTGACTGTCTGACTTACATTCGTCCACTGAATGTGTAAATAAGCAGCTGTTTGCTAACGGATTTGCCAAAGCAGCTTTATAAAATGATAGCATGTCAAAATGGCCAAAAACAGAAGGTACTCAAACTTTTGCCTTTAAATTATTTGAGGCACAGATGTAATTCAGGTCATCTCTGTATTTGGTTGGTGGCAGAAATCCAACAGAAAGAAATCAAAACCTTACACTGAGAAAGTCATATATGAATAAAAATGCATATTAAAGGTGAGTTTGTTTTAAAAATAAATAAATAATTTGTAGGTCTCCTGTATGAGACTAAAGATCTTAGCTGTACGTTTTCTGTGTTAAACTCAGGTCAGGAGGGTCACGAATCCAAGTTGCAGTTTGAGTCATGGTGTCAGTATGAGAGGACAAGGAAATCTGTCTAACCCAGAGTGACTCTCCTTTAACTCTGGGGTGATGTTAAGAGTTCAACCCTCCCCTCCTCCCTTTCTCTGGTTCGAAGGGCTTAGGCCCCTGGAGCCTGAAGGGCTATTTGCCCAGCGTAATTGCCTTTCAGCACCTTTCTATGGAGTGGTCAAGGCAGTCTGGCTGCGTGTCTTATTAAATGATGTCTGAATTAACGCATGCTCTTACACGCAGTTAGGAGGCACAGTACAAGGAATTATAGAGACAGCCAGCATTAAACTTGATTTCTACCGACCAGTGTGCACGCGTGTTTGTGTGTGTGTGTGTGTGTGTGTGTGTGTGTGTGTGTGTGTGTGTGTGTGTGTGTGTGTGTGTGTGTGTGTGTGTGTGTGTGTGTGTGTGTGTGTGTGTGAACGGTAGTGGTGTAAAAATGTGCGTATGTGTGTGTGTTTATGCATGCATAATTATGTGCATGCCCATGAGCTAATGTGATAATGTACTTAACGGTATGAGTTTGTGTTTCTCTATTCATGAGTGTGCATGTACGTGTTTATTGGTGTACACTTGAGAGTGTGATCACTCTCATAATGGTGCTCTGGGTGTCTCAGGAGGCTCTAAAGAGGAGATCAATGGGGATTCAATGTGGAGAATGACCTCCAGTGCACAGCAACAAGGCAGACTGCTGACCAGTGGGAGATAAATACATACAATCAATGCTGCCTCGCTCCTGTACTCTCCTCCTCGCTCCGCTCCTTCACTCAATGCGGACAAGGAATAAATTAACTACCTGAACTGCATGATTTTCTCATTCTTCGGAAAATGAGGTGACAAGTCGATTCATTGAAGTTTTGTTTTGTTGTTGTAGGTGGCCCTTCAATCCTTTTAAAGAAGGAATGTTTTTTTCTGTTTGGCTTCACTATAAACATATTTAGCATATATTGTAAAGTGACTGCGGTCAAACATGCTATGTTACAGTCCGGGTGTTTTATTTTTTCCTTTTCCTTAGCCAGTTCAGGAAACAGGCCAAGGAAAGGGGCCATTCTCAGGGTTTCCACTCATTACTGATGTAGCTTAATGCTCGCCCTGCTTTTGTTTCAGCTCATATGGACTTCTTAAAGATATAAAATGAGACAGGAAATGGGCCTTGGAGTAAGAGAAGGCAGAGGCAGGCCACTGAGGACTGCGTGTAATTGGGGTACAACATAGAGAGCACCAATTACTGTGTTGTGTCTGTCCAATTGGGTAACACAGGCGGCTCATTGGACAGTTTAGAAGAGGTCACTGTGAGTCCACACATCTGACTGTGAACACAGTTACTTTGGCACATTTTACAGATTCCCTATCCACTGCTAATATACAGAAGACAGATTGTAAATGAAGATGGACGTAGCCTCCATGACATCACCCATAGGAATTTGAAACTCGGAGTGGGCTGCTCCACTCTGCCGAACTCCCGGCAAGAGGTGGGGCGCCTGTGGAGCCGGGACTTTGGTGCATCGCGGTTTGTGGCAAGCATACATGCACCCACCTGTCACTCGAATCGGCATGCCCTCAATTATGCAGAACTTCAAGCCTTAAAATTCAACCCCCATACAGCTGTCATGAAGGGGGAAATTAACTATAGAGACCAAAACTGTTTTTTGCACCAGGCTGTAAACATGTTTATTTCTGCTGTTAAGTTGGGCATTTTAACATGGCAGTCTATGGGGATTGACTCGCTCTTGCAGCCAGCCTCAAGCAGCCAATCAAAGCCCTGCATTTTTTTTGGTACTTCCGTGTTGGCTTCATTTTTCAGCCTTTCCGCATTATCAAACCTCAATGCTTTTCAGAAATATCAAAAGTCTTAACTTTGCTAATACTGTAATATGACATTTCTGCAGAGCTCTACTATTGATGCTTATGATTAAATAAGATGCTTGAGAAGTTTTCTTTATTTTCACCTCAAAGTATACGGCATTGAAAGAAATATGGCATTGACCTCAGTATTGAAAAATGTAAATGTCCAACATGAGGAAGAAGAAGAAACTAAATCAAGGTTTAGTTCACCTTAGGCCAACAGACAATACAAAGATTTCCTCCCATGTATTCCATCACATTGTTGATTCAGCGTGCAGCAGAAAATGATCTTTTTGAAATGCATATTCTTCTTCCCTTGGTACTTAAGAAGAAAGTGAACTGCCTCTCTGCAGTTATTGTTTCACATGTCTGTTTGTGTTTCTTCTTTGTCTGTTAAATCCCCATTCTTTATCTCTGTCTCTCACACAAACATTCACAATGTCAGGAATCTCAATATTTCCCCTTCTCATATATCTTTCTCTTTTACTCTATGTTTCTGAGTGTTTTTCACTCTGTTGTCCTTATCTCTCACTTAATCTGTCCTCCTTTTCTGCTCCCAACCCCTTCCCACATCACACAAGGCCATTTCATCGAGCGTTCTTAGATGTATATATTATAGAGGCCTAGCGCATGGATGCCTACATAAAGACAGAGTCAAAGTCACTTTTCTCTGCATCACCCTTTCCTCCTACCCCACACTCCCCAAACACTCTCTCACTCTCTACTGTTTATGGAGTTGTTTCATCATGTCTTCTTACATGCATATTATAGAGGCCTGCCCTACGCAAGCGGCATGGCTCCAATGAAACATTTGAATAATTTATCACCTCCAGTCTGCCTTGCCACACTGAAGAAAGTTTTCTCAACAAAGTCGCAAAATTATTCATGTTATCTGCATCTTTGGGAAGGGAGGGGCAAACAGGGCTAGAAACGAATAGATCCCATCTTGTACACACGGCCTTTCCTATCTGTGTTTCACTCTCTCTTCTCATTTTCTCTTGCTACCCAACTTTTTTTTTTTTTTGTTCTTTTCTTCTTTGGTGCAAATTTTATACTCAAAGTCTTACAAATACTTTATGTTCTAGAGCTGTTTCACTTCAGCCCTTTAAGGTGATGATCTACTTAAATTCTGAAGTTCAGGTGAGATAATCTGATTGCATATTCTACGGGATAAAACCAGCACACTGAAACTGGTATGAAAGGAAAATTGTAATGAGCAGCCCTGGAGATATTTTTGTTCTGTAGTATATAGATGTTAATCAGAGGGAAATGATAATACACTGTTTTACAATAGATTCCAAGAATTTTATAATAATGACCTCAACTTTATCAAAACAACTCATGCATGAGCATTCCCTCTGTGTGAGATTATTTCAGTGTTTTTACACATGAGCTGTTTCTTCAGTTATGTAGCTCAGAATTAACCGCAAAAGCTTTACACCCACTGTTTAGCTCATTTCCCCCAAACTCTAAATAATGCTGCACAAATAGTGATCAGTAGTGAAAAATACACAAATTCAAACTTTACAGTTTGCCTCTTAACAATACCTAGAACAACATATCTCCAGAGAGCCAATTACCCTTGTGGTCACTGTTTCAATCCATTTTTACACAGAAGTCAACTGTTCAGTCCTTGTAACCACAAATAAAAACCCAATTAATACAAACCCAATGCTTATAAAAAAAGTCAAAAGTCTTCAGTCGTAATTAGAGAGAGGAATCAAACACGGGCATTCTATTGTAATCCATTAAATACACAGTTACACAGAGGGTTGACCTCTACTTGCCACTCCTGCCACTCCGTCAGTTTACGGAAATTTAAAGGTTCACCTTTGAACTCTTAATGGCTTGAATCACAGAGTTCCATTTCCTAAGGAAGTCAAGCATGGAGTATCTATTGTCTTTACCCCCTCTCCACCTATTAACTCCATCCTCTCCGCTCCTCTCCTCTCCTCGTAGCTAAGCAGTGCTGGGAATGTTAGAAACAACATTTCCTGAGTTGGAGACAGTAACAAGAGTTAATGTGTAAAGTAGAGACCTTATTTCACTGGATCACTGATTAGATTCACCCTCAATACATTTCTGGCTTGTCACGCCAAGTTGTATGTGTTTGTTTGTGTTTGTGAGGCTGCATACTGTCTGTATGTAAAATCCTTGAGCTGTTCACCACTGGGAATTCAGCTCTGGCAAAAGGATTGCAGGTTTGCTCAGTATGTTTTTATGATTATTTACAAAGTGTAAACCTCTGAAATTGAAATTTTATCCTGCTAATTTTGGGATAGCATGTCGAAAAATAAATGTAAAAAGCCATTTTCTAGTTGTTGATCCTAGAATGAGAACTTCTTGGATCTCATTTCGAATATAAAATGGTCAAAGTCATACATCTACAGTCTCATCAAAACAAAGTATGAAAAAGAAAGTGTCCTTCACACCTTACGTCTACACTCCTGCTCTCACCTCTGTCCTCCACTGCCTCCAACATCTCCCTCTCCACCCATCTCCCTCTTCCCCCAAATAGATTACGACACAGCCATCTCAGCAGAGACTGAACTCTGCTTCACAGAGTCTGGTGCACCTGTTCCTTGCCTGCAGTGTGTCCTTATCGATTGGATTGCCCCAGCCAGGCCTCTGCTTGCATTTGGCCTCCGCACTGCCTCCCTTCTGCCAAACAGCAGATGCCAAATTAAGCAGGCCTAGCCAGGACGACAGGGGTGTAAGGGAAGCCCACAGCTTCGCAGGAAGTAAATACAGAAGAGATCAGCGAGCAGAGCAGAGTAGAGCAGAGCGTGTCGCCATAGCTGTGTCCTATTCAGATTTCATTTTTGAAATAGAAAAAAATTTGCAGGAGGGCAACAGAGTGGATACCATCTTAATCTCTAAATGATGGGGCATGGTGATAAATTATGGGGAACAAAATATTGAATAGCCACAGGGTCACTTACTAGAGGCTACAGCTCTCATTCTAACACAGTAATAGGATTTTGCTGGATGCCTGCTGTATATTTATACTTGTTGCCCTTGCAGAATTGACATAAATTTGATGCATGTCTAGAATAGCAAAGGCTACAATCTGGACTTTAAAGGAATATGCTGATGATTCCTTCCATTATGAAACAGAAAAACAAAAAATTAAAAAGTTTTTTACAAAATTGGTCTGTCCCATTAGCTTTCTTGCTTTGAACAAGGGAACTTCCCCTGATTAAGAACGAGGCATGTAATTGGCAAAGTTGCTGCAGGTGTCTCCGACCTCAGCAGAGGGATGACATGATTATGCAACTGGTAAGCCAGCAGGGCTGAGCGGTGATGTGTCTGTATGGGAAACATTAGCTGTGGAACGTGGTTGTGCCTGGCAGCCATTTTGAGGGAGGCTCTATTAGTTGAGGTTGTTTTCTATCTCCAAGTATCACTGCTTTGAAGTGCTCCATTCTGTCTTATCAGCAGGCTCGAGCCACTTGCCACAAGCCCTGTGTGTGTGTGTGTGTGTGTGTGTGTGTGTGTGTGTGTGTGTGTGTGTGTGTACGTGTATGACTGTGTATTGCATTGCACGTAAGTAACGTTAAGTAAATTTCTGTTCAACGAATGTGTGTGTGTGTGTGTGTGTTGCTTGGTGCACAAGTGAGCAAAAAGTAAGTGTCTGTAAGTGATTGTGTGTGTCTGTGTGTGTGGGTTTGTGAGTGTGCTCTCCAGCCATAGGGGCAGTGCGTTATCGCAGTATGCAGCCCTATTCAATGTCTGTGCTACTATCCAGCCTAGAAAGCTTTGTGCCCTCCAGTCAGATTATCATTTTGCTGTTACCCCTCTGGATCTATTCCTCCCGACTGTTCAGAATGGTGTGTGTGTGTGTGTGTGTATGTGTGTGTGTGTGTGTGTGTGTGTGTGTGTGTGTGTGTGTGTGTAGAGGCAAGGAGGCAATAACTTTTAAGGAAACTGCAAGAAACTAATCATCTTGCATATTAAAGACGTATAATAGACACTCCGTCTCAGCTCTGTGAAACTTCTCTGTTCTTCTCTTCAAATCCTCCTCTTCTCTTTGCCTCTGTTTCACTCCTTCTCTCTCTTGCAGTGTCAGTGTTTGTCCACTTCTTTTTCTGACAATGTGGGAAACTTGCCAGGGGAAGTTGGTTTTCCCTCCCTGCCTTCTACCTTTTGTGTTGTGGATTTACGATCCCTCTGTTTACCGAATGAGAAGTCAACAGGAGCATTCTCGGCAACAGAGCAGAGGCAGAGACAGGCAGTCTTACCCACACAGAAAAACATCGCCGGGCACGCACGCATGCGCACACACACACACACACACACACACACACACACACACACACACACACACACACACACACACACACACACACACACACACACACACACACACTGTCTGTCTGTCTGCATGTCAGATGATCATGTGCTAGCATCCCAGGCTGACTGACAGCATCTCTGTGGCCCCTCAAGTGTGGTGACAGTCAGATAGACAACTCCAGGAACAAGTTTACTGCCAGCCTGCCATTGTCTCACCTTCCCCTGGGCTCGCTACAGGTCAGGAAAACAAACACAACAGGATAGAATAGAAAAGAGTGGCCAACAAAGCAAACTCATCATTCTCTTAGTAGCTGTTCCAGCAGATTGGGTTTGCCAGATGTTATGGAATTTTAAATGTTTACATTTCCATTTTTCTGAGCCTATTTGAGGCCTTTTCATCCACGTTAGGTTGAGACTGAATGGTCGTTCTTGACTTTGACTCAGACTAACCACAGAAAACAAAACAACTTTTGTATTTGACCAGTAGATTAGAATATAATTAGGTCATATCAGGCATTAGTGGTATTGTATCATTATAATATGCTCATATTGTGTTACTGTTTTACAAACAAATAATTTTCAAATTAATTATCCCAAGTGAATTGTAATTAAAAGCTGAAAAACACTGGTGACTGAGGGTTCTGTTTTATACATTTGATGATTATTGTCTAATGCAACAGTGGAGCACAACTCATTACATTAAACAGTAATTCGATTTTACATGTGATCTTGCTGCATTTCCGGTGCAACCTCTCAACTTCCAAATTTATTTGGAGGTTTATTCTATCAAGAATGTTTAAAGATGGTTATGTGATGTTGATTTCAAGCTTATTGCCCAGTGTTTAATAGAATGGTTAATGATGCAGAAGTAACTTGTTCACAGGGTGGAGAACAGTAGAGCATCAGTGCAGAAAGACGTGCAGAAAATTGATTTCTTACAATTTCCAGTGAAGCTGTTGACATGAAGTATCACATATATATGTAATATGATTCCTAGTGTTTCTCCTTAAACACTTCTGTCAAAATATGTCAGCCTCAAGCGTGTGCAGGGCATAGAGTAAAATCCTTAAGTGAACAACTTGTACTGATTTTGTGACTGTGTTTTTTCTTTGTGTCACACGGTTGTTCTTGTGGCATCCGTCTCTGCGAAGAGCGCAACGTTTAGGTTAGCTGACATCATGAAGATGTCGTAACGCATTTACTCACAGCTTCCTAAGCTTAAACGCGGGGAGATATGTCAGTCCCCGTGAGTACAACCTCTAGCCCTTTTCTCCATAAATGTTTCATGAAGCTGTTATGTCATTTTCCCGTAGTTCCCCACAGCATCTTTCGCAGCATCCTTAGTGATGCCGCTGATAAATTCATCACATTACGAGTCAATTTCTTTCGTCTAAATGCTGCAAAGAGAAGAGCAAGCAAAGGAGGACAAAATAAAGACAGAGAGAGTGTCTATTAAGAGCTAGAAGTTAAAGTAGGTAGAATAAAAAGGGTGGCAAAAAGTGAAGAAAAAAAAGTTAGAAGTGAGCGATCAAATCAGGTGGAAAATGTCAAGAGAACAGCAGAGCAAAGAAGAGAGATAGAGATGCATGGGCAGTGAAGTGCTGTGGCCCCTTGTCTGTGATGCTTGCAGGCTTTTGTGTTACCTCACCCCAAGCTGCCAGCCCCTGTGTTTTCTGCCCTGTACTCAAATGACAGCAGACATCAACCTCAGACACACACACACATGCACACGCACACACCATTACTCTTCTATTGTTGTGGCAGAGCCCCTAATGGAGCTTCCCGTTTGAGTGCAGATAGGCACACACACAAACACTCACTGTTTCATAAGTACACACATACACACACGCAGATTGACAGCTAGTCCCTAGGCCACTGCTGCCACGCATGATTGATGGCAATGTTCCGTGGAGAATGCATGAGGCAGGGCGGCAGTGATTCAGGAACGGGGAGCAGCACAGTTTAGGTACGGAAACACTCCATTGAATTGTGAAGGAAGAGAACAGAACGTACGGGAGGAGCGGGATGTTACATGGCTGTCAGTCACCCAGACAGACTGACAGAGGACGGGAGAAAGACAGAGAGAGGGACAGAGTCTTTAATTACTCAAAATCCACAGGAAGGGACAATTTCAGTTCACATTAAATAATATAAACACCCACTCCTTAACACCCACACACACACACACACGCACACACACACACACACACACACACACACACACACACACACACTTCAATCTCCAAACTCGCACCTCGCACTCCAACCTCAAAAGAAACCAATTCAATGTACATCAAACCCCATATCAGACTATACAGAGATCAGGTGCTTTCAGATCAAGCACGTGTTGATTGTACTCTGACAATATGCATTCTATATTCATACAATCACACCCCTTCCCTGAGCAAAACATACAGCTCCATTGAGAAACGACTTTGTAACCCTTCAATGTCAATGACCGGCATGTAGTACATGTTATCGCCTAAGGCGCACCAACGCCTTGGAAAGAGAAACACAAGTGCCTGCGTTTTCCATTGAAAGGAACCGAAAATCACAGAGAGTTTTAACATCAAGGCAGACTTAAAGCGGCACAAGGCAACTTCACACTGTTTGCTACTCCAACTGGCATTGAGTGATAGCAGAACTTTTTAGAGCTCGAAGGACTTCATTACCCAGGAATCATGCAGCGTGATGGCAATATAATGCACACTCTTCAGAAAAAGAGAAATCTAATTCACAGAAGCAGGTTGGCTTGGAGCTGGTGAGGAAAAAGTTTTCAGGCAAGTTCAGCCCAGTTCGGCTTTTCTGGACAGAGTATTTCACTCTCAGATTTCAGTTTTCTTCAGGTAATAACTCAACACAGAACCGAAGAGTGTAAAATATATATTTCTGTTATAAAAGTGGAATAACATGAAATAATGAGAATTCCTATTTGAGTAGCTCGGTGATGTAAAAGAGTTGCCTCTGTGTCTCTCTCTGTTTGTTTGTTTGCTTGCCTTTATGTGTACTTAAGGAAATACACATGGGTTTTTAATAGGAAGATGAAAATAAACAACACTGTTGTTATAAGTCTTCACTGGCGACAGCTGAGGCTGGAGGCATTATGTTTTCAGGTTCTCTGTCTGTCCATCCCATTATCTCAGGAACACATTTCTTCAAATTTGGACTCAAAAATGAACTCATTGTATTCTGGTGGTCAAAGGTCAAGGTCAGTGTGACCTCACGTCTGTCCCTTGTTAACGATATAACGATATATGAGGAACGCCCAGAGGGAATTTCATTACATCTGCCACAATCATTCTCTTGGACTCAAGGATGAACTGATTGGAGTTTGGTGTCCAAAGGTCAAAGGTCAAGCTCACTGTGAACTCACAAATCAAAATCTATATATATCTATAACTTGAAAATTCATAGGCTAATTATGACACAATGTGACACAAATGTCTAAAATGATGAAGTAGCGATATTTTGATGATTATCAACCTCACTGTGACATCATAATGTTTTTCAAAAACACTTCTGGGCATTACTCAGGTGCTGTAACTCCAATAACTAACTTCTTGTAACTCAGGAAGGGGAGATTGTGACCATATTTCCTGCAAGTTGATTGGTTGGCAGCGTCATACAGTAATTCTAGTTGCTAACTGTACAGGCCTGCAAGTGTCACTCAGTTGTACTTGTGTCTAACCAGACGCAAAAGAATAACGTTTATAAAGTGTAAAAATTAAGTAAGGAGCTATCCATACTAATTAGCACAATGTGAAGCCTCTGCAGGTTTAAATTTAACACATAGGTTGTGGGTTTGTTTTCTGTAATTACACATTTCTAAAAATGTTCTTGAGTGTAATTTACATATTTATTCAAGTGTTCAAGTGTTCGCAGTGACAGATTAAACTATTCCCTGCTTTGTTTCCAAGAAAAGATGCAGCTTTAGAAAATGGGCTCCACCTGTATGCAATAATGCACATAATGGCTTCCAAATGATTTGCGACCAATAGAATAATTCAAAGGGAAAGTGAGGGAAAAGTGTAAATAATTATTTTCATCTACTCAACTTTCGATCCTGCAATATTGATTTGTACCACATGCGACTGGAAGCAATGAGCAGATGGAGACAGACTAGTCGGTATTGTATGTTCACGAGAGGACACTGTAACACTTCACAAGCACGTGGTCTTCTCCTCTCTCTTCCCA
Source organism: Seriola aureovittata (assembly GCF_021018895.1). Taxonomy (NCBI): domain Eukaryota; kingdom Metazoa; phylum Chordata; class Actinopteri; order Carangiformes; family Carangidae; genus Seriola; species Seriola aureovittata. The sequence goes on from NC_079366.1 coordinate 16,406,545, forward strand.
TCACCTCATCCATTCATTCTTTACTTCTGTCCCCCGAACAGGGTCAATGTGAATAATTGAGCCCCTTTACAATGAAATATTGACAATAAAAGAGTGTGCCATATGTATTTAAGTGGCCTTTCTGCCTCACGTGATGTCATGGTTTTATGAATCATGCATGACTTTGAAAGAATGTTTTTTTCTGCCAGATTAGGCAGCAAGAACCACTACTGCGTACCAGTCCCATAGGAAAGACTGGTAACCTTGTGCACGCTCGCAGGACAAACAAATTGTTGCTCTTGCTGGGAGATTTTGGATTTACACATTAATGCAATTATTGTACCACTTTAGCACACACATTTATGTCGTTCTGTAGTAACTGTTGTTGACTGAATTGCTTGGAAACATGTCCTGATTTTGGGAGAAATGGATAAAGAAAATGGCATATGACCTCACTGACAAGGGGTGAAACATTAAAAATGGGAAGTCATCAGGAACATGAGCTGCTCCCTGTCAAAGCTATTTAGTGCTGTCTAAATGAGTGCCTTCAAATGTGTTTGTGTCAGTCACTGTAATATTATTTACGCTCGGCCGTTGCTCGCATGATGCAGATGGTTTGCTCAATCACACTTCTTTTAACTCTGTTGTTCTTACTTTTTCATCGAGGGAATAAATTTTGAACTCTTGTGCTGGCATCCAGAGCGCATAAAAAATCGTCGGCACTCCAGTCGTGTTGGGACCCACAAATCTGCATAACACATTTTGGTTATTGGTTTAGGAACCCAGGTGCGGTGTTTTTGTGAATTTAAACTCTGTTCTTTCTCTTTTCTGTTTAGACTATCGCCCACCTCCCATGATCCCCCCTAACCGAGGAGGAGGAGGAGGAGGAGGTCCAATTGGTGGTGGGGGTTCCTCCTCCTCGTCTACCAGCCGCACCACCACCACTCGTTCTCCTCCCTACTACACCACCCCAAGGCCTCTCCTCACCACCTCCCCCGGCCAGCGGTACCGAACTACGACCACAATTCGCCAGCCTGTTCTGGTTCCTGGCGGTGGCTCATCCTCTGACACCAATCAGATTCCTGACACCAACCAGAAAGCTGGAGGACGCTCTCCACCAGTGCAGGTCCCTCCAGCAGCCCCACAACCTCCTGCTCTGCCTCCGCAAGACTTCTGCAGCCCGAGGGTGACAGCCGACATATCGTGGCCCCGGACACAGCAAGGCCAGACAGCCAAGCAGCCCTGTCCTGTAGGGACACTGGGTAAGAAGGATGCATGGGTTGGGGGATAGCAGAATGTAAACAGGATGAGGAACAGGCGAGATAGGAGCAGTGAAGCAGTGGTTAAGGGTATGTGAAATCTTTGTCCAGCGCAATGTGTCTTTCTGTTGCTAATTAGGATTTTTTGTACATGCTTCATTATTCCCTCCATAGTCATGAGTTCTTTGGTGCAAAACAAAGAGAATATCAATGCCATAGTTAAATATAGAGCTGTTCAAATTCCGATACCGGTATCGGAAATGATGAAAATGAAAATACTGGATTGATATGTATTGTAGTTTTGCACCCAGATAAAACAGCAGTTTTCCCAGAAATCAATCCTCTTTCGCTGCTTTAAAACAGGAAGTTGCACTATGCAGTGTATTCTGGTAAATAGCGTAACATTTACCGTTGGCCGAGGTCACTAATAGGAAGACTGTGGTCCGGGTTCAAACCCATATGCTGTCCTATCCAGACCCGGACTATAACTTACATACATTTCGAATTATTCTGTTTTAACTGGTCCAGTTTTTCTATCCCTTCACGGGGTCACCTGATGCTACTCAGCCAATCATTGTGACTTGAGTCAGTGAGTGAGATACACATGGTGAGACCATAGACTGTAAATATAGATGGAAGTAGCCTCCGTGACGTCACCCATAGGTTACTGAAGAGCAGTTTTGAAGCTCAGAGTGGGCTGCCCCGCCATCGCCATCTTGGCAGTGCCTGATTTCGCTGAATTTCCAGCTAATCCAAAAATGGGCAAATAAGAGGTGTGTGGTACTTCCGTGTTGGCTTAATTTTCAGTCTTGGAGGTTGCTGCTTGGGTGAGATGAGACAAGAGTCAGTCGGAATAGTTAGTTGGGGAGCCTTAGCAAATGACAACTTGCAGTAGTAGGCAACAACAGTTTTTAATTTTTTTTTCATATGTTGTCAAGCATGAAAACACATAAAATGAACACTGTAAGCAGATGGCTTGATTTTTGTAGGCTAGTTATTCAACAGCATTTGTATAGGGATGAGTCTTTCCCAAGCTTTTTGATCACTATAAGCAGTTTCCACCGTAAAAAAGAAAGAGTGTAATTATATCACATCCATACAGGATTAATAGTGTATGCAGCTGATACAGCTATTTAATTTTCTTTTTTAACGCATTGGTATCGGACCGGTATTCAGTATCGGTGATACACAAGTTCAGGTATCACAATCAGTATTGGTAAGGAAAAAAATACATCAGAACATCTCTAGTTAAAGAGAAAAATAAAAACAACACTAAGAAATGTACCATCCTCTGAACTTGTGATCAAACCTGCATGTGAAACCTTAACCTGTAAAGTAACTAGCTGCTATCCCTAACTGATACATGTAGTCAAGTCAAAATATTTATATATCACATTTAAAAATGATGAATGCTGACTAAAGTACATTACAAAAGGACATAAAAAAAAACTTAATTATTGTGAGTTCATTTTCATTTTGATTGTTTAATTGCATTTTTAAATTATTCTGAAAAACTTAACGTTGCTTTGTTGTCTTTAAATGTGCTCCATAAATAAATTGACTTAACTTTACTCAACAGTTGGATAATTAAAATGAAAATAAATAGATTGATGATGTAGGTGGAATACACAAAATAAAATGAAAGCAGTCACGTAATCCCAATGATAACTGTAAAGACTCCAAAGCAATTTTAAAAAGATGGGTCTTAAGACGAGATTTCAAAGTGGCAGTGCATGGGGAGGACCTGACAGTGAGGGATAAACTTTTCCACAGCGTGCTCAGCCACCCTTTGATTTTGATTTTGAGTGGGATGGAGAAGAGTAGGATCTAAGGGGTCTTAAGGGGCTGGTACAAAGTGAAATATATGTATTTCCCTCTGAAAATGTAATGGAGTAGTATAAATTCTCACAACACACACACACACACACTTCCTGAGGACAAATTCTTCCGTTTTAATCAATTAGCTCACATGACAAAGCTGATTCCTCAATCCTCCAACTGCAAGCCACACACACACACACACACAAAATGCACACACAATCTGCTTAGTGAACCCCGGGCACCTCAAGAGACTTTGTGTCTCCTGGTGAATGTCAATGCTGTCTGACCCTGTTTGTTTTGCTTGTTTCGCAGGCGTGGCCACATACGTGTGCTTGGCCCATTTGGGCTACTGGGATCCTCAAGGCCCTGACCTCAGCAACTGCACGTCACCCTGGGTCAACCACATCATGCAGAAAGTAAGTCTGAAAGCTGCTGCTGGCCGTCATGGGTACTATTAAGCCCTAGTTTTAGGACATGTATTATGGATAGTCCTGGAGCAATTTCTCATGCATGAAGATGCACTGACCACAGGGAGAGATTTAGGCCACGTATCCATCTTCATTTGTTATCCCTAACCCGTGTTTGAGATCTGAGAGATTTTATATAGCCGTAGGGGAATAGTAATGTCCAATAAGGTCATTCAGTCACACACTCCTGTTATTATAATGGGCTAACAGGCATCATGAAAGCATGATCTGCATAGAATCAATTGGTCTTGCATAGGAAAACATTACTTTCTCAGGTTTTTTAAGATACTTCTATTCTGGAAAGTGCTGGCCTAGTAACTTTCTACAGTTCCAGTTTATTGCTTTGTGTCTGTTCTCACATGAGCCAAAAGGCTTTAGAGGTTTTCTTTAAAAGATGAAACATGGCAAATGGTCCCTGTGAAATCAGCATTGGAGCAGAGGTGCTAAATTAGGAGTTGTTTCTGTAAAGAGTTATTAAATGTCTTTATGAACACTTTATGAAAGCCTGGTTTCCTCCTGCCCCTTCAGCTAACCTAATTGCTGTTTTTTCTCCTCTTTATGGTCCCACATCCCTTCCTTACTTTCGACCCCCATCTCCATTCCTCTACACTTAACTCTCTCACTCCATCTGACCTTTACCTCTCTGTCATTCCTCTCCTGTCCTTAAATATTTCCATCTGTCTATTACTGCACTCTTTTTATTCCTCCCTCCTGCTGTCCTCTTCGTACTTTTGCTAACTTTTTCTCCTCTTCCCGACTTTTCCTTCCCTTCTCACCTCATCTGACTTCTTTGCTTCCATCAATCTTCCTCTTCCCTTGACTTTGTTCCCCCGTCACTGTGTTTGGCTCCCAGCTTCGCTCGGGTGAGACGGCAGCGATTGTAGCCAGGGAGCTGGCAGAGCAGACCAAAGGGCTTCTGCGTCCTGGCGATGTGCCATCCACAGTGCGGGCCATGGCCCAGCTGGTCGAACTGCTGGACGTCCAGCTCAGGAACCTCACCCCCGGGGGCAAGGACAGCGCTGCCCGCAGCCTCACCAAGGTACTGCCTCAAGATTTAAGATTCAAGACACACTTGTGTTGTGAGGTTAATGCATCGTGAGTGAGTGAGTGAGTGAGGCTTTCTTGCAGGCACTGGTATGGGGAAGGATGCGAGGGTAAATGACAGAAAGAAGAATAAGAAAAGAAAGAAGGACAAGGGAGAGAAAGGAGAACAGATAGAGGGACTCTTTCAAGTTAATAGTAAGATGAATAGCATCAGTGGTTGGTGTTTTTGTCTTGCATTCATTCTTCAGGGGGTTAGAAAAGTCTCTGTGTGCAGAGTTTGATGAAGAACTATACATAACACAGTGGATTTCCAGATGATAAATAGCTGCTTTTAAACATTTTTTTTATCCTCCTCTGTGTGCGAGTCTTCGTAACAAGTTTTGCTTAACATTATGGGTGATAGATAACTGCTTTTAGTCTTTGGCAGGGTTCCTCAACTCTTTTCAGATCAGGACTGAAATTTAATAAAATCTCTGTCTCGCCCTGGGAGTTATTCTCATTAAAACATACAGTACTTGCGTTGAAAACAGGCTTGGGACACATTTTACGTCATAGCTCATTGTTCAATGAACTTCAGTCTTTGAGCTATAGCTATGAGGATGCCGTCGACAGGCACTCTGGAGCGCTTATGTCAGGATTACATTAATGGAAACTCGATCCTGAGTATGCAAAGGATCTGTTTTACTACAGTGGTAGACAAGGAAAGAATTTCTTTGTTCATGTAGGCATTCAATTAAAGTGAGTTAAATCATTGGGGAAAGGCTGACTGGCTGGCTTGGCTGGCCAATTGACTGACTGACCGGAAGACTGACTGTTTCTTGATCGTCTCTGCTGAGGTCAACAGTGACAGGCGGGGTTTAGCAGCCAGATTGACAGCTGCTGCCACCTCTTATACAGTCACTGGCTTTTTTCCCTTTCAGCTTTAGCATCTGAATCACTAGGTCCGCTTTATTTTCCCTTTTCTGCCTTCCCTTTCTATCACACTCTTTACATCTCCTCTGCTCCTTCTAAGTAATACAGTGACATGTGTGAAATGAAAACATACTTGAGCATGTGTGAGTGGAATCAATTAATATGTTTTGCTGTTGACCAAATGGCGTGTTAAAGGTTGAATTTGTTGAAAAAAAAAAAGGTCCTCCATAGAAGAGGGAAAGCTTTCCCCTTGATTTCAATAATGACCCAATTATATATACCTAATTGAGTAATATGCCTGCTTATTATGCAAATTTTCCTTAGGAAATCAAATATGACCAATCATGCACGAATTGCATAGTAATAAATGCCATCAATTCACTTTACGGTAGATACTGAGAATGACTAGGAAAAAGAAAAGAGGAACAGAGGAGATTATGAAAAAATCTGGAAGAAGAAGGAAAGGAAGAGGAGAAAAAGGAGGCAAGAAAGGCGGTTATGGGAGATGGAATGGAAAAAAAAAAAGGAGGCGAGTGAGGAGAATAACAATATATTTCAGCTGCCAAAGTCTTTTTGTGCAATGTTAATGAAGTGGGTGTGACTGCCTTTGTGTGCTCTGGTGTGTGTCTGTGTGTCTGTGTGTCTGTGTGTCTGTGTGTGTGTGTGTGTGTGTTTGTGTGTGTGTGTATGATTGAGAGGTGTTATATCGCTAACAGCTGAATTGTTTGAATTTGCAGCTTCAGAAGAGAGAAAGGTCCTGCAGGTTTTTCACACAGGTATTTCCGCTTCCTGGTATTGTTGATTACTTCGCCACACCATAGTCCCACATGTGTTTTTTTTTTTTTTTTTTTTTTCCCTTCACACTCAGCATGTAATCCGCAAAGCAAGCTTGCGTGTGTGTGCGCTCACACATTACAACGCTCGACGTAGAATTCTAATTCTATGCTGCAGCAGTTGTTTTATGATTTGCATCCTAACTCTTTGAGGAGGTCGGTCATTAAACATGTCTGTTCTGGTCCTGGTGTGCATCAGAGTCACTGGCAACCATCCACTGGTGTCTGATAATGAAGTTTTAGTCTCCTCAAAGGGTTTGCTGACATTCTTTTGTTTTCAATTTTGCTTCTTCTTTTTTTTTTGTTTTTGCATTTACAAATCAATGGTACTGATAAGAGGCCATGATCAATACCAATAATAGCTCATCTATTTTGCAGTTCTGTCTGCAGAATTGTAAACAGGCCTACCTGGAACCAAATGACTCGCTATCCATCTCTATTCAGTGAAATGTCCTCTCTGCTGCTGTATCAGAGAGAAAGAACTGAGTATGATGGATATCCTGTTGCACATTGCTTGATCACGGCTTCAGTGCCTTAAAAATAATACCAGCTTGTGTTTGTGGCTCAGAATGCATTTTTCGTCCTTGTTGGTTTGCTTGTATTGATGTTTGTTCATGTTGACGCCACGGGCTCACACCGTGAACAGAAAATCTAACATCACTTAGGCATGTTTCTGGTCAGCTAAAATCATTATACAGAACATCAAAGGACCCCACCTTCCCTCATCCATGTGCTGTACATAGACTGCAGACTCTCTCTTTTTCTGTCTGCGCACCCACCCCCGACACACACACACACACGCACACACACCCTTGATGGGCTAGCTCTTTTTCTCCTGATGCAGGCTTTTTTCCACTCTCCCCTGAAAAGTCTTAACGTCAGCAACAGTCAGCAATGTCACATCATAGAACATGGCTTAGGACTATATGCGGGCTGACACGCACGCTCACACGCACACGCTCACGCACACGCCTTGAAATATATAAATATATTTTCAACAATGATCTTATGCCATCACATCAGAACAGTCAGACCTTTTTGATGTGTCTCCTTAATCCAATAAATGATGCATTCCAAGGAGCAGCGGTTTTCAGAAAGCTAGTCACAGGTTCAAATCAAAATGTTCCCCCACACACCTTGGGTACTGTAGGGGGCTGGGAGTGATCGATTATATAATTAGCCTTAGTAATGTGAAACAAAATTATACCAACAGTCCCTTACTCTGCCAGATAGAAATGTGCGTGATTAGGGATGTGGTGTGGTGCTGCCCTCTCCTCGTTAATTATCTACAGCACTAATTGCCAAGTGAGGAGAGTGGGCAGGAGGTTTTGGTTCTTAATGGAGACAAAAAATAATTGAATTCTCTCTCTCTCTCTCTCTCTCTGTCTTTCTCTCTTTCTCTCTTTTCTTTCTCTGCCTCTCACTTCATCTCTCCTCCTCTCTCACTTCGTTTGGGGAATTGGGGACTCGTTTCATGTATGCTAAATTGGCAATTTATTCATGATGAAGTTGGTGGTGTGGAGAGGCTTTGATGCTGTAGGGTGGATTGATGGAGGGAGGAAGAGTCTGCAAGGTAGACTGAGAAAGAGAGGGATGGGGGGGGATTAAACACAACGAGAAGAGTCACAGAAACAGAAATGTGGAATGTGAGAGAAAGAGAAAAACAATAAAGAGGGCAGTGAGGAGACAGTGATGCTCAATGACAATGTCTAATTTGCCCTCTATTTATGGATGGCGGGTCAGAACATGGCATGCTGTGAATTTAAAGCCTGATTTAGCTGCAATCTCGCCCTGTCAGGGAAGACAAACTCCAACAACAGCTGACAGATAAGCCTGTTTCTCTGATGAAAACATTTTCAAAACATGCACTTTCTCGGAGCTCATCCAAGCGAGTGAAAGAAAAAAAAAAAAATCCATTCTTTCCTCTACTCTCGCCCCTTTCCATACTTCTAACATCCCAACTCTGTCTTTGTAAAGTGTGTCCTACTGTGCGTGAGTGTACACATACTGTACATCCATGCACATGCGCTTGTGCCCGCGTTCTCCCTCTGTAGCTGGGAGTAGTAGAGCAGCCCAGCTCTAGTCTGTCTTGCCGCTGCTGTTTACGCTGGATCACCCCAACGCTTCAAAGCATTTCACTTCTGCCCCATTTACTGGTGTGCGTATGTGTGTGTTTGTGTGTGCGTGCGTGTGCGTGCGTGCATGCTGTGTGTACATGCACACACACACGCGCGTGTCTGCTCTGTAATACATAGTTACACATAGACACACACACACAAACGACACCCTTATCTGTCTCTGCAGAGTCTCTCCCCTCTTTGAAGACCCCTAAAAAAAAAAAAACCTGTCTCCATTTTAGCCCTCAAGTCCTCATACTTGTGCGGATAGAAATGTCACCAACTGCACCAGAGCTTACAGGCACACCCACGCACACACACACACACACACACACACACACACACACACACACACACACACACACACACACACACACACAATCATGTATATTCCATCTCTGACTTTCTGATGTGGAGATGTCTGGACCTCAAGGAAATCACACCCCTTATTCTCCTTACCTATCTCTCTCCTCTACAGATGCAATCTCCGCAGCAGAGAATTAAATTTCAATGAAAAAATTATATGAAATTGAAAATGCAAGATAATCAAAAGTTCAATAAAAAGCAATGAAAAGTTTAATGAGAGTAGAAAAGGGGGGTTATCTGAAAGACATCAAAGTGAGCGTTCGGGAGCAGCACCACCAGCGTGAGTGAATGGAAAGCAGTGGCACTGCTGTCATATCTGCTGCGCCTACAGAGCATCCGCTCCTGTCTTTCTCTGTTGCCTGGTCTGCTACTGTACAGCAAGTGGAGCAGAATGATGCACTGCAATGCTTCCCCCAGCCCCTTGTGCACACCCTCAACTACACACACAGCAGCACATAACACACACGTAGAGGAACACACATGCCTCCCATCTCGTATACTATACAGACACACACACTCACACATACAAACACACATATTTTCATATTAAACAAGTGCACACGCTCACTATATGTGTTCATATGGACTTACTCATACACACACTCAGTACATTAAGATGAGAACAAAAATCATTTGAAGGAAGTTTTAAGGAAATTCTGTAACAAACTGGTTCTCATTAATGTGATGTCGGCCATCATTCCTCCTTCATCAGGACTGTTAACTTTGGGCTTCGCCAAGTTAATTGCTGGGAACATGGTGACTTTGCTAAAGCTGATGGGATGAGAAACATGAGAAGTCACACAAATACACAGGTTCCAAACACATGCACAGGTGAGCTGAAATAATATGAAGGAGACGAAACAAAGGCAAATGCTCACATTAATAAACACACACTACGGTTTGGAAAAATCTGCTATCCATTTGGAGACTGTTCTCCTGGTTGAACATACACCTATCGCGCACTTAATGTGCGTAGCTTTACTGTGACATGAGGGACTATCACTGACATTTCTGGTGTGCTCATTTCCTGTTATACCTCCAAATAAAGTGCTTTGGGCGGTTTGGGCAACTTTGTTTAAGGGCTGCATTTGAAGATTGTTTTTATTTTCAGTTGGTTGGTTTTTATGATTAATTGATTATTTGTTTAGTTCCTAAAAATTCTGAAAATACTGTGAAAAATGCCCATAACAATTTCCAAGAGACCAAGACATCTCTGAAATGCTTGTTTTATCCAACACACAGGCCAAAACCCAGATATATATGCAATTTACAATTGTATAAATGGGAGAAAAACAATAAATCCTCATTTTTGAGAAGCTGGCTCCAGCACATTTTGCATTTCTCTTAGATATGTGACTTCATCAAAATTTCTGACAATGCTTTATCGATTGGCTAACTCAACCTACTTGAACATCTGACAACTCATCCCAACTTTGTTGAGTACTAATCATAATGGATAGAAATGATGGGATAAACTAAAAAAAATAAAGAAAATAAATAAAGAAAACAATCCAGTTTGGAATAAAGCAGAATTTTCTTTTAAAGTTTGTAGTCTTTTGTCACAGTGGAACGATGGAGACAGAGACAGATTTGCAAGTGTAGGTGTTGTGTGTGCTTCATATCCACTCCTGCTTATTTTTGGTTGTTTGCTGAAGCAGTGGATTAATTAGTTTTTGTTTACATGTAGCCCTCCTAAACTCATCCGATATGCATCCCAGCTAATTAGCTGTTAGTGCTAAAAGAGGACATAATATTATCATATTAGCTTGTTGACTAAGCACCCATTTCATGTGTGTGATATACTGTATCTACATGTGGATATCACACCCCCAGAATAAACAGGTAGGATTAGCTCTGATTCCAGGGGCCAACTGCACGTTTTGTAGCACATGCCATCAACACTCACATGAGTTCCGCTATCAAGGATGCCTTCCCTACCCACAGCGCGTACACACACACACACACACACACAAAAACACAAACACACACTTTACTTCTTTACGATCGCTGTTGTTGTCTTCCCTCCTCCGACCTGGTCTCTCACTTCTTCCTAAGGGAAGGGGCAGGGTGGAAGTCAAATGGCTGATGTGTGAATTCCAATAAACAGCTGTCTCTCGCTCTTCTTCGCTGCCCCTGCAATTCCCTAATGGAGACCCCCTTTTGCTTGTATAATGGCACCTGTATTCCTCTCTTCCACTTTCCAATCCACCCTCCTTAGGAGAGAGAAGCATTGAAAGAGTGAGAGATGAGTGAAGGATGAGAGTGCGCAAGTGTGGTTTACAGCCAGAGCAAGAGAAAGAGAAAATAAAGAGACAGACTGTGTGAGTGTGAGATGTGTGTGTTTGATAGCACCTGTGTTCGCTTTTCTGCCTCCCTTGTTCCCAGTGGACGCCTGTCACCATGGACTCACTGGACTGTTTTATCGCTCTCCCATCCCCCCCCCCCCTCCGCTGGCTCTCTTTTCTCTCTGTTTCTTTATCTCTCCCAGGGTCTCTTAAGATGTGTGTATCTGCGTATGTGTGGTGTTCATGTCTGAAAATGAGGAGGTGAATTCTTAAGAGCATAAAGGAATGTGAGCTGGAGACAAAATAAGTATTGTTTCACAGAGAACTTTTCATCTGTGCGAGCCAACTCTTCTCCGTTTAGTTTGGTAATATTTTTGGATTCAAAACTGTTCTGCACGGCTGGATATGACCCAGCAGACATTATCTGATAAAACTCTAATTTCTTCTCAGACCCTCAAGCATAAGTTTTCCAACTCAAAGATAAGGCTGTTGCTTGAGAAAAAAAAGGAAAAAAAACAGGAAAAAAAAGGACCAGGTTTGGGGGTGTAGACACATGGTGATTGCAATCAGCTAATTAGCTTAGCTTGATTTTTTAGAACATCTGTGATGGATTTTCTTTCACAACATCCTTTTTAAAGAGATTTGTGGAGGAAAAAAAGGTGATAATGAACATCACAAAGTTAGAAGTACAACTTTGAAAATGTACCTTTTTATTTAATAGCTTCTATGTTTTTGCTTTTGTGATGTCTGCATGGGAATGCCACATATGCATTGCATTTTTTGTTGTCATGACTTATCAACATGATAAATGACGAGCGACTGCATTCTCACTGTTGCATCCCATAGCCTGCTAGCTATGGTGTTTGTATTAATATTTGCATTAATTCTCACATTAGCATCATTGACTGAAAGTGATTGGCATTTGGTGCATTTGCTTCCTTCCATGTGACCTCCGTGTTTTATACTGCTGCCCCAGGCTATGGTGGAGACGGTGAATAATTTGCTGCAGCCACGAGCCCAGACAGCGTGGAGAGAGCTGCCCACCAGCGAGCAGCTGCACTCGGCCACTCTGCTCCTTGACACTGTGGAGACTGGGGCTTTTATGCTAGCTGACAACCTCCTCAAGACTGACACTGTGCAGGAGACCACTGACAACATCCGTGAGTACATTTTTATGGTACCTTCCCGTCCTGTAAACTCAGCCGGACTGTCGAAGCCTGTTGAGATGCCCTCGAGCAAGGCACTTAACCTCTATTTGCTACAGTGGATCAGAACAGTGGTTGAGTGTTGAAGGCTGTGACTGCACTGGGCATGTCTGAGGTGTTGAACGTGCAAATTATAGCTCAGCTAGAACGAAAGCCTAACCCTAACAAAAGCTTTTGTTTAGTTGACTCCACCTGAATATAAAGTAATAGAGGGAAGAATTTGTAGAATGTGCCCTTATTTTGTAGTTCTTCCAATTCACAGTTTTTAGTCTATTTTTTGCTTTTACAGATTTTATAACAACGCTAACCAGCTCAGGCTGCTAAAGATCTAAGAATATGATGTAATATCATAGTAAGAGGCAACATTGACAGCAGGCATTACTGAATCTACGGCCTCAGATGTATGTTTTATAATACAAACGAGAAACAAAGTATACTTCACAGTGCCTCAAAAAATCATCCTTCATGTGGGCAATCACACACACACACACACACATGCATGCTGTACATGTGAATGGACATGAGTGGACATGACTGGAAAAAAGGCAGAATAATGTTGTTTCATCGCTTAGAGGGATGAGAGCAAGACTTTGTGCACATGAAGCTGAGCTGCAAGGTGAACTAAAAGAATATTGAAAGAATAGTTGTCTAATAGCACCATAAATTAGTTAGCATTCTACATGAAAATCAGATTAACAAACAAAAACAAACAAAACAAGCTACGATGTACTCAACAGTAAAACACTGTGACAGAAATTTTCCTCAATGGATGAACATACTAAACATCTCTATAATTCTTAATGCAACATTGTGCGTTTTCTCTGAAGTACTTTATCACTTCTAAAGAGGGATTGTTAAAGAGGACAAGACGTTTTAGGTGTAAATGTTTGATCATTTGAGCACAATGCTTTGTGATTTATTCTGTCCTATTAATAATTTGTGTGTGTGAATTAACAGAGCAGAAATCTGTTATCTTATGAGACATTAAAGTAGGGTCAAGGACAACCACGTGTAATACCGCCAAAATCTGATCTTATATGCGGAGCGGCCCTCCCCCTTCATGAGTGGATCAGCTGCGATAACCTGTAACTTAGATCCTGGTTTTTACAATACTTCATTCTTTTGATTAGTTAATTGCTTGTACATATTATTGATATGAGGAAGATATATATATAATATCAGATTATGAACTGCTTGTGAAAAACATGTGCAATACACAACGTGCATTTGCAGCTTTGCATGTCTGCTCTATTATGTAAAGCATGTGCGTAAAGCTGTCAAAGAGAGATCACGATGAAGAGGTCCAGGTTGTTGTGTGAGAGGCTTTGAAGGGTCAACTCCACAGAGACCCATCGTAATCGAACAGAATACAGGGGGAAAACTGCCCTTGAGGCTTCTAAAGCAGGGATGAATTGTTTGCCAGAGACAATAATTTTTTCCCTTTTTTTCCTTCCCTCCACTTGTAGGCGGAATTGACAAAGCAGAACAAAGCTAGTTATTATGGCGTTGTGCACATCCCCTTTCTCTCTCTCTCTCCCTTTCTCCTCCCTCCATCATCTCTTCTCATCTTCTCTCACCGATCCTCTCATCACTGGGCCATGGAATAAAGCAGAGATACTGGATAGCAAAAGCCCCTCTTTGCTTTTCATGCCTCTAGATGATGATATATCAGTGAGCCATCGTTTCATCTGCACCCAGACCAGCAAGTTGCACGCATCTATGTTTTCCTTGATTATCCTCCTGTTTACCCCGCTTTTGATTTAATATTTCAAAATTTCGTACACACCGTTCGCCCATTACTAGGATCCGCTGGGCTTATGTCACTCAATCAGACATGAAAAGTCATGGCGGACGAGCAGGAAAAGCGAGAGAACTGAAGATGATGAGTAGAGAATGAGACTGGATGAGAGCGTGCTTGAGGGAAATGGTGGTGGTGGAATGTCAAATGATGCTCTGAGGGTTTGTTTTGCTCACTTTCACATCAGTAAGCAAGGAAAATCACAGCTATTTAAGTCACACAATCTGGTGATAACATTACGGCATTTGGTTCCTATCAAACACAGACAGTATAGACAGATAGGATTCCACAAAGTCACTTCTTCTAACATGACTTTGTCTTGTTCACGCTCGAGTTCCTTCCCAACAACTGCCCTCCTACACTATTTTACCTTACATAATTTCAGACTTGTATCTCCTCCAAATTTTTTTAACTCCTGAACGCACCACATAAATATGGTTACATAAACAGTCATCGCGATGTAGGCTACCGCATCTCTGAAGAACTTAAAACAGGAAATTATCTTTTTTGGTGGAAAATTTTGTCTCTGCTTTCCTCTTCTTTTTGTGCTGCTAATCTCCCCTTCCAGCTAATCCAGTGGGCAGATCCACCGTGATTATCTCTCCCCTTTATTCATAACTGGCCCGATACCACCTCTCATCTCTCTCTTTCTCCCCTTCCATCCTCACTTTCTCTCTCACTTTCTCTCTCTCTCTCTCTCTCCCCCCCCCCCCCCTCTCTCTCTCTACTCTCCTCCTTGCACTTTTTTTTTTCTTATTCCAGAGGAGAGAGAGCGACAGGAATGATCGATTTGAGTGACTCATTTAAAAGAAGCCGCTGCAGCTACTGTGGGTGATATTATTGTGTTAGATCGTGTGTGTGCCTATGCGGTGGAGTATTAGGCAGATGAATAAATAGTGTTATTATTAGAACCAAATCAGTGATTTGAAGGTAACAGCGGTAACAGCGTGCGTGTGTGATAACGATAATGAACAAGTGTGTTTCTTAGGAGGAGGATTGTCATGACAAGGATGCTTTAATTAGATTAGACTCAGCGTGTTTTGATACCCCGCCGCTGTGGGTGGGTGTGGATGTGTGTGTACGTGTGCGTGCATGTGTGTGGGTAGGTTGTTGTGTTAATGTGTATGTATGTGTGTGTGTGTGTGTGTGTGTGTGTGTGTGTGTGTACATAGCTTGAATGTTTAGTTTGGCTCATGTGCATGTGAGGGACACTTAAGCAGTGTTTTCTCTTTCTTTCTGCCAGTATTTGCATATCAGTGTCTGTGTTTACGTCTGCCTGCTTCAGCCTGCTTCCATCTCCTCTCTCCCATACCTCTGTATCGCCTGCCTTTGTGCCCTATATATTGTACTCAGTGAGAGAACATAGTCTTCTTTCTGCCTATCTCCGCTCAAGTCCTCTGTTCGTTTCCCATCTCTCATCCATTCTGCTCCTCTGACTACCCTCTTTCTCTCTTTTTTTCTTTACCTCTTCCCAGCACTTTTCCCTGACCTCCTCAACTTCCTCTCCTTTCACCCTCCTCTCCTCTTCCACTCCACCTCCTCTCCCACTCTCTATTTCCATTTCAGTATGTCCTTGCGTTGTTTATTTGATCAGGGAGCTGTTTTTCGCCACGAAAGCAGTGTCTAAATCATCAAATCACTCAGAAGCACAAGATAGCGAAACACCAAAGGTATAATTAGTCCTTAATTAGAAACTTTATCTAATACATTATAGAGCCGTAATCAGGATTGTGCTAACGAACCTGGATGGTGAAGTTAGATTCCCACAATACAAGAGAGAGGCTGGATTATCCACCTTGACATGTTGGACCGGTTGCCTGGAGACATAGTTGCCTGTTTTAGTATAAAAATCCAAGTTATTTCACTTTGGTGCGTGTAAGCTTTTTTCATTTTCTTTGTTTAGGAAACGCTCGAAACTGCTTCAGGATTCATGCCTGCGTTCTGCTGTGAAGCACTTAGTGAGAAAACATGGTTATTACAAGGAGCTGCAAAACAAAACTTGATCTAACGTGCTATACTGACTTGACATAAGTGTGTGTGTGTGTTTATGTGTGTGTTTGTATGTGTGCGTGTGTGTGTGTGTGTGTGTGTGTGTGTGTGTGTGTGTGTGTGTGTGTGTGTGTGTGTGTGTGTGTGTGTGTGTGTGTGTGTGTGTGTGCGTGTGTGTGTGTGTGTGTGTGTGTTCCAGAGCTGGAAGTGGCCAGGCTGAGCACGGATGGGAACCTTGCAGACCTGACATTCCCTCAGTCAGAACTACATGGAAACTCCATCCAGCTGTCAGCCAGCACTCTCAAACAGCACGGCAGAAACGGTAGAAGAGAAATCTCACACTCTCTTCCTCCTACTCTCACAATGAAGTCTCTCTCATTCTCTCTGTCTAACCCACTTGCTATATATTTTTTTTTTTTTTTTAATACCACTTGCAATCTTGCAATCTATTTCTGTCATCACGGTTTAAGCCAACAATTATCAAGTGCACCTCTTTTATGTTTCCGTGTGTCTTCTCTTAGGTGAGATCAGAATGGCCTTTGTCCTGTACAGGAATTTGGGTTCCTACCTGTCCACAGAGAACGCCAGCGTCAGACTGAGCAGCGAGGCGGTCTACCCTAATTACTCTGTTATTGTCAACTCCCCCGTCATCACAGCATCCATTAACAAGGAGAGCAATAAGGTTTACCTGTCTGAGCCCGTGGTATTCACTGTCAAACACCTGCAGGTAAGTAAGGTGCAAGGTGATGACTTCTTTTTGTAAACAATAAAAAAAAACTAAAAAAAAAAACTTGCTAGATAATGGAATAGAGAAATAGGTTAAAGGATAAGGCTGGCGATAGTTTCAGTTTTTCTTATGTCATGAAATTCCATGGAAAGACTATATCATGTTGTCAGACAAAACAGGACCCATAAGCACAACAGAGTCACAGATGGCAGGTAGAATCGTAGGCACACAGGCGCAGATGGGCGTGGCTGGGTCTGAAAATTACATGCGAGTTAGTGTCAAAGAAAACACGGAACGGGCAGAACATAAATGCAATGTGAGAATCACGACAGGCCGAAGCCAATAATGATTTTTTTAATTTTAACTAGTATTGTCTGTATCACCAAAGCTTGACATACTTTATTCCTCTGTGCCACAGAGCTCCATTGTTGTCCAAAAAACTTGTTGAAAATACAGTGCAACAAGGTCATAGTGACATGTTCCACCATTACCATAAACATGAGCAGTAAATACTCACCAATGCAGCAAATATATCTTAAAAATGCCAACAAATGCTCTATTTACCCCTATTTGTAAAAGCTAAAAAAAAAAAACTACAGTTACCTGCTGCTTAAGCCTTTTTAAAAAGTAAAAGTAAAGTAATATTAGTAGTAGTAGTTAAAGCCAGTATTTGTGGCTCATTTGAAAGACTTTTTGTCTTCAGAGGAAATAAACGGGTCACGGAAATTTGAGGTCTTCATGTGGTTTGGTTTGCCAATGACAGAGTGTTAGCCTTATCATTCGATAACAGCTGTAAGTGGTAATAACCAGAGCTGTAGACTGGATAGACGTGGATACAAGTCAAGACTGCAAAAATATTCTTATGTTTTGACCTGGAAAAAATAATCAGTGACAGACATAGCCATGCAGCTTGAATATTTAATTATTATGCCTAAGCACTGAAAGTTCTTGGTCGTAGTTATGTAAGAAAAAATTATTCAGCACAGCTTTGAAAAGAACGTGTTAAAATGCTTTGTCATTTATGGTCAGTGTTTAGCCATCTGAAAGTCTTGAAACTCACTTTAACCAATTTGCTTATCAAGACTTGTGACTTGCTTTGACAAGACTTCACGTTGACCTGTCTCGTCTCACTCTGACTCATCCCAGATGACATGAAAACAGCTCTGCTAATAACAATAATCACACACTGAACCAAGCTGTAGTTATTTCACATTTCTTTATTATGAATTAATTGTTTTGGTCAGTGCAACATTTTTTTGACATTTGAGTTTCTCATCCAACAAGCAAATGTTGATCCAGTTGGTGATCCAGCTTGTTGGCTGCGAAGAAATCCTCACTGTTTCACTTGCTCATTTTGAGATAACTTCACGAACCCAACATACACACACACACACACACACACACACACACACACACACACACACACACACACGGTGTCATCAGTTTACACAAGCAGCTCCTACACAACAAGCATGGACGCAGCGCTGTCACCTCCTGCCATGGCTCCGTGTTTATTTGTTGCTGTATTCTCTCGTTCCGTCCCTTCTGTTTGTTGTTTTGTTGTTGTGTGTGTTTGACTCCATCTCTGTTTCTTCCTCTCCATCCTTTCTCCACCAAGTCCTCCCACTATTTTTCTCACTTTTTTTTTTTTTTTGGCTCCCCCAACCACTTCATGGTTCTACCTCCCACCTCCCCATGACTAAGTATCTGTTCTCTGTCTCCCTTCTCTCCCACCCCTCCTCTTTTCTCACCCCCCCCCCCCGCCCCTGTCTCTCTCACTTATCCTCCTCCTCCCTTGCCCCTAGCATTCGGAAGAGAACTTCAATCCCAACTGTTCGTTCTGGAGCTACTCCAAACGCACCATGATGGGATTCTGGTCTACGCAGGACTGTCGTCTGCTGGCCACCAATCGCACGCACACCAGCTGCTCCTGCACACACCTCACCAGCTTTGCGGTGCTTATGGCCCATGTGGAGGTCAAGGTAGGCGTTTGTTCTCCCGTTCCTGCCAGAGGGGGATGGGCGATATCAAAGGGTCAGTTGTTCGTCATTTGATTAGCAGTGGCTGGCAAAGCTGGTCACCACATCCTGGAAAAAAAAAAAGGGGGAAGGAGGGAAGAGAAAGAGACTCTAACATCTGGAAAATAGATTATGACTCTCCAGACCCTTCAGTACTGAGTAATCATACTTGGCAGCAGAAATTTTTACAATTGATTCGTCAAGGCTGATGATGACACTGGTTTGACAAAAAACATCAGCGTATGAAGTTGTGGATTACCAAAACAGATACATTTTAATTTACCATAAAACTTCCATCTGAGACAGAAGCTGCTGGTCTCATTTTATTGCACAAATCATATTTGACTGATCATAAAGTCAAAGCATTTATTTTGATATCCATGAGCCACAGTGGGCAGTGGATAAAAACCTCATTGTCTCGCTGTGTGTGGGATAAGTACCTTTTGTCTTCATCCTTTGTTGTCTTAAGACGAAGTTCCTTTTCACATATCGGCTCTTGTAACTCCGGATAATGTGTGACACCCAGTCTCTCCCTCTGGGCCAGGAGGATGTGTGTTACTTCTAAAGGGGTCATGGTCAGACCTAGCTTGGCAGCCACTGTGTGAACACAGTGTGAGGGTTTGAGCAGTAGATCCATCACAGCAGTGCTATGTTGAACATTGCTCTGCCTGCCAGGTTGCAGGACACTGATGGATAGAGCCAGCACACCTGTGCAACGCAGCGTTACGCTGTGGCCCTGAACGCTCAGCGACACACAGCCAGACTCACATCAGTCAGGGGAGGGGAGTTGTCTGTCTGTGGGTCTGACTCTACAGCATGTTTTCGTGTTGCAACAATATGACTCATGTTTTTAGCAAACCGAAGCAAAACTTAGTTAAACATAGAAGCTGTAAATGGCTGTTAGATAATCCGCTCAAGCTTGTCTCTGTCTTTTCTTGCACTTCTCACAGAAATCAGACAGCATGCACGACCTTCTCCTGGACGTGATCACATGGGTGGGGATCCTGCTGTCGCTGGTTTGCTTGCTTATCTGCATCTTCACCTTTTGCTTCTTCCGTGGACTTCAGAGTGATCGCAACACCATCCACAAGAACCTCTGCATCAGCCTCTTCATCGCTGAGTCACTGTTCCTGGTCGGGATCAACAGGGCCGATCAGCCAGTAAGAAGGGCGGGGTTGTCTGTGTGTATATCTGTGTACAACATATACAGTATCTTTTTGCTGGTTTGCTAACAGGATACATTTCAAACTGTGCCTTTTTATTCATGTAGTGCTGGCACAGGCTTGGCATAACTGTCCACCGACCAATGGCACTGATTATACTGCGATGTTGGCAGAGTAAATCGTGAAATGTTTACTAACTTGCTGTCGGTGGTTGACCACATTACCGCGACATGAATAAGAAACAGCAGATCTGGTACACGCAGCGTTCCTGGAATAAATCAAAAACAGAAATTTCTGGGTGACTATTTAAGCAAACCATATTCGTGTATCCAAAAAGCCTGGATTATGCAACATTTTTCTCATAAACTGCGATGGGAAAACCCTGCAAAAACAGAGTTTACTGGCATTGTTTTTACCGCACATGCTCGGTTTTCCATGACATCACTGCTATGCTGAGTGTTAGAGGTGCTAGACAATTTCTCAGCTTAATCATATTACACTAATTCAGAAAGAATTGCCAAACAAGGCAGAAAAGGAGACAAAAACTTTGTAACGCCATTAGTATACGAGCTTCTTGAACGGCAATGTAACTGAAATATTATTAATTTGTAGAGTACAAAAACTAATTTGGCTCTTCTTTGGTTCATTCCCAGTTACAGAAATGATTCACAATGCAAAGTGCTCATTACATACAACTGCTTATATACTAGATAATCTATTAAAGCTTTGTATTATCTTAGCTGATGTTATGCGCTGCTTCAGTCCAAACTTGCATTGGTTAGTCATTTCGCCCCTCAGGCAACAGTAGCAGGGAATCCTGCTGGTTGTGAGGAGGATGTTTGCAGAGTAATAAAACTTTCACAAACAAAGCCCATATGACGCAGGGCTGTGAATATGGGTTTAACCTGCATTTGACTGTTCACATTAGAGTGCTGTCAGGCAGTTTCACCTGCGTGTCCACGCATCACTGCTGAACAATAGAAAAACCTTGTATAAATGCAGCACTGCGTACTCAACAGAATTGTTGAATTTAGATTCTTTTAAAGGGAATGTGAAATATTTACTCTCAGTATTGATCATAAGCGTGGAGTCGCTTATTTTCTTTATTTGGTCTCTATAAAAAAGTTGAAAGGTTGCAGGGCTAAATTTATGTTTGAAGCATTGACGTTTCCTATAAAACATAAAGGGTCTTATTGATGGTAATAGTTTTATAGAAATTTGACATTCCATTGCAATTGCAAACAGCTCACGACAGGGGGTCAGGGCAGGTCAAATAATGCACATTGACATTCAGACCAACCTTGGGGTTTATTCTGGGTCACCGTGTCAGTCTGTATTGGCTATATGTCATTGTATGCATTAAAATGTCAAGTGGCATTATAGCAGCATATTCTACATGTCTATGAGCATAGCAGTTATTAGTCATGGCCAAACCTCTCAAGGCTGTGCATCAGGTTGACTGGCTCTAATCTATGGTTGAAAATGTTTATTGCTACCGATGCCGCTCTCTGCAGCCACTGTAGCTTGTGCAAATAGACGTAATGTAACTTCACTAGTCATAACCTAATAGGTCACTTTCCGTTTTTTCGCTCCCACTACCCAAACATTACCAGACTGGAACTTTCTATTACGGTTAATGATGCGTGACCTTTGCTGCTCGTGTGTGTCTGTGTTAAGCTTTTGCAGCTCACAACAACATCAGAAGAGGAAGAACAATAATAAAATCTAAAGCTATATGGATAAAGACCCACTCGACCTCTGCAATGAACAAACTAACCCATTTGTTAACAGCTTGCTCGGCGTTACTTTGTTAACCAGCCAACAGTAGTTTGTGACCAGTGAATGGGTCACTGGCGAATCTTTGTTCTTCATAAAATACAAATTTTTACAATGACAGTATATGCATCAAGTGATTTCACACAGTGTGCGGTGTTCCTCTACGATTGAGTTTTTTAGATGTGGAATAGAGATGTAGATTTTCAGCACAACAAATGCATCATTAACTGCAATGATCCTGATGACACCCATAACAAATAGTCCTGCCCCTGAGAGTGTGGAGGGTTTTTAAAGTCCCAAAGCCACAATTTGTGCAAGCAATTTTTACATATCAGCAAACCAGCCAATATCAAGCTCCATCCCTAATGGTGTACAGTGCACTGCAATTTTGGCTTAACCATCAGGGTCCACGTGGTCTGCATTCCCGTCACAGCCTCAGTGTTGTATAATCCATATGGTCCACATTCAATATTCCAATCATGGATTAGGATTTTAAACCTAATTTCGGTCCAAGCATTTACACAAAAAATCTAATGAGACAGATTCTGAGATGAGATATTCTCCTTTAATTCCTCTGGGCAAGGTCACTCAAATATAATCAACATAAAGTTTGTACACGTCTTAGTGCTAGGTAGCCCATGATTATTATTTATTTTTTTGCCTATTTACTGTTGGACCATTATGAAGTGCTCAGGGCTGTATCGTTTATCACCCCCATAGTATTCAAGGAGCCTTAGCGCCGCCTCAGGCCTTTGCATCCCGCTGAGCGCTCGATGAGAAAACATTCTTATTGCAAATGAAGAGACAAAACAAATTTGATAGAATGTGTTTTGACATTGTGTTTTGTGTATTTCTCCGCGTCTGTGTGTGTTTGTGTGGGAGGGATCATGTTTCTTTGTTATGCATGTGTGCTGCTGTATTTATGCGTGCCATTCTCCTGTTAATTACTGGTGACTATTTGTGACCTCCATTAACATCTTCAGCGTCACTTAGCTCGCAGCCGGTTAAGCCAGTAATTCCAGCAGGAAAAGTAAATGACTTTGCATAATCAGCCCCTTTTTTTTTTTTTTTAATTTTTTCTTTTTTTACCTGTGTGTGTGCGTGCAATGTGTCTGTGTGTCTTTGTCTGTGTGTGTAAGCTACACTGTGCGATCATTAGAAATGGAAATGAGTGACTCCCTCGTCCCCTAAACTCATTGTCTCTCAGACGTTAGGTAATTGTCTCTCACTGCAAACCCCTCCATTATAAAATGTCTGTCTGTTAGCTTTCCCATTCAGTGATTTAGGAGTGACTCTTTAGATTAGAACGTTGCCATGAACGTGACGGGCCAAATCTCACCGCTCGTTTGCCTTCTCTTTTTAAGCACCCTTCTTTTTCTTCCTATCCCATTGCTGAAATTGTCAGTGCAGTTTCAGGTTTGATACCCCTCTTATATTTTCCTGCTGCTCATCCTGTAGTGGTCTGTTTTTCTCTTTTTGTTTTTTGTTTTGTTTTTTACATTCAGGACAGTCACTCACAGGGTTTTCTTAGTATTTTATCATCTGCCTCTCTAACTCTTCATCCCCTACATCAGTCACTATTGTCTGGCTTCTAACAGTGGTCAGTACAAGTAGTTACCAATGTGAATTTTCTTTATTTGATATCTGATGTTTTACATTCCACAACAAACTAAATTAACAGTATTTTGATGATGTAGTAGTAGGAGCTAGAACACACGGTTCAGCTCTAGTAGAATCACAAAAACTGATTTTTTTTTTCACTTAACTATTAGTATAGCATTTGAACTGATGTGCCTGCCAGCTTTTCACAAGCTCTAAAATGTGTCAATTTTATGTGCGCTTTGTCTCTTTCATACCAAGCTACTGATTCATTTTTTTTTGCAGCAGTTCCACTTATTTTGTTCATCCTTGGCTTTGACAAAAAATCATATTGTATTTTCAACTGTGTTGCCAAGTAATTCGCCCTCCTCACCAACCCAGCCCCACCCCTCCTTTCTCCCAGTGCGCTTTGAAAGCGCTTTGCTACTTCTGTTTGAAATGTGGTCAATCAGCACAGGCTGCAGCACCAACTTGTCACTTGTATTTTCCCATTCATCTTCTTAGATGACTTGCAGATGCAGACGTGGAGTAAACTGTGAAGGAAGCTCGACTAATATTGCTATCGTGAAGTGATTTTGAGTCATTCTGTCGCCTGTAATTGCTGTTATAGTGTACTATGATTGTGAGCTCCCTCTATTCCTTTTTGCCTTATCCTCTCCCTCTCCTGTCTGTTCCAGTATTGGTAGCCCAATTTTTAATCCCTTACATTTCCTTCCCTATGTGAATATGATAAAGTCTGACTCATACCCTTATCGCCTGGAGTGTTTGTGTCTTTTTTCTACCAACTCATCAGTGCAAGTGTCCACCAGATTAAGTATTTCCTGAGCAGCATTGTGTGTAGTGTAACTGTAATTTTAAATCCTCTCCATCTTTTCTTTCCCTCACCAGATTGCCTGTGCAGTCTTCGCAGCCTTGCTCCATTTCTTCTTCTTGGCAGCCTTCACCTGGATGTTCCTGGAAGGGGTGCAGCTGTACATCATGCTGGTAGAGGTGTTTGAGAGCGAACACTCCAGGACTAAGTACTTCTACCTGGCAGGATATGGAGTGCCTGCTGTCATAGTGGCCGTCTCCGCTGCCGTGGACTACAGGAGCTACGGCACTGACCGAGTGTAAGGATAGAGGGGTGGCGAGGAGAGCGTAGCGTGAAGGAAGGATGGATGACTGGGCGAGGGGAGGAAAGGGAGGGAGGCTGGAGTGCCTGCTGTCATTTTGGCTGTGTCTGCCACAGTGGACTCTACAAGCTGTGGCACCTCTGAAGAGTTAATACAGAGAGGTTGAGAGGGGAGAGAGGCAGAGAAGGATGGAAGAGAGGGAGGGTAGTATGGGGACAAGCAGGGGAGGATGCACCACAGCGTGCCTGCATGAGCACAGCACCAACAATGTGTGAATATGGAAGGATTTAACTGGCGGAATAGGAGGAGGTGGTGCACGGTGGAGCAGGCTGAGGGAGAAAAAGAGTGGTTTAAGTGTGAGAGTGTGAGAATGGTGGGATGGCAAAAGGATTGGTGGAGTAGTCTGTCGCTGTGTGCACACATCCATACTGGCTTCCCCTGGAGGAAGTGTGGAGTAGTGAGTGACATACATTAAGAGCACATGGTAACTTATTCATACATGCTTGACTTGTCCAACCGGGTACACAGTGTAAATCCACGAAAAGGCAGCCAACATCTCATCCATATGAAATATATGCATAATAGGCCACCTACAAATACACAGGAGTGGAGTGAACATAAAAGTTTCACATGCGTGACCTGTCCCCTCCATTCAGGCTGTGACTCTGAAAAGAGGCCATGAGAGGCCAACATTTTATTCATACTGTGCATATGCATATTATGTGCATAATATGCATACATGTCTGAGACCTGTCCTCCATTCTGTGACTGTATGAAAGCATAAAGTATAGAGAGAACGTTATCGATGTGGACGTTGCATTTAAAAGCTTGTGTTAGAAAAATCTCAATTGCTAATAAATGAGCGGCTCCATATAGAAAGTGAAAAATGACAGGACACTATAGGACTGTTAAATGATTCACTGCTCAGTTGCTCATATTCTCTGCTGCTCCTCGGGGCCTTTTTGTAGATCAGACCTCGCAGTTTTCCTCCAGCTACACATCACCTTGCAGAGGTTTGAAGATGAGGAAAGGGTTGAATTTAGCAGTGTTTAACCGTCAAGTCACACCAACCCGTATGCCACTTAGATCAATATTTCATTGTGGGATGATCATTAAAACATGAGAGTCTGAATGCCAAGCTCTGGATGAATAATCAGACTGCATGCTATTAGCCGACAGACTGGGAGACTTGTCTTGAGACAATAGCTGTGGTTTAACAGTGAAAATGTAAAATGAAGCTATACGTTTTGGGAGAATAATGTAGAGGCTACCACACAAATCGCACTGAAATCAGTGAGGGCGTAAAAGATAAATTTCATCAAAGAATATATCCTTGTATTTCAAAAAAATATTTTACCCAAACAACTAACGTTTCTGCCTTTAATGGGCCTGTACCTCATGGGTTTGAAAGAAACTGACACAACTATTTTCACAGCAAAGTACCTTTCATTAAAAGCAAATACTAAGTTATGTGACTCATTTATCAGTCCAGCCTTGAAAATGGCACTGCTTATCATGTTCGACATAACACATTGAGACAAAAACCTCTGCAAATATCATCTGCCATCCCTGCTGTGTCACCTTGACACATAACGCACCCTGTTCTCCCCCATATTAGCCAGTGGCACTGAGTCTCTTTCACGTCCCATAATGAAGGTGGCTATGACTTAGCAAAGGAGCCCTAATGGAGGATACTGTGACACAGTCAGGGACCCATAATGGAGGGCTCTCTAATGTGGTGGAAATTGAAAGATTAATAATTCAAAAGCAGCTGGTCATGAATCAGTCGGCCATTTTGCTCCAGTGGTTTCTTTCTGGCACCTTTTTCTGCAACCCTTCGGGTCTGACCTCAGTGGAGGGCACCCCCCCCCACCCCCACCCCACCCCCCTTCCCCTGCAATTGATGAGTGAAGATGTTTGGGGTAATATAATTTAGCATACAGCAGTACATAATTTGCTACCAATGCTAACCTTGTGGTCAGACTGCCTGTGTGTGTATGTGTTTTTGTGTGTGTGTGTGTGTGTGTGTGTGTGTGTGTGTGTGTGTGTGTGTGTGTGTGTGTGTGTGTGTGTGTGTGTGTGTGTGGTTATGTGTATCCATGCATGTCTTCTTTCTCTGAATGTGTAGGTGCATGTTTGTGTGCATATATTAAACGTGCATGTGTGTGTGTGTGTGTGTGTGTGTGTGTGTGTGTCCCTCCTCTCTCCTTTAACCTCACCACAGCCACTCCCAGACTCCATAAATAGCCTGGTATGAGGGCTGCATCCATAACTCAGTATTCAAATGAACACAGTCGTGTCATATTTTTGCGACCACAGGATGTGGCCGTGTCATATATCTGTGCCCTAAGGGGGAAGTAAAGGTTTATTTATCACAGGTGCTCATCCCTTGCTGCCTCGCCCTCTGTGTGTGATGTATATTTCTGATGTGTGTGTATACTGTTGTGTATTTTCCTCCAACCTGCAACACCTTTCTCACTGTTCTCCATCTCTTTCGTTTTTTCATCCACCCCAATTCCTTTTGTCCTCCCTCTATCATGATGCATTTGATATACTGTATGGCATGTAATGTATTGCTTTTTTTCCCCCTCCTTGTTTCTCTATGTGTGTGCGTGTGTGTGTGTGTGCGCGTGTGTGTGCGTGTTTAACTGTGATGCATGTCCTGTCCTCTGATGGTAAATCCTTGCTACCCTACATCCATCTGAGACTGGAGCATGTTTTTAATCCCTGTGCGTCTTTCCTCTATCCTGTTCTTCTTCCCTCTGTTTCTCATGCATGATGTCTCTCTCCTGTTTTCTCTCCCTCTTCCTCACTCCTTATCTCGCTGTGTCTCTCTAGGTGCTGGCTGCGATTGGATACATACTTCATCTGGAGTTTCATAGGCCCTGCCACGCTCATCATTATGGTGAGATACACATACATGCATGCTCACTCACACTTGACATAGTGCTACATGTACAGAGCAGACCGGCTGCCACATGTTCGTGCAGAAACGACAGGCCACATTAAGGTGTTTGTTAATCTCCTACAATGTTTCCCTGAGCTCTCCGTAGTATAAGTGCGAGCAGAAGGAACTTTATGTCAGTTTAATAATTCCCACTCATGGATTAACTCTCAAGTGGGCACATATTCCAACAAGCTGGAAATCTTTGGAGGGACATAGAGCACAGACTGTTGTACTTCACACAGATTATGATAAGAACTCAACAAAGTTATATTTCTCTTATTTGATGATCCAGGCAATGTACTACCTCTCGGTCTAGCTACTTTTATTACACAGTGAAAAGAAGATCACAGACCTCCACTGATCTCAATTTGACCATTTTTCTTGTCCGTACATAGAGCAATGTCAATGAGTTTGAGATGTTTTAATGAGCAGGAACAGACAAACAGAAAAAGCAAACCATATATACACTATATATGTGTACATATACATATATATAAAGCAAAGTTTGAGAAAGAGAGAATGAAAGCTATGGGACATGTTCCCAATTAGGTGAATGTCAGAATGTACACTGATGCTCTGTGCTCATTTTAGAAATGTCAGCCAGGCTATCACTGATCTAACTGGAGCTGTAAGTGGGAGCAGTGCAGGTGGGACTGCTCTGTTATGACTCTATGCCCATTGGTAACATATACAGCCTTGGAGACCCAACACAACAGCCCAGATGAGTCATTATTAAACCACGCTATCTATGCATTGGCAGGGCAGTAGAAGAGACAGCAACTGTGAGAATTGGATTTCTATTATAACAATGATCCTCGATGGTTGTAATGACTGCTGTATTTTCCCTGATGCTCAAGCTGCTGTATTTTGAGCACATAAAGGGTTGTTGATTGTGGGCTGATACTGTGTCCCCAAGCCAATTACTGCTGGAAGGGAAAATGAAATGATATGCACTGTGTGTGAGTGAATTGTTGTGGTGACATTGTGTCTTTAATTAGGCTCATTGCTGCAGAATATTAACTTGTACGTGTTTGTGTCTGTGTGTTTCAGCTGAATGTAATCTTCCTCGGTATCGCTCTTTATAAGATGTTCCATCACACAGCCATTCTCAAACCAGACTCTGGATGTCTGGACAACATCAAGTAAGTGCATGTGTGCATACCATTCTGCCACCACACCAGTGCTTCTTATTTTGACAGTGGATTTGATTATACATGCTTGTTTGCCTAGTTTGACATTCTGGAAGATATACTTATTTCCTTTTTCTTTTTCTTTTGTTTGTCAAGATGAATAGTTTGATACCACTTTCATGTCTGCACAGCAAATACAGTATATAGCTGCAGCCAATAGCCGATTAGCTTAGCATAAAGATTGGAAATGGGGGAAAGTCTGGCCTAGCTTTGTCCAAAAGTAACAAAATCTGCATACCGGCACATCTAAAGCTTACAATTTAATATGTTATATGTTGTTTAATCCGCACATAAACCAAAATGTAAAACAAAAGAAGATATGGTTTTGTGAGGGGTAATGAGCAAGACATGGTCCTGCACACAACTTTCTCTAAAATGGTGAATTTCTGCTTTTGTACAGATCAAACAGTTGAGGTATGACGTTTTAATAGTGAGCTCTAGATTTTGTTACCTTTAAACAGAGCCAGGCTAGGCATTTCCAGTCGTTATGCTAAGCTAAGCTCAAATGTGGCTGGCTCCAGCTTAATATTTACTGTAAGACAGGGGAGTGGTATTGATCTTCTCATCCAACTCCTGGCAAGAAAGCTAATAAGTGTATTTCCCAAAATGTCAAACTATCCATTTTAAATTTAATGTCTATCAGCCTTTTTTTTTTTTGTACATTAGCATCTTGCATGAAGCGCATTTCACCTTTGTCTGACATTATTTCAAGACGCTACTCATGGAATTCATCATGTCACTGTTACTTATATCACCCTCAGAGAATGTCACTGAAATATGACTTCATTCCCACAGACCACAGAAACTCTGTCCGCTAAGCTAACTAATCAGGATTGTGTTATTTCTCGTTCCAGTGCAGCTCAAGACAAAAGGCTGAGTCTAATTCAAACAATATGCCGTGGCTCAGAGCTCAACGCCTTACTGAGGCACAGCTCAGAATTTATAATGTAAATCACCGAATGGCTTACTCGTTTGATTTATCATTTAAATATTACTGCCAATGTATCTTTCATGACAGCAGTTTTAAGTAGGACTTCAAGTGGGAGGCGTTTCAGACATAAAGACAACCAGCCAAGCTTTGCTTCGGTGCAGTTCAGGGGAATGTAATCAAAAAGCCAGATGAAAGATAAAATTAAAGATCCATTTGGAATACAATGCTTTTGTATCTTTTTTTCCTATTATTTTTTAACAAGGTTCCTTAGTCTTTCTGAGCACACTGAAGGCTGAATAGATTTTGATCTGTTTCACTTCATTAGTCATGTCTTATTTTGGTTCATTTACTCGTTAATCATCATCATGCCTTTTTTGTCTTATCATTTTTTTTTCTTCCTTTTGCTTTCTTTTGTCTCTTTAACTCCAAGCCATCATATGTTGTCTTTGTTGTGGATTGGCTCTGGTAAGGCCACTCTCCAATCAGATGCCTGTCGTCTTCCTAGAGACATTTTGATTGGTTTGCTTGTCATCGTATTTGTCTGTAGAACCTGCTTAGAGTCTTTGCATATCCCTAAATTAACCATTAACCTGCCTTGTAAAATGGATTACTTGTTCATGTGTGATTTGTGAGCTCCCTTGACCTATAGACCTAAAGTGCTATTGAAATATTATAATGGTGAGATGTGAATGAGGGCGCACAGAGCTGAGAGAGAAACCATGACTCAAGGGAGCACTGGAGGGAGAGGTGAAATGGAGGGATGAAAAAGAGAGGGATGAGTGTACCCTTTATTGAAGTGGGTCGTCAGACGAGCTTTATTGGAGGTTCTGTCTCGCCTGAATGGTGCCACAGAGGGCAACATCGAATCAATCACCTCAGTCTCACTCACTTACTCTCCTCTTCTTTCTCTCTTCCTTCCTCCTGCCTCTACTAATATCTCCCCCTCTGCCCCCCCACCCCCCACCCCCCTCGCCCGCTTTTCTTGCCTTCCTTCCCTCCATCCCTCACACGAGAGGTGATCACTATCCAGTCAGCCAATCAAATTAACAGCCATCATCGCAGCTGTGGCAGACCCGAAACTGTGACCTTTACTGAGAAATGTCATTTATAATGGCTGTAATGTCCGTCTACTTACTGCCCAGTAGAGCCACTCACGTGGCCACACGCACACCACACACTCACATGCACACACTCCAGCAGGGACTTGCGATCCATACACATGCCTCGACATGACCACAACTCTGACATTTGGCCTTTATGACTCATTTCTGCAAAGGCTTTATTTAAAATGTAGTTCCACAGCCTTGAAAACTTTTATGAAATTTAATTCCATTATAATGTTATCATCACAATTGCAGTAACAGACTTCAGGAGCCACTTCTGCCTGTGAAAATGTTTTTCACCCTCTTCCATGTACTTTGAATGACAGAGTTTGGATGTGTCTTGGAAAAAAAAAAAGTCTTACATGCTCGACTTCTCAGCTCACTTCTAGTGGCTGACGTCAGCTAGCTTATAACCTCCCTTTCCTCTCTCGAGATGGTATCTAGATGAGCAAATCCACTTTCTCTCTTTTCTCTCACCCTTTTTATAAGAGTATAATTCTTTTAGGCAAAACCTCCCACTGTTACCCTCATCCCACTCCCACAGTGTTTGGGCTCTGAATGAACCCTCCCTAACCCCTTCCTCTGGCCTCATAGTCCCACATGCATCAAACTTGGCTGAATAGCTTCTCTGATCCGGGAAAAGAGACAAGCCTCTCATATTATCCTACTTACAATGTCACCTGCAAAATAAACTGTGCATATTGTGGGACGTAGCAAACAGTGATGTTGTTTCCCTTCCTTCTCCCGCAGGTCTTGGGTGATTGGGGCCATAGCTCTGCTGTGTCTGCTGGGCCTGACCTGGGCTTTTGGACTAATGTACATCAACGAGAGCACCGTGATCATGGCCTACCTTTTCACCATCTTCAACTCCCTGCAGGGCATGTTCATCTTCATCTTCCACTGCATACTGCAGAAGAAGGTGAGGGAGTCACGCAGAGACAAACCTGGACAGAAATAGATAGACGGTGTGACAGGCAGACAAATACAAACACACACACACACACACACACACACACACACACACACACACATACACACATGCTAGCACATTGATCAGCGGGGACACCAAAAATATTTGCAGAGCTGTCACAGGTTTGATTGGTCATTCAGTATCCCTAGTGGCGGCTGAATTCTCATATTTTCACTCTCACCGCCTCACTCTCTCTCTCACTTTTCACTGTGTGACAGCAGGTAACAAACTGAGCTGCTCGTCTTCACCCAGCAGAAAAGAACGTTTTTCATCAGGGGGAGGTCATCAAGCCCGAAATAGCATTTTCAAAACTTTGATAACATTTAGCTCCAGTTGTTTTAGATTTTGGACACATGCAGAGGAAAGAAATGCCTGTTTCCATGTCTAAGAAGCAGTGGTTACAGATACAATACTCTGATGATTTATGCAATTAAATAGATCGACCTTGCTCACATTGACACACAGCCCCCCTTTTCATTTTTTAAAAGATGACCTTCTTCATACATATACATGTGTGTGGTTTGGGTTTATTTGCCCTAAATGATTAGAGGCATTTGTGAGTACATACCTACCACTTTTTAAATTTGAATTATATGTGGCTTCCAGGAAGAGCCTACATATCTTGGGATATTTTTACAGAGTCTCCCACACACTGTCAGTGCCTTGGAGTACACAAGAGGAGCAGGATATGGAAAGAAAATTCATCAAATGCTTAATACTCTCGTCTGGCTGCAGTCCCACAGAGAGTTTTTAGTTTTAAGTGTACAACCAGTAAACAAGTGCAGTGTGTGTGTGTGTGTGTGTGTGTGTGTGTGTGTGTGTGTGTGTGTGTGTGTGTGTGTGTGTGTGTAGAAGTCCGCGTGCACAGTACTTAGGTATGTGTTAGGCCGTGGGATCAGGTATCCTGAGAGATGTCCTCAGAACAGTGCTGAGGTTGTCTTTGGCTGTGGCCCAACATGGTTTCTCTCAAGATGCATGGAGCAACTCAACACACAGCTGTTCAAACAGAGCATGTGACAATACACGTCTGCCAGTCCAACAAGCTTGTTAAAAAGCAATTACAGTCGTATTTGTTCTAATTTGATTGGGATCTAAATGCAGATGTTTTGTGTGTGTGCAAGTGCATCATATGTCCCCCTAAGGAATATGTCCGTTTCAGGATGGATGTGCGGCAGTAATAACATTTGGGATCGGATGTTGATGTTGAAGTTTATGAAGTTAATCCTTTAACGTCTATGTTTTTTATGGGGTTAGTGTTTGCACAAAGAATTTGAGTAGGAAAAGAAGTTAACGGGGACACTATATCAAGTTAAGCCCTTCCAGTCTTTTTTTTTTTTTTTTTTTTGCCTGGTATGTCATCTTAAAAATATGCTTCAACATGTGCAAGGTCAAAGTCGAACATCAGTCAGTTCCTCCTACTCCTCCTCCTCCTCCTTCTTCATGTGTCCTTTTCACCTCCCCTGCCCAGGTGCGCAAAGAGTACGGCAAATGTCTGCGCACTCACTGCTGCAGCGGCAAGAGCGTGGAGACCTCCATCTCCTCCTCGAGTAAGACCACCACCTCACGGACTCCAGGCCGCTACTCCACAGGCTCACAGGTGAGCTTACCTGCCTGCACACCTGGACGCTACAGCACAGCAGACTCTCAGGTGAGGCCAGAGCACGCCATGAGGGTTTTGGGTTATCGCTGTTCACTTTCAACTAGTTTTATTGTAGGCAGAAGCGAACCATGAAAAAACAAAACAGTTAAACTTGGACTTTGTGTTCGCAGTCTTAAGATGTGGATTTTGTGTTGAAAGTGAGATAACCCAAACCCTGACTAACACCTTCACATATTGATGCTGAACACAGGTAGTTTGAGCTTAAATGGAATTGATGGGTGATTATTTCCCCCCACCTGTTTCTCTCTTGCTGGTCGTTGCTTTACTTTTTCCTTTACTGCCTCTCCTGCACTAATTTGCCCTTTGTTTGCACACCATACTCTCGTATATTATGTTTCTTACCATATTTTTTTTCCCCCCTTTTTTGTCATCACGTCTTTCCTCCCCACGGTGCTCTCTCGTTGTCGTTCCTCCCTCTCTTTTCCCTTATCCTTTATTCCTCCCTCCCTTCATCATCGCCGCTCCTCTTTGTCTCTGCCCATGCCTTCTCTACCTCTTTCTCCCTCCCTGTCTATTTCTCTCTCGCTTATTTTCCTCTGTGTATAGAGTCGTATCAGGCGGATGTGGAATGACACTGTGAGGAAACAGGAGTCCTCCTTCATCACTGGAGACATCAACAGCTCCGCCACGCTCAACAGAGGTAACCACGGGATACCTACCATTTGCATCCTCATCACTGTCACCATATCTACTTTATTAATAGCGGGAGGTTCAGCCAGCATACGCTGTCATTTAGTAAAGTGGTAGGAGTCCAAACTTCTAATAATGGTACTGTGTTCGTGTAGAGAGGAAGATTAGCAGAATGGAGTGTAAATATCACTTAATACTTTTTTGCTGCTTCAAAGGATGACTTTACAGGAAAGCAAGTTTGGAGCCGACTGTTGTCAAAACCGAAACATCAACCAGTTTGTGGTCCCATTATAAATCTACACAGTGCAGAGTTGACTGTGCTGCAGAGAGCTTCTATACTTCTTTTTCCAAGGATAGTCCCCTTTTGAAGCATTGTGGGTGAGAAATCCTTGAAGTTGTGTTCAACTCTTGAGCTGAATACCAGTAACCTTTATTATTATACTCCAACTTATGCAGAGTTGCATTCGATTAATTCTTTGTTATTAGCTGAATGCAGTAGTGTGTCACATCAGGTGAAGGTACTAGTGCTAAAACCTAACGTGCGTCCGTTTTCAGCACATTACAAGGAATGTATGGTTTTATTGTAGCGGAGCACAGTTTTGCAGTGTTTTCCACCTGAGAATCTGTGTTCAGCCGAGCTTATCTTATTATATGAAGGCTGCTGTAGTTACCCAGTTTTAAAATGACTATTAGGCTTAGCTCACTGTATTTTTCGCTGTATTCTGAGCTTTCTATTGCTGTCCCTCCAGAGTAAGCCACAGTAATGGACTGTAAGAATGGAATCCATGAGTATGGCTGTCTCAGGGCTAGGGTAATGAGGACACAGACACCCAAATGGCTAGACATTTTGACACACACACACACACACACACACACACACATATACGCTGCCATTTGTTAGTCTCTAAGTCGAGGTGTGGCCCTCGCTTCCTTCAGGCCACTAATAAGCTGTTAGCATGACAGATTGATGCTAAAGCAGACACGGTGTGTGTCAGCGCCTGAATTATCACACACTTAGTGAGGCAGGGCTTAAGACACCCCTACCTCCTCCTTCCCTCACACTTTAAAGTACGGTGCAGAGAGCTACTTAGCCAGTAGATTTCAAATGACTACATACTGTGGCTTAGTGAATAAGGATGGAGTGGAATAAACTGGATATTGTGATAGAGGGGTGACTTGTTGAAATTAGGAGAGACTAAAATGGAGAAGGAATATGTTCATTTTAAGACATTATGTCTCTTTTTAGCTGAGTTAGGACTAAGGGTGCATATCATATTAATTAATGTGCATTGTCCACTATAAATAAACATCCAGGTAGATAGATTTCTTTTTCAACCAAGAGTCTACGTTGATGCCCAAAATTCATTCAGTATTCTGCCACGTTCCACTTTCTTCATTATTTCTAATTTATTCTACCTAGAGCTCTATTTTGTCAGCCAAGTCCAGGCTGCTCGCCAGCTTCTCTGCTCTGATAGGGAAATGGCAATGAAGTTTTACAAATATGAACTGAACTGTAGTGTCCTCAAACACAGGAATTAGACAACTAAAATGTTGTGGTATTTTCTCTTTGCTGAAGGAAAAAAAAAAAGTTACCACAGAGATGTTTCAGTGTCTCCCCCTCCCTCTAACCTATGTTTTGAAGCTATATGACATATATCCACACTTAGGAGTAGTGGTAGAGGTATAGCGTGATGATGAGAGGATGTAGAGGAATGTACAGGAGCTGTCACGGTCATTCGTCTTCTGTTTTTCCGCAGTGTCTTAATGTGTACATGATCTGTCTCCCACCTAGGGAAGAAAATGCACTGACAACACTTTTTTTGTGGCCCCTTTGTCCATTAACTATCCTGTAGTCATGCTTCTCTGCTCAAGCGTATTGAACTGCAGCACAATCTTCTCCAAGCTATGCTACTTTCTCCTTCCTCTCTCTCTCTCTGTCTGTCTGTCTCCCTCTCTCTGTCTCTCTTTCTTATCCCCTCCCTCGACCTGTATGCAGTGGCTGCAAGAATGACTTGTCAAGCTTTTTCTTGCCTTTCACCTCAAACTATGTTTGCTTGTTTGATTTACTTGTCCTCTTCTCTCCCTCTTTCTTCCACACACTCACTTTCCATCTCACTCTCCCTTCCTCTTCTTCCTTCTTGCTTACTTCCACTCTGCGACGTCTACATGCTCTCTCTCTCAACCTCTATCTCTGCCTTTTTTTTTTCTTGAGTGCCTCTCTCTCTCTCTCTCTCTCTCTCTTTCTCTCTTGACTTGGCTGTTGCTTTTCCTCTCTCTTCCTCTCTCGACTTGGCTGTTGCTCTTCTTCTCTCTTTCTCTATCTGCCTGTACCAGGAGCCATGGCTAATCATCTTATAACTAATGCTCTCCTTCGTCCCCATGGTACTAACAATCCTTATAACACTCTCCTGGGGGACTCGGCAGTCTATAATAACCCAGCCGTGGGCATGTACAACACCCAAGGTGTGCCTGATGTTCCTATTATAAACATACAACATTTGGAAAGTTAGCTTAGAGTTATTTTTCAGCACATTGCATTTATTTTGCATGCTTATTTCATTTTAAAATGTTTGCCACTGTAATACACTTTTGGCTGCATATCTGATCTAGCCTTATTATGGCTCCCAAGTGAGACAATCAATCACAGTGCAATAATCTTTCACAAAGGACACCCACTGGGCAGTTCTCACAGCACATAAATGTACAGATGCAATTCGGTTCATGAAATATCAAAACAATATAACAAGATCACATGCTGATTTATTGTGCTCTATAGATGCAAACTATACATACATAACTGATTACAAATTCACCATATCTTTTAGAAGCTACTTGGGAGCCATGAAATATTTGTACTATTTTTTTGTGAATGTTCTATTTTATACAGTACATTTCACACAATGCTTTGTTTTGAATGCCAGTTTGTATGTGTCAGTTTGGACTTGTGTGTATTGCTTGTGGTGCTGCATGCCTACTGTAGATATACCATGTTTTAAATGTAATTTGTGAGGTGTTTTTTTTTTTTAATGTTTTCTCTGTGTTACATAAATAATGAACCACATGATAGCAGCCAGCTAACAATAAGGCCCTGAAAAGCAGACTTTGATTTTAAGAATCAGACATGGTTTCTTTGTTAAACAGCTTTCATCACGCCTCCAATTACTGTGCAACTGTTGATTTTGAAGCTGCTGAAATTTGTTTCTCTCGATACAAAAACTTACATCTGTGTCTCTTTTCTCTCTTCTCCCTCATGCTGTCCATTAGCACCTTACCGAGACACAAGTATGGGCTAAATTAATACTCAACTACTTCAATAACATCGACTTTCTTCTCTCTTTTCCTGCTTCCAAAGCGTTCTGCCTAACATTTTCAGTCCAATCTACAGCAAAACAGTGGTTTTGTTTGGCTGTCAGACATGCTAAAGCTTTCTTTTTCTCTCCCAAATTATGAGTTAGTCCACGTAAAACACTTATTTTTAGATCCATCTTCTATGGAATGCTTTTTAAAAGTTTTGTTCTGGAGCAATATATATATATATATATATATATATATAGTTTAAAAAAACAGCATTAGCATTGAATCTCATTGAATTCAAATGGTGTGAATAAAATGTGCAAATTGAAATTTGAGTTATATTTGCTCTTAAAATGACTTGCAATGTAATTACTTTAAGTGTCACTTCAAAACATTTATTTTTGTAGTGAAGTCCAACTCTACTTTTTGTATTGCTGTGGTGCTGGCAGTAATTGAGAAAAGAAAGTACTTCTGAGGTTTCACTTAAATGAATTATGGACGCTTGAAGCATTTCTCTTTCCAAGAAAATTATCATTGCTACTTTTTAATCCTCAATTCACAGCACACGCTATGATATCAAACAATAATTAAAATCTTTCTTCTGAGAAATCCACTTAGTTTATTTAAGGATCCTAATAATTATTACTTTTTTTAATTATTTGCTCCTCAGAGGGCATCCTGAACAACGCAAGAGACTCCAGTGTTATGGATACGCTCCCTCTTAATGGTAACCATGCCAACAACTACAGCATGGCCAGCAGTGAGTACCTGAGTGACTGCGTCCAGATTCTAGACCGTAGTGGTGGCTACGGCACCCACAGCAACCACAAAGAGACGACCCTGGAGAAGAAGATTCTCAAGGAGCTGACTTCCAACTACATCCCGTCCTACCTCAACAACCATGAGAGAGCCACTACGGAGCGCAATCACAACCTGATGAACAAGCTGGTCAACAGCAGCATGGCCAATGGAGGTGAGTGGTTTGGTTTAAATCATTTCAGGCGTTGTTCAAATGAACATAACTAGGAATTCTTGTGTAATTAAACACTGCCCTCAGAGCGCTGATCCTTGCTTCCACAGGTTGGGTGCGTAAACACTTTTCTTGTCTCAAGATCTAGGGGCGGAGTCATATTTGTCATGGCAGTCAATTTTCCAAATCAAGGAGAGGAGAGGACATTTAACCCCAAAAACAGCATTACTGTTTTTTTTTGTAAATGTGCTTTGCTCACAGCATTTATACTGTTGACAGACGTATACGTGTGTAGTAAACAAATAAACGTGTTAAACAGGCAGTGAGCAATTCTTTTGGCCACTTGGGACCAGCTGAAACAAGCTGAGAACACAACACTGACATATTATCACCTTCTAAGTTTATATGGCAAACGTGCAAGTGTACAGTTGCCCAATTATACATCTAGCAGATTGTTAGCGACAGCTGCATTTCTGGCCCCCTGATGAATGTAAGTCATATACTCACTCTGCTTTTAGCAGTTTTTTTTATTCTTTTTTTTTTTTTTTCGTCTCAAGCTGCTCCTGAGAAAAATATGTGGCCCTTAAACTACTAAATGCTCCACTACTGTATGTTCAGTACCATTTGATGCTGGGCAGGCAGTGTACAGTGGGTTTTTAGAGCTATTTCACTGAGAACAGCTGCCTGCTGTGACAGAAAACTGCACAGATGAGAGCCGTGAGCTGATTGAAAAACATTAAAGTTGCGCACCGGAAAAACAAAACAGTTAGATCAAAGAGTCTGACAACCCTTTGTAAAGGTGAGGGGAGATGCAGGTAAATGAGTCAGGTGATAATATGAACAACCCCTTTCTAATTACACATCGTAATTTGATCCACTGTTAATATAAAAATGTTGATTAAAGCAGCTTTAAAAAGTCAAGTAACATTTTTGACCAGTTAACACTGGCATCACCACTTTGGAGCGCTAAAATTAACAACATGTGTCATCACACCAGCAGCAGTATGCTATAACAGTTACTCCTGCTTGGTTCTTTCAGGGAGCATGGCAGGAGGCAGCAGCAGCAGCAGCAGCAGTGGAGTCGGTGGGTGTGTGGGAGGCAGTAAAGAGGACAATGGTCCAATGGTGCTGGACAACCCTGCAGCCTTCCCTCATGAGGAGAACCTGGGTTTGGAGATTATCAGAGAGGAGTCCAACGCTCCACTCCTGCCGCCACGGCCCCCTCCACCAGACAGCCACCCGCCACCGCCGCCTCCTCCCCACAGCTTCTCGCGGCCGCGGCGCATTCCCCAGGAGACCAGCGAGAGCTTCTTCCCCCTGCTGACCAACGAGCACACTGATGAGCACACGCATTCACCCAACCACAGAGACTCACTCTACACCAGCATGCCAGTGCTGACGGACCTCCCGGATGGGCAGATGAACGGTTTAACAGACGGAGAGGAAGATAGCTCAGGGGAGCTGCAGCCCTGTAAGAGTGCCACTGCTCCAGAGCTGGATGATGTCTATTATAAGAGCATGCCAAACTTGGGCTCCAGGAATCACCTTCACGAGCTACAGAGCTACTACCACATGGGCCGTGGTGGCAGCGATGGATACATGGTGTCTGGGAGCAAGGAGGAGTCTGATTCGTCGCCCGAGGAGCCGCCCATAGACCCTTCCCACCTGGTTACCAGTCTATAGAGCCAATCAAGAGACTTCTGTCCCTCCCCAGCCCACTCTCACATTTCCAACCTTCCAATGAAAACATTCTGTGTTGTTGACTGACTGACTGACAGACCGAGCTGGCCCGCCCCTGGATTGATGTACTGTGTGTGACATTAACTATGGTT
Source organism: Seriola aureovittata (assembly GCF_021018895.1). NCBI lineage: Eukaryota > Metazoa > Chordata > Actinopteri > Carangiformes > Carangidae > Seriola > Seriola aureovittata. Next base: position 16,446,542 of record NC_079366.1, read on the forward strand.
CATGACAATATGGTCGAGATATCGCTGGTCAAATGGAAGCAGGGACTGAATGTATTGTCATAAATGGTGCAGACTGAGTGGGCGGTTCTGAGAGACCTTTTGTGAACATGAAACAGAAATGGAACTTCTAACCTGGAAAGGAAAGGAAGGAGGAGGGATTCTGTAATTTTACCATACCTGTTACTTTAATTTGGAATCTTGGATTGATCGTAGCCCTACGAGTTCCCCAATATGGACCTCTAGCAGATTATAGCATATAGTCCACTACCACCACTACAGGGGCGTGGCCCCCAGCTCTGGTTAAAGGAGCTGCCTGTCTGTTTGTCTGTATGTCTGTCTCTCTGTCTCACTCTAAAAGACACGTACTGGGATGATGCTTCAACCTCTCTGAAGAGTAAAGCAGGATATTCAACTCTGGTGTTCATGACATAAACTGGCCCCAAAGAGGCCCCGCCCCACTACCTGCCAATCAAGTGGAGGATGTATGATATATGCCCTCACTAATGATCATCCCGAAAAACTATTTTACTGGACAACCGAACTGTAACCATATCACGCCGATGTTCTGAATTCTCTTCCTGTTCGTATCTGCTAAACTGGAGTTTGTGTCCGGGCTGGTGTAACATTCCTGCAAGTTGTAGTGACTGCGGCTACTGTGTACTTCACTGAAAACAAAGAAGGAAGATCATATTACAACAGACTGAATTAAAAAAAAAAAGAAAAAGAAAAAAGAATGGGTTCCGTTTCTTCTCCTTTCTTCTGTAAAAGTTTTCAGTTATCAAAGAATTATGAAGAAATCACAAACTGTTTCTATGTATTGTACAGAATACAGATACAGATACAAATGTTGCATATGACCAAGTCTTTTATTTTTTGATTTTATGTTGCAAACCTTTTGTCTGTGGAACTGTTCTGAACCGTCATGATATGTGCTAGTCACGTGTAGACTACAGAATGAGCAAGGAACAATCTTTCATGTCACTCTTTCATACATACAGAGACAGTTACGCACTCCTTAATTAATACGCATATACTCTATGCACACTTCATTCTGGTCCCTTTATAGCAACACCACTGTCACTTACGTTTTGCAAATCAACTGTTACTATATACTTTACCACTGTGTAGATTTAAAACTAAAGGGAAAATTAAGTGGTTAAGTTGTGAAGGAGACGGTTTCTATGGAAATGCTACGTTTTAGTCCTTGCTGGAAGTGGGTCTCATCTCATTTGTTCTTGAATAAAGCATTTCCTTCCTTGAGGCGCAACGAGGAGCCTGGGAAGGAAAAAAAAAAAAAATTAGATATTTGGAGTAACACAAGAATGGTTTATGAAGCATATTCTGTCTATTGCCAAATTCTCCAAATTGACATTACCTTGCTGTGCCGGTTGAGATCCTACTGTACAGAAAAAGAATGCTGAGAATAATAAATGTCATTCTCTAAATTTCCACTATTTCCACTATTTGAAAAAGGGTGGGTCTCACCTGTGAAAATGCCATGATTACACCATATATGTGTACTGAATATGTGAAAACTCTGCACACAGCAGCACTGTCCAGTGTGGAAAGCCAATGTTTACTTATTTAGGAGGAAAATTTCATAAGTGTATGAAGTCTAGCTTGCACATGTATCCCACAAGCCCCCTCCATGTCCCCAAGAGAGAAATTATTTATTTATCTGTTTATTGGTTTAAAGACAGCAAAACAAGCTTGGAGGAAAGAAAGCTGGCTTTAGGCAGGAGTAAATAAAGTGGCACTGGGTTTGTTTTTTGTTCCTTTTTTTAAATTATTATGATCATGATTATTATTACAATATTATTGCTAATTATTTATTCTTTTTGTATGGGTTCCAAGTTGAATGATCTCATAACTAATATTTGTTGTAACAGTGAAAGTTGTTTGCCAACAAATAAATTACTGACATAGCTTTGCGGTTTTCCGCCTCTTGAGTGTTATCACTTATTACATCAAAATTAAATGCAAACACAGAGTTAAACCCCGCAGTGTTTTCACTTCAAATATGCATTCCTGGTTATTTGGGGAGATTACGTTCTGCACAAATGCCAACAGACATATTGCTACATGCGTTTTCTGTATTTCTGTTTCATTCTCTGATGAAATTCTGCCTTTCTCTCTGTAAACCTGTCAAAACAGCTTTTGAGTGTCCCAGCTGGGTGTATAGGACGGCAAACGTTTCCAGAATAATATTGAAATATTATGTATACGGAGGACTGACCTACAAGAGTCAGGTGATGAGAATAATTACTTTCAGACAAACTGTGAAGTAGCTATACACAACATAAAAGCACTTGTGCAGGTTGAGAGTAGGTTGATGTGTTTGTGTGTGTGTTTGTGCGTTGTGTGTGTGTGTAATAGACTGCTCAGGTTAAATACCTGCTCAAAGAAGTTTCGTCGGAATCGATGTTTGCTGAATTAATTCACACCTTGGTGCCACAACAGTAAGATATTAGAAAGGGAGATACAAACAGCAGATATCAGATTACAAAATTCAGTTTGTTTGCCTGCATGTTTCTTTTTGTTGTTGTTTTTTTAAAGCTCATTTATGGTAGTCACATACAAAAGTCAGTGAAGGTAACATACTAACATACAGGTTTGGGTGCTCCTTGTTTGCATACAATTGGCAGTATTTATGGATGCCAAGCTGCTGAGGGATAATATCTTTGCACTAACACTTATGAATGAAGCTAGTTGGTTTGTCCACACTAAGGGTATGTCCAAGAGTGGTGGTTATGTAGAAGCAGCAGTGTCTGAGGGAAGTGGCCATTCCAAACCAGAAGATAAAAGTTAAAAATGAAAAATAAAATAAAATGCTTAAATTTTTGGCATTTGGAGTCCATTCACCTGTCCAAAGAAGGCCCCAGGCAAGGAAAGTGGGAGAACAACTTACTAATTAATAAAGACAGTGCAAGTTGGACTGGGATTTTGGACTGTTTGCCATGGTGCTGTTGCGGGCTTCTTCCAAAACTGAGGCAGCTGACACCTAAAGGTGTAAGGTGTGGTCCTGCAACCACATCCAAGTGTCAGGGCCTATCACTGTCCAGTCCATTCCACTGGACTGTGGATATATAGGTCTAAGCCTCTACAATCAGTTCTTTCTATCCTTGGCATCATGGCCATTGTGGTGTAGGTCCATTATAGCTGACATATGTGCCTCTTCCACTTGGTCTGTTCCTTCTACATTTACACAGTTCTACCTGTTTAATGTACTGTAGCGGTTGGCACCTCCTTTGGGGAGCAGGTGCTTAGTGTTGCCCAGCAATAGCCATTCTTAATCATTCTGTGGGTGGACTGAGGTAAATCCCAGATGAGGGATGACGTGCTGTCTTTTCCAGTCAGTTTTGCCTCCTTGGGGGCAAAACTGAGCAGTGTCTTTTGAGACTGGCAAGACCCTTGGTAGCCTCTGACACATTTGCTTTAACTAGTGGTACTTTTTGTGGTGTGTATGTAATGAAGATAGGTAAACTTTTTGCAATAGGCTGTCCTCTTAAGCGTTCACACAAGTTTTTTTTTTCTTCTTTGAATCATCTCATTTCGAAGCTGAGCTTGACAGCTTAAACTGTTGGGAGGCAGCACTCCTGGCACAGTACTGACACTCCATACATAAGTAATATATAACTGGGTTGAAAAGTACCTTATTGTAACATACACTGGTGGTGTCACCCAGTGTCGCGTCATTTGACACAATTCAACTGATGCCTGTAGTCAGGGTGAATTTGATACAGCCGCTGCGAATCTGGAGAGATGACATGTGTCTACGCCGGCAAATAGCACAGCTTGCGTATCCTGGCACGCTGACAAGATGCTGCAGGTTTCTCTTGGCTTGGTGGAGAACTTTGGGTCACACGTATAACCACTGTTCTCCGAGTGAGGAGACTATTTCTTCCGCTCGAGGCCACTCTGAGACTATGAGAGCTTCACAGGTGCACTGCCAACTCACAGGTGGTTTGTAGTAATTATGTGTCACTGTGAAAGGGCTGCTCCATTCCCTTTCCACTAGTCCCTGATCCCCCCACATTATCATTGCTTTGTCATTATCACTGTTATTTAATCAGTATTTAAGTTGGATGTTTCTATTCATTTTTCAGGTTCAGTTATTCAATACATTGGTCGTGAGATGTGGTTGATCTTTGATTGCAGGTTTGATATGTTGGAAGGGTCAGCCCACTTTGTATATTTCCAGTTGTTTGTCTGGGTTAGTGGGGTTGATCAGCAGCTTAATCACGGAAAGGGGAAACAGGTGTGTGTCATTAAGTCCTCTTAGTAGTAGTGAGGGACTGGGCATGAGTATGTGAGAAGATGGGTAGAATTGTTTTGCAGTAGATAACAGTGGGGTGAAACTTGTGCACTTATAAATAATATCTGGTGCTTATTGTAGAGTGGGAATTGTCTGCGGTAACAGAAGTTAATATGTAGTGGTCGCGTGGGGTTTGGTATGCTTGGATAGTTATGCGTAAGATTAGCTCACCCCTGTACTTACCTGAGCTGGTGGTAGGCTCCAGTGAGGTGAAAAGGAGAATATAAGATGCCAGTCAGGAGTCAATAATGAGAGACAGAGCAGGTGGCAGCTTGCTGTGAATCTGCAGATTTCATTTCTTTGACATTATGGCTTCAGTAATTTTTTTGTTGAATTTCGTTTGGTAATATTTTTGTTAATAAAATCCAATTTTTCGAGCACTTACACCGCCCTGCTGACCTGCTTTCTTTGAAACATCCCTTTCAAATTTTCCATTGCCCAAACACCAGCATCTGCCCTTTTTACGGGGTGGCGGCACTACAGTCACCTAAACCTCCTGACCCAGTAAGTCAGCTTCTGATGTATATCACTGAAAGATATTTCACTCAGAAAACCATGGTTACATGCAGGGTACATGGTATTCATACTTCCTTCCATTCATTAGTGTCCATTTTTATTATATAATTTGACAATCTAAAATATTACAAATAGAGTATGAACTGCTTACATAGTGCTGTTTGTATCCAGAACGCTAAATTCAAGCCAGGCGCTCAGGGCTCAATATTTCTAAATACTTTCTGTGAGACTGTGACAAGGCTGACACATGACAAGACTATCTGCAAATGACACAAGAACAACAAACAGTCTAATAACACTGCAGCCTGCCCCCATCCATATAAATTTCCTCGCACATTGATGTCAGCTTGGTTTGGATTTGTTCTGGCGGTGTGGTGGTTTTTCAGACTTGATGTGAAACTGAATACTGATATAAAAAAACAAAAGTGACAATTTATGGTGAAGGTTTTGGTCATGACACATCCTAGATGCTTAGTGTCAGTGGTTGACCTACAATGAATATCCATTATGAGTGAAAAGAAAAATGAAAAAAAAAGTATTTGGCCTAGGATAAATATCAAAAGCTTCATGAAATTGCAATATGCCCTTTTATTTGTAGCAGTGCCCCCACAAAGGCTTCTTGTGACTCAGTTGGGTATAATCTCTGCACAGTATCTGTGTATTATTGAGGACTTTCACCATTTCTTATCTCCTTTGATCATAGATTCGGTTTACGGAAAGGAAAGAAAAGAAAATAACAGAGAAAGGGGAGTTAGAATATAATGAGAAAAGGCAGGGAGACCAGTGAAAAAAGGGGGAGGGCGGGAAGGGGGCAAAATGGAATGATAGTGTGAAGAAACGTGTAAAAAAAGAAGTGTGGAAAGAAATTGCATTTCTTTTTAATAAATGTATTTTAGCTTTCTGTAAAACTAACGAGAGCCACCTAACGCTCACACTCTCCCTGTCCCTCCTTCCCTCCCTTTCCCTTTTTTCCCCACCACGCTGCCAGTAGCGGGCTGATTAAACGAGCATTGGTCTATGTGGGTCATATCTCTGCTGGAGTGCTCTGATCGGTTAGTGCTGCCTGGCTGTGTTATCTTCCCGCTCTCTCTCTGTTTCCCTCCTTCAAGGGAAGGCATTCAGTATGTCTTACAAGGTGACATGTCTCTCAGATTCAGCTCACAGACCAAAGGCAGAAGACTGCAATGATGAGCAGGAGTATAAATTAAAGGGAATCAATCTGTTTATTGTATATGATTAATTAATGACTGTAGCAAGCTGCGCAAATCTAAATGTGGCAACTATAGTACAGGGACTACAAAAACATAAACAGAGCGAGAAGTGCACAATAATGAATCCTTCCTGGAAAGCCACCCATAACCTAAAATACTTCTGAGTTGTTGAAAGTAGTACACGTTCAGAAATGTTCCCGCAATAATCAAGACGATGTTGAGAAATAGCGACATAAATATTCAAATCAAGCAAGCCAGGATGTCATAGAACACAATTAGAAGACACACTCACATTGTGTCAAATATTCAGTCAGTTATTGAGAGATAATATTATGGATACACAACAGATTTTGACAAATAACTTCCAGTTCATGTTTTTTTTTACTCGGCTTTTAACCAGGTCTCCCAGTCTTCATCAGCGGATGGAGTTTGCTCATGTCACACGGATGTGTTAATTTTGTTTATGCAGCAGCAAAGGCTGATTGATTGACTTCGTTTTAAAGCTGATCAGTGTGCTCTTTTCTCTCGGTTTCTCCCTAAATACTCTGTGATGGATGTGACCTGGTATGCCAGTGGAAATCCAGTGTTAGCGATGAATGTGAATGAATGGCTCGGTAACAAGGAGCCCACCATTGTGAAACCGATATTACGCTACGCTCTCTGTTAATTAAGGCAACTATGGCATTTAAAGCGGAGTTTGAATTTGATTAAATGCGGGAAATCAGCCCATCCATACACAATATGACATTTCAAGATTTCCATCCCATTTCCTTCTTCTGCACTGTTAAGCACTATAAAGCGCAAGAGGCATAATTCCCAGCCGCTCTGGAATCTAGTTTAGGTTCTGATGGAATGAAATGGAACACATGACCTCACATTCTAGAATTCCTGGGCTGTCATTAGAATTTATTGTATCAAATTACACAATTTTAATTGTATTGTCCAAGAATTCCATCTATCATAATGTGGCCATTCCTTAGTTGATTAGACGCTCGCTGTAAGAGAAAGCTAATTAGTCTTTCTCTAAGCCACATCATATTAGCTTCTGAATGGCTAGCCTTGCCCTGACCTCTGGAAACACATCAAAATGCACAGGGGTTCCTCCACTGACCTATGTGTGTATGTATGCTTGTGTGTGTGTGTGTGTGTGCGCGCGCGCGCGCTGCCATGTCTACGGCAGCTCATCTGCTTGCGCTGGCCAGCCTGTGTGCTTCAGCATATGCTCTCTCTCTCATTGTCCCCTCACCTCAATTTTCCGTGAGAGTGGTCATCGGAAGAAAAACACTTAACAGGTACACGCAGGCCACCCTGAATAATTCACTCTAATTGGCAAAAAAGGAAAAAGAAAGGCCCATAGGCAAAAGAGTGACAGAGGTTGAGCTACAGAGTGAGAAAGATAGAGGAGAGACTGGCCATCCATCCACTGGCTTTTTTGAGGTCACACACACGCACGCACCCCCATGCATGTTTAATTGGCTTTGGGGTGGCATGGTGTTTCTGCTGCCTCTGCTGTGAGTCAGACTCACTGTGCCTTTTCTGGAGCGTGCCTTTTCATGGAGGCTCAGCAATGGAGATACTATTTTAGGAACACATTAGGAGCCCAGAAAACACTGACATTTAGACTATTGGCGGAATGGCTGGGAGAGGGAGAGGGCTAGTTACCAGTGGATATGACAGAACCAGGGTTACTGCCTGTGTGCTTTGTGGAGAGCCAGTACAGTAGGCCAGACCATGTCAAATTACTTTCTGAAATTGATTCATTTACTTCTTTTAAATTGATTGAGTTTCACTGGAAAAAGAACTGATTAGATTTTCCCAAATGTGTACATCACACACTATCCCAACTACACAATAGAGCAAAGGTTGAAATGAGGAAACACTTTCAATTAATAATTTATTGCGGTCACACAAGAGGAAAAGCCGGTGCAAATGAAAAGATGTACTGTCAACCCTCAAGACGCTCAAACACTTTCCTGCAGCAAGTGCTTTTTATACCTCGACCGTGCAATTTCTTACCGAAGAAGGATCTCGTTTGCAAATTATATCTGACCTCTCTGATAGTCTGTGCAAAGGTGGAACCAGATGGTCCAAAAACATACGTTAACAATTGCGCCTTGCAAGTTCCCCCAGTTAACTCTAGCCTACCTGTTGTCTTGGTTAAGATTTGGATTATCAGGCTGAAACGACAGACCAAAGTCTTACATGCGTCATCGTAGCACAGAGAAGTGAGAAGCCAAAGCATTGCGTCCTTTCTCAGTTCATCATTTCTACTGGATGCTAAATGGAACCAGTATGTCTGGCTACACTGTGTCTTTTCAACCTTGTACTTGATCTCTAATAACACCAGCCTTGTAATGAAATTAAATTACAGATAATAAGCAGGCCCAATACTGTAAAAAGTATTGTAGCTGATGACATAAGTGTTAGGTCTGGTCAAGAGCTCATGCATTGAATCTGTAATGACATTTTCCAGTGGACAGAAAAGTAGCTCTGGTTTTATCATGAACCCATAAAGGAGCAGAATGTGCCCAAACGAATAATTATGAAAGGCTATTGGTCTTTCAAAAGAAAAAGGTGTTTCCGTCCAACTTATTCTCTATTGTAAGGCAGAGGAACAGCACGCACAAGCACCTCACACTGTTACCAAGATAACCTCTGCTTTTATATTTATTTTTTAACCTCACTTTTCTTTATTTTTCTTGTTCTGTCGGAATTTGTTCATCTTTGAACCTTAACCCGCTCTGCCTTCAGTGTTTGATAGTTGGGGTACGTCTGTTCGGAGCGCCGCCTTTAATTTTCCTTTAACGTACACTTGGTTTGTCAGTTATGCCTCCATGCAGGAGACAGCCAGGGCCGGGGGCATTATGTTTTCAGGTTGTCCGTCCATCCGTCCGTCCGTCCGTCTATCAAATTCTCTTGAATTCTTGGAATTTCTTCAAATTTGGTACAAACATTCACTTGTACGCAAAGATTAACTGATTCGATTTTGGTAGTCAAAGGTTAAAGTTCAAGGACACAGTGACCTCACATTCTTGTGATATATTGGGAACACCTGGAGGGAGTTTCATTTCATCTGGCACAAACATTCACTTGGACTCATGGCTGAACTATTTAGGATTTGGTGGTCAAAGGTCAAAGGTCAAGGTCTCTGTGACCTCACATCACACGATTTTGGCCATAATTAACAAATTCAATACTTATTCTTTCACAATTTAACACAAATAGGATAAAAAGATGAATTGATGAAATTTTTTACCCTAAAGGTCAAAGATCAGCTGCACTGTGACATCATAATGTTCTACAAAAATGCTTCTGGCCATTATTCAATGCTGTAACTCAAAAAGGGGACATTGTGACTATATTTCCTGCAACTTGGCTGGTTGGCAGAGGCATACAACTGCAAGGCGGTGATTCCAGTTGCTATTGTTGTTTCTTATGTAGCTCACGTGCACTAATTTCTGACCCCAATCATACACACACACACATGCACACGCACGCAACATAGCCATTGTCAAATAAGCAATAAGCTCTCAGTTTGTTGGGCTCATTGGACCAGACTGAAAAGCGGACATACAAAATAAACATCCAAAGCACGTAAACCGCTTTGTCTATCTGAAATAGCTCTTTTCAGAGCATTTTTGCAAAGCTTAGTGAGAAATATAAATAAATAGGCAGGCAAAGAAACAAAGATAAACCGAAAAAGGCATGTCAGAGACATTTGACAAAAGGTAATTAAATGTTTATAATAATTACTTTTGTGATATGATTTAAAATGTGATAGAGAGTTATCCGCCTATGATTTTTAATTTACTATGTTTTGAAATAACCAATAGGAACTTCTTGCATGTGCACCCCAGGCTCCGTTCCCATCACGTTCACTATGATGTATTACATTAGGTAAAACAGAAATATGACTCTTCTACTTGTTTTTCATGTATTTTTGAAAATAACGGGGATGGAGGGTATATCTGCAATTGAACAAGCCAACAGTAACTTCTGACTGTGGCAGATACATTTTTTTTGGCTTTCATGGGCAACAACTGTGATGAGAAAAAGAAAAATACAATTATGCTGGTGTTGTCCATTGAAAATGAACAGCAAAATCTGTAGCCAGGGATATAAAAAATGAATGCAATGAAAGTTAGAAACAAAGAAATAAAAGAATGTGAGGAAACGAAGGCACCTAGCAACAGAGCAGAGAGAGAAGTAAGGTGTGAAAGACATGCAGACACAGAGAACATGAGACAAACAGGAGAGGAAGAGCTGCCTCTTTGCTTTATCTCCTCATAGCACCACAGTCCAAACTGGTGTCTCCCAGGGGCCCCGTCTCCCTTTTTCTTCTGATTGGTAATGAGGCACAGCTGTCTTATAGTGGGCCCAGCAGGCAGGGCCTTGATTGCTGCCGCTTACTCGAGCAGGCAAAATGTGGCAAAAACGACGGGATTGCAATATGAGTGCAAGAACAGGGGGACTCTTGGTAATGAAGAGATCCCAATCTTGGTTATTATGATTCAGAACGGTATTCTCAGCTCTGCTAAATGTGGTTCACAAGTACTTCTGGCTTGCTTATTATGTTTTCATTGGCAGTAAATGTGGTGTTTTTTTTTCTTTTTTCTTTTTTGGAGGCTCTAATTGTGGCTGTTGTTTCTTGGTAATGGTTTTGGAACAAATATAAAAAGTTGCAAGACTGTAAGTGGAGTGAACCAGCTGCAATTGCATGTTGCATTTGCATGTGTTTTGTACAAGGACATGAACATGACAGTGGATCACAATTTTGCTCACAGCGACTCTTCTGGATGGTTGTGCATACCATTGTCTGATTGATATAGAACTGAAACCCCATCATGTCCTCTTATCCATTTCCTCAACTGGTGAATTTGAAAATCATCTTAGTCTTGGTGTGTAACCGCTGGAGCCGACTCACTGACAAAGCTGCCAGTCTCGCTTTATTCCATCCTGCTGGCTGGACAAAGTTATTACTTCTTACCATCATGCAGCTTGTCAGTACGAGTCAACATGACTGAGATCACAAGACACAAACAGAAAAAAATGACCACAAGTGATGTGGTTACACTGAAGCCAACGGTGGATGAATGTGATTGTGTTTTTGTTTATTTGTTTTCTGCTTGGCCCCTCCCCCTCACAGCTGTCAGCTTGACTGTCTGGGGGTGGCAGTTTACCTCAGTATATTTGGAATCTCAGGCTGTTGTTGTTTGGATATGAATCATGAATCCTTTTCTCATACCCTTCAGGAGATGCTGAGTGCCAGTTGCTATGGCTACAGTACATCACGGCTCAGAGAGACACCTTGCGAGATAGAGATAGTGAGACTTATTTCTTTTGTTTGTCCTTCTCTCGTTCACTGTTCTAGTTGGCCAATAGCCTCTTTCACTCTTCAGCACCTTGTAAGGTGTCTTGTATGAAGTTGAGGATGTGTTGTAAGGACCAGAGGTTCGAGTGCAAGGTTGAGTAGGTCACATTTTCAATTCATTCTTTTTTTTCTTTTTTTTTTTCTTTTACACTTGTAGGTCTCAGGGACATTCACAGTAGAATTTAGATTAAGCAAAAAAATTTTTTTTAAAGATTTTAAAAATGAGTTGAGAGAGCTTATTGGCACTTTTTTTATATAAAATGTGATGAGAACTCATTTTATTTGTATACATATATGCAGCCCCATGGCTCTGAATATTCAGTTCTCCAGACAGGTTTCAGGAGTTTTATGTGAGCTATAGTTAGCTCTCATAAATCAGTGAATGCAAGATTACTGAGCACCTACACAAAACTCCTGAAAACAAACTGTTTGGCTCAGTAGTTTGGGTGCAGTGCTGGTGATACATGTGGGTTGAATATTGGGTGCAAACATTTACAGGCTCATATCTCCATCCTGCATGTACGTGTATTATTTGCATAGATCAAAGATATTTGCATAGAGTCAGTGGGTGAGCCGGGTTGGTACAGTAGACTATTGACAATAACCAATAGGTATTTTGTGTGAGAAGGGGCTGTGCAAATGTTGGAGTTTACAGAAGAAATTGCAGGAGTATCATCAAACATTCAATTTGATTAAATTTCTGCTAGCATGATTACCTGCTATAATGGATGTGCCTGATTGAAAGGCCGTTAATTAATTTCCACAGCCCAAAAACTTAGCATAACACAGGCGCATGTACATATACACAAACACACACACACAAACACACACACACACACACACACACACACACACACACACACAAACACACACACTGCATATCTCTTACTTTTGAAAGCAGTATCTGATCATCAAAACCTTGCACGGGTATGGTGCACAAAAATGAAGTGCTGTGCATTTTGATTGGCTACTTGGTCCTTCCTGCGCTGCCTCCGTAGGAGACACATGCTCCGAGCCCTCCCTCAGCGAACAGGACAACGCATTTGTCAGCTAACAGAAACAGCTCATCTAAATTTAAAATGTAATTTAAGAACCATTCAAATGTATAAGCCGCAATGCACCTCACAATATTAACAATTTACCAACACGCTCCCAGCATGAATGCCGGTCACCTGGGAAGATGGGTGTGTGTCTGTGTGAGTGTATCTGGGTTATATTGTGTTTTTTTTTTTTTCTTTTGCTCCTGTTCAACATCCTCCTGAGATCTGGCGCAACTCAAACACCCTGCGACTCCTATGTGTTGGTAGATATTCAACCCTCCCTCACAGGCAGGAAAAGGATTAAAAAGCTGGCGGTACCAACCAAGGACTCTTCATTATGTATATGCTGCCTCTTTTCAAATCACTGATGCAAGAAGTACACTCTCATATGACAGTGAGAGAGAGGGAGCAAGAGACAGAGGAAAGGGGGGGCATGTGTGTGTGTTGTGTGGAGGAATGGAGATCCTTGTACTGTTATGTTCAAACAAAGGTTTCCTCGGCAACCACATGCACCATTAGTCCCCTTATCAAAACTCTGGGATGAAGCACCTCAATTACCCCTCATTCTCATGCACGCACACACATGCACGCACTCACGCGCTCTCAACCCTCAGATCTGCAAGGGTATCTCAACCTTTGATTGAGGATCGCTTTGTACAAATAGCAGTGCTGCATGTCGAGGGATGGTATGGAGGAGTTGATCTCTTGGCTGGTTGACTGAGAAGAGACTCTCAAGGACGGGCGACAAGGGCTGATTTATTGGAAAACAATGTTGCCAAATGAAAAAAAGAGACTTTCCTCTGGAAAGGACAAGTGCTCTGCGTTTCAAAACAAGTGTCAGCCTTATCACATTGACAAGATTTGATTCCTCTTCAGATTACTTAACAAAAGGGGCTACAGCTTCCGTTCAACTGCAAACGGTCTTGACAAACAAACAGTGGTTTACTTGAGGTTTGGTTTGAAAATGCTCAGCACCACAGTTTAGAAACATCTTGCCAGTAGGAAGTAGGGGAAACAAAGCAGTAAATGCACTGTAAGGGGGTTACCGTGATTTACAGTAACTTTCTCGCAGCCAGTTGCCTGCTATTTGCCATATTTTATATTGCCGTATATTTCAGCAATATAATTACATTATAAAAACCAGTGACGTGTATCCACAAAAAGTAAAATACTGCAGTCATTTACGAAAGTTACAAAACAGTAACTTAACCGGCAGCCAGTTGCCTGCTTGTTATTATATTTTGTATTTTAATTACCTTTTTTTTTCCAGCATTATGCAGTATATATTAAAGCATATAAGAAATAATAGTAAATATAAAAAAATAAACCTATAGATATATATTTATTCAGTCAGCAGCTGAACACACTCATAGCATTGAATGAAATGCTGTTTGAAGGTCTTAACACTGTCACAGACATTCCCATAAATGTGTTGCACTTGTAGTTTGCTTTGCTTTCACCTTCTGTCCAGCTCATCTCAAACCAGCTCTGTGGGGTTTAAGTCTGGAGACTGGAGACACAGTCTGGTTCTTTTCTTCTAATGTTTTGGGTCATTATCCTGCTGCCGACCAACCAGTCTGTCTTCCTTTGTTGTCTTTCACCATTCTGATATACAGTTCTACTTCCTGCTGTATGGTATAGTGCATCAGAGAGTTTAGTAAGTTCCAGGACTGTTTGCATTAACTTTTAAGGCTTTTTTTTTTACTTCCATTGCTGCAGAAAAGCTGTAAATTAACCAATTTCTTAATCCCTTTAAAATTTACTTGATTTTTCAGTTTTTGGGGACCTAAACCATTTCTTTTATTAATTTGGGCAGTTTACTTTTGTACGTTTTAAGATTATTCACTGGACTTGAACTGCTTACATTTCAATTAAAACTGGAAAAATAACTGTACTCACTACTGTATTTTACTGTTAATGTTACAGCCATTTACTGGTTGAACCGAAAGGGAGGGGGAATTCAATTTAAGAAAAGGAAATTATTGGTAAAATTTGTGAATTAAAAGCAAAAATGCATTACTTCCATCAACAGGCCTCAAGGTATGCAGATTGGTTTGTCAGCTTAGTGCTGCGCCTATTCCAGTTCCCAAGATCCTAGATTTTATCTTTATTATTTAAGGCTTACAGAAGCTTACAGTCAGTAAGCGCACTATACACTATATCAACTGGATTTGAATTTGTGTATTGTTAATATGAAAATACCTAGTCATTTATCTAGAATGAATAAGCCACTAAAATAATGATGAATTCATTTATCTGCTTTAAAATGAATTTGCTTAATCTATGTGATAGTGAAGCATGTATTGGTTATATTAAGCTTTGGATTTTGCACAGATGTGGGTTGTTTTATAATTTCTCCTTTACTCCCACATTGGCTTTAACTTTTCTTTTGTTTCTTCGGATGTGCTAATGTACTTTATGTCTGTAAAGAAAGTTTAAGCCTTGTCTACAAGCTCCCAACCAAAATCAAATGTATAATCAATAACTAAGCTGTTAAGAGTTCTGAGTATCAACAGTTTTGAATGTGATTCCCAATCATTCTAGTCCTTTCTATTCTATTCTATTTTATTGCTACCACAAGTCAGACCATATCTGGGAAAATATAAGAATAAAATCTAACAGTTAAAGACCAAAAGTGAAGAAGAAACAGCAGGGGGAAATATGAGGGTCAATGTTTTTACTTTCAGGTCATATAAGCTCTCACATGCACACAAGAGGAGACCACACACACACACACACACACACACACACACACACACACACACACACACACACACACACACACACACACACACACACACAAACACACAGAGAGATACATGCACGCACAGTCCTTCATCCATGCCTCCTGATTCAATCATATGGCCTGGCATAGGATGACAATCTGGGGATTGCACCGTCATCAGAACAAATCCAACCCAAAGCATCCCAGCTCTCATCTGGACAGACAGACATCTCAGCTCAGAAGGTCAGGAACAGCAGACTGTTGGGTTGAGTACCGATACCCTGAATTCAGATTTCTGGGCTGAATACCAACAGTTGTCCTGTTATATCCTCTCTCACTAGACTGAATAACAATAAGAAGGAAACAGATCTTTTGACATAACTGTGTCCTGTTTATGGGTCAAACAGATGTTGAAATAGTAGTAAATCTATCTACAGAATACACCCACAGAACATGCAAGTCTGGATTCATCTTAAAGTCTAAAGTCTTTATTGTCTTTGGCAGATTGATAAATGTGTATGAACCCATGCTGCCTCTCTGATTTCTCCTTGTCCTGTTTGTACTATATGGTTCCTATATGGTGAGGTGTCTTTGTTTTAATTGCTTCCCCTGAGATTTCCTCCATTTCTAGCCACACCAGCGTTTTGGCTCTCGGGATCGGAGTATCAATCAATGCCAGTCTGTTGGTCGGTTGGTCGACACACTACTTTCATCGACCACGTCGGATGAAATGCAGTGAAATTTTTCTACGTACATTCATGGTCTCCAGGGGATGAAGCCTGCTGACTTTGGTGATTGCTTGACTTTTCCAGCAGTGCCATGATGATGTTGATATTTTTTAGTAAGATACCTCGAGATGACTGTACCTTCTGATGGAGATTGATAGTAACAATAAATACTAACCAACCCAAACAGTGCAGCAGTGTGCATGGCATAACCATTGTTCCCACTGTGAAAGTGAATCACCTTTTCTGTTTGTGTCTGTAATGAGCTAGCGTAGGTGGACAACAGCCTTAGGGGAAGAGCTTACAAAAACAGCCAATACAGCGTAGTGATCGAGCTGTGTGACCTGTTGACCTAATGACATTGTTGACCTTCATGTGAAGATCTGTAATTCCTCAAATTAGCCTTTTTTTCACATGAGAGTCATTCAGCCGGTTATAAGAACACACAGACTCTGATGTGCTTCTGTTCAAACCTTAATAAAGTATGTGAACGAAATGGAATCTCTTAAAAATATTAAAACTTCACACTGTCAGCTCTCACACGTCCAGGAGCATTCATTGTAAACTGTCGCTGCCTATCAAACCTCCAAACATCCGCACATACCCACAACACCACCACCGCGCACGCACAAACAACCTCACAAACACACGGCATCACCATGGAATCGACAGATTGATTGATGGCTTACAGATCTGCTGAGCTAAGCTTCAAATATTTATCATACACTCTTATGGTCTCTCATCTACTGCCACATGTTCATCGACCCAGTGCCCCTGCTGTCATTCACATGACAGTGTGTGTGTGTGTGTGTGTGTGTGTCTGTGGGTGGGTGGGTGTGTGTATGCCTCTCTGTGTCAACTTTTGTCATCATGTTCTTATGGATATCAAAGTAGATGCTGCTGCTTTGCTGTAAGTGTGAAATTCTGTTGGCAATCTTTTTTTTTTTTCTTCCCTAAAGCTTCATGCAGCATTTTAGCATCAATAAATGATTGATTCTGAGACCGAAACCAAAGAAATGAGATCATCAACAAGAGGGATGAGAACTGCATTTTGTCTTACTGAACTGGATTTTTTTTTTATAGGAATCCAGCTTGATTGTTTTACAGTATGTCATGGATTACATTATTGCTCCAGCTCTTTTTACTTTATAATTAATACAGAATGTCATTAGGAACCTTGTAGTTTCATCATAATCCAAATTCCTATTCACTCTTATCAAAGCCAGTGGACAAGAAAAACCCTCTTTAAAATACAGTTTTTTTTCTCTCTCTCAAATAAATGATAAACTCTCCACCTTTAATTCACAACCAGTTGCGTATGAATTAAATTGTTCAATGTGTTTGACACTGCTTTCATCACTTCACTGTGCAATTCACACAACTCCATGACCTAGTAAAATACAGTGGGATACAAATGTGTACTGGTGTGTGCACATTCATAAGTGCATATATGTGTATGTGCACGTAGTATATAAGTGTGTGTGTTTCGGCGTTTTTATAGTGCCAGCTTTAGGGGCTCCATGCTGGTTGAAGCCTGTGGGTCCAACATCTGCTCGCCGCTGGTGGGAGACGTGCGGAAAAACCCTCTGTCTCCCGCACACTTCTCTCATCTTCCATCCATACACATCACGGCGCCTCTTCCCATCTTTTCTTTTTTTTTTTTACCCCATATTCCTTCGCCCTTTCCTTTAATCCCAGACCTCCTCTTCTTTTCTTTATAACACACTTCCCCTCACGCTCTCTCTCTTCTCCTCTTCTTTAGCACCTCTTTGCCCATGAGCGCCTACATATAGAATGTATAGAGACATATTTTCTAATTAAGTCATGGGGAAAAAAAGAGACTGGGAAATGGCATTAAAAATCAAGGATTTACAGTGAGAAAGACACTTAAAGATGTAATAAGAGACAGTGGATTGGCTTTAATGGCTCTCAATTCTCTATGAATATTTGACTGATTTCTTAGAATGTACAAAGAACTATTTCACTGTAAATGCTGCCAAAGTAGTTTATCTCTTGTAACATTGTCAGGAAGCCCCAAGTGCAGCTATTAAGTGAAAAAATATGTAAAGAACAAAACTCCACAAATTGTAAGTGACCCTTCCCACCCTTTGCACTTACTGTCAGGAAGGTGGAACAGACAGTTACAAGTGGTTTTTGCCAAATGCACCTCCTAATGTGCAAAGTAAACACATCACATTATGGGAGCAAAAGGGCATGATTTCAGACACAAGGGGGAGTTGCAGTTGATGGAATTTCCTCCAGCATTAAATTAAACGCAACGTCTTTGAAAAATCATTTGAAAACATTATAAATAATATAGAGTGTATACCACAAGGCTGAGAAATCACTTACTCACTTACAACATTGGTTTTTCTTCTTGTGTTTCCTGGTTTCCCTTTTGTCTCCCCCTCCCCTTTTGGTCTGTGTGTATATGTGGGCGTGGTCTCCTGGCTCCTCTCCACCTGCTTCTCATCACCACATCAACGCTCCTGTTCAAATACCCCGGCTCACACTCCACTCATCGCCAGATTGTTCAGTCGCCTCTGTGGTAGATACGCTCTCGGCCACTCTCTAGTGAACTTAGAGAACTTATTTTTGGTGTTTCTGGTCCTTGTCTCGGAACTATTGACACCTTTTGAACATTGGAATCCTCTGTCTAGGATTCCAGTGCCAGCCTGCAGCCAGTTTTCACCACCGCCACCGCCACTGCCATTCCCTCTGCCTTCATCCCTGCTTCACCAAACCCTCAGTCAGCCGCCAGCCCTCTTCAGCCAACAGCTTCACCAGGATTCACTCTTGTGACAATAAATCACTTCCCACTCAACCCTTTTGGGTCTGTGTCTGCATTCAGGTCCAGTAAACTATATTGGCAAATCCTTAACACTGGATTTGAATCCAGCGTGGGCCCTCTCCTGCATGTCATCCCCTTTTCCTGTCTCTCTACTCTGTCTATCAAATAAAGGGGAGAAAAAAAAGAAAATACATTTCCTTTTTGGAAACTATGAAGAGTTTAGCTGAGCCAAGCCAAACTAATATGCCAGTGTCCATCTGGCCACTGGTCATCTGGCCATTACTGTCTTTCCTTATCTGAAATATAACTGGATCAGTCCCAGCACATGTAATACATTTATTCTTTTTTTTTTGGAAAAGCAACAACTTGTTCAGTCTGGATTGTCTTTTCCTGGTACTGTGTTTCTCTTTACCTTGCCTCCACTGACCTCAATCCACCACATTGAGATGTCCCACTTCATTTGTTTTTTTACTTCCACTTAAATGAAATGACCTTGGATGGCTGAGCCTCTACCAAAGACTTGCCAAGATAAAACTGGCAAACTTGATTTGTCACTGGACCACATGCCTGAAGTGATATTTTTCTAAAATAACTGGACTGGTCTGACCACTTAATCGCTCTTATGCTCTTATATAGTAAAAATATCTGTTGGTAACTTTCATGATGAATCATGGACTGTAAGAGCTACATACATTTTTACAGTATAAATAAGCTCTGTATATATGTTCTGTATACCCCACTGAAAGCATGTTTGAAGATTAATGTCGATAGTCTTAATTTGCCCTTGGATGAAATTAACACAAAGTATACACTGTTATTCATGTAAGTATATATAGCAAACTATACCCAAGCAGCTGGTGTGAGACACCTCAGTGAAAGCAAACATATAGTTATATGCGATGTCTTCGCCACATATAGCATAAGAGAGTTGACAGTCCATGTGGCCGGCAAAATTCAAATGGCATTTGAATTCAGACTTTTGCCAAAAGCAGACACTGTTGTCAGCCCACATATTCATTCTATGTCTCAGTTTAAGTTGGAGAGTCCACCAACACACGCTAAACAACACCTCAGGCCTAAGAGAGTCACACCTACAGATGCCATGGATCCCAGCAGGCACAGGAGCATTGACAAAAAACATAACATTTAACTTCTATACATAGAGAAAGGATCAACTGAGCATCGTGACTGTTCCCTGCTGGTCTTTTCATAAATGCCAGAGATTAGTTTATTAGACATTTTTACAAATTGTTGACAAGAAAATCACACCAACAAGTCTTCCAAATGAAATGGTAAAAAACATTGTTTGTCGATACCCTCCAGCCTTCCAAAACTGTCAACATCACTGTTTAATGATTAGATTTAAGCGCAAAAACAACTTGGTTAAGTTTAGGAAAATATCTTAACAGTGATTAAGGTCAGGGAATGATTGTGATCAAGGTTAACAGAAACAATGACTGTCGGGAGAAAATGGGAAATGAGCAGTGATCTCCCATGCTATAATAACGTCACCTGACTTCCTCCTTTGCTCTCAACAGACAAGACTGATAATGCTCAGGGTTGCTATAGAGAGTTTTGTCACTTAAATATAAGGCAGCGCTGCCATATACTGTTTACATTTGGCTTAAGACTATTTTGAAGTAAAGTGGATTCATTTCAGCTACTGCGATCAGTAGACCTGTTCACAAGGTGAGGAGAAGAGAACACTGACATGTAAAGTTGCATCATTTACCAACAGCAAACTATCCAGAGAGAGCTGACCTCTGAGGGAACTGAGAGCCTGAGAGTCAGAACAGAAGATACTAACGTGGTTTATTAGCTTTGTTGAACAAACCACTTTTATTTAACCTCTTTGACAGAGTATAAACTGCTCCAACAGACGGGGAGACTGTCCTCCTGTATAAAATGAGCCCATAGGTCGTCTGCGCAAGCAGCTTATTACGACCCACAGTTAAATTTTATTGTTAGGCGACCTCTAGTGGCTGTAGTGATCAGAGTATCAGAGGAAGTCAGTTGATTTAGTACACTGAGTTAGGTGGAGGATTGGCGGAGATGAATGGATCCATTAAACATAGGATTTTGACGGGGGAGTGCTGTTCACCATTTACCAATGTTTGACTGCTCCACAACCGTAACCGCATGTTTATTATTGTAACCACGATGATGAAGGTCGCCTGATACCATAGGGGCGCTATTTCAGGAGATGCTCCTATGAGTTGTATCAGAGGGTAGCGACAAATGACCTACAGTATATGGTCATTTAGGTTGGAGAATTTGTTGGAGACACAGTTAATAAACTGCAATAAACTGTGTGAACTTACTGTCATGTATTGATTGAAAAAAACTTTTCAATCCTATGTAAGTTGCTCATTGGACAAATACACCAAAAGAACACTTTTTGGGCTTCGTCAGTTTTGGGCCCACATATAATGCACATCCTGAACCAGCTGAGGCTATAGGGATGTTCCTGAGTGACTTCCTCTGCTGTGTGGGCAGTCATTTTGGGATGTTTATGATGGTAATATTTGTGTATGGGAAAGGACGTGCATGAACAACAATAAAAATGGGATACAAATATGCTTTACTCACATTTAAATGATGATGTATTTCAGGACTTGTATGTGTCAAAAATAGAATTAGATTTACTAGCATTAATGTTTATTATAATAAATTGAATTAAAGGCACTCCCTATGTTATCAATATCTTAGTTTAAATGTATGAAATGCAACATATACACAATGCACCGTTGTGAAGAGGGCATACATGTTCATACACACATACACACACACACACAAATAAAATTCGGTAATCTGCGCAGATGGCTATGCACAAATCTCTCTCTTTCACCCTCTCATGTTATCCATACCTCTGTTTCTCACTCCCTCTCTCTACCTTTCTTTTTCTCTTGCTCCATCTTTGTATAAACACCCACCTATAGCACCACACTCTCCCTCCCACCCTGAGTTATCTGTTCTACACCATGTAAATTTACTGCATATAGTTAAAGAGAAAAGGAGGGATGATAGAACATACAAAGAGAGAGAGAGAAGGCAGGTAAGAAGGGCTGAACGCCTACAGTACATACATACATAAAGGCACCAGCACAGGCTGAGATATTGACACCCACATCCCTTCTGTCACATGAGAACCTTACACCAATAATGACATTTTTCTTTTAATATGACACTTTTCGTAATCCTTGGCAGGGAAAGTTGCATTAGTGTGTGACCAGTGCAAAATGCACACACAGACACAGTGGCCCACACACAAACAGGAAATGTAATTATGAAAGTGCTACCTTCATTGTAATTGTTGATCTCAGTGCAGTATATATCTCAAACAGTAGCAGTGACTTTACTATCTATCTATCTATCTATCTATCTATCTATCTATTATGCAAAGGGAAAGAAAAGCAAGTCCTCCAACTTCAACTACAAACTCATAACCACATACAAATTAAAAAGGGGCCATTATAGCTGAATTCAAGCATTTTAAGCATCATTCTTAAATCACGTGATCTTAATTGTATCTGCATGGACAAACATCAGTGATGTTAGTTGACTGGGTCTGAATCTGCAGCCAGAATTGAACACTGTGGATACATGGACTTGCACCCCAAAAGTCTGATTTCACTCAACTGCTCTCAAATGGGCAAAAGTGCTGTGAACATTAATGTAAGATGTGTGTAAATTTATCACCATGAGTTATTTTTCTGTCGAGTTCTCTATCGGTCTGCTCTTCTTTTCCTCTCTGGGTTTTGTGTGCACATCAATAGTGACGATAATCTTGCTGCAGTACACCGCCTCCAGAATCGCTGGAGAACATGGTGAACATGGATCGAATCCCAGCAGAGTTAAAAGAAGCAAGCACACATGGTGAAGTGACAACTGGAAAAAGAGAACTTAAAGAGAAAAACACACCAAGAAATGTCAACCAAAAAAAAAACCAAAACATGCATATTATATAACTATTGCTACATAACCAATGTTAGCATTAGCAGCTGTTTACTTACCAGTCTCAAAGAAACGCGGCACATAAGCATTAAATTTAATTTCTATGCTCGCCAAGAGTGGTGGAAGGCAACCTTTTTTTTTTTGCTCTTTTTTCTACCACTTCTACCACCCCGGCCCAGTCAGCCCATCTTGTCACTTTCCGATACTGAGTCACTGTAGGGTCCAGTCTGCCCTGCAGAAGTAGTACTGCTCAGAGGGCGAATTATAACCTCTTGTGTTGTCAACACAGCGATGGCTGAAGTGAACAGCTGTTAATGCTAATGTTGACTATGTAGCAATAGCAAAACGTACAAATAGCTTCTTTAATCCAAAAAACCAAAACAAAAAACAAAACAAAAAAACAGACCATCATGAGTCAAGTGTCAGTAAGTCATCAACAATGATAAAGAAGTATAGGGTAACATTGGACAATGTGTAATTTCATTAAAATGCTTTGCTGACTGCATTTTCTTACCTCTGTCTACATTGTCTATCCTGACTATCATTGTATATACTGACCATGCATATGCTCTAATTATTGACTGTATACATCAGTTTAATGTCAAATGTTGCGCCTTGGACTTTTTAAGGCAATTCATTACAAGTCAATAAGAATCTGACAACATTTTGCAGAAAGCTATCTCTGTGAGGACCCCCTGTGGGAACTGGAAGCAGTTTAGCTGGACTGGGGTGTGTTTGACAAAAAAGAGGAATACAGTGGGTGTAGTGGGAGGCCGGAAAAACGATGGAAACAGAAAGAAAATCAGCACCCACGCTGCACCTCATTAAAGTTCTGAAACAGGGGGATCAAAAGAAAGAAAAAAGAAGAAAAGAAATTCTTTTTTTTTGACAAATTGTGTATCTGCTTTGGTATTTATATGTCTGATGCCTTGCAAATAAGTAATTTTTAGGGAAATGGCTTCTTTACTTCTCAAGTAGATGGAGTTCTTTCTTGCTATTACCTGGAGCTCAAGTCTTTCCTTGACAACAGAACTGAATAATATTGTTGACTCCCTCATGTTCAGGTTATTGCATTTGAATAGGATTTGCATATTGTAACACACACATTGTGTCCCGTACAATAAGTGAACACTGAGCTGTCATAATGTTATGTAATTTGTCTGCCCCTGTGCAGTATGTGGCAGAATTTGTCATATGCCATGTGTCTTCAAGGGAACAGTGACAGTTTATAAAGCCTGGTGTTCAAAAAAATAAAAACTCAGGCTTTCTGTTTCTCAAGAGCCACTTTTTCACCTCAAACTAAGAATCTATCCATCAGAAGCATATTTGCATCACTGAGTGCCTCCTGGAATTTACAAAAATCAGCATAATCCAGTGTTGTGTTTGTGCATGTGTGTATTTGCATGATTGAGTCTATGTTCATGAGTGTGTGTATTCAGTTGCACATTAAGTGGGATTCACTGTGCGTTGTTTCCCCAGACAAATCCCCCGGGTCGACAGTTTTATTACACTCCCTCACCTTCTCTGTCACACACAGACACACATGGACACACACACACAGACACTCACACACACACACACACACACACACACACACACACACACACACACACACACACACACACACACACACACACACACACAGTCACATGCACACTAACACGCTCAAACACAACGCAGCATGGTGAAAGTTGACTCACTGATCTTCCCTGCTCTTTTGTTCCTGATACACCTGCTCAATTTACCACACCGCCCACACACATGCACAGACACACACACCAACACACACCAACACACACACACACACACACACACACAAACACACACACACACACACACACACCTACACACACCTACACACACACACACCTACACACACACACACACACAAACACACACACACACACACCAACCGGTACACTTATAGCACCTCCAAACAGCTCAAGCAACTCAGAACTTAGTTCCCATGAGAGCAGCAATAGGGGAGAGAAATAGAAAGAGAGATTGAATGAAAGTGAGAAAAAATGAGAGCACAAAAAACAAAAAAAAAACAACTTCTTTGCTCTGCTGAGCTCCCTCTTTTCTTCCTTTTCCCGTTTCCTCTCCTTCATTTTTTCCTCCTCCTCTCCTCTCCTTTCCTATATCTTTCTGCTCTCATATCTTGTCTTCTTTATTCCTCAACATCCTATTTTCAGCTTCTCTTCGTTGCCTTTTCACCTCTACTTTTTTACTTTTCATTCTCCATACGTCAGGGTACTATTGGTTTCCAGGTTATATTAATATATTCTTCCATGACAGAGATTTTGTTTACCTCTGGATCTGGAGAACTCATGCCAAATTTAGCCACCTCTCCTCCTATTTCTCAGGATAATAGGACAAAGAGAACACACAAAGAGAAAACCTTGCTACAGCCAGATGTCATCCATTTTACATCTGCCACTGTGGCCTGCTACTTTATAATATGTACTTGTGTGTGTGTGTGTGTGTGTGTGTGTGTGTGTGTGTGTGTATGCGTGTGTGTGTGTGTGTGTGTATGTAGCCACTCCAGCGCACATGCTAGCCTGCCCGTTCGCTTCGTTGGTTGCCAAACAGTTAGATTTGCTCTCTGAGCACAGACGTTTTCCCCTGCCAGAACAGTTTGTCCCAGTTTCCCACTGAGAAACTCTTATAGAGTTTGCTGGGAAATGTCTGCGCGTGTGGGCATGTAAAGGCATTTAAATGACTGTATATGTGTACACTGAGGTGTCGCTGTGTTTCTCTCTGTGTGAATGATGTCAGGCCTTGCATCCCCCAGGGGATCAGGCAGAGATGGCACAAGGCGTCGCTTGCCTAAAGATAAAAAAAAAAGAAAAAAAAAAAAGCCAAACTCTCAGAACCACACAACATAAGAGCTGCCTGCCGTTTGTGGTCTCGGGGCTGTCTGCAAGGCATATAATTGTGATAGGCTTCGGTCCATATGAATCCCATCCTCTGACACTATATCCCTCTATCTCACACACACACTTCTCTACCTCACATTATCATGTTATTATATTCCTAACATACCATCTTGACTTGCTCTGAGCTTAAGTCGTTTCTGGAGTAATTTAGTGTTTTACGTCAGTTAGACAGGAATGTATGGCAACACCTCTAACCATTGTTCGACATTAATATAATCACACTGCAGTGTAAGGCATTGCTGTTCTATTCCCAGTAACTGCGGTTATTTCCTTTAAATTAATACCTGTATCTATCAAGGAAAATTTATTTGTCTTGGCTCATTGTCCTAACTGTCAGGAAATAAAGTAGCGATATTGTCAGCATGTGAATTTTTGCATGAATGCATGTGGCTTGGTGGCCTCAGGGTTTAGGTAAGATGATGATCATTTAATTGCAACATCCACGGATCAAATCCCTCCACTCTCTCTCCTCTCATTTCCTGTCACCTCTCGACTATCACTATCACAAATAAACGCAAAAAAAAAAAAGAAAAAAAGGAAAAAAGAAAATGCCAGTACATTTGAGAATCCTGTATACGAAATCCGTTGAATCGTCTCATCAGAAAACATGTCAACGTCACACTGGCAAAGAGAAGTGGGGTCCCGCTATGGGCAACAGTGAGAATTCCTCTACAGCTGCCAAACAGGCTGAGATCCATTTTTCAACAGGTAGAGCTGCAGTAACAGCAGAGAGGAATGATGCCTCATGTCAGGTTGCGTAATGGAGGAGATGCTGTCCATGTCTACATCATCTCTCAAATTCTGAACAAGACACTGATGACAGGTGACTGGTATGAAATAAGACGGAGCAATGGGTAAAATAAAATAAAGGAATTCCTTATTTATTTAGTTTTTGAGGTTGCTCCTCAATGAGTAACAACCACAAGAAGTCATAATGGGTACTTTTTCGAGCCTCCATCATTTTGCCTTCAAACACTTCAACAAACGTCTTAAGTCTCATGGAAGTTCCAGCTGCTCGAACTCCTGTGCTCCCAGGCACTTACTGAGTGGTCACATGTAGTCCACTCACAGAATGGCAGCAATGTGCTGACTGTCTCTGGTCTGCAGGATTTGCTGGATGTGCAGATCATTGCCTTCACATCTATTTTGATCGGGTATCCATCTGTCAGCACTGACTAATTTGATAGAGTGCAGGCTAAGTGAAGGAAATGAGAGAAATAGAAATAGTCATAGACATGGAGGATATTAAACGAGGAATTGATTTCACATCATTTTCCTGAACATTGCATTTTCTTGTGTGTCGGGTTCAAAAGATCACAACATGGGCATTCTTTTTTTTCTTTCTTTTTAAATTGCAGATAACAGTCTTAATTAGAGGCAGCAGATGCATTCACCTTCCAACTGCTTACAACAGTTCAGATTCTCAGACAGATTGGTGTCTGTTGCATGTGTGTTGGACATCAGCTGTTGGAGGTAACCAGAGCATCTGGTGGAAACTTGTACTAACATGTGGAGAACATGTGAACGCTACACTGAAATGACTGAATGAGAGCAATGGCGGAAACCACTGAGTTAAGACAGGTGCTTGAAGATCCCATTAATATCTATTTTTAAAAATGAAAAATATACAATAAGTCAAAGAATCAGAAAGATTTGACACTTTACTCTTTTGCTTTGCTGAATAATTACTGTTGGATATATTTTTTTGCTTTGGTAAGAACAAAAATGCAAGAAAAATGAATTGTAACTTGCTTTGGCAGATCATCTAAAATCTAGATTACCTATTTTAATCACATCAAATCAGATTATGTTTAGTGTTATCAATTTGAAATAACAATCAACACACCGAGGACACTCCTGCTGAGTCTGCCGCTTCAGCTGTTCTTGTGTTGGTTGGTGACCTCTTAATGCATCATGAAGTATGGTTGTTAGGGAACTCAAGTCAAATCCATTTTTATTCATATGGTGCCAAATCTTAACAGAAGTTATCTCTTTTCAAATAGAGCAGGTCTAGACTCTTTATAATATTGATAACAAAGACCCAACAATTTCCACAATGAGCAAGCACTTGGTGACAGTGACACGGAAAAACTTCCTTTTAAAAGGCAGAAGCCTTGAGCAGAACCAGACTCAGGGTGGGCGGCCATCTGCCTTGACTGGTTGGGTTGAGGTCCCATGTGATTTCATAGAAAACACTAACAACTTCATAAAGTTCCCTTTCTCTTAAGTACTGAGAGTGTGACTATTTTTTTTGCAACAGAGAACACTTAATAAATAAGCTACACTAGATTCTTCAAAGAAAGTCTTTGCTTAACTGCTTTGCTGCATCTGTAACTTACTCTCATGTATTTATGCTTCTGCGCTGGCCACAGGGTTGTCCATCTGTCCGTCTGTACGTCCGTCACATTCTCATGGACACAATATCTCGGTAACGGAACCTCTTCAGATTTGACACAAACATTCACTAGGACTGATTAGATTTTGGTGGTCAGAGGTCAAGGTCCCTCTTCAAGGGAATCCTTTCACATTTGGCACAAATGTCCACTTGGACTCAAGGATGAAGGGGATAGATTTTGAAGGTCAAAGGTCAAGGTCAGTGTGACCGCACAAAACTTTTTAAGCCATAACTCAAGACTTCACAAAGCAATGCTCACAAAATTTCACACAAATGGTTAATAGTCTGATGGATTCTGGATAAACAGGGATGTAAAGGAATCTGAAACTAGTGTGAGTGGCGGAGGCATACAACCACAAGGCGGTAATTCTATTTTGTTTTATTTGTTTTTTTATGTATGTATGAATTCTATATTTTTTTGGGGGGCTTGGAAAACAGATAGTTTTGCTCACATCTCTTTTGATGAAACTGACCTTTTACACATTGATCAATATTGATTGGGTTAACAGCTGAATAGCAATATAGAGTCAACCTGTCAAGAAGCAATAGAACAAGACAAACATTTGATTCTAGCTATGATATGGTGGGTAACAGCAAGAGATGCATTTTAGAGTGTCATCTGTTTTTTTTTCTCCATTGATTTACTGGTTTAAATTCAGCTACACATAGCCATTTTAAGAAATGTTCCCTGAAATAACATAGTTTCTCTTTGCTTTATTTCATAGTGATGTTGTCAATTGGTCATGAAGCAACAGGGCAGGATTCACTGGAAATGAATGCAGAAAAAAATAATAAATTTCATTTGCAGCTTCAGATGCCACCTAAATATAAATGTAGCAATGACAGCAGAATGAGTATGTGATATGTTTCCCCAAACTTTAAAACTAGGTTTGAAATAGCTGGAAATGAGACAATGAAAATGTCACAAAGTAACATAGATACATGCCATACACACACAGAGATATTATAAAAACTCAATAGACTTATACGCTTTTTCAGCTGACTGTGCCTCGCTGCAATATTCTTTTGTTTTCTATATCTATCCTCACTTAACAAAACTGAACAACCTTGTGGGTGTCTGATTGTAACCATGGAGATGAACTTGAAGGACCCTATCAAAGGGAGCCATAACCTTACTCAGCCAAGCCCAGCTGGCGAAGAATAACAATATCAGCTGTCCCAGTCCCCTGCCCCGAGACACACCCAAACCCATGTGCCCCCTACACACAAACACACATGCCCTCAAAGACACACTGATAAATTGCTTATGCAGAGAGGAGGGGAGAATACTATGTGTGTTTATTCATCCCCATATTGCTAAAAATCACTCCCCAACATCCCTGCACCTGACCTTCAGTGTTATTAAGGGGGCTCCTTTATTCCTGACACTCTCACAGCTCTTCCCTGAAGAAACCAATTCATCCATTTTCCAATAACTCACCACCCTAGGCAATTATGTCTGTTTTTCTGCCACCTCTCTGCTTCTCAATAAAGTGCTCATAAATGGGGAGGGCAAAGATGTGAATCAAGGAAGTGATTTTGAAAAGATTGCTGGGTGTGTGAGGAAATGAGACAGTGAGAAAGAGAGAGAGAGAGAGAGAGAGAGAGAGAATGTGTGTGTGTGTGTGTGTGTGTGTGCGCGCGCGCAAGAGTGAGAGAGATGGTTGCGTTAACAGATGCGTGAAGATAGCAAAAGTGAAAGTGATTAAAAAGCAGGAGTTAAAAGGAGAGAGCGAGGGAAGGGTGGGTGGCAGAAGTTGTGAATGTGACATGTCTGAAGCACAGAGGCTGTGTTCAGCTCAGCTGGGTCCAGAAATTGCTTTAGCGATGCATACAGTCAAAGAAAAAGTGTTACGCATTTGAAAAATTGAAATCATAGGTACATCAGGTCACCCACATAGTGATGTTATTAGCTTACCCTGTTGAGTTTTTATCATAGTTTTTGTCATTATTATCAATAACCTAAGTTAAGAGATAGTAATAACTGCATGCTTTATGCTAGACTCCATTTATAAAACAAAATCAATCAATTTATATATCATTAACGAACTAAAGATGCTCCAATCAATTGATTTATGTTTCCTGTTCTAGCCTTGCAGAGGAATACGTTGGTTAGGCTAGTAAAATACTACTTGTATGATAACATATAACACATTAAAATATAATGCAATGCCCTGTTCAGGTTCTGTTATGCAAAAGGTAAAATAAATAAAATAATTCACAGTTTATTAATCTGTAAAAGTAAGAAAAATGCAAGTGGATCCTCACCGGAAGTATTGGATATTATCTGGAATAATGTTATAGCTACACTTACCTGTCAATAGTGGGATATTTGTATAAAGAAAAGGAAAAATTATTAAAAGTAAATGTTGTTCAATTAATCCAATCAGTCTTAATTAAACATTACACCAGTCAGATTTCAAAGTAAATGTGTTAATTCTGTCCTACAGCAAAGAACAGAAAAAGTGAGCTCCTTTGGTCTCACTGCAGTGTTCTATAGAAAGAAGGCTGAGGCAGTATCTCCACACACACACACACACACACACACACACACACACACACACACACACACATTCACATTTAGTTTTGTCACTTTTGGGGACAATTTATAGACTTGCTTTCATTTCTTGGAGACTTAGCCCAACCCTAACCTTAACAAGGACTAACCAAAACCTAACCTTAACCATTGGCCCAGAAATCAACTGTTTCCCAACTGGGGACACACCTTTAGTCCCCATAAGCTGCCCCAAATTAATTGTTTTTTGTTCTGAAATTTGTCCCCAAAAAATAACCTAAACTCTCTCTCTCTCTCTCTCTCTCACACACACACACACACACACACACACACACACTTGATCCAGTGTTTAATGTGTTCTCTGCTCAATCAGTGACCAGAAAAATGGAAACTCCTGTTCAGTATCACCTTTGTCTCTGATAGCAGCTGCCACATGTTGTGACCGTGACTCAGTTAGAGACCTGTAGCCTCCTGTGTTAAAGCTGACCATGCGGACAGAGACAAGCTTCAAACAGCCAAAGTTGATTTCATTAAGTAAAATTTAATATATCTTTTATGTCCCTTGGGGGCAATTTGTATAGAGGTTTAAGCGTGCCACTGAAATATTTATAGACTTTGTTGGTGCTTAGTTATAATTGATTCATTCATTGATACATTGAAACAGTCATTAAGTGATTAATTAAATTTTCATTTAAATTGTGCAATTAAAAACCAATTAGCAAAATTAAGTTAAGTTTTTAATTCATCATTACATATGCCAATTAATAATTCCACTTCATTATTCTGTCTTTAAATAAATCAATTAATTTTAGATGGATTTTTAAAAATTCTTTTAAATTTTAATTTTTTACAATTTACAAATGTATTTACATAATACCTAACAACTCATCTGTCTCATGGCCTACTTTGATGTTTCCATTTCATCCACACTTTAATTTAAAGACGCCTCTCTTTAATTTTAAGACATTTCATTTAAAGTTGTCAGATGTTACGTCTAATCATTGTTAGTGTCGTCAAGCTGTATACCACAACTGCAGACTAAGGTTACAGTGTGTAACCTTAGTTACTGCGCTTCAGCTGCTTTGAAATTGCAACATTTTATTTGAATTCCCCCATTTAGTATTTATGAGCAGTATAAATTTTATAGATGGTTTATAACACACTTTAATGTAGTTGAGAGGCAACATAAGTGTATAACTTATATGTCAACATCTATAACTATATCTATAGGACTCCCATAAGCGGAGGCTTATGTATTAACGTTTGTGATTATTGAGAAAAGAGGATTAATTGTGTCCATACTTTAAAGGACTACTCCATTACATAAATTACGCTTCAGCTTTTATGAATCATTTAGGTTGCCAGATGAAAAGTTTTGAACTTCATAGAGAATTAAACATTAAAACAATATCAACACATCAGTAGAAACTCCCTATTCTACTGATTTACACTTAGTATATATCAGTTTTTTTCACTGAAATATAGAAAGAGGAACCAGCTAGAGGCCATCATCAGGAACATGGGACCACTCGAGCTGTGACTGCCTGTCAACGTGTTGACATTGGGGCCCATGAGTACTCAGTAGTTATTACTATATTACGACATGATATACTCAGTACTCATGGGTTGGATCAAACCCGTCTTTTATCTAATCCTTCATTTTGATCTCAGCTACACACCTGTAAAGTTTTATTCTTCATCTTGCACTGTTGTGAGGCAATCATGGCAAGAAATCTGTCCACAGACAGACACCTGTCGAAATATTTAAAACTGCCTCTGTGGTAGTTCTCCTGCGATCGTGTCTCCAGGCCCACATTTGCCATGATGACACACACACAATCAGGAACACTTTCACACAGTCATAACCCATGACTTCAACTTATCAGAAACGGCTCCCACTTTTGGAGATTCTGTTCCTGCAAACTTTTTCGTCAAGCATTTCATTAAAGAAGGTGTAATTAATAAATTTTTTTTTATAGTTTTGGGAACGGTATTCGTTTAATATTTATCTCTATGGTTATTTTCTCATTAATGTGCTACTCCCTCTGCATCCCCCCGCTGCTCATGTCTCACAGTTGGTTTCACCTCCTTCTCTGACAGTGGCGTGACTTGTTTACAGGTGGATTTCTCCAGAGAGACTAATAATACCCACAACTAAGATATCAGTGCTGCCTACACCACACACCCAGGCTCAGCGAGGGAGAGTGAAGTGGAGAAAGCGAGGTGGAGAAACAGAACAGCATTTGTGGCGCTATACATGTAATATGTAAATACATTCATACAAACGTAAGTGAAGAGATTCACAAGACAAGAAATGTTCAAATATGTATTTTTATACAACTTTCTTTCAACTTTCTTTTTTCTGTCTGTCTGCTTCCCCCCCACCCCCTTCACTTGGACACACACACACACACACACACACACACACACACACACGTGCAAACACACACACACACACACACACACACACACGTGCAAACACTTTCAGGTTCGTTCTGTACACTCATCCACTGACACCAAAGTGCCTGGTGATTGCTGGGACTTAGCTGGATTGATATTTTAGATCCTGTGTGTAACCACGTATGTGTGTGTGTGAGTCTGTCTATCTGTGTGTTAATCCGTTTTCACAGTGAAGTGTGTATGTGTGGATGTGGATGTAGGTTCACACACCTACACACACATATATACACACATATACACGGCATATCTACACAGCAGTGAATGAGTAGTTATAGCAGCGTCTCCTGAAGGATCTGCGGCTGCATGTGCTCGACTTGCTGTGGAAGCTTCAATAAAGAGGGATGAAGGGGTGTGTGGGAGGAGGGAGGAACGCTGGACAGAGGCAATCATCTCTTCATAATGACTATTAAATCTCACCCAAAATGGAAGAGAGCTTGATCCTCCACATTCAGACTCCAAGACCAGAACACTTAGATGACTGTCTTCATTATGCAACAGCATGCACAAGGTTCCCATTACCATTCTCCTGGTGATCTGAATATTGTGTGTTTTACTCATCACTCTGTCCATGTTGCAGTCCATATCTTTACAGCATATTAATGACTCAGAGCTGCACTCAATCAATATTTTTAGTAATGCTGGTGGTGTGGCTCTAGGGATGGCAACTTTGGTCTGACAGTCAATCTCAACAATTACTTTATGGATTGTCATGAAATTTTATACTGACATTGGTCTCCAAAGAATGAATCCTGATGACTTTGATGATTAGCAAATGTTAGCATGCTAACATGCTAAACTAAGATGATGAATATGGTAGACGTGCATCAGCATGTTAGCATGATAAGATAGCATTTATCTTAAAGCACTGTTGTGCCTAAGTACAGCCTCACAGAGCAATGGCTGTATACTCTCACAGATTATTATCACCCAACTCTGTATTTCACCTCAGCATCTATGGAGCTTTTTTGCCAACCGTAGCGATTTGTTAAGGTTTCCAGCTCATAAACTCAAAACTCCCCTTTTATTAACCTCGTTTCCAGAGGCAGGCACCTATCTTCAGGAAAAAAAAAAAAACTTTCATAAAATCACTGTACACTACCTGCCTTGCACCAAATAACACAAGCTATCAACTAGCTGGTGATCATATTGGAGCATCTAGGAAGCTAAAGACAGTTGGTTCTCAGTTCTCAGTTGGTGGTGGAAACATTCAAACGAGAGTGATTATTGGACATACGTTCATTAGGTGGACAGGAACATCAAAATGAATGC
This sequence comes from Seriola aureovittata, assembly GCF_021018895.1. Taxonomy (NCBI): domain Eukaryota; kingdom Metazoa; phylum Chordata; class Actinopteri; order Carangiformes; family Carangidae; genus Seriola; species Seriola aureovittata. The sequence continues at coordinate 16,480,768 of NC_079366.1, forward strand.
TAATATTGCATATCATGCTATAACAGCTTTACAAGGTAATAATATATATATATATATACTCTCACACAGTACACAGCCTCAGTCTGGGTGAAAAACTGCAGCTCCACTCGCTGAGCAGAGTAGATGCAGAGAGAGGTGTGCCTCTCACTTGCAGAGCAATACTGGCGACTCTCTTTGATGGAAAGTAGCTAAAATTTGTCCTAAAAGTTGCTAGATTGGTCACTAGGTGCACTTTTGAAAAAAAGTCACCAAAGGGATCTGAAACAAAATGAAATGAAACGAAATGAAACGAAATGACGTAATAGAAACTGTTCATGCTAAATCATTTTGAAAGAGAAACAACTGGAGAAGTCCAACATTTGCACGACCGACGGTGAAACTCACTCACTCACCATTCAAACATACTGAGGCTTATAAAAAACATGAGACCTGCATAAACAAAACAATTTGATCGCCAGTACATTATGGTTCTTGGCAAAACTATATCTGATATATAGAACTTAAAATGTTCCCTGAGAGGGAATGCTTGGCCTCAGTTATAGAGGATTGAGCATTGTTCAGTCTTCCTGTTGTACATTCCAGATTTAGTTGATTATATAACCAATAGCTCTATTGGTTGTTATTTGACAAAAACTATGGTAATCTGCCTCTAATATAGATACATAATGAATCATTTTCATGATAGAAATTAGTGTGTAGCTAACCTAAATAGGGATTCAACAGAAATGATAGAGGAAATAAATAAAAAATTACTATTTGAAATGAGAATATGGTGGAGCATGAATTTTGGAGATATGTCATACACATTCTGTGCTATTGGAATAGTAAAAATGTCACCCAGTACACTCTTAAATATATTTTAAACAAGTAGAGAGATACTGGGTAGAATATGAATATGTCTCATTTACAGTTTTCTAAAGGAATGGCCTTTAAATTATCCACAATGTCCAACCTAAACAGCCTATTAAGCCACCCTGTTTGCCTCATTAGTGAAGATGATAAGAGGGAAAATATGTGAAGTATTGTATCAGATTGTACTTCATTATTCAATTGGTTTTCCATTTTGGTCTGGGAAACACTTATGAAAAGGGAAGAGGATTATGAGAGAGGCTGGGAAAGTAATGTGTGCCAGCTAATATCAGGGGAATTCCTGAATAAATTAAGCACACAGACACACAGACACATACACACACACACACACACACACACACACACACACACACACACAAATAACTGACCCTTACTATTCCCACGGCATCTGCTACCACAGAGTCCAGTTGGTCGAGTATGAAAGCCACAATGATCCAGAACATAAGAGGAATTCACAAAAACATGATAGGGAGTTGGCCCAGAACAAAAATAGATGAGTGGATATGAGTGGCTTTAGTGAAACTGTGTGATTTTAGTCATTTTATTAACAGGTGATTAGCAGTACTCCTAATGTTGTAATGCAGATTATAAAGCAGTGATAAGCCATGGATGACTCAGTCATTATGACCTTTTTAAATACCTAATTCTGGAGAGACATTCAACTCACAGGGGTGGACTTTGTCTATGTACTATTTTTTCCATCATCAACAAATTCCATGAAAAGGAGAAAACCATCATTGTGTTCATCTCTCAGTACTTTCCAACTCTAATGCCCTGTCTGTGACACTCAGCACCAAGCCAGTTCATTCCTATACTCAAGATTTAAATCTTTAAAACCGTATGTCACAAATATATAGTTTCATTAGATCAGCTGGGCACTGCAGTTTAAAGCCAGTGTCATTCAAACAAGAGAAACTAGTGCATTTGTTAGGGACGATTCTCACCTGCATGTTAAGTGGCCGGTCAGAGGATGTGAGATTGTCTAAAAATAAACTACAGTGTCCATGTTCCTTTAAAATGAAGGAACATGTAATCAAGTGCAACAGTTTGTCGCATTTATGTGTTTTAATAATAGTTCTGGACAACAATGGGCCATTCTCACAGCAGACATGTTGACTTGTGTTTGAATGTCCGCTGTGAAAAGAGAAATACACAAAGACTAATGAAATGCAGTGTATTAGGCTGTGGCTACACAGGCAATACTTGTTATCAGTTCAGTATTCGTTTTGGTTGTTTCATATGATTAATTGACAGTACAAAAAACAATGAATATCATCAGCCCTATCCTTCAACCATTCTGTGTCAGGAGCGAATACCAATGAAACAGTGTAATATGATGTTTCTTGTTTCTGCGAGTTGTTTTGTTTTTAGCATATACATATAAATCATTAGTGCCATATCTGTTTCTTTGATGAAGTAACGACATAACTGTAAACGCCTTGTCTTCCTTTGCAAAACTTAAAAGTTGCTTCCAACAATAATGTGGCAGTTGCACTGTGGTATGGAGTTTTGCTTCCCTGATAATGACAGTATTTTGCTGTGTGTAACAATTCAAACACCATCATTATGGGTTCTGCCCATGAGTAAGACAACCCGTCGTGTTATGATTGTCATAGAAACTGTTTTATATACTGCACTTTGGCTTTATATGTGCGGCCCCCTACCATCAATACCACCACCACTGCCTGTCCCCCGCAGAGTTTGCCTCTAAAAGCTGTAAATATACACCTTTTTTAACAGGGTGTACTAATGAAATATAGAAGGCTTGGATGCATTTGAACTGCATTTCATAATGTTTTTGCAAATTAAAGCTTATAAACTCACCGCAGGTGCTTCTAAATATGAGATGTGTAGTTTGATATGCTGTGCACTTCAAATCATTCCATTATTCTGGCTAAAAATTAATGAGAGCCTCTTTTTTTTAATGTAGTGGCTAAAGGGAAAATCAATCTTGTATTATACCTATAATTCTGGACAGTGTAATCAGTATTTGTAACACAAACAACTCTCTCTCAAATGTAGAAACCAATCGAAAAAAAAAACCAAGAGAAGAGACAGAAAATGAAGCACAAGCAGTAAGAGAGCAGAGAAGGAAAACATCAAACATTGCTTGTTTGCAGTTGTTCATTGTCTTATGTTTTGCACACTCCCAGCTGGCAAAAATGATGTGCTGCTGAAAAGTCCCCATGAAAAACAAACATTAGCATCATAAAGCATTGCTTGACACATACATTTTCTGTTTCTATTTGGCAATGATGGTCAAAAATTCTCCAGCAAGCACTGTGGCTCTGCTAATTGTTTTTTTTTTTTGCCTGTTTTTTTTTTTTTTTTTGCCATGAGGAATAGAATAGGACAGACTGGTGACAGACTGTAGGCGGACAATGCTAGCCTGAATCCAGCACCATGGAGCACTCGTTTTTTGTTTTCTCCCACATTAGTCACATGGGTAAGGAATAAATTTGAGTGAAAACAAAAATGGGGATTCATGAAGCTAAGTCAGGCTTGGAGATAGTTCATGTTGAATTTGACAGTGTTTTTATACACATGTGAACTAATTATCTTACAGCCAAGCCACTTGAAAAATTTGTTAGTGTGACATAGCAGAATAAGTGGGCCTAAAGTGACACTTGACAGCCTGACAGAACAGTGCTTTGACTTCCTTATTTCTAACTTTAGGAGAGTTGTTCATGAATATGAATCAAAACTTAACTGCAAACCACTTGGGAAAAATATATGAAAATCCATTTTGAAATTTTGTGGTAAGCAGATGTTGTTTTGAAGACTTTGTTTGTGAACTACACTGTACTGTGGACGACGGTTATTAAAGATGCAATAAGAGAATAGAGAATGGGATGCAGAAGAGAGGGTTACACGCAAACAAGACTGTGCACACAAACATGTGCGCACACTTTCTTGTCTGCGCACACACACAAACACACACACACACACACACACAAACACACACACACACACACACACACACACACATACACACACACAAACATCAGTAGAAATGATACGTTTGAAGGGTTTAATAGTGGAGATTATCAAGACGTGCACGTGCACGTGCACGTGCACATGCGCGCACACACACACGCACGCACACACACACACAGGTACACACACGCACACACACACACATAATGTGTGGGCCCACATTATGGGCCTGCTCCTCAGGAGTTGGCCCTTCTGTGACATTTGGAAAGGGCAAGAGGAGCATCACTCAGACACACACATACACACACAGCTTTGACCTCCACACCATCAGGTGTCAGCATAGCCCCCCCATACAGAAGCTCAATACTCAGATTAACATCAGGAACCAGGATTAGCTTGCCCCTGCAGGGTTTGGACAGCACACACTCGTTTCACCTGGCTGTCCTATAGCGCTTGGGTGCCACCCACACAACCACACAGCACACTGACACATACGTGCATCCGGTCGTAGCACGCACAGACATATTTGCACACACATGGATAGGGTAAGACTTATTTGGCATTTACTTGCGAAGGCTGACATTAGGGAATGAAGCTAAGCGAATGAATATAGTCAACGAAGGACTTCAACTATATAGTATATAGATGTGTGTGTGTTTAAGAGGAGAACAGTGGAAAGGGAGGGGTGCCTTGAACCCTTGGTGTACACTCATGATCCTCCATCTCCAGTTACATAAACAGCAGAATAATGCACTAATGCTGTTCGTCATCTCATATTCACATGCCTATAAGACTCAATTCTGGGACACTATTTCTGCTACAAAGTACAGAATAGTTGAAAAACTGCCTCGGCAACAAAACTCTGCCCCATCCTTGACTATCTGTACTGTCTTACATAACGATGCCTCACCAGCCACCTCACAGCAAGTGAGCTTGTTCAAAATCCCTAAGAGGCGTCTCCTTCTTTTAAATTGTCAGATTTAGCAAAGGATTGTCTGGCTTGACCAGCGCACTTATCACCAGTCAGTCAAAATCAGACCACTGGTTCCTTTGATGCGAGGTTTTAAGAGAGGGCATGCTAAAAAGTGTCTGAACAAAAACCACAGACTGCTGGCCTGGTTTAGAGCGTGACAGCATGTCAGACTTGTACGTCTCCTCTATTAGAGATGCCTTGTCCCATGATCTCCTCTATTTATATTTAACGAGGAAATCTGGATGCTTCTGCAGTAAAGGTGTGCTTTTCATTCAGAGAGGTTAGCAGAGGAGCTACAGCCCTGAGACTGGGGTCAATACAGCAGGTTTGGCTGTTTTTATCTCCTCCGTCTGTCTGAGAGGCTGCAGCTCCTCTGGTACGATGAGTCACTCACCAGGCTGCAGCAGAAAATAATGCTGTTCTACTGCCACCTTGTGGTTACTTCAAGTTCAATTCTAAAATCATCCCTTTTCACAAAATCACCCATTACAGCAAAACAGTATTTAAATGTTTGCCAACACAAGATGCCACTGTAAATATATGCACCTTTAATTTACTTTCATACCAATATTAGATATAAATGGCCGGAAATTACAGTTTTATTGATATATACATAATTGAATATTGTTATACACATAGCTTTATGCACTTTTGTTCAGGGCTGTTTTATAGTTTTTCTAAGGTCCAATTAACGGAAATTTTCACGCTCCATGCATACAGTGATATTTTAGATGAGTGTGTGCTTCCAGTTTGGAGAAGCCTCTTTGGACAATACCAACCATCCTCTCCACAACATTCTGGCAGGACAGAAAAGCAGCTACAGCTGCAGCAAACGTCTCATCTCACTGCGCTGCAGAACAGAGAGGTTCAGGAGATCCTTTGTTCCCACTGCCATCAGGCTATACAACACCTCAGCCAAAGGAAGTGGACTAATTCAATTATTTTTGTTCATTTATTATTAACTGTTTTTATTGTTATCATTATTATTAGTACTAGTATTATTATCAAAAATGAACTAATGGACACATGAATTTCTATCTATTTCTAGTATTTATCTATCTATCTATCTATCTATCTATCTATCTATCTATCTATCTATCTATCTATCTATCTATCTATCTATCTATCTATCTATCTATCTATCTATCTATCTATCTATCTATCTATCTATCTATCTATCTATCTATCTATCTATCTATCTATCTATCTATTTATCTAGTTTCAACATGACACTGCCCTGTGCTCACAGCTAGGTGCATAAAGAAATGACTTTCTGAATTTGCAGGGGAAGAAGTTGACTGGCCACCACAAAGCGCTGACCGCAACCCCATCCAACACCTTTGAGATGAAGTGGAACACCAACTGCGGGCCAGGCCTTATCTAAACACCATCAGTGGCCGCACCTCACTAATGCATTTGTGGTTGAATGAGAGCAAAATCCCCGCAGATAGGCTCCAAGATGTTGTGCAAAGCCAGAAGTGAGAAGCCTGTTATGGCAGTATATTTATGCTAATGGTGCTGGAATGAAATGTTGAATCAATCACATATAGGTGGAAAACTTGTATGTCCTCGTATTTTGCTTCATATACTTTTGGTTATGTAGTTTATCTCACAGGTACTGGTCGGCTTTCCTTGTATTGTGGTAATGACATCCTTCTGCCTGTTCAACTGCAAACCTAACCAGAAGTGGGGGCTGCAAATTAGATTCAGCTAGATTACCTATTTACTGTATAACTGTTGCACTTATTTCCTTCCTTCTTACTGTAAGTATTATTTTTTTTTCTGTTTTGTCCTTATTAAATAAACGAACAAATAAATAAATATGTCATAATCCTTGCTTAAAGTTTGTTCCCTCATGGCCTTTGCTGCCCGAGTAAAGGCTGCAAAACAACAATCTACATCGATGGCATACTCTCAAACACTCTGGGGCACATTACATAAACCTACACATGATGTACAGTAGTACACTGAGTTCCAGTGTGCAGTATCTGCCTTTTCTTTCTTTGCCTTTTACAGAGTCCAACAGCAGTTCGACCCAGGCACCAGAGAATACAGCAGAGACAAATGTGAGAACGAGACAGAGGATAAATAAAAGGGAGAGAAACTCTGTGTGTGTGTGTGTGTGTGTGTGTTTGTGTGTTTGTGTGTGTGTGTGTGTGTGTGTGTGTGTGTGTGTGTGTGTGTGTGTGTGTGTGTGTGCGTGCGTGCGTGTGTGTGTGTGTGTGCGTGGCTTCTCTGTGTGTACATGAGGTACTTTCAATTCAGAAACTGTGACATCGAACTGTCAGTGAAGCCCAGAAGTGCTGACAGGTAGTACACACACACACTCACACACACATGCACACACAAACACACACACTTTCTCATACCGTTGTAATTGAAAGACGTCACTTTGAGATTTTCTCCTCCACAGGGATTTGCACTGGTTGTCTGCAGCTCCAGGACTTCACTCGTCTATTCTCTTTGATACTACTCCTCACCTGTAGATTACAGTGCTGACTCTCTCTTTCTCTTTCCCCCTCTGTTATTGCAGTACATAATACACGGACACCCCCCCCCCTCCACACACACACACACACACACACACACACACACACAATTTAAGCAGTGAAAAACAACACAACACTAAACCCCTACAGATTAACAAAGAGAACACGGTGACTCTTAAAATGAACCTAATCCTGTCTCCAGTCCAGTGGTTACACCTTGACTTGCCGAGGTTGTTGTGGCTTCAAAGTGTCTGCAGCTGAAGTGGTAAGGTTGAGCTTTCTGAAGCAGTCACTTCATAAGTCTAACTACACTCTGATGTCCAAATCTTTTCCCTCTCTCTTCCATTCTCTCTCTCTTTCTGCTATGACTAAACAGTGTAATTCATTCATTATGGATTAGGCCCTAAATTAGGTTAGCACATATTTAATCATTCATGTGGGCTCTCTTCTTTGACTGGCCTGCTGAATCATTAATTAGGAGTTTTGGAGATGCTAATTTGTTCTATGATCCACATGAACATCTGAAAGTTGGATGAGCTGATGCCCGTTTTTATCTTCTGTGCTGTTTTTTTACCTGCACATAAAGAGTTTTCTGTAATATTGCTTATCAAGGACGGAGGATAATTTTTTTGGAATAATACACCCAACCAAGGACTTGTGTCCACTCACCCACCCACACACATAAACAAACACACCAGAGATCACACTGAGACTTTATAATCTCAATATCTTTTTGATATTAAGGCACATGAACAGATGGAGGATATGTGATAAGATGAGCTTACACCAAAAATATCGAATGCACACAAACTTGCACATACGCTCCTATTCATTTTTCTTTTTTTCATTTCCCTGTGGGGTGGCTAATAACAAACTTTATATAAAGAAGAACTCTGGCATGGGTTTTAAAGAGAGAACACAACACATGAAAAACTAAATTAAAATAACTTATCATTGAGATATTGCACCCTGCTCACTTTACATGCACACGCTCGCATCTTTATACGAGAGATACCCACATAAGAGACAAAGAGAAGCAAACTGAGTTTCACATTTGTGGCATTTTCTTTCACTGTTGGGAGTAAAAAAAAAAAAGAAAAAAAAAAGCTCAGTACAGTGAGTGCGCTCAGTATCACTGTGTGCAGTGCATGAAGGGATAAATTACTACAAACTGTGGAACCTTTCAAATCACACTCCCTGCTCCACAGGCAGAGTCATGAGGTCAGACCTGCATTTCACTGAACAACTGATCTGTGAGTTAGTCTTACTGTTTCAACAATTAATGTATTGAATATATTTGTAAAGGCATTCCAAGGATTTCTTTGAAGACCCTGAAAATCGATTTTTGCCAATCAGCTGTTTTACTGTGAGTGATGGGCTCCTTTATGAATGTATTATTCTCTGCTGAAACAGCTTTGATTATTTCACGCAGAAGATTTTTGTATTCCTTTTTTTTTTTCTCTGCGCTTATCTCATTGGTTTCAATCAAATCCGAACACCAACTCAATTACCTTGGAACAAAGGTTTGATGCCCCTCCACTCACAAAGTAAGCAAATTTACTTTAAAAGTATGATCTTATCTTTATTAATATTTGCATATATTTTGAATAATACAAGGAAGCACCTTTTATGTTAAATCCCGTGCTGATTAATCTATGCAGGAGACCTTATGCATGTATTGGAATTGAAAACTAATTTTAAAAAATGCCCTCTATCCGCCTCCTACATTTTGAGCTGAACACCATACTCTCTGGCTTATGCTCCACACTCTGCTGCCGCTCGGTGCTTAGCTCTCCATTTGCCACAGTGACCTGGTTATACTGCAGCCTTATCTCACCTCTTCCCTCACCTGATTACCCAGTGGTGGAGTCGCCTTCCCTCCTCAATACAGCAAAGTCTGGCTTCAGATGGATGAACTCCTGTGCTCGGTTTCATAACAGAATCTGTAGTATGTGGTGTAGTTATGGCCTTTTCAAACTTGCAGCAGCTCCAGCCTCCCATACAGCTTGTCTTTGGATGCAGTGAGTGGTGACAGGTAAAGCTAAATCATATTTATTGATCGATGTGCAAGAGAGATTATAATGCAGTTGTGGCCAAAAGTTGCAATATATGCACATAATAATTGTTGATTCCTTTAGGGAGTGGAATTTTTTCTTAGAAAGGATGCCAGAGGACACTAGCTTTGAGAGCTGTAAGGGCCTCACATCTAAACTCATGTAGTCTCAAGAAAACTACAAAGTCATACGTTCATTCTAAAATGATGGATGTCGGTGTGTTCATCCCTGCGATCTGTAACTTTCCACATAGTCAAATTGCAGATGTTATTTTTCTACTTTATTGTATTCAGTTGCTGATACAAAGAAACATTATTTCAGTTTCATTGGTTTTTAACAGTTGAAACAACAAAACAAACATAAACTTGTTTTACTTGTTTGTTGTTGCATGTACTAGGGAATATCACTGACTAGGTGATGACACACAGGTGGCAGACACATGAAAAAATGTGATCAATGTACAACATGAACATTTTCTCTTTTTTTTTAATCTTAATTTGTCCCTTTCTTTGTTTGTTACCCTCTTTGTATGGCTGTCAGGTGTTAGTCTCTCTTGTCCCTGCACTGATAAGGGAAAATAGGAGAGAGTAAGTACCTAAAAAGATCCACCAGGTGACGCCCTTCTGCTATTTACTGCCTGGAACAAGAGGCGTAATAATCAGAGACGCAGTGATTAAAGAAATACATCCAGCAGTAGGCCGACTAATGAGAAAATGTATTGAATGAGTACTCTTAAAATATTAATATATTTAAAGAATAAAATCTTGCATTTCAGGCATCACCTAAAGCAGTACATCTTATTGTTGCAATGAATTCCTACGAGGTTGGACTGTGATTTGTTTTGTTAAAATAATAATGCACTTGTGTATTTAATGAGTGTTGATGATGGGGGGTGGGGGGTGGGGCGGTGTTGGTGGTATTGACCACCAAAAAATCTGTTTCCTCTTTTACGATATGTTGTTTATTCAGTCGTTCTAACAGTACAGTATATAATATCTTGTTTATTTTGAATGACTAGTTTTCGATGAATGCTTTTCTTTTGTTATAATGCACTAGTATAATATGACCCACATAGAGAATTGTCGTACGTGATGACGCTTCCCAAGGATTATCTGTCGACATCCGACAAATCGAACAAGAACCGGAAGTGCAGCGTGAGAAGGAAAATTAGATGTTTTGTGTGCATGAAGTTTGTTAGCTATCGTTAACTTCTATTATCTTTGAAGGAACCAGATAAAGCGGCGATTTCTTGAACGAAGCATCTTCCCTCTGGTCTATATCCTCTGAAATTACGCAGTCCTCCCGGACAAAACCCGTCACTTTCTCGGAGAACAGGAAAAAAGTGTCAGGTAACAACGTTCAATAAATCGGAACGCTAATGCTAACGTTACTAACAAGTGTCAGACGTTTGCTAACTTACGTTGGTATCCAATTATCCGAAGTAGTAAAGCAACATTTGATGAAATGAGATAACGTTAGTTATTTTGGAAAGGTTTACATTATCACAAAAAGCAACAACGCCAGGCTAACCTAATACCATGCCGACTCACAAGGTACTTGTAATCTGACTGGTAAACGAGCTAGGCGATGTCAATTTTAGCTAACTTGGCTGTTATTTTCCTCTCAGTTGTGTTTATATTGGTGCGAGAGAATGTTCATTCCATGTCCGCACACTTTGGCCGCTGGGATCAACATCAGCAGTTAAGCTATGGAAAACCTCTCGCTTAATATCAAATTGATTTATGCTGGTTCCCCTAAAGACCTAGGTTCTTTGATTGTCGGTGGGTCATGTCTTGCAGAGGAGCCCTGTGTGTCAACATTCAGACCTTTGTTGTTATTACTATTGTAAATTATATTTAGATGGTGCTTATTCCTAAAAAATGAAATGAAATCAAAAAGTGACCCACAGAAACCTTAGGGCCAGGTACTGTAACACCAGAATAGAAGTACAGGTTGGTTTCTGGTTCTCTGTGGAAATGATGAGGCTGCCATGTGTCGTCTGCTAGGTGCACTTGCTTGATGAAGGTGATAGGGAACATATTCAATGCGCAGGGGGTAGAGATGAAGGTGTCAGCCGGGTCTCTGCAGCACATTGTTACTACAGATTCCCCAAACCAGGTTAACACAGCTATTGTTACAGTGTGATACCCGCTTCTGTACCCATATGAAACAGTTCACTCTCCTAATTGTATATAGTTTTGTGAAACATGCCTTAACTTGCTAGGCTACGTTTGAAGAGATGCGGTTATCTGTGATAGATGATTTGAAAAGTTACACAAACATCTCAGTCTGAAGGAAGCGTTGATGAATTGTCTTTTGTTGTGTCTTTATAAAATTGTTGCTGTTTTTGATTTTATTTTGTTCTCTGTCTGCCAGGATGGACCCAGCTCTACTGAGGGAGAGGGAACTGTTCAAGAAAAGAGCTCTGTCCACTCCAGCTGTAGAGAAGAGACAAGCATCCTCAGACTCTGGATCACACAAGAAGAAGAAGCCCAAAGTTGACAAGGAGAGCTCCTCAGGGTCCAAAGGCGTTGGTAAGTGAAGCAGATTATTTTAAAAATGTATTATAATGTGTTTAGTTGTAGCAGTGAATGGCTTCTTTCTGGTGTTGTAAGAGGGCTATATATAGACGGAAGCCATGGTACTGCTGACATAATGCATCTTTGTAACACTGATTCTGGTGCCCATCACCACCGTACTTTTCACATCAACATTTATAGAGCTGATACTGTCTTATTATATCATTATACTGGCTAAAGCAATGCTATTTTAATTCCTATTAAAACTGTCATATTATTTTCATAATTTTAGTAGCTCCTCCAAACAAGTAAGGTTTGCTTCGATATGCAATGTACTTATTATTTATAAACCATTATATTACAAGGAGCAGAAATTCACTAAACCTTGTTACTGTCTGAGTCCTGAATTAGTCGTCGTCGTCCCCCCCCCCCCCCGCACACACCTTTAAATGATCAGAGCATAGCTTGAAAGTAAAAATGATATGAAGGGACACACAAAAATAGTTGTTTGTGATATAAATTTGACATGTTACATGTCATTGGATGTAGTTGGATTTTGAGCAGTGGCCTCTTGTCACCTGGCATTTCATGTAAGTCTGTAACCTCATAAACTGATCTCTCAGTATAATCACAGACCGCCTGCTACTTCTTTAGCAGAAAAAAAGAAACCGGTACATAATTAAGTGACAATTTATTAGGCATTTTGTGGTAAGGCATATGAAATTATACATTGTGCTCAATATGACATGATAAAATACATCACTGTGCAGCAACAAAGTGTAATTTGTCATCTAATAATAATAATGCAATGCTTAACATGTTGACGGCACTGGCACAAAATTTACTAAAGAACAGAGAAACACAGGCTTTGTCCAAAGGAACGATGAAGTCCAACCAAACTTGATCAGTTTCTTTGTTGCCTAGCAGGCCCTTTTGGGAAACAACAACATTTTCTGTCTGTGTACAACATTTTACCATGTCTCATAGAAACTCATTTGTACGTGCAGTACTCACAGGGCAGATGTCGCTGAGCAAGAGAACCTGTTTTTTAAACTCACTCATATTGAGACTGAGTAGTGTTTTTAATTTTAACATGTTTTGGCCATGCAACGTTATACTCCATCAAAGAAAACAAAGGAAAAAAAGTCCCACCTCAGTGTAATCCATTCTGCCACAGCCTTCATTTTTAAGTGTTGTCAGTGTTGTGTATTTTTTTTTTTTTTTTTTTTATCAGGCCGCACTACTAGTACTATTTCTACTGAGGTGCTCTCTCTCTTTATCTCCTGATTATGTCAGGTGTAAAATATGGCTTACATGGTCTGCCCTCTGTGTTAAGTGGTAGTGAATCTGGATTGTGTTAAGATTCCTTTGTAACTGAAGCGGTAATTAGACTCACTCCAAATCAGTGAAAAACTGCCCCCTTTCTTCTTTACATTGTTCCGTTACCTTATCTTGTCTCTTCCCTCCACATCCACCAAACTGTGAGCAATTGAACTACTATTACGCAGTTTTAGACGTCCATTCCTCAGGGGGTCAGTGCCATAATATTGCCCAACTTAGCAATGACACCCGAATTCCTGCTATTCCTTTTCTTCATCATTGCTGCCTCTATACCACCTCAGTCTGGGATTCTGGCTCCTTGCAAATGCTGGTCATGAGCTTGCTGCAGCTTCCCGGCCCCTCCTCCTGTAGCTGGTGATGTGTCTTCCCTTTGGCACAACACCCACAGTCCAGTAACTCATAGAGCACGGCCAAGGCAGCCAGAGACAGGACAGTGAGGATGAAGAGCAGAAGGATGACGAAGCACGCCACATTCCAGCCGTCATGGAACGGGTACACTTCCTGGACCTGCAAGGAGACAAGGGGGAGAGAGACCGCCCCTGGGTGCCATGGGAGATTACTTGGGTGTATAGTGGCAGTGATGTTGGCCATGATTTCCCCTTGGAAGCAACAAAAACAGGGAGAAAGACAGATTGTTAATGCCTGTGCCTGTGGTTCTGGGCTTCACTGCTAGGTGATGACAGCAAATTAGAGAGTGATGGTTGTAGTACTTGTTTCCATGGTGAGAGAAGGATTAAAGAACCACTCTTTAGGCCATAATATTTAGGATCGTCTTTCTTTTGAATGTGATGTAATATTTTTAACCTGATATAATGGGCTCTGTAGTGCCAAAATTTTAGAAGCATTGACCCCTAAAATCAATAAATATTTAAAACAAAACATGTGCACTGCTAATGTGCTGTTTGAAAAGGACACAGTCTCACTAGAGACCACTGAGGGAATGGGAAGGCCATTTCCTCTCTTAAAACCATCAGGGTTTCTTTTAGGTAATTTGCTGTAATGTGATTATAGTACTATATATATACATATCATGTAGTAATTTGATAAACTGCAGTGTCAGTATGTACACAACATAAACCCTAGCCTACATCTGTCAGTACAGAAAGGATTCTTACCTAAATAAAAAGATAGTGTTATTAAAGCAAAGTGTTATGTTGCTGAAGAGCACAAACCCTACTGAGGCCATCTGCTCAGAACCAAAATAAGACTTTAAAGCCTGGTTGGCAAGGATGGGTGCACAGCAAAATGTTGCATCTAAGCTTGGTTTGCAACTCTTGGGTCACAACACTTGACACAACGCTGTAGTGAAGGAATTGCAATAAAATAATGAAGGTAAAAGATGTGCAGGGTGCATATTGTCAGGGCATTTGTCTTTCTTCGGCTATCCTTTCACATTTTCAGCCAATGCCTACCATTTTAAATCCTCAGGGAACAGCATGCCAGTATCTCTGTGCCCCCCCCCCACATAGAGAAAGACACATATACACACACACACACACACACACATATACCTACATGTTTTAAAGACACACTTGTATGCACCCCCTGCATTCCACACACACACACACACACACACACGAACACACACACACACACACACACAGTCACAATCACAATCACAGACATCACCTACAGAGATCAAGGCAGCTGACCCAGATTATTTGAGTCGACCACTGAAAGGCGTTGAGGGAGAGGGGCATAAGTGCTTCTTTTTACAGTAGAATAATCCTGTCTTTTTTTGTGCATTTCTTCCTACGATCGTACAACTTTAACTGGGCTTACTGTGTGTCAAAGGATAGATTTGTGGCAGCCTAGTACAACTATGTGTGAGAGTGTATTTTAGTGCACTTTGGCAGAGATAGGTGAATGCTCCTTGTGTGATTGTAATTTGGTTTTCCATGTTACCTGAAACTGTAATGTGATAGAACCCGCTGTTGCAGTGGCGTCAGTTGTCTCAAGAGATCACACATTTCACCTCAGAAGTGCCTAAGTTATAGTCTTGCACTGGTTCCCTTACTCAGCATAATATGTTCTCAATAATGTGGGAAAGGCACCTATAAATTGGAGGTTTGTGTGTGGTTAGAGTTGGAGTTAAGGTTACCTTTTGTTCCAAAAGATTACTAACAAGTATTGCCCTTAAAAATACAGGTGACCATGTCAGTTCATTTCAGTGGGATTGTTTCGTCATTGAAGCTATTGTGGTGTATTTATTTTTTGGCAACAATTTTTGTTGAAATTTTTAAGTACAGGTTTGGTTTGATTGTGTCTCAATACAGTGTAATACATGTGTGTTTTATTGTAAAGTTAGTTCAGCCTCTGTTCAAGTTGAAAATTGGCATATTTCACCTTTCTTTGGATGCTGACAAAATGCTTACACTGTGACTGGTATAATCCACACAGCAGCTGGTATCTCACCCTAAATGAGCCCCGCCCCGGCTGAGCTCTTAAAGGTGTTATAGGACTATGATATTGCTCTCTGGCTAAACAGTGGTTGTCTCTCACTAAACACACAAACACACAGACACACTTAGACACTGGTAGTGCCCCTGGTTGACTCCTCAAAGCTGTTCGTCTCTCACTGATTTATCTTCAGAGCCGTAGTTTGCACCGAGTTCTGAGGCATTTCCACAAACATAGCCCGACATGATGCACACGAGTACACACATAGACCTAGAAACCCACGCAGAGTTTCTGATGCTTGGTATTTAAGTGGCACGAGTGCAGACACATCCATGTTTATTTAATCCATTGCGTGTCTGTGTTTCATTCTTGGCCTTAATATTAAAATTGCCATGTAATGATCTCATCTTAATTGATGTTATAGTATGAATTCCATTTCCCATACATAGTTGTCGGTTGTTGGTTTGCATTTTTAGATTTTTCTAATGCATAAAGAATTGGCTACAGGAATAGATCTGCTGCATTAAAGATGTATGATTTACCAAGTAAATGCTGGATTACTCAGAAAACCCCTCATACTCATAGCTGCACATTTAGACCAATAACAGCCTGCAGCCTGTAGCTTAAATTCATACTGTGGATTGTTATGATCTGTTGATGTATAATATGCACACATTTTTCTGAGGATGCTATTCCGAAAAATATGCAGACTCACCTTTGTCTGGCTCAGTCCTGTAGAAGATGCAAGTCAACAGATGCACTCTCCTTTTTTTTTTTTTTTTTTTTTGGTGCTCCACCTATCGCTCTGTCTTCCACTCTCTCCCTCCTCCGCGTTCACTCCTCGACCTGTTTTCCTCCTTAGCACTCTCATGCACTTCCAGCCGTTGCTCGTGCACTCGCTCGCTCCCTCCGCCACTCCTTGCAGCTCTTCATGTCTCAGCTGAACGGCACGGGCTTCTGTCCATCATTGGTTCTTTTCTTTTAGCCCTGCCTCTGCACCGTTCGTTAACCGGCCTGTCACAATTTCGCTGTCCTGCCCACAGTGCAGCTCACAGCGACAGAAGCTCCCGCCTACAGCATGAATCATTCATGAATCACTGTCTGTTTTCAGCTTTGATAGGCGAGTGCTGAGCCCAGACCTCAGACAGTCTCTGGGGGGGAGCAGCATTATTGAACTCCCAACAGAGAATAGGACCAGCTGGCCGGATTTCAAATCAGTCTTATCAAATTACGCTCATATGATGCTTCAGCAGTATCTTTAGACTAATTTTGTTACATTGCAGGATAAGGCAGGTGATATTTTTTGTTTTTCGTTTTGTCAACAAACCCCCCCTGAAAAGACCAAAACCAACAATAAATTGATCCAACTAACAAGATGTGTAACCAAAGCCTGTTCCTAGCTTGTTCCTCTGTACAGTTGAGCTCCAATAGAAACACATCAGTGGTCCACATTGTTGTTTTGAACACATGAACACATAAACATGGACAATGTATCTTATTTTGAGTAAATTCCACATACACCTTCCTGCTGATATGAAATTACTTCTTTTTTTTTTTTAAGTATATATTTGTGACCCGTTTTAAAGAAATGCAGCTTCAGTGGGAATGGTGCCACAGAATATGAATAAGAAAAATGTAGAATAATGGATAGTTACCGCATGAAAATGATGATTGCTGATTTGATAGCACTTACACAAGTTGGTGAAAAAATCGTGTGTAATTGATTTTGTTTTGTTTTTTAAACCGTTTTTTAACAATGGACTGTTCTCTTTTTTTCCACAGAGTCTAGTAATGGAAACTTTAACATCAAGACGAGCTCTGGGTACAAATTTGGCTGTCTGGCCAAGATAGTCAATTATATGAAGGTAAGCCTCTGTAAAAGATTTGTCGTTCACACAAAAGGAACTTTCTTTAGTAATTAAGATGCGATTGTATTAATCTTTGAGGTTTTGTAGACATTTCAGTCTCATGGACATTGTTCCCCTCCAAGTTGATTTAAGTTCTCACAATAGCATCCATTTAATTGCTAGATTTTAAGCACGCTGTCATCTCCATCAAAGCTCTCTAAAACCTTGACTTGTTGTCTATTGTGTCAACTGAGTGAGTCAGCTGTGTACACTGTGTAACATTTGGTCCCCGGTCTTTCTTTGGTATGTAAACAGCTTGTTTATCGTGCTGTGGCTCTGCAGAGAGGCAGGCAGGCCTTGTCACACTTGCCGTCTGACTCAGCCCTCGCTGCAGAACTCATACTCAACTTGATAGATTTTCTTTGAATGTGTGCCTATTGGTGCCATCTGTTGAATATTTAAAAACAGTGTTCAATGCCCTGACAGTTGGATGAGAGGCGCAAAATCACTGTAGACACTGGGCTAAAACGCTGTCAGAGGTGTAGGATTAAGAATTGCTTACATTTTAAAATAAGCTCTGAGGAAGATTTTATGCTGTTGTTGACTCTGTATGTGTCTTTTCTTTATTTAAATCCATGTGCTTCTCTGTCCTTAACTCTCAGACAAGGCATCAGAATGGTGACACACACTTCTTGACCTTAGAAGAGATTCTGGATGAGACCAAACTTCTTGACATCAGCATGAAACAGAAACAATGGCTCATGACGGAGGTGTGTTTGTGTCTCTTTTGTATTATACAGCATTTTATTTATCATCAGCAGTACACTTGTCCTTGTCCTACACCATCACACTGACCTATTTAAACCTGAAATCCACAAAAAAATACTTGATTTCCTGCAGTCACTTGTAGGCTGACGTGAGCCACTGGCAACAATTTTTCTATAACGACATCCTGTATGTTGCAAAAGGAGGAAGCCTCTGAGTAGCAACTGAGTGATCATGCTGATAGCACGACACAACATTCAGTACCTTGTTGAAGATACTTCTGTTAATAGCAACTACATGATCTGAATAAAATATTGGAACAACTGTAGCTGAAAATTGGCTTAAAGTGTGTTCGAATGATTATTTATGTCTTAATCTTTTAAAGATATGAGCCATATAAATATAAGATGTAATTTTTTAAAAATCTATTTAGTTTATTTTTAACGGGTAAGGAAACTAAATTAATACTTTTACACATCTTCTAGCTGGTCTACTACTTAACTAGAGACTTCAAACTTGAAATTTATTACTGTACATCTCCCTGCAATTGTCAGGCCTTGGTCAGCAACCCCAAAATTGAGGTACGTGATGGGACATATGGCTTCAAGCCCAAGTACAACCTGAAGGACAAGAAAGCCTTACTAAGGCTGCTGGACAAACACGACCAGCTGGGCCTGGGAGGAGTGCTGCTGGACGATGTAGAGGAGGGGCTGCCCAACTCAGCCAAGGCCATTAAGGTAACATAATAAATACAATTTAAGCATATGCATGTATGCAAAGATGTCACCTAATACATACTGTTCATTATGTTGATTCGTGAAAGGGGTGTGCATTTCTGTGCAACACCCAAACACTGTGGTAAGTAAACAGTAAAGCTGTATTGACAGAGAAATGAGCTCTCATGTGATCATTCACAGGCTTTAGGAGATCAGATCATCTTCGTGACAAGACCAGACAAGAAAAAGATCCTGTTCTACAATGACAAACACTGCCAGTTTGCGGTAGATGAAGGTGAGAATTAGTCAGCTTTTACCAAACTTTTACCAGCTCATTTACCAAGCACATTTTGATACTAATTTTGGCCATTTCCTCCAGGCTTCTAATTGGTTTGGTTTGTGTTATTTCACGTGTTTGGTCAAAATCATGAAATAATTGGATGTCTAGCTCGTTGATCAGTGTTTTCCTGTTTCAAAAACCTTTTTATTCTAAATTGCAGAATTTCAGAAACTGTGGAGGGGCGTTCCCGTCGATTCCATGGATGAAGAGAAGATTGACGAGTATCTGAAGAAACAAGGCATCTCCTCCATGCAAGAAACAGGACCAAAGAAAGTGGTCAGTGTCTTTTGGTCTCCAGTGCTTGATTTTTGTTCTAACTTCCCAAATGTAAATAAAAATGGCCTGATTTATTTCCCTAAAAATAAAGGCTTTTAACATTTTAACACTGAATACTGATATTTGTTCTTAGTTAATTACGGATTATCATAATCAGTGCTGATTGCGTTTCTGTGCCCCCTGCAGTTACCAGTTCAAAAGAGGAAGAAGCAAGGTGGGCAGAGGAAGAGACACTTCAAGACTCACAACAACCATTTGGCGGGAGTACTGGAGGATTATTCAGATGGCGTTCCTGTAAAGAAGTGAAGTCCCTTCCCATCACTGCTACATGCCCCACAGAGGAGCTTTGTAGAATCTGTAAATCAGAAATGGCTGTAGATGGAGACTCTGGCCACACTACAAGACTTTTCATGGGTGTCTGTTATGTCAAACAAATTAGCTTCTTTTCCTTTCTTTGAACTCCTTTCAGTGATCCGTGGTCTTGTATTACATGGAGTGAATACAACCTGTGTTGTGGAATCCTTTTCAGTTTGTTTATTGATCAGTGATGACTGAAGGACACTGGAGGAAAAGGGTATTGAGACCATTAAGAGCAGTGAATGCTTTTACAAAGACTGTCATCCTTAAAAGGGGCGCAGCAGCCTGACTGTTAAAGGTAATGAGTTTAAGTGTGTACATACTTTTTTCTTCATTTCACTTGATATATTACAAAGGGGTGTGTGTGGAAGGGTTTATTTGAGAGGGCAGCAGTCCTCATCTGATGGCAACCTTCCATCCTTTTTATTAGGAATTGCAGAAGACATGTTTGTGTTGTGCAGTGCATCACATTGACATCTCTCATCCAGCATGAAACATCTTGGACATTACTTCCTGTGAAACTTCAAAAATATTCAAATTGTTTTACTTTGCAGCGCATGTTATAATGGTTTAAAATACTAGAATTTTTTGAACTTATTTTAATAAATTACACTGTTACAGGATACTGCCTTGTTGCTTGAGTTGATTTACATGCACTGCAATGGCAACAATTCTTCTATACCTGTTTATTGCCAAAAGTATTTAAGAAAATAAAATGTGTCATTTAATGTTGGTCTGTTCCTCCATCTGGAGTCACACTGAAAACATATGAATCGTGTGTTCTTACTGCAATATTAGAACCTTGTGATGAAATTACTGATGACTTCTGTGATCAAACATTAGTACACGGTGCACACCATCAGCGTTTTTGAAGTTATTTAATTAATCATAGAAAACAGTACATCAGCACAGCGTGAGAAAGATGAAATGCTTAATCATCTGTTGCTGTTAAGAGTAGCAAATAGTAATCAGTAAGTGAGAAAAATTACTGAAGCAAGGTATTATATAATTATATACATTCATGCTTCCCTCCAACGAGATCTAATTACATATGGGTTTGCAAGCCATTAATAATTCAACTTAGAAACTATAAAGCTAAATTTTAGCTAGTAGTGTGGCCTGCTTTGATTGTTTTCTTTAAATGGTGGTAGTTCGGCAAAATCTTCATCAGAAAGTCGAGCTGAAGAGTCTGGGGCTGTAAAGACAACAAAACAAACATGTATTAACTAATAATATGTAAAATACGTAAAAGTGGTGTTTTTCATGATGCTTTCAGCTTTAGATATTTGGCAGTTGGACACGTCTGAAAATCATGTATCCACTTAAAACCACTGTATATCCGAAAAACTTAGATTAATAGTTTTTCCCTGAACAGGTTGAGCAGACTATGGAAGAAAATGCCCAATGGAAATTTAAAAACGGCAATGCTGTAACATGAATTATGGTACAGTCTGTTAAACCAATGGTGCCCAAGGTCCCACTGTTCTTCCTTACATGTTGATTTATGCAGTAATATACAAAATGTCATAGGACCAGCTAGAATGTAAACATGGAGTTTTTATTGCATACTATTTAAGTTAGTGGAAGGCTGTAAAAACATGAGGTCTGGCATGTTTTAGCTTCAATTTATGCTTTTGTGTAGTAGTTCACACAGTGTGCTTTTGTATACAGCATGGTTAACAACCATTACTTTTAGTATTTATATATGTAGGGCCTTTCAGACATAAACACGACTGAGTGGTGAGAAGCTTGGCCATATTAACAATAACCAAAATGTGTAACCATTCACAGAAAGTCTAGCAAGTGTAGTTCAGTGTCATGTACAGTATGTACTTGCTAACAGTCACATTTAAAGTAGGCATATTTAGTTAATCAGGTGTTATGTCTCTTCAACTCATACATTGAGCTTTAAGTAACAATTTGCTTAAAAAACAATAAAATGAGTGCATTAAAATGAATCTGGATCAGTTTGACAAAAGAGCTAAATCTGACTCATGGACACTAAAACAAATGCACAAATGGCATAAGAGGTGGATGGACTAGTACTAAAACCTTCACAATCGCAATACAATCTACTAAAACACCACAAACTAAAGCTTCCATTAACCACAGAGTTAAATCAACACCTCTCAGACACAAACCTACATTTCAGTGGTCCATCTGTGAGCACAAATTGTAATGGAAAATGCTTTGGTTTTGAGGTTGCAATGCTAATCATAAGCCTAGGGAACCCATTTACACCCCAAAACACCACCCAGATGCGTGTCTCCATACCTGTGGTCTCTCTGTCTGAACCCGTCTCATACACCCAGAGCCATAGATGACCGTGTTCTCAGGTATGACCTCACACGTGTTGACCTGACAGAAGGCTCCAATGATACAGCCACTGGTGAGGATCACATTCCTGCCAACGTCAGCTAGAAGACAAAATAGATGATATTTGATACAGCTAGTGACTGCTTTCATCTAAATGCTCCAACCTTCTCTGCAGATGTGGGTTTCACTTCTCCATACAAATACACACTGAAAGCCACACAAAGATGCAAATATCCTACCTTTAGATTCTATCACATTGTTGTCCCCAATCTTCAGGGCTTGTGATACTGTGAATTGTCCATTAAGGAAAAATTGAAGAATCAACAGATTGTTAAAACATGAAATCACTTGACTTACAGAATAAGACTGGTCGGACTAGTAAAAAGGATACCACAGCCAACTTCAAATACATTGTTGATGCCAATGGTCATTGTCTTTGGTTCCACTTCAGAATCTGGGGTGATGTTTTCTGGGTAACTGCAGAGTAGAACAAATAAGTTTGTAGTTATCGAGATACAGGTAAGGACTGGATTACAAAAAAGACATGTCACATGCACAGATGGGTAAGACAGTGATCTTCAGTAATCAGGAAACTTGCATTACCTGTTGATAATCAGAGCTTGCTCCTCGATCAAATTCCCCTCTCCAATCACTATGGGTCCTGCTTCTGCAATAATACGAGCTTTTGGGTGGACCACTGTTCTGGGGCCTGAGTCAACAGAGAGAGTATAAAAGGTATTGTTGGTTCACACACCTGCTTAAAGTAAATCTGCAGAAAGCATTGAATGTCTGATCGGCTTAGAGGTAAAAAAAAAAAAAAAAAAAAAAAACAGCAAACAAGGTTTCTCAACTCAGTAATGTTTACTGGCCAGTGATGAAAAGCGACACATCTTACCTATGGTGACATCTCCTCTGATTTCACTTTCAACACAAACTACGGCTCCAGCGGCTATTTTGACACTGCACAAAAAGAGAAAAACAGCAAGAAAAAAGTGTGGAGATGTTAGCTTACGTTGCTAGCTAGCCACTTCGATAAGCCGTCTAAACTACCTACGTGGTTACTTCAATGTGGCTATTTAGTCATAATTTTACTTTTAATATTTAACCACACGATTAAACATCGTTTACTGGTTAATATTTATATTACCTTTTCTGGGCATTTTGTTTGTCTGCCATTGTAAATAGATGAAGTCCGATGGGAGGCGCCGGCGATTCACTCGATCATCGATTTGGAATCCTTGCTATTATAGCATATGCGCATGCGCCATTCGATAAGTTAAAAAGAGATGGCTTTTATGACTCCAGCACGGTTTAACATAGTGGTTGGGAGCAGTTCTGTTAATTTAAAAAACTTACCCAGTGTATAATGATCAGGAAGATACACAGATGTGAACTAGTTAATATAACCTATGGATTGGTTGAAAAAGATACGTTACCATAGCAACGAACAGTGTATCCTACATTTATGACTCCAGCACTCCACACAGTAATGATTAAGTTCCATTATAACGTTATCTTTAGTTGTATCCTTAAAATGTAATTTCGTGATCCCAGAGATGTCTGTTTGTTTTGCCCGGAAACACAAAATGCTTGCCGAAAAAACAACGTGTAAATCCAACATTTCCGTACACGCAATGGCTGCGGAGTAAACAGTAAGGAAATTTTCAATTTAAAGGTTGGTTTTGTGTCAGGCGAACAGTCTTATCTGTCTGGACAGATATGAGCCATTAGTGTGAGTAACGAATGTGAGTGAGTTCACAACTGTGACCAACGTTTCCATAGCAACAGAATGTGTAGACACCTGCAAAAAAGGTTTACTACGATTTCTGGGATCTTATTAAACAACCAAAAAAATAGGCTTCAGTATAGTGGTATTGATCCACAGGTAGTGGGATCAATACCTGTTGAGGGCAACGACCGGGTAGCGTTAATAATGTACTTTGTCCCTTCTCGCTTCCATTACAATGTCAAAACAAGGAAGGGTCGGAAGTAGAATATATTATGGAAAAAGCGACACGAAAGAAAAACTCAAAAGGCACATCTTCAATAGAGGGGGAGAAGCAACCAAGGCAGGAAGAAATGACACAGCCAGAGAAATATATGTTTTCCCTTGCTGTCATTGCTCTAGTTGTAGCCGTTTGCGTGGCACCACTGACAGCTGAAATATCTACATGTAAGTATACAGCACTGTTGACAAGTGAAAACTAACAGCAAGATAGTGTTAGATAGTTAGCATCCTAGGTAGTTACCTTTTGTCAAGAAAATATTTGCATCACCACCCGTATTTGTTTAAATTACATAGCAGCAATGAATGTGGCTTTTGTCAACCATCTGAAGATTCACCACTATAGATATGTTATTAAAAGATTCTACTCGTAAGCCTTAATGCATGTTAGCTCGGAGCTAACTGTAGATTAGCACTGGTGGACATAGTTCGCAGTCCAAGAATGAGCTCCAGTCATTTAAACTTCCCTCCTGGGGGGGTATTTTGCGGATTAATTAAGCATGTGACCATTGGGCTCTGCAGCCATAACTTCAGCCCTCTCACATGCTTTCCTCTTCAAGGCAGCAACGGCTAGCTGTAGCTTATAGTTATACTGGACAGTTTCTTCCACTCTGGCTAACCATCTAGCTACCACACACTTCGGTATGGTGTAACTTTCTTGTCCATAACGATAACAAGGAACCATTGGTTTGAGGTAAGTTACTGAGGGTTGATTGCACAGCTGCTGTCTTTACGATGGCGTTAAAAAGTAAAGCCTTTAGGGTATTATTATATCTGGCTTGTACAATACCTATGTCAACATGGAGTTAAGAAAGCTGGGATTATTTTACGCGTGTGCATTTGGTTCATATACATACCAGTGCAAATGCATAGTAACGTAATGTTATGGGTTTGTGATTATTGAAATAATATTCATAATGTCTGTGGCTTAGCAGTTGGGTGTGGTCAGCTACAGAAACATTGCAAGCTCTAGCATCTTCTGCATGTTTTCTCTTCCTGTGCAACAAATTAATTTGCTAATGGATTTTGACTGATCAGCAAAATGTGCACTGCTGTTTCTTTTTCCAGCTGGCTTTTCATCTCATAAACACAGTGTCCTAAAGATGGATGAGGCAGTTTTGACAGTCAACAATGATCTGGACATTGAGGTGGTGGTTTCCTGGATGTCAGAGCGCTGCTACCAGGTAGGCTCACACGCACCAAATATTCTCCTTCAGTTGACTCTTTGGATATGAGAATGATGATGTTCTGATGTGGACCCATGTTTCCTTGTGTGCTAGTGTTTGTACCAGCAGCTAGGGGTGGTACCTGCAGCGCAGAGTCCTGGCCAGCCCGGTTCAGTTGACTTTGTTGTAAGCACACAGCATGAAATTACACTACAGCTCAACAGCACTGATGTTAACCTGGAGTTGTGCACGTAAGTTCAATAACACAGAACTGGGCATATATTAGAATGTGCAAAGGACAAATGTGTCAGAATATTACAAGGCAGTTCTCTCTGTAAGTGTCATATGTATATATACTGCTCCCGCTGGTTGGGATATATGTGGACATATGTCCATACATATGTCCCAACTGTGCCTTGTATCCCATGTATCCCATATATCCCAACCAGTGGGAGCTGTCTCTGACAGCTTAACTAAACAGACCTAAATATAACATTTCTTATTATTATATGTACCTAAATAAACTTTCTTAGTAGGACAGGATTTGGAGATAAGGTCTTACATGGCAGTACTCCCTTGTGTACATGATAGCACAGCTGGGCTTATCATGAATTAATAAATTAATATTACATTTGGGGGTATTTCAGTTCCACTTCGCAATTGAGATGCTGTGGCACATTTAGTCTATCTAGAGTGTGGTGTGTCAACTAGCCATCCTGTTACGAAAACATTGTTGAATTACAATCTACATACATACATACATAGATACATAAAACTAAAGCTCCATGGAATGACTTTGTGCTTATATGTTGATCAGTTTGGCTGGTTTGCTACGTGGTTAGCATATTGTCTTTAATTCCCAGAATTCCATTCCACTTTGGGGAGCATGGAAACTACTCTTTGTGGGTGAAAAATCTAAATGACTCCTCAGTGGTCAACTGCTCTGTAGTGAATGATGCAGACCCCATCAACAGCTACATACGTGAGTCTCACACATAAACGCATTGATACGCTTGTGTGAAAGAACGTATGTCATGTCATACTGTTTTGATGCTATTTTCACCTCTCCCACTCTGTACCAAGTACACACTACATCTTATTAATGTCCCGCTATTTCCACAGCGATATTGGTAGCTTTTCTTATCTTTGCTGGACTGGTCGTGGTGTCTGCCATTGGAAGAACATTATTAGGGTAATCTAATTTTATGTTTCATTCCTCTCTATTTATGCAATAAATTCCCAAGTACAGCTGAAATGAGTTTTGAACTGATTAGAAAAACTACACAGTAAGTATACAAACAAAATCAATCTAATGATAAATTAAATAAATGATAGCCTAATTTCATTAGATTTGATTAATTTGTGATACTTGTTGTGGTGCTGTGTCATAATCATAATCTTCTCTGTTTTTTTATGTCCCGACTGTGCCTTGTATCTTGAGCTTGTGGTTATTATAGAATAACTCCTAGCCTGGTTGATTATTTTTGTTGTTCAGGCTTGATGTAGTGAAAGGTATCCTCTTCCGAATTGGTGGCTCCATGGAGACAGAAAGGCTCATCAACTCTGTGAGTGTTCCTATGTAGGGAAATTTTAATTACACCAAAACAAGTAAGCAAATTGCAGCTTAATTATTAAGGATTGACTAATATACCAGATATGTTGGTATATTTTTAAATGAGTGATGCCCTGATACACTGTATATTTTTATTTTGTATTGTAGAGCAGTTCGAAAGTTTGTTTTGGAAAATGTGAAATTTATATTATTAAAATATTTTAGATAATATATGCCGCATCTATTTATTTGGCAATGTACATCACTTGGCTTTCTTGGGCTGTTCATGCTTAAAAATTTTATGGTTTTAGTGGAGAGGTTTAGTAGCTTTTTTAAATGGTGGCTTCACTTCTCTTTTAAATCAAAGATGTTTAATAGTAGCTGAAAATCAGTCACAGGATGCTTATGTCTAGAAATGTTTTTCAATCATTTTCAAACCCTCAATGTAAAGTTATTAACCGGTATGCATGACTGTGTGCAGAAGTGTGTATGCTTCCAATAATAATATTTTAATTTTACTTTCATCATCCAGGAACTGGGCTCCCCTGGCAGGACGGTGACATCCGTTACTGACAACATCCTCCCTCCTCCACCCAACCCCAGCAAGAGGCTGCGATCTCTGGACACATTCAGAGGGTATCCCATCCCCACTTACCCCTGCACTTCATCTTGCTCAAAGAAATATATATCTGAATTACCTCTTGGTCTGTTATGGGGTTAGACTATATCATGTGATTCTAACTGGAGTGTGACCTTTTAGCAGCTGACACTGGAAATGTCAGTTATTAATGAGCCCCAACTAATAATAATAACATGGCTCCATTGTTTTAAAGTTAAAGTTCTTGTTCCAAGGGATGAACCATTATCTCTATTTTTGTAATCTCTTGACTGGAGGGCTCAGTGTCTTTCAATAATGTTATATTTTCTCTGTCTCCTGTCAGTATCTCCTTAGTCATTATGGTGTTTGTGAACTATGGAGGGGGGCGATACTGGTTCTTTAGACACACAAGCTGGAATGGTGAGACCTAACTGGTTCTACTTTTATTGTTTTTTTTCCATGTCACTCATTATTCATAGATCTTGGTTTTGCAATTGATTTTGAAGCCTGTCTTTCCTATTTGTCTCCTTACAGGTCTTACTGTTGCAGATCTAGTCTTTCCTTGGTAAGCTCAGTTCAAAATGTCTATAGTTTCTATAGCATTTCTTAGTTCTGCAGATTAGTTTATCCCAGTCTAGAATTGGAGAAGTCAAGAATTGTAAAACTAATGCTCATATTTTGAACAAACCTCACCTAATTTTCTCCTCACTCCCCTTTTTGTCTGATTTTCTCTCACTTTGTGTTTCCCTCCTCCACCAGGTTTGTGTTTATAATGGGGACATCCATTGCGCTGTCAGTCAACTCCCTGCTGCGTGCAGGCTTGACTCGCTGTGCACTGCTGAGGAAAGTTGTGTGGAGGAGCCTGCAGCTCTTCATTATCGGTGTCTTCATTATCAACCCAAACTACTGCCAGGGACCATGTGAGTATAAACACACTTCTTTATGTTGGCGTCAATATCTCAAACCATTCATATGGATTATTATTCGACCATGTTCTTTAATAGTAATCCAAACTGTGGGCGTATGTGGTTATTTCTTACTTTCTTTACTCCTTTTGTGGGTTTCTGCCTGCCGTTGTTCTCAGTACTCACACTCCATCCTCATCCACTCTACAGTATCTTGGGACAACCTGCGCATCCCAGGTGTGTTGCAGCGTCTGGCCTGGTCGTACCTGGTTGTAGCCAGCCTGGATCTGTTGGTGGCGAGAGGTCACCTTGACATCCTTACAACGGTCAGCCAACAGCTTCATTTTACCCTCATTCTTTCTTTAAAATTCTATTTAGAAATTTGAGTTCAATATACTAATATACTCTAGTATATTAGTCAAATGTCTATAACTTCTGTGGCTACATAAAAGCACAAATTCATTCTGATGTTCTGACTGCAATCTCTGGTTTATTTACTGTGATAAATGTGCTTATGCTAAATGTATTTTGAAGGACACATGTCTCTGTTTTCCAGGGTGCTTGGTGGTCTCCTGGCATTGACATTTTGCTGTACTGGCCAGCTTGGCTGTGTGTGCTTCTCTTAGAAAGCATCTGGCTATTCCTCACTTTCCAACTTCCTGTACCAGATTGCCCAACGTGAGTCTAGCAGGGCATGTTTGTGTGTCTTTTTGACCCATGTAATATGGAGAATGCGGTTTTGTCCACTTCTGATGAGTATTTGTGTCATGTGTCTTCTGTCTTTACTATGTGTCTATGTGTTTCTATCATGAAGTGAAATTTAATGACAGTTCCGTCTGATTATCATGCTCTGCTTTATTAGTGTCTGTCACTAACTGATTTCTGACACTGACAAATGTTTAGAAGTTGATACTGATTTTTTTGTCTTCTGTAATTACTGTAATTTTTACTTAGTTGCTTTTACTCACCAATGATGAAACTAGATTGAAATTAACATTCAAGTCTGTATATATTTTTTCTGTTATTGTAAAGGAATTGATAAAAAATATTAACAAGTGAGTTAATAAGGAGAATCAAAACTGAAATCAGAGCTGATAAAATTAATTCCAAATCCCCATTCAAACTCGTATTTATTTTGAAACTGTAACCTTGCTCTCAATAGACCTCATCCTACATTAGTAATACTGACCTCACCTCACTCTTCTGAATAGAGGCTATCTAGGACCAGGTGGGATCGGGGACATGGGTCTATACGCCAACTGCACCGGTGGAGCAGCTGGTTTCATTGACCGTTGGCTGCTGGGAGAAAACCACATCTACCAGACTCCCTCGTCACGGGTTAGTGAACAGCAAAACAACCCAAACATACCAGCGGCAGACACTTTCAGTCTTTTTATAACTTGGGATGTTAAGCTTGAGCTTGCATATCACGTTTCTTTCTCACAGGTCAACAAACACTTTCTAACCCCAACCATGCTGACATGACAGGTGATGCAAGGGTAAACTGTGTACTAGAACTTAAGGGTAATTTACAAAAATCCACTTCTGTTTCCTTTTTAATTAAGGTGATTTTTGCAACGCACATGCCATATGATCCAGAAGGTGTTCTTGGCAGCATCAACTCTGTCCTCATGGCTTTTCTTGGATTACAGGTTTGATTTATATGAATTGAGGAATTCATTCTCTCTTTCTCTTTTTCATGCATATTTTTGATGTCAAAATTAATAATAATATAGCTCATTGGAAAACCACAGGGAATCAAATTTTGATTTTAATTGTTGTATTTCCACAGGCAGGAAAAATAATCTTACACTACAGAGAACTCCACAGGAGTATAATGTCAAGGTTTCTTATATGGGGTCTCTTATTGGTAAGCACATGAACTTGTTATATATGTTGTACTTCTACATTATGTACACACTTTTTTATCCGTTTTTTGCTACTTGTGAGTGTACTAAATGACTCATTGCATTGCAAGGTAGTGTCTCAGTTACAATGTTTTGACTTTCCCTAAAAACATTCATTTTCAAGAGCATTTCCCCTTTTTGATTCAAATAATCTCTTGTAACACACAGGGTGCCATATCAGCACTTCTGACCAAGTGTTCCACAGACCAGGGCTTCATTCCTATCAACAAAAACCTATGGTAAAGTTTGCTTTTAAGCACTTTCAGATGGAACAAGATTTGCTCAGCAATTCCTTTTTTTTTTTTTTTTTTTTTTTTTTTTTATAATGCAGTTTTTTACTGTATGTGTGGAGAAATTCCTCACTTTATTTTTACATGTATGAACACAATGTCCATCCAGGTTCCATATTTGCATTTCATTCTTAGCCAGCCATCTCCCTACTCCCAAATATTGAAC
Source organism: Seriola aureovittata (assembly GCF_021018895.1). Classification (NCBI taxonomy): domain Eukaryota; kingdom Metazoa; phylum Chordata; class Actinopteri; order Carangiformes; family Carangidae; genus Seriola; species Seriola aureovittata. The sequence goes on from NC_079366.1 coordinate 16,511,557, forward strand.
ACAAATATCTCATCAGAAGTCTAAAAGTGTAACTACGTTAAATTTTGAGTACAAGGCCAAGCTGGACACGCAGCCATGCCAGTGCATTGCTCAGCACAGTCAGCACAGTTGTTAACCTTTAGCACCAGCCACTGCAAAGAAATGTGCTTTAAAATACAGGTGCGGAGTTGTTGTGTGTTGTATGAAAGTAGTTTTGTGGAGTTTGAACAGAGAGAAATGATCATCTCCAGATAAACACAAATTTCCCATTCCTCCTGGGATAGCCTTGAGAGATACATTTTTGCTGTAAAAGACACATTTAACCACTCGGCATGTTTCTGTCTGTTTGACTCTTAGGTCTCTGTCCTATGTGACAACACTGGCTTGTTTTGCCTTTGTGCTGCTAGTTCTGGTCTACTACACGGTGGATGTAAAGAAGTGGTGGTCTGGAGCACCTTTCTACTACCCTGGTGAGCACTATTATTAGACACAAAGAGCCGGATTAGTGGACAATTTTAGGAATGTGAATTTTTGACCTTTAAACCAAATTCTTACCAAAGCAAGCTTTGATTGTCCAAAATGAATACAGTTTCTAATTGAGTTGGTAAGAATGTAGAGATCGGGGTTTTGTGGATAAGTACTCAAATATCAGTACTTGTAAGTCCACAAAATAACTGAACCGGCATGATCTGTCTTTTAGGGTACTGAAAAATAGAATATACCAGATGTACCAACTGTAGATTCTGTCTGAATGTTTCTCTAATCATCATGACCTTTGTTCTACTCTCACCCCTGTGTGTAATTACAGGTATGAACTCCATCCTTGTGTATGTGGGCCATGAAGTGTTTGAAGAGTACTTCCCCTTCCGTTGGCGCATGGCCAACAGCCAATCCCACGCTGAACACCTCACCCAGAACCTCGTGGCTACTTCCTGTTGGGTGTTCATCTCCTATGTGCTCTACAGAAAGAAGATTTTCTGGAAAATTTAGAAGTGGGGCCTCTAAATGATGGGGCATTCAGACAGATAATAGCAGAGGACATTGTTTACATCAGAATTGCTGGAGTTATAATGTGAGAACATTTGGAAGGCGGAAAATAGGAGGCTGATTTATTTTGTCAAAACTATGATGGTTCGCTGTCTCTGAACATATAAGGGTTTTTCTTTAAAACAACACTCTTTTTTTTTTTTTTTTTTAATTCTCAGTCAGTAAGTTATAGGACCATAAATGTTTTAAGACTCCCAAAGATCTTCAGATATGAAGCAGCTGATCTCTGCCAAATATCTTAACTGACTCAGGAAAAACTTGTCCAAGAATAGTACTTAGAAAAGAATTTGAGAACTATAAAGACTGACATTGTTAAACTACTGTTTGACTAAGTGTTGTAGATACAGGTTTCATTCCTCATCTTGTGTCCCAGACTACAGCAGCAGGGTGTCGCAGTAGTGGTTTAACAAGCCCTTGTTGACTTCCCCTTGGGAGAATCCCTGCTACAGCTGTTACTCTGAAAGCTGAAGTGGGTTTTTGTGAGACTGACTTTTCAAGTGCAGAAGGAGACAGCAAAATTATGTATGTTCTTAAAAAAAGACTACCAAGAATGCATTTTCATCATTTCCACTGCACAACAGATGGTGGAAGTGATATTTAAAGAAAAGAGAAACAGTGTGTAGTGGTTTTAAAATAATAACGCCCAGCATCTATTAGCATTTATTATTGTGAGTTAGTATGCCAACTCAAATGCAAGTGTTTTCCATTTGCAATCCCCAACCCCACTCCTTCATTTAGCAAGGGACCAGTGGTGTGATATGTGATGCTGCGTGTTAACAAGTGATGAGGGGAAGTGAAGGAGGGCTTGTCAGTTGACCCACTGAAGGTTGCTTGTTTTGTATTTTGGTTAAGTGCATGTGTACTGCCCTTTTTATTCAACTACACATGCCCAGTTTTATGTTTGCATTGACAAAAATGATTTGTCTTTCTCTTGCCAAAAGTCTGTTATATTTGAGTAGCCATTTTTCCACATTATGTTAAATGTGTTGTGAATTTCCAGAAAGAAAATCTACTGTATGTACATGTGCAGGAGTTAAATTTTGAGATTTGAAAATACATCATACATTCAGATGTAAGATTAGTAGGCACACCTAGCTAAAATTATTGGTCTAATACAGTAGGCCTGATATATGATATGAATTTGGGGGGGCGACTGCAGCCTCCAAAATGACCATAAAGTTACATCAGCACCTCCCTAAAACAGTTTAAAGCAGTTTCAATACAAACTGAACTTTATAACCATCATGAAGGGGAGATTTATTGCAGGACTGTTATATTGCACTTAATTAGTTTTAACTAATAAACTGGGTATATATTTGATGATGTGCCCTATTCTGCAATTGGCAGTTCATATAACTTGTAACATTTATAGATTTATGGATTTTGGAAAACGATATGGTCAATATGAATCTAAATGCTGCGAGCGACCTTTTAATAATTGCTAATCTAGTATTGTCTTTTCTTGATGGAATTCATTTTTTTCAAACTTTTATACAATTATTTCTTTTATATTCACCATTTGAAAATGAAGTAAGTTTATGTAATAAATCTTATTCCAAAGAATTTTCTGCTGTTGTTTGAGGCTTTGAGGTTTTATTGTAATGCTGTTGTAATGTGGTCATATTGTAATATCTCCTAGAATAACAATTATTCGTCTCATAAAGGTCATGTGAAGAAGTGATATAAGACTATGTATTTTCAGTATTACAGTTCATGTTATACCTATTTATCTTCAAGCTGCACTTTCTGTCTCTTCAACGTAGGGAGGTGTAGTTTGCTTTATTGCTCAATAAGGCGTGGGAATCGAGTTACAGTGTAACTGACTTGTGAAAAAAAAGCAAGTTGTAAGGGTGCCTCTTCATCTCGCGATATAATTGGTCCACCTTTATTCATGTCTATTGTGAGAGTTTTTCCGCTCTCGCGCGGCTTTGTAACTTTCCCACGCCTGTTGTTTTGGCGTCTGCCCTCTGCCCGTCGCCCCTCCCTCCCTCCCTCCCTCCCTCTCTCTCTCTCATTCTTCTCACCCCTTTGCCCCGTCACACCTCCCCCTCTTTTTCTCCCTTCTTTTCCCTTCCAGTCTGGTTCTTCTGTTGTGCCGTTGGCTTTGGTGAGGGGGGCTGTGGGAGGGATCTCGCGATTGTTGGGACTTTTCTTCGGGGGGGAGAGTTAATCGGAAGATGGCGCCCGTTGTTACGGGGTAAGTGGTCAAGGCATAATTTTATTTAAAAAGTTTTATTTTCTTATGGTAAACCGTTGCCAGTTTGTGGTGTTTCCGAGTGATGACTCTGCGTGTCAACACTGCCGCCTTAGCCTCAGTAAACCTACCCCACACTGTGGTACTTTGAGGCTTGATGTGGGGTCTGTTGTGCTAAACTATTCTTCGTAGTGTCGCCTGGTTTCTCTGCCATTTGTTGAGCTGTCGTGCGATATTAAATCAGTTTCAAACTATTTTAGAAACTTTTTGTCATTCAACAGTTTTGCATTTGAGCTTAACTACTTCTTTTGTGTCTATTTAATTTCTGTTTCAGTAAGTTGAGTGCAGAAACAATGTAATATCATTACAAACTCCACAGACTGCAACATTGTTACATTAACGTCATAGCAAGTGCTTTAAGTAGTTATAGCAGAATATACCTGGATTAACATTCATTTATTGGTTTAATTTAATTTTCCTCACATCAATATGTAGCTCGAAAATAAAATGGTCAGTTCACAATGTTTTTCCACCATTGAAACTTTTAAAACAAATCATATACATTGTCACATTATTGTATACTGTACAGTAGCTCCATTCTAAATCTAAATTATAACGGCAAACTCCATATGTGTGTTTTCTATCTGAGTTCTCAATACAGAATGAAAGCCTAAGCACACCTGCATTCACAGATGTCACTGACATTGTGCGCCTGTCTCTTTTCACCCACTTTCAGTCAAGCTTATTTTTTTTTTAATCTATGCTAGAGTAGCCCAGCACTGATACCACAAGTAAACACTATGCACTCTGATGTTTTTGTTTTGCAGGAAGTTTGGTGAGCGCCCTCAGCCTCAGCGCTTGACAAGGTAGAGGGAACATAAAGCACCCCTTCACATTGCACAGAGCTCAACACTTTTAAATCAGTGCAGAAAGCTAATGGAAAATGACATGATTAAAGAAGATGCAAGAATAATTTGTACTGTGCTGTCAAAGTGTTAAACTGTGTTCTCCCCCTCAATTTCAGGGAGGCTATGAGGAATTACTTGAAGGAGAAAGATGATCAAACAGTGCTCATACTGCATGCAAAAGTTGCACAAAAGTCATACGGCAATGAAAAAAGGTTTGTATGGGACCATTAAAGTTGATTTTGAGTTTGTGTGTGTGTGTTTCATAGAGAAATTTTTACTGATGCGTTGGACGTTGTTGTCAAATAGGTTTTTCTGCCCTCCACCATGTGTGTATCTGATGGGCAGCGGCTGGAAGAAGAAGTTGGAGAATATGGAGAAGGACGGTTGCACCGAGCAAGAGGCCCAGCCATGTGCATTCATTGGCATAGGCAACAGTGAGCAGGAGATGCAGCAACTCAATCTGGAGGGGAAGGTGTGTAGGCATTTATAATAACACCTTACTGCAGAATTATATATATCTTTCTGATGATTATAGCAGTGCACACTGTAGATAAACCTCTTCTCACTTCAGTCATTTTAGCAAGAACTTGTTAGTACATTATTCTGCTTTACCACTGTTGAACCATGCAAAGTAACCACAGCATGAAAGGTACAGCTGCTGTGCAGTTTGCAGTTTGACCATATCCTCTGTTTTTCTCTGCAGCCCTGTTAACTATGTTCATACTGTAGCGGATATTGTTTTCTTATTGCACCAATGTCATTCATGAACTTGTTCTGAGAATAAGTTGAGAGGGAAGTGAAAACGGGACAAACACAAATACAGACTCTCATACAAAATCCCCTAACCTGTTTGTTTTCCCTACGTCAGCACTTCTGCACAGCGAAAACACTGTATATCAGTGACTCAGATAAAAGGAAACACTTCATGCTCTCTGTGAAAATGTTATATGGAAACAGCGCCAACATAGGAGTCTTCCTCAGCAAGAGGATCAAGGTGATCTCCAAGCCCTCCAAGAAGAAACAGTCCTTGAAAAATGCAGATTGTGAGTTGCAGACTGTGTCAGTATAAATACACACATATTCTATCTCATGTAAGGACAGCACATATAGACATTTAATTTTAATTTGAAAAATATTTTAATTTCTGTTGGCCTGTAGAAACACTGTATTATCTATCTCCCTTTGTCCTCACTCACTCTTTCTCACTTTTTGTCATTCCAGTGTGTATAGCTTCAGGGACTAAGGTAGCTTTGTTTAACCGCCTGCGTTCCCAGACGGTTAGTACCAGGTATCTTCATGTGGAGGGAGGAAACTTTCATGCCAGCTCCCAACAGTGGGGTGCCTTCTACATCCACCTCTGTGAGTCAACCTTTTCTTTATTAACGTTCTTTTTTTTTTTTCTTTTCCCATTTTCTTTTATCCTCTGTGCCCATTACTGTGATTCCTGTTTTTATTGATGAACAACAGGTTACCTGCTATGAGTACACACAATTTACAGTATTATTATCTTATCTCATATGTCCCTTGATTATGTAGGGACACTTAAGTGATTATTGTGTTATGTGATTTTTGTTTAGTGGACGACGAAGAGTCTGAAGGGGAGGAGTTTGCCGTGAGGGATGGCTACATCCATTATGGTCAGACTGTCAAATTGGTCTGCTCTGTTACTGGCATGGCCCTGCCCAGACTGGTATGCATGTGTTTATTGTCAAATAGTATGTGAGAAAGTGTGCTTTCATACCAGTGGTGCATTTAGATACGTATACATATCTTTGTGTGTGTGTGTGTGTGTGTGTGTGTGTGTGTGTGTGTGTATGTGTGCGCGTGCCTCAATGCCTCAGGTCATTCGCAAAGTCGACAAGCAGACAGCATTAATGGATGCAGATGACCCAGTTTCGCAGCTCCACAAGTGCGCCTTCTACCTGAAAGATACAGACAGGATGTATCTCTGTCTCTCACAGGAGAGGATCATCCAGTTCCAGGTGGGCAATTGTATCGTTGAAGTGATTTTAATTCTGTTTGGCACCATTGTTGCCAAAATTCATTAAAAATGTACCCATAATTCAAACATGAAGTAGTTTAAGATGTAGATTGTATTATTAAGCTACTGATTGTATTTTCATTTTTGATAAAAAGAAACAAAGAGAATGTAATCAAGCTAGGATAATACTGCTGTTTCTTCCCATAGCCAACAGAATATTAACCTGTCTGCTTAGAACACTGCTCACAGGACCTGTTGTTTGAATAGACATTTTTTTATTGAGCACTTCAGGGCAAGAGAAGAGAGTCTTATCTTTGTCCCTGTCTTTGGCAAGTTCCTACCTAACACTCTGGTAGCACAAATGTGTTTTTCCCCTCAGTTTACATAAAGCAGGAAGTGAAAATTAATTTTATTTTTTTAAATTTTTTTAAATTTCCCAGGCCTCACCGTGCTCCAAAGAGACTAACAAAGAGATTATTAACGATGGGGCTTCCTGGACTATTATTAGCACTGACAAGGCAGAGTACACCTTTTATGAGGGCATGGGCCCTGTCCCCACACCAGTCACACCTGTTCCTGTGGTGGAAAGTCTGCAGGTACTTGCACAGTCTATTCTGTTGAAAATATGCTTGTTATGCTTTTTATCAGTAAACGTAAGTGTCATTCTGGTTACAAACTACTTCCCTTTTAAGTGTTTACTCAGCTTCTAGGGACATTTTTAAGGACATAAAACTTTTTTTTTTTTCTTTTTTTTTTGACTGTGTGTGAAGTTAAACGGCGGAGGAGATGTGGCGATGTTAGAGCTGACTGGACAGAACTTCACCCCTAACCTAAGAGTGTGGTTCGGAGATGTGGAGGCTGACACTATGTACAGGTGAGTGTTTATATTTGTGAGTGCATATTAGTGTGTAATGACTTCAATACTCAAACCTTGTTTCATTTATCCGCCCAATAAGATGTGGAGAGAGCATCCTGTGTGTGGTGCCGGACATTTCTGCCTTCAGAGAGGGCTGGCGCTGGGTGAGACAGCCGGTGCAGGTCCCTGTCACGCTAGTCCGCAATGATGGAATTATCTATGCCACTGCCCTCACCTTCACGTATACCCCTGAGCCAGGGCCACGACCTCACTGCAGTGCTGCTGGGGCCATTCTGCGGTCACATAGCACCTCTTCGTCATCACCGGCGTCTTCATCTTCGCCATCATCCTCGCTGGGTGGGCTCGGGGACGGCCAGGGGGCTTACAACAGTAGTGACTCAGGAATGTCATCAGGAGCATCGACCATGTCGGTGCTGTCATAGTTATACATATTTCTAATGTGTATGTGTGTGTTGTTTTGTATGTGTGCTATGAATGAGTGAGAAAATGCATGCATGTATTTTCCAAAGAGGCTCATGGACCTGTGAAGAATTGCACAGACTTGGAAACTCTTCGTGAGAGAGCAACTGCAGAATCATGAGGAATGCAAGAGAGATTTGGGGGAAAAAAAAGACAAGTTCAAAGACAAGACTTAAGATAACTAACTCCTCTCCTTAGCTCCCTCTTGTGGATTGTTGTTGACATGTCATAAGCACCACTCAGAGGACCTTGACATCCAAGCTCTTCATCTAAAAGAAGATGAATCTGCCATCTGACTCTCAAGGCAACCAGACTTGTAAAAGAACCATTTTGTTTTTATACACCTGTGAGTTTGAGAGCTATGTTCACTACGCTTTCTTACTGCCAAGGTCATGTTTTTACTGAAAAGCTTGTTGATTTTATCTGTTGTGAGCAAGGGAAACATTTTGTAAGAGTAACATAGTTTTTGCGGACCAAGGAATATTATTATATTATTTTATTCATATTATATTTTATAAGCTTTTGCTGAGGTACATTTTGACATTTTTTTGTATGATACTGCATAGTAAGTTCACTTTTGTTACCAAATAGAGTTTGTCATGTTGGCATGTTGGAGTGGTTAAAGTGGAAACGGCTTTTAGTAAGTCTCCAATAGTCTGACTGCAGATTCTCTACTTTTATCCTCACCTTTTTTAATATCCACTGATGTGTTTTGGAATTGGAAACCCAAATGCATACTTACTAAATTGTCATTACAGAACTTTTAACAATTCTACATGCTGTAAACAATATAAAAGAAACAACAAGACTGTGTTTTAGACAGTGAAGTCAGGCGCCCATCTTGCTGCAGTTACTGGCGTAGCTGTTCAGTCTCTTACTACTCTTTATATCAAAAATTACATTTTTGATGAGCGTAGTGTGTGTGTTTGTGTGTTTTTGATAATATATTACACTATCAGTGTATTCTGGGAGACCAAGGTCTAAATTTAGTAATCAGTATGCTGTTTTTGTACCAGAGTGTTTAAACTCAAATCTGAACATAATCATTTCCTCTTCTTTTTTCACAGTAGTGACACCTTTAAACAAAATTCTTAATTTGGAAGAACTTTGGGTCCTAATCTCCTCCATATTTTCAGACTTAGTCGGGGAACAAAGAAGGAATGACAAAATGAACTGTCTTAAGTTCAAATCATTAGTGTGACTTTTTGCCTCTTTGATGTCTTTCACTTGGAGGGGCCTTAAAGAGTCAGTTTGAGATTGCGCTTACGTGTTGGAAGAAGAGCTTTAACACCGTCTCTGCCTTGTAGCTTGCAGGCCTACCCTTGCTGTTCACATATGATTGCCCAGTAACGTCTCGTTGGGATTGAGCCTTGTTGATTCAGGTTTTGTCAAACATGGATGCAAATACAGTAGAACTAATTTTAATACAATGAGCTGTGCTTGTGCTTTGGGTCTTTTGTGATAAGGTGATGGTTTTGTACAGGATTGATAGTTAACTTGCCTTAAAAACCACTACCTGCAGTACCTGTCTTGCTCAAAATTACTTACAGAGAACCCTCATTTGCATCATGCTGTATATCATGTTTCAAGATTGACATTTAAGTAATATGTGGTAAGTAAATGCGGCAGGTTGACCTGCTTATTAACAATTGGAAGTTTTAATGATGGTGATGTGAATCACTTAAGTTGTTGAATATGTGTTTTCAGCTTACCTGAAAGTAGATGTTGTTGTGTAGAAAAGTATTTACATCACAACAGTCCAGCAGCATGGAGCACCAGTCTGATCAGCCTTTGCGTCCACTCTCCTATCATTTTCTTTCCATGCTCTCAGTAGACAGTTGTTGGATTGATGCAGCATACTGCAGGTGCTTCTCTCTCTTGACTGATAGAAAACGTTTTATGTAAGTTCTGTAACAGCAAGTTTGTGGATTTGTCAGTATTACATCAACACTGTAGTGTGATCCCTGCCTGGCTCTGCAGAAGTCTGTGGAGGTCTGTGATATTCTTTATCATTTGCACATATTATTGACAAATTATTGAATTTTTGGTCGCTGTGATGTGGACCCTTAATCTTACCTTGTTAGTTTCTTCTTTGTATCTGCATTCTCATCCATGCCTTGCTTTGATGTCTTGGTCAGTCAGGTCACCCATTGTACTACTCAATGTCAACAAGGCCATGTGTGAGGCAGTGTAGTGCTGTCATAAGGTCAGCTATGAGCTAGCATGCTAACAAAACCTCATCATGTCATTAGACTGGTGGCTTTATGAGCATTTTTCTTTCTTGTGTTTGGAGAGTTAAATGTCTTTGCTCTCATATCCTGCCTTTTGTTTTTCACTGCTCTATCCCTATATGAAACCTACATCTTTCAGTCTTGTTTAAAACTCTGTCATACAGCACGTAAATCGATCTGCCAGCGAAAGGTCAAGAATAAAAATGAGCTGAAGCTCAAGGTCACTTGTGTATGTGTTTAGGTGTCTCTTTGTTTCATACACATCATCAACATCATTGAGCAGACCAGGAGTTCTAAGACTAAGGCTAGATATAATCAAAATGCACATATACTGTATACTCACACAGGCCCTTCTGAGGCCTTATTGGACACTTACCACTTGGGCATGCTCCACAGGCTAGAGGTCAAATCTGCCTCACTATTTTTAAACTGGGAGCCAGATTGCTGGAATGAAATCTGACACTCCGTTACTTTTAGTGTGAGAGAGAGAGAGAGAGAGGCTTGTGTGGTCTGTTTGTGTCCCTCACACTTTATACTAATAATTTATACTAAAATACTTTGAGACAGACTGACCAGTGCTTTCTGTACAAGTGTGTCAAAGACTTTGCAATCACAAGCCACATATGGACATCATCAGAAACCCAAACAGGTGTACAAACATTTGCTAAATCCATCGCATAGCTTGAAGATCTGGCCAGGCCATGACGTGACATATGACGTGCTATTCCTGGCACAGTCATGATCTCAAGCAACATTTCCCATTGTGAAGTCTAGGGGGCTTTAATTGATCCCTAAACCAGAACCAGTAAGGCCAGAAAATGCGGGGGATAGTAAACGATGTAGTTAGCTCATGGGGTGGTGTTAACCCTCACTGTTGAGCATTATAAGCAGTTGTTCAGCTCTGTAACAAATGGAAGTCGAAAAAAAAGAGGTCACTGGATCAACACTGTAGCAAAGTGTGTGGAGTGGGGTTGGGTTAGGAAACATAATAAAGTGTTGGGGGCCCTATTGAGAGAGAGAGACAGAGACAGATACAGAGAGAGAGAGAGAGAGAGAGAGAGAGAGAGAGAGTCACAGCTTGACGTCTGTTGGGGAAAAGGCTGACAGAAGAGAGAACAGAGAACTGGACAAGTAAGATAATCTGGTTTATAAAGAGACCACCAGCCGACACAAAACAGACAACTGGACACGAGGGACAGAGAAGGTGAATGCGTCCTGAGCAGGATTATAAACCGAGGTTTCCTTCATCTTCTGACCTAACCTGATCTGCTTTCCTGCGCCTTTCAAGTCCAGAGATCTGCTGTGCGTGTGTTTTTTCAAATAAGGATGGATCACTCTCAGGACCATTTCTTCTGATGTTTTTATTTGACATAATATGGATTTATCATAGCGGAATCTGTCGGTTTTTTTCGGATTATCCACTTTTGGAGAACTTTTACGCACAGCCTTAGTGTTTGGATGACTCTACAAATCATTACTGCAGAGTTTCTTTAAAGTGTTTTGAAACTTATTCGTGCGCTATTATACATTTCAGGTTGCACACTAATCCATCTTGCCTGATTTCTCAAGTGAATCATCAGTATCACGTCTCGCTTCCTGGCTGTACCCGTAATAGCAACACAGATCGCTTAACGCTTTGCGCAGACTGACAGGGGTGCCCCCTAAACTGTTGGTGCCGTATATAGTCTTTCTTCATTTGTTTTGAGGAGTTTCTCGACTCTGGACGGAAATATTATCTGCCATCTGAAATGCTGCCTCTGTCCCCTCTGTTGCTGCTCGTTTTCCCCGCTGTGGTCTTTGTGGCCGCGCAAGGCGCTGGGGACCTCCAGGGTTTCACCCTCCCCGGTGGGAGCGCAGGCTTTGACCCAACAGGTAGGCCTATGTGCTGAATGATGCATCCACAGACTGAATCAATTAGGAACGCTGGACATTGGCTGGCAGCACATCAATCTAATTTGCACATGTCACATCTAAGAATGACAGTCAGTCATGCTGTTTTGTAAGTTAGAATAGGGCTGATAAAAACAATTTCTTTTTTTTAAATTGTTGTTTGGACTGGTACACAATCTTAAAATAGATCTTTGTAAGTTTTTTCTATTTTATTCTCATTTTTTACTTGACTTGACTAGAAACAGTTTTACTTAGCTTATTTTTCAGCCAATTCAGACCATTTTGATGATACTGAACGATGGAGTGAGCTTACTCATGTTAAAGCACTATTATTCGACAGGCATCGAATCCTAAAAGAACAGCTCAAATTATCAGGACACTTTCTGTTTTGTTTTGGAGTCTTTGTGAATCTTGCATATGATGCTTGGGAAACAAAACCCGCAGTCTTTCTTTACATGAACTAAAACATTTTATGATGCTATTAAATCTTGCATGACCTTGTCAAGGGATTTTTTAAATAGTCTGTCTTCGTAGTAAATCCGGCCATTCCAATCTTCTGCCCAGCACAACAACTTCAGCTCACCTGTGGAAAAGGTTAAACTCAGGTCGTATGGGGAGTTCCCCCAGACACACACACTCACACACACACACACACACACACACGCACACACTCTGGACCTTTGCATACACCACAGATATTTGATAGCCCATCCAACTGAGATGTCTCTTCTCTATTAAGAAATACAAGTTTCATCATCAACCAGGGGGTCAGTTTCTTTGCTCTGTACATTGGTGGTACAGTCTACATCTCCTGGCTGTGGGAATGTTTTTCAGAATACTGACATTGTCAACTGCAGATTGTCAAGAATTCTAACTATTTATTGCCATATCAAATCATTATTGAAAGAAAACTCATGGCAAATATAACCAAAGCAGACAGCAAACAAAGATACAATCATTATAGGTCATTCCATCCCCTTATTTTCAGTGTCTTCTTTCTGCATCTATAGAAACCTCATGGGCACGCCTGATGCTTACCTAGTAGATCCATGTTGCAGGATCATCTAGCACTAACATACTCCTATGGTCCAGTGCTGACTTTTATTGGGCTAGTTGCAAGAGGATTTTCTCTCCACATAAAAAAAAAATATATTAAATATTACTACTTCTGAGATTGATACCAATATTTTTTTGCACAAATCACATTTTCCCAGTTTCCCATAGTTTTATTCTTCCTCACATTGTAGGCAGGGAGCGGCTAGTCTAACTGAAGCCGGCTATGATAGTGGGTTTAACTGGCAGGCGTTTGACCCCCTGTCCCTTGAGCTCCTTGGAGCACCAAATCTCTAGAGTCACAGAGACAAAAATGGGCTCTGACTCACTAGACTGACAGATGACAGAAAGCTGTGCGTCACCTGTGTTGCTGTACTGTACTTATGGCTGGAACACATTGTACAATTTAGAGCCTAATTACAACAGTTGATTTGGCCTTGATGACTGATTTTCCAGAGACTCATCGTTGCTGTGTGACCGAGTAAATTCAGTACACATTGTCTGCAAAAGTCTGCCAGTGTGTTCTTGGTTTTGGCGCAAAGTATTTATGGATTGATTTATATGACTTGACTGACTAAACTTACCACCTATTATTACTTCTACAAATACATAACTACACAAGAGTAACTATGGTACATAAGAGCTCTGGTTGCAGAGTGGGCAATGACGTGACAACAAGAAGGTTACAACTCTGACACTTCCTGGTAATGGTGGTAAACATGCTTTGAATGACTGATGAAAACACAGGTCTAATGTAATGTATCATATTATTTCTATGTCAGCAACAAATAGATTGTTCTCTTGTCCTTGGAAACAGCAGTTGCCAAAACAATGTCACTTCATGGCCCATTTAGAAGCTAATAAATGGATCTTGAGGTGAGATTTTTTTGTCAGTGTATCGTACTGATTGTGCAGTTGGTTTTATTGTGCATATTTGTCTAGTTTATGTGGATCGAAATGATTGCACTTTGCAGATACTTAGGGGGGATTTAAGTGTTAATAGACAGAAAGCCCCATGAGGTACCTTTTGATAAACATGCAATAAATCATTTTGGGTCCAGGCTGTATTTTAAGAGAAACCATGGTCATTGATTCATATTTATTTTTCGTGGAAATGTTGAAGTTTTGGATAGACAAACAGAAAAGACTTATCTGATGAGACTTATCTGATGCCCAGTATAAGTAATAAATTAAATGTGCACTATTCTGCATTCCCTGTATGGGCCAAAAGAATCACATTCACTCAATGCTGAGCAGATGTGATTAGCTTTCCTTGTATCTGCTCTAAAAGGAGCAGTGAACACACAGAAAAGATAGTGCTCAATTTGTAAATCAGTGTAACTGATCAGCTGAGCTGGATTGATGAATAACTGAAAGGTACTCCTTGGATATGTTGAGCGAAGTAATGATTCATAAAATGTCATTGCCTTCCTAACACACATAGACCCCTGCATGGTGGTGTCTCCACCATGTATGAGCGAGGCAGATCGCTACAGTCTGGAGGCCCTGCGGAGCATCCATCAGATGATGGACGATGACCAGGATGGAGGGATTGAGGTGGAGGAGAGTCTAGAGGTACAACTTGCTCTTCATCAAATATTTAACCTATCTACTAATCTGTTGTAAATCCTAGCGCTTGTATGTTCTTGCATGCAGGAAGCAGAAAGGGTAAAGCAGTGCAGCAACAGGTGTCCTGGCTGGTGGTAGAGTCAAATGCTACTTCAAGGATAGCAAGGGTATAACTTTTGCTTTTGGCTCGGTGACAAAATTAGTTTGGACTAAAAGAATACTGGAACATTGGTGACCTTCATAGATATAATTAAGAGTATAACTCCTCTTAATGTTTCCTTACACCACCTTCTTATATTCTTCACAAACATCTAGAACCAAAAGAGTGAAGAAATATTTATCAAAGTTAATTTATTTGAATTTGATAATTGCATGAATTTCTATTGTCAAATAATAAATAAATAAAGATAGTATATCAATCAATTCCTAAATACCACAAATGTATGTGCTGCTTTTTTGCAGACCTATAATATTTTAGAGTTTCCAAGCATATTTTTATGTGGGACAAAAAAAACAACATGTAATTGAGAAGCCAAAAATCAAAGAAGTACTGGCATTATCAAAACTTTTCTATTCAATCGTGTGAACAAGTAATCAATTTGATCTCTGTGTATGGCTCTGTACGTGCGTAAAGGCATATCCAATGCATATAAAACATGTTTGCGCACATGTGCAAATGTGCCTTAGTGATTTGTGTATTCTTTTTGTGTTCAGTTTAATATTTCAGAGTAAATAATATCCAGGGTAGAAAAGCATTTTGCCCAGAGAGTCTGCGAGTCTCTAGTTGTATGTGACATTGATAGTAAACCCAGAATTCCGGAATGCCTTCACCTTCCAGAATGCAGTGCAGGGATACAGTATCCAGGGGCTCGGGTTGCGGTTGCCATAGAAATGTCAGGGGAGGGGCCTGGACTCATCAGAACATAGCCCCAAGATTCCTCTAGCCATCATATGAAGCCTCCGTTTGCAGCCAAGAACACATTCCAAGACAGCACTAACACACACAACCATGTACACATAATCTCTGAAGTTTGCAATACACACTCATGCTTCTGCATCCAGTCTAAATAAATACAGTCCCAAAACACACACTCATTATTCCTAGATTGAAATCCAAGGACATAACATACTGCGACACCCACCCAATTTATTTTGGACAGGGAGTCTGAGAGTTTGTGCTCAGCTAATGTTATGTGCTGGTGACCTCTAACCTGGCTTTTGAAATTTGTGTCTGAAAAAAATTCTTTATCCCTGTATCCCTCCAATTATGCAGTTCATCATTGAAGACATGAAGCAGCAGCAGACCAACAAGCACAGCAACCTGCACAGAGAAGACCAACACATCACAGTTGAGGAGCTCTGGAGGGGCTGGAAGTCATCTGAAGGTGTGTGTATATGCATTGTTTTATTTTTTATTTTCTTCAAATGTGTCAAGCTCTACTTTGTCTGACTTTTTCTTTCCTTGTCTCAATTTTCAGTACATAATTGGACACAAGACGAGGTGCTTCGCTGGCTGAAGGAGTTTGTTGAGTTGCCACAGTATGAGAGAAACTTTAAAGACTTTAAGGTCAATGGAAACACACTACCCAGGTGAGGATAAACACTGAGGATCCTATAGTCAACCAAGACCGACTCTCTTGTGTGCTGTTGCCAAAGCAGGTCACTGTAATAACAAGTCAGTTGAGCTGAACATGTGCTGCCTGTGACATCTGTTCATAGGATTGCAGCAAACGAGCCTTCATTCCTGAGTATCCATCTGAGGGTTCAGGACCAGAGAGACAAACAGAAGCTCAACATCAAAGCTCTGGACGCAGTTCTGTTTGGGCCGCCTACACGTAAGAACCTTAAGTCCTCACACTCTCCCTACTCTAATGTCTCTTGAATGGATCTGTTCCTGTTTGCCTATTTAATTTACACACACATGTACAGTCCAGCTTTCCCAGTTTCCCCCGACTTTTGCAATATTTAATGGACAACAACTGGCATCCAGTGAAAAACCCTTAAAAAAAACCTTAAAAAACCCTTTAAAAAAAATCTACATTTTCGACAAAGTCATTGTTAACATTATCAGTAACATTTCTACTGTACGCATACACACTCCCGAGGAAGAGTACATTCTGGCATGTGGGTGGATGTACAGAAAGTTAAAACATTTTGTCAGTGAAAATATGGAAGGTGTGTTTTTGGCTTACTCCATGTTACTAACTTTGTGTCCTTAAGATCTCCCTTTTTATTCGCCATTATCCCATCAATTATGATTCATTTATGATACATCAACCATTAATAATCATCCTTCCATTCCATCACAGGTCCTCCTCATAATTACATGAAGGATCTGCTGCTAATTGTGTCAGTGGTGATGGGAGTTGGAGGCTGCTGGTTTGCACAGGCTCAAAACAAAGCCAGTAAAGTCCACATAGCCAAGATGATGAAAGATTTGGAAAGTCTCCAGAGGGCAGAACAGAGTCTCATAGATCTACAGGAACAGTGAGTATTCAGTAATTTTCCATTGTCTGTCAGTTGTTGTACATCACCTATATGACTTCGTCTCAATTACACTAATAACATTTTCACATTCTCAGACTGGAGCGAGCCCAAGAAGAGAAGCGTAATGTTGCAGAGGAGAAACAGAACCTGGAGGAGAAGATGCGGGATGAGATCATCGGAGCACAGGAGGAGGCTCACCGTCTGCACGAGCTGAGGCAGGGAGCTGTCACTGAGCTCAGCCGCCTCCGATATGCAGAGGAAGAGCTGGAACAGGTAAACACTACGTACCATGCAAATAACCAGAGGAAACAACTTCTTGTTTGCTGTGGTGACTCACCGTCTTTGCTGTACTGTAAATACTGTAGGTGAAAGCCAGTTTTCACCAATTCTTGAAATCACTTATGTAGCATCTAACATTTGACTGATGGCATCCATTTAGGTCCGTGGGGCATTGAAGCAGGCAGAGAAGGACATGCAGGCAAGCTGGACTGCCTCAGATGCTCTCCAGCTGTGGCTGCAGCTGACACATGAGGTAGAGGTCCAATACTACAACGTCAAGAAGCACAGTGCAGAACTACAGCTTGCCACCGCCAAGGACGAGGTAATGCATGAGGAGGAAAGAGACAAAAGAAGAATCTTAATACATGGAAATTATTGAGCAACTTTTCATCTTCACCTTTTTGTGCATCTAACAGTTTTTCATGAGTGGGTCAGTGTTGATAATAGAGAGACATTTGGAGTGATTTGCACTGGATCATAGACCTGATCTCTACTGAATGACCCACTTCCTGTTGACTGACCCACAAACTATACTTCCTTGCAGGCAGAGAGGATTAAGAAGAAGAGGAGTTCTGTGCTGGGGACTCTCCATGTTGCCCACAGCTCCTCTCTAGACCAGGTTGACCAAAAGATCCTGGAAGCAAAGTGAGTCACAAAATTACCTGTGCAGGTATGTGCAAATGTGTCTGTTCCAGTAAATATGTAATATGTAATGTATGTGACAAACATCTTTGTACCGCCTAAAGGAATGCCTTGTGTGAAGTAACAGCCTGCCTACGGGAGCGTCTCCATCGCTGGCAGCAGATTGAGCGCGTCTGCAGCTTCCCCATCATCAGGAATCCTGGCCTAGCAAAACTCACTGCGCAGCTTTACACAGAATCAATTGCCCTGGGGTTGCCCCGAGGACCCCAAACATCTTGTTCATGCCATAGCTCTTTACATGGATCTATAGAGGATCTTTTAGAAGAGTCTGCGTCTCCAATCTTACCACAGATGCAAGGTAAATAACATGAATCGTGGGTTTTTGTCTATTTGGTGTCCACAGTGTTCAATCAGGTGCCTGTTAGGGCCATGGCATGTGATTCACATGCATGTTTTGTGGCTGAAAATCTGTTGTGTCTGTGTTTGGCTCACCAGCTACAGTAGTTTAACAACTAGCACTGCAAATAGTCCCTACATCACCAAGCTTCTAGAATCAAATAACACCACTCTGGTGTTACCAGACATTTTATGTTGAAAACTAGGGGTACATATTCATTGCTACCACTACACCACTGCCTTTTATGTTTGGATTCATCATTTTCGCTGATTGGTTCATCTTTGGTTTTCCTCCAGTTCCAGTTCCACCACCGAAGCGCTCTCCTCGAACGCGAGGATCCACCATATGTCGGACTCGTCGTCCTGGTGTCATTGCTCAGCCACCAGCTGCAATGATCTTGCAAGACCCCGACCTTCTCATCCCCATCCGAGCCCCTTACCCGTGCTTTGATGAGGAAGAGGAGCTCTTCCTGAAAACTCTAAAGAAACAGTATGTCTGCTTGCCCACAACTTTTAATGGCCACCTTATTTTTACACAGTTTCAGCAACACCTGCATTGAGCCAATTTGTTTGGACATTCCATTAATTCCTTCCTTCTTTCCTTCCTTGTTTCTTCCTCCCCTTATTCTTCCTTTCCTTTCTCTCACTAATAGAGACTCACAAGAGGATTATATGACTTCACCTCCTCTCAGCAAAATGTTGCGTAGTCCTAGTGCTGATGCTTCCTCTGAGAAGCTCTCTCATGATGACACTGAGCTGCTTGCAGAGAGCTCCGTTACAAAGCCTCTGAGTAAAGAAATGGAAGCTGTTGTTGAATCTCCAGTTCGTAAAATTTCTATAGAAGAGCTTGAAGCTTCTGCAGATGTTGCTTGCAGGAAGATAGCAAAAGACAAAGTGCTGGATACTTCTTTGGAATCCCCTTCTTTGAAGAAGTCCAAAGAAGAGTCTTTGATAGAGGCTACATCAAGGAAGATATCACGAGACAGGATGGAAGTTCCCATGGATGTTACAGTTAGAAAGGGGCTTTCCAGTGAGTTGGATGCAGAATTTCCATCCAGGAAAGTAGAGAGAGATATGATAGGGGATTTGATGGACACTACTTCATGGAATATATACAGAGAAAGAAGTGATTTATCCCTGGATGCGAGAAAGATTCTTTGGAATGAATTAGAAGCATCAACAGATCAACAGGCACCAAGGAAGATATCAAGAGGTATGATGGGGGCTTCAGTGGACAGCGCCTCAAGAAAGATAGTACAAGATGATGCTGAGCATCTGTTTGACTCAGTATTCAGAAGAGTTACAAGAGATTCATTAGGGATGTCCCTAGACACAGGTTCTAGAAAGCTTCCATGTAATAAAGAAGAATGCCAGCTTGATTCCTCTGTGAGGGCATTAGCAATGGACAAAATGGTTGAGACCACAAGAAAACCACCAAGAAGGATATCTAGAGAGGAGTTGGAGTATAGTACAGATACTGCTTCCCTAAAGATACTACCCAGAGAGAAATTTGATGCATCTACAGACACCTCGTCATCTACAGAGAAGCAAGAGTTTTGTTTAGAACCATCACCTAATAGGAAGATACTGAGAGATGAACATGAGTTGTCTGCTGGTTCTCTAAGAAGGAGAATACCAAGAATGCCAAGTGTTGATGTTTCAATGGAAATACATAAACAATCAACACTGAGGGAGGAGATAGGAGCATCTGAATCAAGTTCATCTCCAGGTCGAATTGGTCAGCCAGACCTTATGGTAACCTCCCAGGCACCATGGAAGTCATCTTCAGACCTTTTCACTGTTGGTCCATTGAGCCAGCTTGTATATGATGGAATCCTTGAGAAGTCCTGCAACTCCACACCAACAACCCCAACCAGCCTCTCTGCCTCAGTACCTAATCTGCGTCAGAACAGGCTGCAAGCAGAGATGGAGAAACCTCTTCCACCACCAAGGGTTACCCCTACATCTCCTGTATCGCCCATCGAGACTGGAGATGAGAGGACCAAGGATAAGGAAAAGAGCAAGAAATCCCTGAAGCTCAAAAATCTTTTTAAAAAGAAAAATGAGTCAGCTGCAGCAAAGCATCAAAGTGGTCTACAGAAACTCTGACAATCAGCCAAGAATATTTTCTTTTGTTAAAATTTTATTGAACCAAAAAAGTTTCAGAACCTCATTGAGATATTGATGTTTCCATACTCAGAGTTTGGTCTTAAAGGCACTGACAGAATCATGATACATGTATGATGTCTAATGTTGCCTGTAAAAAAATGTCCAGAAGATATAATACATTTGGGCACATAAGTCAGTTGCATATGTAAGGAGATCAATATGAGGCTCAGTAAAGAGTTTTTACATAACTTATTTTATATTTGAAGATGATTTCTTTTGCTAAGTCTTATGTAGACATATGGTTGATACCATATATTATTTTAGATGCAGATTTTTGATGCTTTGCCTATGGTTGAAGGATTAAATTATGTTTAAACAGATGCTGCTCTTCTGTGCAATAGAGTCAATGCTTGAATTCAATTTAAACCTCCATTGAAGATGCAGCAGAAAATGAAAACATTCTGTTCTGAGAGAAATGTGGTTATATTTAGTGTTGTCTTAATAAGAGATCTTTTCCCTGATCTTGATTTGAATCCTATCTATGATATAAAATATGAAAGAGAGTCTGGTCTGACATTTTTGTTAGTTTTTCAATATACCTGCATTATACACGGAAAAAATTAGTAAGGCAATTGGAAAGCCTTAAAAACCTATTTTATAAATTAGTGTTTTACTAGGAATGATGGGCTTCTACATGAAGACCATATTTAGACCAGTTTTGATTATATCACGAGAGATTTCTGTATTTGTGTTTTTTTCTGTGTGTGGGAAGTTGGAAAAAGGTGATGTCACATATTTCCACCAATCAGGTGGAAAGACCTGTATCAATCAGGTTTTAGCAACATTTGAATCAAAATCTGATGAGTTGTAGGGTTGTTAAACCATTAAATTATCAAACAACAACCATACAGTACTGCTGAAGCAGATTAGCCAAGTATTTTTTGAGGTTTAAACCCTTACTATTTTTCTTAACTTTACATTTTATTGTTGTTTGATTTGTGTAGGATTTAAAACCAAGTTTTCAGGGGCCTTAAATATGTTTGACAGCTGGGTTGGTCTGCCCTAAGAAAACTTAGCCTTGATAACAAAAAATGCTTCCCTTTAATGGTTTCATATCATATTTTGTACAGATTGTTGATAATCCTTATTGAAAGAGGTGTCGGACAGGTTTTTAGACAGCCTCTTTTTTTATCTCAAGCATCATCCAATGCTCAAATGGCATTTTACAACCAACATCAGCACTTTTAAGGTGTGATTCACTTGCAAAATGTTGCTGAAATAGACACAAAATAACATTTTTATTACATTGTCAAAGACTGTCATATCTGAAACTGTTGGCTGCCTTGTATTTGTTTATTTATTTATTTTGTGCACAATTCACTTCTGGGTATCTCAATCACAGAGTGGTGGTTGTGTTTTTATGAAGGGCAGTGGGGCATGTTTGAAAGTTGGCGTACCAGTAACAAACAAATAGTCCACAAGTTTGGAAATGGATCAGGCTTAGCATAGCCAATATTGGCCCATTTAAAGAAGAATCAGCCGTGATTCTGTTCCGTGGATCAGCTTAGGGCAATCCAAGTTTTATTGAAAATAATAATCCTATATTTGAAAAATGCTCAAGAACAGTTTCCTTGCTAAAAAGACAAACTATATTTTCTCTTTTTTGAGTGCATTTAAATGCGTATTTTGAATGCTTGAATTTTTCATGTTTAGAGATTATTTATGTTTCTACTATTGTTTACAGGCATAAAGTCAGTACCTTGACTATTTTTTTTAATTCAAATGATTAAAAAATGTAGCTTTTAATTGATTTTAAAAATGCTCATTGGAATATGTTTTTTTTCATGTCTTCAGTGTCTTTGTTTGCGTGTCAAGTGTAAGGAATATATGAATAAAATCTTTTCCCTTGTCTTAGATGAGGACAACTGCTGAATTTTAGTATGAAAATATAATTTTGTGCACTGTTGTTATCTACTAATTTATTAACAACTGGTGATAGAGGAAATAAACAATATGAACTAAAGAAATCTTGTGCAAATTCTTTCAGTCCTTTGTGAAAGAAATGTGAAATGTGAGCCTGCGATAGATTATGAGTTGAAGAACTGAACCTTCAGTAAAAATCAAACGTGATAATGTTTTTGTTTTGTTTTTTAACAGTTAAAAGGAGAATTGATTTAGACCTATTGAATAGAGCAGCACTGTTACTACTGTTGAAGATAATACATCATGGATAGTTATTCCAGCACAGTGACTTAGAATTTCAGAAGCACGGTATGATTCAGTCTGGACTGTTCGACAGTAAGGTCCAACGTTTTTGATGGCATTTGTGATGCATTGCATTGTCTTCCCACTAGAGGTCAGGTGAGTTTCACTTGGAGAGTCTGATTGACTGGTCATTGATTATACACTAGCTATTTTCAGAATGGCAAAGTGTCATTCATCTTACGCCAAAAGAAACAGAGTAGTATGAGAAATACAACTACTAAAATGAGGACCAACTTCAAGGACACACCAACAGCATGTCCTCTCACAAATGACAACAAAAATTTCAGCTTGGCCAGATGCTAGAACGTACATTTTGATGTTAATCATGTTAAGCATCTTATTCAACATTGTAAAACAGTGACTATTACTTAAACAGGAGTTCAACAAAGAGATTGTGACATGAATAGTCATCATCAGCCCATGGATTATATTTCATAGTAATTCATTAATTTACATTGTGCATTACAAATGAATTAGAGGACAGTAGCTTGGCTTGTTGTTGCTTGACAGTGTGTTTCATGATATGATTACTTGCAGATTGTATTGTTTCTCGCTTTAATTATGTTCAAGGTTGTGCTTTTAAATATCATTTGAAAGTCAGCAAATACTCTTATATAATACACTGATGGGTGATGATCATTTTGTAAAAACTTTGGACATGCTGGTCACATTAGGAGATATGACATTTTGTTGTATTGTTTTAAGCATTGCCTTTTTTTTTCAATTGTGGCACAGATAAGCTTAAACAGGAAACATAGTTCCTGTGGTTTCTTATTGTTTAATTTTAAATAATCAATTTGTGCCACATAATGGTCTAATTACATTATTTTTGTTGTGTGAAAACAGCCAAAGACCTAAAGATGGTCCTGTTAGATTTTTGGCTTTGGTTTATTACTTATCATCTCCACTAGAGGTCAGGAGTGACTCAAATGGAGCCAGTGAGGCTACTGAGTAATGCTGAGAGATCACACCATCTCCCCTATTTGTCCCAACAGACTTTTCCAATTTTAACACGCTGAATGATCAGAGAATCATTCGTGCTACAGCAAAAACAAACAGGCAATACATAAACAAATAAATGTCCACATGTTTGTGATTCAGATATGAGGATTGAGAGTAACAGTTTATCCTGAATAAAACCTCACTGACACTGATATCTGAAAGAAATTTGATGTGTATTAAACCACAAGGTGGCTGCAGAGCTTCTGTAATCAGTGTTTTACTTTAATTGTTGCAATCGTAGCAACATCATTGAAAGTAAAAAAAAAAAAAAAATCCATACAAACTGTGTTCTCTTCACACATTATGCACCGATGACCTCAACAGGCCACTAATCTGCAGCTTCAGTCTGCATGCTGAGCTCTGTGGTCGTTTGTCAGTGTGGGTTTCCTGTAAAGCTTGACTGATCACATGGACTGCATACTGTGGCTTATTGTACACACTGTACTCACTTGTACCTTTTTGGAAACTGACTTTACAGCTTGTTGTAGATGTATGCTTTGGTCATATCCCATTGGAGGAGAATGTTTTGCTGCTTCCTTTTTACTTCTGTGAAGATATAGATTTTGTGACTTATGAAAAAACCTACAATCTGTTTCATCTGTCCACAGGACATTCTCCCAGAAGCATTCTGGCTTGTCAAAATTTTTGCAAACTCCAGTCAGGCCTTTGTATGTTTCTCTTTCAAAAGTGGGTTCTTCCAGGATCTTGGTGCTCACATCCATTCAGAGAGCATTGTATGGTGCAGTTGGACACTATTGCACCTCTATCTTGGAGGTCAGCTTGTATCTATTCTGAAGATTCAAATTCTCCTTGTGTTCAATACAGGATCAACTTTCTTCTTGTGGCCATATCTAGAGAGGTTGGTTATGGTCCCTTAGACCTTAAACTTTTGTGATCATGCTCAGCAAATATTTTTTTCCTTATATCCTCAGACAACTCTCCTTTTTTTCTCGTTTCCACATTTCTTGTGGCGCACAATGAGGGCTTTTCGCATTTTAAATAGGCTGAATGACTGATTGACTGATGACTTAAGACTGAAGGCACGTGTGATAATTTTGAAATACAGATGACAATCCACTTGTTTATCACCACTTCTAAGGGGTCATTCATTTTATCCAGGCCATTTTAGAAGATCTTTGTAGAATAAGAAAGAATTCATCAAGAGTTCAGCTCTTTTCATTCCTTTATTTTATTCTATGGCAAACTAACGGCGTGCACACATGCATGACAAAGGCGCTTTTAATTTCACAGACTATTGTTACAATAAGGTGTTAGGGTACTAACACTTTTATCCACATCTGTAAATACAAAATGGTAATAAACCAAATTAAATAATAAAAGAACAAAAATAAATTCATCATTATTGTGGTTCATACCTCTAACATACTGGCCATTTAATCCACAATAAATCAGCAGAAGCAATGAGTAAGGCATTCACCTGCATCACTTATTCTTTCAAATTAATTTAATGCAAATTATTATGCCTATCCATTAGAATAGAGACTACTGAAGTAAAGGGGAGGACAATCAAAAAGATAGTAAAGCCCATTATATGTTGTGTGTGTACGTACACAGCTTACAAAAGACAACTGTAATAAAAATAATTGATTTATAATAATGTAATAATAACAAGTAAAGAGTTAATTACAAATATTCCATACATATTCTACATGTAAAACAGTACAAGCTCATATTACTTAATGATAACTAATAAGAATAAAAGCAATATGTAAGTCAAGATTTATGTTTAAACAGTTCTCAACGGAAAAGTACATTTAAAACTGTGATAATGTGTATGTGACTGTTGTCAACTGGTTGATCACAAACCTGATACCAAATCGGCCACACAGCTTGCGCTCACACACTTTGTGGTTTAAGATCTCTAGGAGTGTGTCACAAACCACAGGACATACAAGAATACAAAGATACAAGAGGAAATTACAAGTTAAACCGTTGACCTGAATTTGAAACATTTTGAAATTGGACTCGTTCAATTCTATTTTCTTTCTGCCTGAATGAGACAAATGTGCTTTTGCTGTACTTCATGTCTACTGGTGTTTTTGTCCATCCTTAACCCGGAACACAACTCGTGTTAAACACACATCTTCATCCTGTAAAACAATTTGTTATTTAGAATCATTTGCATGCTATTGTGCTGTTACACTGGACAATTAACAACCTCAGTACATTTAAAAGACTACATTTATGAAGAAATTGCTGACAAAAGGGAAAAATTAAAATTCTGATTCTGATCATATGATGTGTTTATACACATCATATGATCAGAATCAGAATCAAATCTTCTGTTGATTACCTGATTCTGTCTTGTTTGTCCTGTGCTGTTTGGTCTTTTCTGATGAACTTCAGGTTCGTAATCTACAGAAATGAATACAACACAATTTCAGAGTAGCCCTCAAATGTACAAAAGACTATCACAAATATAGCTATCTTATGGTATTTAGTCTTTACATGAATAATTACTCTCCAAAGTGTCTGAAAAAAATAAATAAATATGACAATATATAAGAAATACGAAATAACACATAAACATGACGTAGTAACTCTGAAATAACAAAAGGTACCTGTTTTCTGACAGAAGTGATAAACCAAAATAAAGGAGAGGAAAGAGGAGAGAATAGTTAAAGCTGGCGTGAACACCACCATCATCCAGGGCACAACACCGGAGTGAAGGCATGTTTTTCTGTCTGCGTTGTCTTCTTTTCCTGCAGTCAGCAAAACATTTTTAGACATATATGCATCACCACTATGAAGTTTGACTTGTAACATGCTTGATATTTATCCTGTTCCTCACTGATGGATCTTTTCCAGCTTGGACCTATTTTACATTTTAGTTTAATATAATAGCCTAACAGTCAGTATCGCTATATCTAAACAAGGTTCATTGGTGACTGATTTTATGCCAGCAACAGGTGATATCTGGAACACTTTTATTCCATGTGTTAAGGTGTTTTCTGGTTTCTCAAATGCAAACATTTTACAGAAGGAGGATGCATATAAATATCAATATGGAATATATTGCATGGTAAGAACAACCCACAACACTTCAAACCTAAGCAGTCTCTGATTAGGAAGAAACTTCATGTCTTTAACTTCAGAGAAGTGGCTGTATTACCCTGGATTCTACCTCACAACCTTGTTCATCATAATGTAGCCCATAATATTGCTCATGGAGAATACAGTTTTGTATGTTGGATTTGACATGATCACAAACTTTAATATAATAGAAAAAGAAAATTATATTTATTATACAATGTAGGGATCTGTCAAATGGTTCAAATCCAAACATACTGTAGATTAACATACAAAGAAAAGTCAGACCAGAATAATTACTCAATAGAATCCTTGTTACTTTGCCATAACTCTTCAACTGTACAATAATCATTTAATCAAAAGGTTGCAATCACTGTCACCACTATCACACTCACACATGTACAAAGAAACCTTACCACATATGATCCTTGTTGTTACACTGCCATAGTTGTAAATGTATTTGGAAGTGATTAATTCTTCATCCTCTACCTTCATCTGTTGAGTTCCACAGTAGTAGAGCCCCTCATCAGAATCAGTGATGTTCCTGATCAGCAGGTCGTAGGAGTCAGAAGAAAGGTACTTCAAAAATTCAAAATGAGGGAAAAGCCTCAGAGGATCATTTGGGTTTCTGATGTCATCCCCCGAATTACCTATTGTTTTAAGAACGAGAGTGGGCTGTTTCTCATGAGAACAGTTCCTGAACCACACAATGTATACTCCAGTTGACGTTTTGCAGTCACAGTACAGAGTGATGTTTCCTCCTGGTCTGACTGTCACCTCCGACACTGGTTTGGGAATCTGATCCTGACTGAAAGAAACTTCTCCTGCAATAAAAACACAGTCATAAAAGTAGCATTACAGGATTTCACAGCACAGAAAGTGCAGTTTACTAATAAACAACAATGAGTATGTAGATATAAATTATTTGTAAAATGGAACATAACTGTAATTTTATCAAAAGAATTACCAAAGAGAACGACCAGAAAAACACGCAGCCTGTCCATGTGTGATGATGACAGAGAGCTCAAAGAGAGCGAAACACCTTTTACTCACTGATATAACCTGCTCTGACTTTTCCATTAAAGGAAATGTAAGTGGTGATTGGCTAGTTGAATGGCTCACTGACTTGTGTTTTTTTTTTTTCTTTTTCTTTTTTGTGGGTAATCACAGAAGCATTAACTAGAGGCAGATAACCGTCATGTAATGCAAAGCTATGAGATAAAAACATGTTTGTACAGTGCAGAGCAGACTCAGTCACTGTATAATTGTGCTGTAAATTGTCAGTCCGTTGTTAAAAAAATTTAAAAGATTAAACAGGACTAGTTTACAGTAGCGTTTATAGCAGCTCATCTGAAATAAACACAAGTAGACACTATATTAAAGGCTGCTTATTTTTATTTTTATGATCTTGAGAAAAGTTTATTATTTTGTTCATGTTTAGATTAACTGGTAAGATATACTTTTTAACTGCTCTTGTGCACATCTGCTTGATAACATACCAAAGTCAGCTCTCGTTGATTGGTGATGCATCGATAGGTGATTATTACTATAACTTCTGAGAAAATAAATTGGACACAATGGTCAAATTAGGAGATTTTTTTTTTCAAGACAGCTCCGGCCCCTGTTTCCAGCTCCTTTTCATTCCTCCCATGTTTTCTCCCCAGACCTGCCATTCTTTATCTGTCCACCAGGTGTCCCCAGACTTTTTTCCTGTCCTCTGTTGCACCTGCTCACCTTTTTTCTATCTGCAATCACCTGTGTTTCCCCGCCCACTGACACACCTGTTCTCTGTTTCATCATCACCACAGGCCATGTTTATACCTGCCATTTTCTCCAGCTCATTTTTGGATTATCTCTCTCTGTTTCCTAGTGCTTTTGTGTATTGACCTTGGTTCTTGTTTTTCTGTGATTGGATTACATTTTTTGCGGGGATTCCTGTTTCTTCTCATCCATCCATCTGCTTGTAAGCCATTTTTTCATTTATTGAAGGTTCTTAACTACATCATCCAGTCGATGTTTCTCTCTGCCTGTGCTGTTCATTGACATTTGTGACAATTTTGTTTTACCATAATAAACTTAGGCAATGCCAATACATGTTCTTGTCTCCTGTTGTAGCACAAATCAGATTGTATGTTGCAGCTCAAACAAAGAAGGAACTGAATGAATGAACCAAACCATGGCCTGAATTTAGTTTCTTCACTCTCATCAGTGAGTTGGCTTCTGAGTAAAACTATAGATGTTTGGACAGAAAATCATTTCAGAAATCAAGACTATTTTACAGTTGTCAGTTTTGCTTGTAATTGTAGAATTAAAAAAAAAAAATTTATAAAATTTTTAATAATACAAACTGAAATATATTGAAGTCACACAGGAGACAGTCATATTCAAGAGTATAGATAAAAGCATGTTTGCATAGTGTAACGGCATACTGGTGTATACTTGTTTTGTACTCTGACAGGAGACATAACAAAAGTATAGTCTGCTGTATAACTTATTTTTTTAATGGACTGTAAATGTATGTGTTTATTATAACATTCCAGCCCCCTTCCATTTTGAAAGATAAAACAGGAGGGCTACATCAGCAGTTATTGTAAACAGTGGGGCAAGTGATCACCAATCAGTGATTAATATAGCTCAGATCAATAGAAAAAGGATCAAGTTGCTACAGAATTAGGTTTTGCAAACATAAAAAAAGATCATGTTGATTTGAGAATTTATTTTGTGTAAAGTCACAACAATGCAGTCATTTTTCCCCCATTTAAAAAAAATAATATATATATATATATATATATATAATATATATATATATATATATATATATATATATATATATATATATATTTGATTACAGTAATTCAGTAAATCACTGGACTTGAACACAGAAAACTGATTCATTTAAGTTTCTGAGGAATAACGATTTTCTTTTACTGTACATGTCATATGAAAGTCAGTAATATTGCTTAGTGATGGATTGATCGGTGATGATAACTTTGGGATAATGTTAAACAAGAAATATACTTAGCTTCTGTTTGTTTAGGCAGCTATTTAATTTAAGGCCATTACTGTGCTGTGCAAGTACAACCAAAGACCTCTAGGAGTTTTCTGGCTCTGTCATTTTGATGCATCATGGGTACTGTATTATGGATGCTCTCACTGGATTGCAGGATGGTAATACTTAGACATAGTTCTTGGTCATAACATTGGATATCAAAGATTGGGATACAGATTATCGAAGTAAGAGAACCATATAATTCAATTTTGATTGTAGGGAACAGCATGGGGTCAAAATGTTTTAGGAAAGTTTTAACTGTCAGCTATTACAGCATACCATTCACCACTGCAGCATCTCTCCACCCTCTCCTGTTTGTCTCAGCAAATCT
Source organism: Seriola aureovittata (assembly GCF_021018895.1). Classification (NCBI taxonomy): domain Eukaryota; kingdom Metazoa; phylum Chordata; class Actinopteri; order Carangiformes; family Carangidae; genus Seriola; species Seriola aureovittata. Next base: position 16,541,356 of record NC_079366.1, read on the forward strand.
TTTCAAGTTCAGTGTTGCTTTAAAATATCCTAGGTATCTCTGAAAGAAGTTGCTGGAAAAGAATATAATTTTCTTTCAAGCCTTTTTCTTTTTTTTTTTTTTTTTTTTTTTCTCCAAGAATCTGTTTTATGCCATCAGCTATGGGAAAAAGTAAATTTCAGCAATGTTTGTGATCAAGCTACAGGATATGGATGTAGATGAATGGCATGTCTCAAATATAATAAGTGACATTGCCTTCTGTGTGTGATATCATACACTCTTAGCAAACAAACAAACACCCACACAAAACAAAGCACAGCTATGTTGAGCTCAGTCGTGTGAGGGGTGTAGAGAGCGTATGAGGATTTCCTGTGACCTTTACTGAACACATGGACTTCATGATATGGTTGAAGTTAACATTATTGTAACTCAATATCTTCATCTTCTAAACAATATGAATAGATTATAAATGATACAAAAAGTAGAATTGAAGCATTTCTGTGTGATATAAAGCACATTCATTACAGTAAGGCCAGATCTTTGTAGCAGAGGCAGCACAAGCACAACTCTTGGATGTAAAGTATAAAAATGTGAGATAAAATGTGAATTAAAAACAGCAAAGCCCTTGATATCAGCTACATGTATTCAATGACAACCAGAATAAAAACTCAAAAAGAGCCTGCAGCAGATCAACAAGAGATGCATTTCCCAAACTTCTGTAAAGCTATTAAAATTTCACTTTTTTGCAACACAAGTTTTATGCATTGGGGTTGACTTGTGAATGGATTGTCCACGCTTATACATCTCAGTTTGATTCAGTAGAAAGATATCCCCCTGCGCCATCCATTGTTGGCTGTGATGGAAAGCTTCTGTTAAATGCTAATGCTCAACAAAGGCAAGAATTCCTTTTCTAAACATGCTGTGGGGCTTTTACTGATGCTGTTGCCCATAAAGGGAACCATCTTACATTTAATGTCTAAACCACAGAACATGATGCTCTGAGTGTTAGAGGGCGACATCTGACAGAAAATATCAACCTCAGTTTTAACATCAACAGCCTGGTGACTAAAGCAAATTTGTAGGCAGTAATAAGTGGCTCAACGCTAATAAGTCACTTAAAAATAAAAATTGAGGACTTTTTATTTTGTAAATTACAATACAGTATAGTCTGTTGGCCTATTGTCTAAATCATATTTTGTATAATCATCTGAATGTGATTTTATATAAAAAAAAAAAAAAAAAAAAAAAAAAATCCTCAAGAAGAGTACATCCAGCACATCATTGTTTTACATCATTTAGTATTTTATTGTATTTTTTGGTGTATATGAACTATATGCTAATGTTAGCATGCCATAATGCTCATGATCACAACATAACAATAACATGCATGCACACCAGCTTTAGCATGTTAGCATGTTAAGATTTGCTAATTTGCTCTAAACACTAAGTACAGGCAAGGCTGATGGATTAGGTTCAGAGCAATGGGAAATAACACCTTGGAGAAATAAAACAAATCAAAACAAACAAAACACTTAAATTGATCATATTCATATGAAGTCTGGCACATCATACTGTGTCAGACTTACCACTGATTTCCACTTTTTCATTTGAAAGACTGGATCTCCATCCAGCACGTACAGTATCACTTTAGAGGATATGAGGAGGTGAGATGACAGAAAAAAAAACTGTCTAAAGCTCAATGGCCATAACTTTCATTTTCAGTGGAACATACAATACATTTACTATCATGTCTCTCTGTTCCTGTAGCAGAGTATGCATATGACGGTTTTGTGTGCATGTTTGAGGTGAGATCTGCTGGGAAACCACAGATTCACTGTTTTAAAATAGCTCTCTGCTCATCATATACGCACTGCTCAGTGAAAGCCGGCGGTTTGCAGTGTCTAAATGAAAACAAGACATGTTTCTAAAAAATAAATGTGCCTTTGCTTCTGGTCTGGTTAAGAACTGTTTTTTTGCACAGGTACCTTGTAGCAGTTTATATCATCCATTGTTATCGCTTCTCAGTCAGTCTGCTGCCACAGTTTGGCATAATGCAATGCTTCCTGGACCTCATTGACAAGATCATCTGTGTGTGAGGTTGATCATCAACCCGTGGACCATTTTAAGGTAGTATTGGGAAAATTCAAGCAGCTTGAACCAGCCATGCTTTCAAATCACAAGTCTCCATCCATAGACTGGGGCTCTGATTTCAAGAAGTTATACATGTCAACCTAGAGTGACCAAAGTGACAACCACTCTGAAATAAAGTAAGAACTTATATTTATTATATAAAATTGGCCAATAAATTTCAGTAAGTTTAGAAATATATTTTGATACTATGTTCAAATCAGGGAATGTTACACTTTGTGTCTTTGTACAGAAAGTAAACCAGCACAAATTATTCACTGAGGTCGTTCATCCAAAAATAGAAAGCTACACATATTTATTTCAAACTGGTCAGAAGTAATACCATATGTACTCCTGGCAAGATTAGTATAAATAATAAATGTAGGTAAATTGTATAATAATAACCTATAATGTTAAGTTGCGGCAACTATATATATATATATATATATATATAACAACATAGAGTTTAGTTTTATGTTATGGTGTTGCAGATTACACAGTCACCCTCTTTAAATCAGACAAACAAACCTTCCTGTTTGTCCCAGTAAACATTTTCAAGGGCTGTCAGATGTACTAGCGATTTTTTTGTTTTGTAATAAAATAATCATAGCACAATATTTGCAAGAATCTACGAAACCACACTCTCATCACTCGGCAAAGAAAGCACACTCGTGCATGTATAGAACAGATGGGGTAAGAAATCTCTCTTGAAGTGAGAAATAATGAAACCATTCTCTCCTGTGAAGATGTAAGGCATCATGTAGCTGTGGTGTCTGCAGAGCCGCCAAATTTCAATCAGTTTTCTTTTGCTTTTCTGTTACTACAAATGCCTCAACGCCACACAACCCAATGGCTAATTACTGAATCAATTTGAAACCATTCTTCTACAAATACCAATCATTTGGGGACCAAACTGTGCTGCTACTTCTGTCTGCAGTCATATAAGAGGCTGTTTGTCAGTGTGGTTTCCTGTGGTCTTAGTGATCATCGTCAGCTCTGTGTTGTCTTAACTTCCCCGAAACGTAACTTCTCCGAAGTAGCCAATGTATATATAGATGGTAAATAAGTAGTAAGAAGATTTAGTTGTTTTTGTGTGATACTTGTGTATAACACTTTGTGAACCTTTTGTCCAATATATTGGTGTTGTCTAAGACTCCACTGGTTAAGGGTTGGGGCTGATGAGTTACTTGAGAGAACAACAGGAAATAGCCTGAAAACAGCTCTTATGTTTTTTTTCTCAAGCGTCACAATGAGGTTGACATGTGAGTGATAATAGTGTGTGAAATACTTTTACAGATACTGGATGGACTAAATCTTTAAAATCCCAGACTTTCATGCCTCCCTCAGGATGAACTGTAATTCCTTTGATGAAACTATGACTTTGTCCAGTGCCATCACCAGGTTAAAGTTTTAACTTGTCCAGTTATTTATTTATTTATTTATTTATATTACCAGCCGCAGCTGTACTTTGTAGTGATAATTAACAAATGTTAGCATTAGTGTTAGCACTTATTAAATAGATGGAGTATTTAGTACCTAGGCCAAAGTCTCCTACTTCACTGACATATTTTAACAACTTTAGTGATGTCCCTCACTTTTAAGACGCTGTGGATAAAAACGTCTGCCAAATGAGTTGTACAATACCAGTCAAAGGTTAGTGTGTCAAACTTTTGACTGGTACTGTAAATGTAAATGTCTTATGTTGTAGATATTAGTTGAAATATTAAATGTAATTAGATTTTGGTGGTCAAAGGTCATGGTGACCTCACAAAATGCGGTTTTGGACTTGTGAACGCAATATCTCAGTAGCACCTTGAAGGAACTTCTTCATATTTGGCACAAACGTTCACTTGAACTCAGGGATGAACTCATTCAACTTTGGTGGTCAAAGATCAAGGTCAAGGTGACCTCAAAACCTTTTAGCCATTACTCAAGAGTTCACACAGAAATTAATAATTTATATGACTCTGGATAAACAGGGATGTTACCTGAAGTGGCAGAGGCATACAACTGGAAGGCGGTAATTCTAGTTTTGGTTTGTTTTCTGATCTCGGTGTTCCTTGTGTCACTTCTGTGACAGTGGCATCTTTTCATAGTCAGTGTGTTACAGAAGTTTTTTTAAGAATACATCTTTATTTAATAGGCAGCACTGTGGTGCAGTGGTTGACACTGTTGCCTCACATAAACTAAAATATACATTATACAATAATATTTACTCTCGTAGGAAAATTGACTGCAAAGTGACTGGCAAAGTTGAGAGTTGAATACCAGCTTCTCTCAAACGTAATCTTTTTGATTGAAAATAGCATACAAAAAATATCCATGATGTTCATTCTTAACAGAAAGAAGAAGAGGTGTGTGTTTACTGTTGGCTCTGCATGACTGAATTGCTTTACAGAAGGAAGCTAAATGAAAGAATGAACTAGAAATACTGACACTCATAAATGTATTATATATTATGTTGAATCACAGGGCCCTTGACATCCTGCAGGTGTTGATTGCAGAATATGTGCTGAAATCTGAACTCTGGGTGTTGTTCTTCTTTGGTCTCTGTGATACCTGATGGATTTCCAGTGCTGTGTAACACACATCTTCATCCTAAGATTTGACATTTGTTGTTTAGAATTATAATCATGTATTTAGTACTGTCATTTGTTAGAATTCATTACTAAATATTTTTCATTCAATGGCTGTTGTATCCTCTTTGTGTCGCATAAATTGTGAAACAATATTAAGACAGATTAAAGTCAATTGCTGTAGATTACCTGGTTCTCTCTTGTGTGAGACCCGGTGTCAGATCTGTTCTCATCAACTTGTGGTTCTTTAGCTGCAGTAATGAATATAACATCATTACCAACCTCACATAATAGGTTAAAGTGATAAAAAATAATAAATATTCCCAGAGACGATATCTAATCATCAGCAATACAGAGAATTGAGGGAAGAAGACATTAGTAGAAACAGTAAAAGGGTCAGTGGGTACCTCTTCTCTTACAAAGGAGATAAACCAGCATAGCGGACAGGAGAGAGGAGAGAACAGCAACAGCTGGACACAGAGAGAACAGTAGCATCCAGCACACACCACAGTGTTGTTGAGTCTTGCTGGAGTCAACTGGAAAAACAAAGACAAAGTTCAATTAGTTCTATTTTCACACACAACCCCATTATTCCATAAATACATATGTGTAAATCTCATGATAAAGCGGGTAGTCTTCAACTAAATTGAAAAAAACTTTGTTACGACGTGAAGTTACTGGCTGATTTTCATAATGATTTGAGCTGCCAACACTATTTTTGGTTGGACTGCAACAGCAGGACCAGCCCTATAATCTGGAATGTGAAATTTAGAAAAAACTGTGTATAAACCCGGTACATGACATAAGAAACATCAGCAACTGGAAATGAGACAATATGCTAACTGCAGCACAGCAATAAAAGCCCTGTTAAGAAGTGTTTCCTGAGATATCAAATCCACATTATCAAGACGCACATAATTATTTAACACATTTCAGTTCAAAGAGGTCTCAGGAATGAACAACCAGGTAATAGTCATGTACCTATTTATGAAATTTATGTTGTACGTGCAATTTTGTTTGGGAGACAATGTTATGATAATGGATTTGCCTGCTTCTTCACTGTAACGCAAGCAGCACATTTTCCCGTTGTTTAGTGATTATTCAGTGTCATTGTTTGATTTATTACATACATAACTAACACTCAAATAGAACTCAAACCAGAGTACTTACGCAATAGGATCCTCGTTGTGACATTGCTGTATCTGTAAACAAATTTTTGCATAAGTTTTTCCTTCTCCTCCACCTTGGCATGCTCAGTTCCACAGTAGTAGAGACCCTCATCAGACACAGTGACGTTCATGATCAGCAGGTTGTAGGATTCAGACGAACGGTTCTTCTCTAAATGAAAACGAGGGAAGGGATTCAGACCATCTCTGCTGTAAAAGGTATCCATCATTTCTTCATGTGGGTACTTTGTTCTCAGAACAAGTGAAGGCTGATTCACATGAGAACAGTTCCTGTACCACACTATGTATACTCCAGCTGATGTTTTACAGTCACAGTAGAGAGTGATGTTGTCTTCAGGTTTGACTGTCACCTCCAACATTGATCCAGAAATCTGAAGCTCACTGCTAGTAACAATTCCTGGAAGGTAAATGCAAATAAAGAATAAAGTTGACATTTTTTTCAGTGTTACATTTTGCACTGCACTGAATCCTATGTGATGCAATAAAAATAAAAATTTATTAATGGTTTATTTTAAGATGGAACCTAAATATATAAAATTTGATATAAAAAAAACTTCACAAGAAAGCAAGAAAGAAGACAATTACCTATAAGAAGGATGATAAAAATATGAAACCTATCCATGTGTAATGACGACCAGGAGTTGAAGGACAAAAAGTCAAACAGTTCTAACTCACATTCATAACCTGCGCAGATTTTTCCATTAAAGGAAATGTAAGCGGTGACAGGCTTGTTCAATGGAACCTTTTCTTCTGTGGTTGTTTTCTATTGGTGTGATGCTACATGATGGTGTAGACACTGATGTATAGGTCAACTTAGATCTCCTCAGAAGAAACTTTTGGAAACCAACACCAGCAACTGAGATGTTACAGTTTACACTGTAGAGTTTTACTCTACGTGTTTGGGTAGTGATGTAATGATGAATACACAGACTAAAGGTATATACCTACAGGTAAATAGTCGTAGTTAGTATGGCTTATTTGGTGCATAATTTGCAATTGGCTGGATTATGACCAAGATAAACCCCGCACAATAACTACTTGCAGATACAAATAATTTCCTGAAAAACACTGACGCAATTATAATTTTAGATGAAAACAAATAGGATATCACAAATTTATCACACATTATTACCTATGCCAACTATACCTATGCATGATGAAGCAATTAGAAGTTCCTGGAATTGTGGCATTTAACTATCACATGCTGTGAACAAATTTTTTTTTTTAAATGTACTTGCAACATATTGAATTGGAGTGAGTTAAGATCAGACTTAACTTATTTTGTTGTGCCTATTCTTGTTGCTGCTATTGCAAAGGCACAGTTTTGGTAGCCACAAGCTTCCACATCTTCTATGCGGTGTTTATCTCCTTCATTCGTCTAAGTACTTGGAGGCACTTTCATGGCCTGCAAGGGGTCTGATAACAGTTTCTTATTTTCCCTTTGGGTGATGAGAGCTGTAAAGTAAATGCTGATGGTTGTGAGTGGATTTCATGTAAACTCCATTCTTGTTTGATGTGCATTGCTCAGTCTATGAAAGCCAGTCTATTGTCTCTCATACCTCCCATGTGAACTGGATGTCGTCTTTACTAAGCTAGGCTTGCACTTGTCATAATTTTGACTGAAGTGTCATCCATACTCTGAACTAATGGTTACATGTTGTTTCATTGAAGGTGTCCAGGCTCTCCACTTCTGCTATGCAGAGGTTAGGCACAATGCAGCTGTGCTTCTGACTGTAGAAACCATTGTTTTATCTGAAGTAGGTGGTGTTTAAGCAGAAGTCAAGCAGGTTACTACCTGATCTTGGCTGAAGCTGGTTCTGTTGCCTAGGTTGTTATCCTGTTGCAGATATTTCATTTCAGTCTCCACTGCCTATGTACAGGAAATACATATGAGAAGAAAAAAAGAGAAAAAGTTAAGTGTTTATTTACATTTAACCAAAACCATGATCTTTCCCAAACCTTAAAAAGCGCTTTTTTTTAGATAGATATGTATGTATAGATATCACCAAGGGCAAATTCATGGAATGTGTTGACTAAACCTAACTGCAGACGGGACTGTGGATGCAAACCCCATTCAGTTTGTACACCCACGATCCACCACAACCACCTCTTGGGGACTCTGCTGGCTGTTCCTTAATACATGTACTGTAGCTCTTCATTCATTCAAGAAATATGTTGCCACTCAATGGATGATTTATCAAATTGATTGCTGCATTTACTTTGCCAAAAAGTATAATGTATTCTCTGGTTTTAGAGAGAGAGAGACAGAGAGAGAGAGAGAGAGAGAGAGCGATATGATCAGCAGTCGACCAATCATATGAGTTCTCTCGGCTCTCTACTTTTATTGCATTTATTTCAAAATAAGATTACACTGTTATGTAAGGTAATTTCATCCAAGAATAATAATAAGGAGAACAAAGTTGGCTAGTCAATAACTACTAAGAACTAACATGATCATTTAAGCCGGCTAATGTGAAGATAGCCTGGATAAGTTATGCAATGTTTGCAAAACAGGACACAGGACTTTATTCTGTTGTGTGTAGTTTAATGTGGTGTTGAAGTATGCCTTCTGTTCACCTCATAAGATAACTTTCAAGTAATGAACAGTGAACAGGGTGTAGCCATGCACCAAGACGTACAGCAGCCCACTACTGTGCTACTTCAGTCCGCTTTCGTGAGGGGCTGTTTGTCAGTGTGGGTTTCCTGTGGGCGTAATCACATGGGCTACACAGTGTGGTTCAGGTACACTTTCTTGTCACTCTGTATTGTGTTGTATCTTCTTGGAGGAAGAATAACCTCAAGGCTGACAATAATAGCTACCAAATTATGTCTTAATATAACTGATGCCGCCAGTGAAACTCTTCATCTGTCCTGTTTATATGCTGGTTTCACTGCTGGCTTCAGGGACTACTAAATACTGGGGATATAGGGAATAAGATGTCATTGACAAGTGACGAAATAAAACTTACCTTACCATGATTATGGTTTGACAAACATTTGCTATAATGTAAGTGCACAACTCAAAAAAATAAACAAACAAAAAAACAACAACACAGGTCTAGTCATTTTTAGACATTTTAATGTGTAAAAGTTACATATTATAACTTCAAAAGTACACTGTCAACATCTTTTTACTTCCAGGTTTTGAAGCCTCCTGTGAGTCTAACAGTCATCATCAGTCAACAATATGTTCACTGTATCAACATTACAAGGTGATAATATGTCAGTGTTGTGTTTACAGCTTGTTGCGTTGTCTCCAACAGGTCAAAAATTAAGCTGATGCAAGTTTAGTATGACCTCACTGACACTGGTATCTTTGCATGAAACAACAAGCAAGCAAGCAAATCACACTTAGTATGTGCACAGAAAGTGTGTGTTATCTGTGGTTTGGTGTGGTGAGTGTATGTGTGTATTTACTTTTCCACTATTAAACGATGAACACAGTGCAGCGGTGCCCCAACACCTTCAGCAGGCTGCTCATAAACATCCTCAACTTACATGTTGAGCTGTGCAGTGGCTTTCCTGTGAGCCTGACCACATGGGCTACATGATAGTTGAGGTTAGCTTTGCTTTCAACGCTGTATTGTCACAGTGCAGACGAATAAAACTTCTCTATTTTCTCTATTACATATTATCATACACATATATATTATAATAATACATTATATTATTAAATTGCCATCATCAAAATGAATACAAAGCAGGATGCTTTTTTAAAAGTAGTCAGAATTCTGTCACTGTTGTCCTTGCTGTGTGCTTATTGCCACACTTCAATCTTTACCTCAGTTTGAGCCCAAGTGTACGCTGGAGCAGGTCTTCTACAGTAAATATCTCTTCAACAATAGTTTGATGCATATTTTCCTTAGTTATTTTTTTTTTTAAATTGCACCAACTGTGTCAATGATCTTGAGGAGAAATAAGCAAGTATCGGGATTGGGTGACTCATGTTATGGTAACAGTTTTTAGATTGTGAGGTGCAGCTTTTTGCAAGCATTGTCCCACTTTAGAATAATAACAACCGAATACATGCAGGGAGATAAAAATTTTGAATGTTTCACAGTGATTTCACATTTGTGTAGTATCTTATTGTGAATTTTTTGTTTAAAAAATCTGATTGTATTCAATACCCATTAGAAGAGAGTGACATATTTTTGAACATGTCTTGAGCTTGTGTTAACCACAGACCTTATTTCAGCCATTTAACCAAAAACCTATTAAAAAAACATATTGACTTTGGGACGAGGGGTACCTGAGGTGCTAAAATGCAAACTAATTTTCAGACTCATTCCTGTGACACTAATGGGAGAAAAACAGACTGTGTTTGTAGTTGGCTTTATATTGTTGCTCAAATGTACAGAAGGATTTGAATAATACAATGGTTGATAAATACTACTATTGATTAATTCATTATACCATTTTCTAATATAAAATTGTTAGGTCCTGGTTTTGATGGCAGAATAGGTGCTGAAGTCTGAAGTCTGGGTTTTCTTCTTCTTTGGTCTCTCTGATGTCTGACGGATTTCAAGGGCAGCATAACACAAGTTTTCATCCTAAAATGTAACATTGATCATTTAGAAAATTGATCATGTACTGATTTAATATTATGATATGCTGTAATACACTGTAGCCTACATGCTAAGCAACATACATTTATCACACTAGACATATTGATTTTTCATATTTGATAAAGCATAGGCCATTATTGATATCTTTTTTAAATAATTTTTTGGGGCCTTTTATGCCTTTACTGACAGTGCAGTAGAGAGAGACAGGAAATGGGGAGGCAGAGAGAGGGGGAATGACATGCAGCAAAGGACTGTCCGATGCGGGACTCGAACTGGGGCCAACTGCAGCAAGGACCTTAGCCTTTGCAAATAGGGCGGATGCTCAACCAACTGAGCTACTCAATGCCCCCATTATTGATATCTTACTAATTATTATTTTAGCTCATTATTAGGAGACAAGGTTGATAGCTATTCCAAACATGTTTTTGTTTGTAATATTAAAATGTTTCATATGAGAAAGATCTATTCATGAGATAAAACATTGAAATCACCTGGTTGTCTCTAGGTACAGACCTCCTGGTGTCAGATCTTTTCTTGTCAGCTTGAGGTTCTTTAGCTGCAAAAATGAATAAAGCATCATAACAACAAAACACACAATACCTTTAAGAGGAGGAAATTGTCTGAAGCCAGTTTCATTCTTGTCTGATAAAAAAATCTGATAGTGAAAAAAATTCCACATTAACAAGGTCATCTTAACTAGAATATGTAAAGAAAAGATAATCTAATCATCAAAACGATACAGTAAATTGAGAAAAGAAGGACTGAGTTTAGTACATGGCAGGTACCTTTTCTCAGACTGAGGTGATAAAGCAAGAGTGAGGAGAAGAGAGACGAGAGAACAGCAACAGCTGGACACAGAGAGAACAGCAGTCTCCAGCACACACCACAGTCTTGTGGAGTCTCGCAGTGATGAGGTTGACTGGTGTCTAGATCAAAAACAAGTTTTGTCAATTAGCATGAAGACTGCATCTTTGTGACTGAGCTCATCAAACTGCTTTTGTGTCCATTGATTGAAAATTGATCATTTTAAACCCACATATATACACTGATTTAATTTACCTTTGCAAATAAACTTTATTTTTTTCACATTTTTCATATTCATCCCATAATTAATATGAACCCGGCTTTACATTTCCTTGACATTTTCTATTTTGTAACTGTTCTAATGATTTACAGTATGTGGTATAGGCAGTATTGTATGGTGGACTGGGCTATGGCTCACATGTGTGATGATCAATTTGTGAGACAGTGAAATTATTTGTATTTATAATTTACAGATCAAAATAACTTAGACCAGAGTACTTACTAAGCAGGATCCTTGTTGTGACATTACCATATCTGTAAATACTTGAAACTCTTGCATCCACCTTGGTCTGTTCAGCTCCACAGTAGTAGAGGCCCTCGTCAGAATCGGTGATGTTCATGATCTGGAGGTCATAGGAATTCGATGACTGGTTTTTGACCAAATGAAAACGAAGGCCATGATTCTGAACATTGGAATCAATCCCTGAATTGCGTTCCAGCTTTAGAACAAGAGATGGCTGGTTCTCATGTGAACAGTTCCTGAACCATGCTATTTTGTATACTCCACTTGATGATTTTCTGTCACAGTAAAGCGTGATGTTGTCTCCTGGTGTGACTGTCACCACAGATGCTGATCCAGAGATCCATTCATGACTGGAGATAACAACTCCTGGAATACAAACATGATTACAAAAGCAGGTTAACATGTGACGGATGTTATAGGATTCCACATTATGTCAAATGCAGGTTCCTGCTAAGCAGAACAACACGAGAATCTTCTGTGTGAAAACAATTACAATTAAACTTTTTTAAAAAGTTAAGCGAAAGAATTACCTAAGAGACTGAACAGAAAAAGACACAGCATGTCCTTGATGATGATGACCTGAAATTGAAATGCAACGACATCCGTTTCCCTCACTGATGTTACTTATAACCTGCGCAGATATTTCCATTAAAGGAAATGTAAGCGCTGATTGGCCAGTTGAATGGAACATTTTCTTCTGTGGTTGTTTTCTGTTGTTGTGAAGCTGCGTGGTGATCTTACCATTACTGTGAGAATTAAACATTATCTCAAGTGAACCTACTGAACCTCCATCTGAGGTGGGGAAGGGTCTACACTGAGCCATACAAAATATACAGTAGCATTTGCTGCCTGAAAAGTGCATTTTATCTTGGACAATGAAGAAAACTGTAAATTGTTAAGCCTGCAACAGATGTGATCAGAAGAAGGAAAAACTACAAACCTACAATTCCATATTAACTTGGCAAGTTCCATCTGCTTTAGAAGATTATGTGATCCAATCCAAGCCGAGGGATTGTTTTGACAAATTAACCAATGCCATTCTGATTTCCACAGTGAAATCTTATGTCTTAATCATGACTGTAGAATCTTTCTTTTGTTTTTGTTTTTTTGTGCAGATGTCAGATTTTCACTGCAGCATAGTCTTCTGTCTCACCAGCATCATGATTGAGTTACCATACATGCTGTGTATAATGCATGTATATCTGGAGACTGCACTCTGAGGAAGACATTAACCTGATGATAATGAGGTTAATGATACCTGAATATGCCTAAAATAGACATGCAGATAAGGAAATTTGGTTACACATTCAAGATGAGTTGTAGCACTTAAGACACAAGAGGTCTCTTGTATTGCAGGAGTCCCTTGTAATTACTATTAGAGTATGATACAGTATGTAATTCCAGGCTGGCAGATGCTATTTTCATATATACTGTATGTTGTATGTAGAATATTTTTTTGTTGGATCTAGCAGCACGATGGTTTGGATCCTTTCATACTTAATATCAGAGCATATTAATATAAGAGCACACTGTTAGTGGGTAGTAATTTTTTGGTCAAATAGTAACATCCACTGCATAGAGACATTATAAACATACATGTAAAAGGAGGTGAACATCTCTGTCTACAGTTGTATTCTTTGGTGGACTTTTTTGGGATTGTTGTGGGCTAAAATACCTGATTTTGTGGCAGCTTTTCTTAAAAACAATGTTGAAATTTGCAATATTTTTCTGTTATCTGGGTTTATTTGCAATGAAACTGGTAGTTCTGAGTTCGAACCCCTGGCCTGGGTCCTTTCTGTGTAGAGTTTCCATGTTCTCGCTGTACCTGTGTGAGTTCTCTTTGGGTACTCCAGCTTCCTCCCACAGTCCAAAGACATGCACATTAAGTAATTTGTCAGATGTAATGGCTTAATATATACGATTACTTTTTTATGACTTACAATACAATGACTGCTCCTTGCCTTTCTATTCTATGGATTCTTATGCTATATTATACTTAGATTTTTTTATGATATACAATAGTATGATTTTTTATGCCTTATGATACTATGACTTTAAAGGACTTCCTATACTTTAATCTTTTTATGAATTACTATAAAATGACATTTTTTGCCTTAATATAATATTATGTTTGTATGCCTTACTATGACAATTTTATAACTTAATGTACTATGACTTGTTTGTGCCTTACCATACTTTGAATTTTTATGGCTTACTATACTATTGCTTTTTTAAGCCTTAATATACTATGACTTTTTATGACACTTTTAAGCCGTTTACTATGACTTTTCCTTCTCTACTATACTATGACATTTTTAGGATGTGTTCTATGCCTTACTGTAAAGTTTTTTGTGCCTTACTGTACTATAACTTTTTTTTTTCTTCTTACTGTACTATGACGTTTCAGTGAGGTTTTTGATACCTTACTATATTATGTCGTTTTTTTGACTTTTTATGCCTTAGAATACTATGACGTTTTATGCCTTTCCATACTATGACTTTTTATGCCTTACTATAATATGTCATTTTCATGACTTTTTATGCCTTACTATACTATGATGTTTTTATGACTTTTTATGCCTTACTATAACATGACTTTTTATGCCTTACTATAGTATGACTTTTTATACCTTACTATACTATGACGTTTTTATGACTTTTTATGCCTTTCCATACTATGACTTTTTATGCCTTACTATACCATGACGTTTTTATGACTTTTTATGCCCTACTATACTATGACGTTTTTATGACTTTTTATGCCTTACTATACTATGACGTTTTTTATGACTTTTTACGTCTTACTATACTATGACTTTTTATGCCTTACTGTACCATGACGTTTTTATGACTTTTTATGCCCTACTATGCTATGACGTTTTTATGACTTTTTATGCCTTACTATAAACATGAGTTTTTATGCCTTACTATAGTATGACTTTTTATGCCTTACTATACTATGACGTTTTTATGACTTTTTATGCCTTTCCACACTATGACTTTTTATGCCTTACTATACCATGACGTTTTTATGACTTTTTATGCCCTACTATACTATGACGTTTTTATGACTTTTTATGCCTTACTATACTATGACGTTTTTTATGACTTTTTACGTCTTACTATACTATGACTTTTTATGCCTTACTGTACCATGACGTTTTTATGACTTTTTATGCCCTACTATGCTATGACGTTTTTATGACTTTTTATGCCTTACTATAAACATGAGTTTTTATGCCTTACTATAGTATGACTTTTTATGCCTTACTATACTATGACGTTTTTATGACTTTTTATGCCTTTCCACACTGTGACTTTTTATGCCTTACTATACCATGACGTTTTTATGACTTTTTATGCCCTACTATGCTATGACGTTTTTATGACTTTTTATGCCTTACTATAAACATGAGTTTTTATGCCTTACTATACTATGACGTTTTTTATGACTTTTTACGTCTTACTATACTATGACTTTTTATGCCTTACTGTACCATGACGTTTTTATGACTTTTTATGCCCTACTATGCTATGACGTTTTTATGACTTTTTATGCCTTACTATAAACATGAGTTTTTATGCCTTACTATAGTATGACTTTTTATGCCTTACTATACTATGACGTTTTTATGACTTTTTATGCCTTTCCATACTATGACTTTTTATGCCTTACTATATTATGTCGTTTTTTTTTACTTTTTATGCCTTACTATACTATGACGTTTTTATGACTTTCTGTGCTTTAGTATACTATAACGTTTAATGCCTTTCCATACTATGACTTTTTATGCCTTACTATATTATGTCGTTTTCATGACATTTTATGCCTTACTATACCATGACGTTTTTGAGTTTTTATGCCTTTCCATACTATGACTTTTTATGCCTTTCCATACTATGACTTTTTATGCCTTACTATATTATGTCGTTTTTTTTACTTTTTATGCCTTAGTATACTATAACGTTTTATGCCTTTCCATACTATGACTTTTTATGCCTTTCCATACTATGACTTTTTATGCCTTACTATATTATGTCGTTTTTTTTACTTTTTATGCCTTAGTATACTATAACGTTTTATGCCTTTCCATACTATGACTTTTTATGCCCTACTATAATATGTCGTTTTTATGACTTTTTATGCCTTACTATACTATGATGTATTTATGACTTTTTATGCCTTTCCATACTATGACTTTTTATGCCTTACTATATTATGTCGTTTTTTTGCATTTCTATGCCTTACTATACTATGACGTTTTTATGACTTTCTATGCTTTAGTATACTATAACGTTTTATGCCTTTCCATACTATGACTTTTTATGCCTTATTATACTATGACTTTTTTATGACTTTTTATGCCTTACTATACTATGACTTTTTTATGACTTTTTATGCCTTACTATACTATGACTTTTTATACCTTACTATACTATCTTGTTTTTATGACTTTTTATGCCTTACTATTCTATGACTTTTTATGCTTTACTATACCATGAAGTTTTTTTTTACTTTTTATGCCCTACTATACTATGACGTTTTTATGACTTTTTATGCCTTTCCATACTATGACTTTTTATGCCTTACTATAATATGTCGTTTTCATGACTTTTTATGTTTTACTATACCATGACGTATTTATGAATTTTTATGACTTACTATACTATGTCGTTTTCATGACTTTTTATGCTTTACTATACTATGACATTTTTATAACTTTTTATGCCTTACTATTGTATGACTTTTATACCTTACTATATTATGACTTTTTATTCCTTACTATACCATGACGTTTTTATGACTTTTCATGCCCTAATATACTATAATGTTTTTATGACTTTTTATGCCTTACTATACTATTACTTTTTATGCCTTACTATACTATGACGTTTTTATACCATACTATACTATGACCTTTTTATGCCTTATTATACTATCATTTTTTATAGCTTACTATAAAAATATGTATGACTTTTCATGCCTTACTATACGATAACTTTTTGTACCTTACTATACTATCTCGTTTTTATGACTTTTATACCTTAATATACCAGGACGTTTTTATGACTTTTTATCCCTTACTATACAATGACGTTTTCATAACTTTTTATGCCTTACTATAATATGACTTTTTATGCCTTACTATAATATGACTTTTTATGCCTTATTATACTATGACTTTTTATGCCTTACTATACTGCGACGTTTTTATGACTTTTTATGCCTAACTATACTATGACTTTTTATGACTTATTATACTATGATGTTTTTATGACTTTTTATGCCTTACTATACTATGAAGTTTTTATGACTTTTTATGCTTTACTATACTATGACGTTTTTATGACTTTTTATGCCTTAGTATACTATGACTTTTTATACCTTACTATACTATGTCGTTTCCATGATTTTTTATTCCTTACTATACTATGACGTTTTTATGACTTTTTATGCTTACTATACTATTACTTTTTATGCCTTACTATATTATGTCGGGTTTTTTTACTTTTTATGCCTTACTATACTATGATGTTTTTATGACTTTTTATGCCTCACTATATTATGACGTTTTTTATGACTTTTTATGTCTTACTATACTATGACTTTTTATGCCTTACTATACCATGACGTTTTTATGACTTTTTATGCCTTACTATACAATGACGTTATCATAGCTTTTTATGCCTTACTGTAATATGACTTTTTATGCCTTACTATACTATGACTTTTTATGCCTTACAATACTGTGACGTTTTTATGACTTTTTATGCCTTACTATACTATGAAGTTTTTTATGACTTTTTATGTCTTACTATACTATGACTTTTTATGCCTTACTATACCATGACGTTTTTATGACTTTTTATGCCTTACTATACAATGACGTTATCATAACTTTTTATGCCTTACTATAATATGACTTTTTATGCCTTACTATACTATGACTTTTTATGCTTTACTATACTATGACGTTTTTATGACTTTTTATGCCTTAGTATACTATGACTTTTTATACCTTACTATTTTATGTCATTTCCATGATTTTTTATTCCTTACTATACTATGACGTTTTTATGACTTTTTATGCCTTACTATATTATGTCGGTTTTTTTTACTTTTTATGCCTTACTATACTATGATGTTTTTATGACTTTTTATGCCTTACTATACTATGACGTTTTTTATGACTTTTTATGTCTTACTATACTATGACTTTTTATGCCTTACTATACCATGATGTTTTTATGACTTTTTATGCCTTACTATACTATGACGTTTTTTATGACTTTTTATGTCTTACTATACTATGACTTTTTATGCCTTACTATACCATGATGTTTTTATGACTTTTTATGCCTTACTATACAATGACGTTATCATAACTTTTTATGCCTTACTATAATATGACTTTTTATGCCTTACTATACTATGAAGTTTTTATGACTTTTTATGCTTTACTATACTATGACGTTTTTATGACTTTTTATGCCTTAGTATACTATGACTTTTTATACCTTACTATACTATGTCATTTCCATGATTTTTTATTCCTTACTATACTATGACGTTTTTATGACTTTTTATGCCTTACTATATTATGTCGTTTTTTTTTACTTTTTATGCCTTACTATACTATGATGTTTTTATGACTTTTTATGCCTTACTATACTATGACGTTTTTTATGACTTTTTATGTCTTACTATACTATGACTTTTTATGCCTTACTATACCATGACGTTTTTATGACTTTTTATGCCTTACTATACAATGACGTTATCATAACTTTTTATGCCTTACTATAATATGACTTTTTATGCCTTACTATACTATGACTTTTTATGCCTTACAATACTGTGACGTTTTTATGACTTTTTATGCCTTACTATACTATGAAGTTTTTATGACTTTTTATGCTTTACTATACTATGACGTTTTTATGACTTTTTATGCCTTAGTATACTATGACTTTTTATACCTTACTATATTATGTCATTTCCATGATTTTTCATTCCTTACTATACTATGACGTTTTTATGACTTTTTATGCCTTACTATATTATGTCGGTTTTTTTTACTTTTTATGCCTTACTATACTATGATGTTTTTATGACTTTTTATGCCTTACTATACTATGACGTTTTTTATGACTTTTTATGTCTTACTATACTATGACTTTTTATGCCTTACTATACCATGATGTTTTTATGACTTTTTATGCCTTACTATACAATGACGTTATCATAACTTTTTATGCCTTACTATAATATGACTTTTTTGCCTTACTATACTATGAAGTTTTTATGACTTTTTATGCTTTACTATACTATGACGTTTTTATGACTTTTTATGCCTTAGTATACTATGACTTTTTATACCTTACTATACTATGTCATTTCCATGATTTTTTATTCCTTACTATACTATGACGTTTTTATGACTTTTTATGCCTTACTATATTATGTCGTTTTTTTTTACTTTTTATGCCTTACTATACTATGATGTTTTTATGACTTTTTATGCCTTACTATACTATGACGTTTTTTATGACTTTTTATGTCTTACTATACTATGACTTTTTATGCCTTACTATACCATGACGTTTTTATGACTTTTTATGCCTTACTATACAATGACGTTATCATAACTTTTTATGCCTTACTATAATATGACTTTTTATGCCTTACTATACTATGAAGTTTTTATGACTTTTTATGCTTTACTATAGTATGACGTTTTTATGACTTTTTATGCCTTAGTATACTATGACTTTTTATACCTTACTATACTATGTCATTTCCATGATTTTTTATTCCTTACTATACTATGACGTTTTTATGACTTTTTATGCCTTACTATATTATGTCGGTTTTTTTTACTTTTTATGCCTTACTATACTATGATGTTTTTATGACTTTTTATGCCTTACTATACTATGACGTTTTTTATGACTTTTTATGTCTTACTATACTATGACTTTTTATGCCTTACTATACTGTGACGTTTTTATGACTTTTTATGCCTTACTATACAATGACGTTATCATAACTTTTTATGCCTTACTATAATATGACTTTTTATGCCTTACTATACTATGACTTTTTATGCCTTACAATACTGTGACGTTTTTATGACTTTTTATGCCTTACTATACTATGAAGTTTTTATGACTTTTTATGCTTTACTATACTATGACGTTTTTATGACTTTTTATGCCTTAGTATACTATGACTTTTTATACCTTACTATATTATGTCATTTCCATGATTTTTCATTCCTTACTATACTATGACGTTTTTATGACTTTTTATGCCTTACTATATTATGTCGGTTTTTTTTACTTTTTATGCCTTACTATACTATGATGTTTTTATGACTTTTTATGCCTTACTATACTATGACGTTTTTTATGACTTTTTATGTCTTACTATACTATGACTTTTTATGCCTTACTATACCATGATGTTTTTATGACTTTTTATGCCTTACTATACAATGACGTTATCATAACTTTTTATGCCTTACTATAATATGACTTTTTTGCCTTACTATACTATGAAGTTTTTATGACTTTTTATGCTTTACTATACTATGACGTTTTTATGACTTTTTATGCCTTAGTATACTATGACTTTTTATACCTTACTATACTATGTCATTTCCATGATTTTTTATTCCTTACTATACTATGACGTTTTTATGACTTTTTATGCCTTACTATATTATGTCGTTTTTTTTTACTTTTTATGCCTTACTATACTATGATGTTTTTATGACTTTTTATGCCTTACTATACTATGACGTTTTTTATGACTTTTTATGTCTTACTATACTATGACTTTTTATGCCTTACTATACCATGACGTTTTTATGACTTTTTATGCCTTACTATACAATGACGTTATCATAACTTTTTATGCCTTACTATAATATGACTTTTTATGCCTTACTATACTATGACTTTTTATGCCTTACTATACTGTGACGTTTTTATGACTTTTTATGCCTTACTATACTATGACTTTTTATGCCTTACTATACTGTGACGTTTTTATGACTTTTTATGTCTTACTATACTATGAATTTTTTATTACTTTTTATGCCTTGCTATAGTATTTCATTTTTATGACTTTTTATTCCTTGCGATACTATGACTTTTTATGCCTTACTATACTATGACGTTTTCATGACTTTTTATGCCTTACTATACTATGTCTTTTTATGCCTTACTATACTATGATGTTTTTATGACTTTTTATGCCTTACTATAATATGACTTTTTATGCCTAACTATACTATGACCTTTTTATGCCTTACTATACTATTACTTTTTTATGCTTTACTGTACTATGACATTTTTATTACTTTTTATGCCTTTTATTCTATGACATTTTGACTTTATATGCCTTACTATACTATGATG
Organism: Seriola aureovittata; assembly: GCF_021018895.1. NCBI lineage: Eukaryota > Metazoa > Chordata > Actinopteri > Carangiformes > Carangidae > Seriola > Seriola aureovittata. The sequence goes on from NC_079366.1 coordinate 16,562,543, forward strand.
TGTTATGCTTTTTCTATATTATGACATTTTTATGCCTTTCTCCAATATGAATTTTTTTGCCTTACTTTACTGTGATGTTTTTAATCTTTACTGCACTATTTCCTTCTTTTTTTTTTTAACCTTTTTTGCCATACCATACTAATATGTTTTTATGCTTTACTATACTATGACGTTTTTATAACTTTTTATGCCCTTCTATGCTATGAGTTATTATACTTTACTATACTATGATTCTTTTGTGCTTTACTATTCTTTGACGTTTTCATTACTTAATATACCATGATATTTTCATGACGTTTTTTATGTCTGAATATAGTACGAGGTTTTTATGACTTAGTATACTCTGAGCTTTTTTGCCTTACAATACTGTGATATTTTTAAGCCTTACTCTTCTATGATGTTTCTATAACTTAATATAAAAAGCTCAAACATAAATTGTCTGTCATAGCAAACCATGACTACTGTCACTTTTTTGCCTTACTATACTACAGGTTATAATGCCTTACTATACTATAGGTTTTTATGCCTTACTACACTGTCATGTTATTATGCCTTACTATAATATGGCGTTTTTCATGACTTTTTATGACTATGACTTTCTATGCCTTACTATATGTTGGTGTTTTTATGACTTACTATACTATGACATTTCTTGCCTTACTATAATATGACTTTTTTATGCCTTACAATTGTCAGGTTTTGTAGTCATAAGGAACACAAATGCAGACCTTCCAAGAGTAGGTGAAATCAGTGATTTATTAAGTGAAGGAAAAACAGAAACTTACAAAAACCAAGAATTCAAAACAGAAAATCCAATAACGCAAGAAAACACTAGAGAACAACAAACAGGAACACTATAGCAAACAGGGGTACCACTGGAGAAAACAGGAAAACAGCAAGAACTGACAAAGGGGAGCAGAAGACTAAATAGGGAGGCAAGGTTAACTGAACACAGGTGAAACACATTAGGTTGGGGCAGACAATTAAACTGGAGGGAAACAAGGACAGGAAGTAAAAACAACAAGACGCACAAGGAAATCTACTTCAAAATAAAACAGGAAATGACCAAACGAATCATGTCCAAACATAATGCAAAAGCTCAAACATAAATTTTTTGTCTCAGTAAACCATGACAGAACCCCCCCACACACACCCCATCCCACCCATCCCGTATAACACTGACTCGGGTGAGTGGAGAGGGTCCGGAGGAGGGATCCAGGTAGAAGTGGATTAGGAGGAGAGGAATGTGACAAGGGAAGCTGAGGATCACAGGGGCAAAGCAAAAGACCACCAACTGATGGCTCAGGGGCGAAACAAGGGTTGAGGAACAGGGTAGAGGACAGAGCCCGGGCAGACAGACTGGGTAACTCAGGAGGATGGCCTGGAGGCCAGACAGATGGATGGATCTGCTCTGGAGGACGTCGGCAAAGACTGTGTTTCCCCAAAAGGTGCTGGGGAATACTCGGCCTCGCCAGAGGTCAAGCTGAAGGCTGACGGCACAGACCGGTACTCTCCGGAGGTTGAGAAGGTGGCATAATCCACAGGCAGAACCCTCCTGGAGAGTGAGCAGGAGGCCGGCATCACAGACAGCAACCCACTGGAGGGTGAGCAGGAGTTGGCGGGACTGGGAACTGAAGATCAGGAGGAGGAGGTGGCCGGACCAGCAACAGGTGATCAGGAGCAGGGAATGTCTAGACCACCAGGTTATGTAAATAGACACAAGGAAGGAAAGGCTGAATGAAAACAGGTGGAACACATGAGGGCAGGGCAGACAATAAAACTGGAGGAAAGCAGGACAAAAACAGGTAGTAAAATCAACAAGAGACACACAAAGAAATGTACTTCAATGTAAAACAGGAAATGACCAAACTAATTTAATCAAAACATAATACAAAAGCTCACACATAAATTGTCCGTCACGACTAAACCATGATAACTACAATAAGCCATTTTATGATTTTCAATACTATGATTTTTTTTATGTCTTACTATATAATGATGTTTTTATGAATAACTACGCTATCACTTTTAATGCCTTACTATAGTATATCATGTTTCTATGCCTTACTATACTGTGACATGTTTAGGGCTTACTATATTATGACGTTTAAATGCCTTTCAATACTAGGACTTTTTATACCTGATTATACTATGACGTTTTTATGACTTTTTATGCTTTACTATACTATGACGTTTTATGCCTTACTATACTATGTTGTTTTTATGACTTTTTATGCCTTACTATACTATTACTTTTTATGCCTTACTATACTATTACGTTTTTATACCATACTATACTATGACCTTTTTATGCCTTATTATACTATCATTTTTTATTGCTTACTATAAAAAAAATGTATGACTTTTCATGGCTTACTATACGATAACTTTTTGTACCTTATTATACTATCTCGTTTTTATGACTTTTTATGCCTTACTATACTATGACTTTTTATACCTTACTATACTATCTCGTTTTTATGACTTTTTATGCCTTACTATACTATGACTTTTTATACTTTGCTATACTGTGTAGTTTTTATGACTTTTTATGCCTAACTATACAATGATGTTTTTATGACTTTTTATGCCTTACTATACTATGATGTTTTTGTGACTTTTTATGCCTTACTATACTATGACGTTTTTTGACTTTTTATACCTTACTATACTATGTCGTTTTTATGACTTTTTATGCCTTACTATACTATGACTTTTTACGCCTTACTATACTATTACTTTTTATGCCTTACTATACCATGTCGTTTTCATGACTTTTTACGCCTTACTATACTGTGACGTTTTATGTCTTACTGTACTATGACGTTTTATGCCTTACTATACTATGACATTTTTATGACTTTTTATGCCTTACTATACTATGATTTTTTATACCTTACTATGCTATGTCGTTTTCATGACGTTTTATGCCTTACTATACTATGACGTTTTTATGACTTTTTATGCCTTAGTATACTATGACTTTTTATACCTTACTATGCTATGTCGTTTTCATGACTTTTTATGCCTTACTATACTATGACTTTTTATACCTTACTATACTATGACTTTTTATGCCTTACTATACTATGAAGTTTTATGCCTTACTGTACTATGACTTTTTATACTTTACTATACTGTGTAGTTTTTATGACTTTTTATGCCTAACTATACTATGATGTTTTTATGACTTTTTATGCCTTACTATACTATGACATTTTTATGACTTTTTATACCTTACTATACTATGTTGTTTTTATGGCTTTCTATGCCTAACTATAGTATGTCGTTTTTATGACTTTTTGTGCCTTACTATACTATGACGTTTTTATGACTTTTTATACCTTACTATACTATGTTGTTTTTATGAATTTTTATGCCTTACTATAGTATGTCGTTTTTATGACTTTTTATGCCTTACTATACTATTACTTTTTATGCCTTACTATACTATGTCGTTTTTATGGCTTTCTATGCCTAACTATAATATGTCGTTTTTATGACTTTTTGTGCCTTACTATACTATGACGTTTTATGTCTTACTGTACTATGACGTTTTATGCCTTATTATACTATGACGTTTTTATGACTTTTTATGCCTTACTATACTATGTCGTTTTCATGACTTTTTATGCCTTACTATACTATGAATTTTTTATAACTTTTTATGCCTTACTATACTATGACTTGTTATGCCTTACTATACCATGACGTTTTTATGACTTTTTATGCCTTAGAATACTGACTTTTTATGCCTTACTATACTATGATGTTTTTATGACTTTTATGCCTTACCATACTATGACTTTTTATGCCTTACTATACTATGACTTTTTTCTGACTTTTTATGCCTAACTATAGTATGTCGGTTTTCTGACTTTTTATGCCTTACTATACTATGACTTTTTTCTGACTTTTTATGCCTAACTATAGTATGTCGGTTTTCTGACTTTTTATGCCTTACTATACTATGACCTTTTTATGCCTTACTATACTATTACTTTTAAAGCCTTACGATCCCATGTCGTTTTTATGGCTTTTTATCCCTTACTATACGATGAATTTTTTATAACTTTTTATGCCTTACTATACTATGACTTTTTATGCCTTACTATACCATGACGTTTTTATGACTTTTTATGCCTTAGAATACTGACTTTTTATGCCTTACTATACTATGATGTTTTTATGACTTTTATGCCTTACCATACTATGACTTTTTATGCCTTACTATACTATGAGTTTTTTATAACTTTTTATGCCTTACTATACTATAACTTTTTATGCCTTACTATACCATGACGTTTTTATGACTTTTTATGCCTTAGAATACTGACTTTTTATGCCTTACTATACTATGATGTTTTTATGACTTTTTATGCCTTACCATACTATGACTTTTTATGCCATACTATACTATGACCTTTTTATGCCTTACTATACTATTACTTTTAAAGCCTTACGATCCCATGTCGTTTTTATGGCTTTTTATGTCTAACTATAGTATGTCGTTTTTATGACTTTTTGTGCCTTACTATACTATGATGTTTTTATGACTTTTATGCTTTACCATACTATGACTTTTTATGCCTTACTATACTATGACTTTTTTTAGGACTTTTATGCCTTACTATACTATGAAGTTTTTATGCCTTTCTATACTATTACTTATATGCCTCACTATACTATCTCATTTGTTTGACTTCTTATTCCTGACTATACTACGACATTTTCATGCCTTTCTATACTATGTACGTTTTTATACTTTACTATAATATGACGTTTTTATGCCACTATACTATTACATTCATATGCCTTAATATATTATGTCATTTTTATGACTTTATGCCTTTCTATACTGTGATGTTTTTATGCCTTACTATACTATGACATTTTTATGACTTACTATACTATGTCATTTTTAAGACTTTTTATGCATTATTATAGTATGTCATTTTTATGACATTTTATGCATTATTATAGTATGTCATTTTTATGACATTTTATGCCTTACTATACTATGACTTTTTATACCTTACTATACTATGTCGTTTTTATGACTTTTTATGCCTTACTATACTATGACTATTTATACCTTACTATACTATGTCGTTTTCATGACTTTTTATGCCTTACTATACTATGACGTTTTTATGACTTTTTATGCCTTACTATACTATGACTATTTATACCTTACTATACTATGTCGTTTTCATGACTTTTTATGCTTTACTATACTATGACTTTTTATGTCTTACTATACTATGTCTTTTTATACCTTGCTATACTATGAATTTTTTAAGACTTTTTATGCCTTACTATACTATTACTTTTTATGCCTTACTATACTATGTCGTCTTTATGACTTTTTATGCCTTAATATACTCACTTTTTATGCCTTACTATACTATATCTTTTTATGCTTTACTATACAATAACATTTTTATGACTTTTTATGCCTTACTATACCAAAATGATTTTATGACTTTTTATGCCTTATTATACTATGTCGTTTTTATGACTTTTTATGCCTTACTATACTATAACTTTTTATGCCTTACTATACTATAACATTTTTACGACTTTTTATGCCTTCTTATACCATGATGTTTTTATGACTTTTTATGCCTTACTATATTATGTCGTTTTTATGACTTTTTATGCCTTACTATATTATGTCGTTTTTATGACTTTTTATGCCTTACTATACTATGTCATTTTTTGACTTTTTATGCCATACTTTGCTATGACGTTTTTATGCCTTGCTATACTATGAAGTTTTTATGCCTTTCTATACTATTAGTTATATGCCTCACTATACTATGTCATTTGTTTGACTTTTTATTCCTTACTATACTATGACATTTTCATGCCTTTCTATACTATGTACGTTTTTATACTTTACTATACTATGACGTTTTTATGCCACTATACTATTACATTCATATGCCTTAATATATTATGTCATTTTTATGACTTTATGCCTTTCTATACTGTGATGTATTTATGCCTTAATATACTATGATGTTTTTAAGCATTACTAAACTATGTCGTTTCTATGAATTTTTTTGACTTTTTATTCCTTACTATACTATGATGTTTTTATGACTTGATGCCTTACTATACTATGTTATTATGCCTTATTATTCAATGTCATTTTTATCACTTCTTAGGCCTTACCATATTATAACGTTTTTATGCCTTACTATACTATAATGTTTTTATGACATTTTCATGCTTCACTATACCATGTCATTTTTTTTTTACTTTTTATGCCTTACTATACTATGACGTTTTTATGCCTTAGTATATTATGGCGTGTATATTCCTTTCTCTATTATGACTCTATTTGTTTTAATATATGTTTTTACGCCTTAGCATACTATTACTTTTTTATGACTTATTATGGCTCACTATATTATGTCAATTTTTGACTTTTTATGCCTTATATACCAAGTTGTTTTTATCAATTTATGCCTTACTATATTATAATTTTATGCCTTACCATACTATGCCTTTTTTCATGCCTTACTATTCTATGACGTTTTTATAAGGTAATATACCATGATGTTTTCATGACGTCTTTTTATGTCTCAATATAGTATGACGTTTTAATGCCTTTCTCTACTATGACTTTTTATGCCTTACTATAGTATGTAGTTTTTATGACGTTTTATGCCTTACTATACTATTACGTTTTAATGACTTTTTATGCTTTACTATGTTATGACTTTTTATGTCTTACTATACTATTTTATTTTTTATACCTTGCTATACTATGTCGTTTTTATGACTTTTTATGCCTAAATATAGTATGTCGTTTTTATGACTTTTTATGCCTTGCTATACTATGACTTTTTATGCCTTACTATACTATGCCGTCTTTATGACTTTTTATGCCTTACTATACTGACTTTTTATGCCTTACTATACTATGTCGTTTTTATGACTTTTTATGCCTTGCTATACTATGATTTTTTATGCCTTACTATACTATGTCGTCTTTATGACTTTTTATGCCTTACTATACTATAACAGTTTTATGACTTTTTATGCCTTACTATACTATAACAGTTTTATGACTTTTTATGCCTTACTATACCATGATGTTTTTATGACTTTTTATGCCTTACTATACTATGTCGTTTTTATGACTTTTTATGCCTTACTATACTATAACTTTTTATGCCTTACTATACTATAATGTTTTTATGACATTTTCATGCTACTATACCATGTCATTTTTTAAAAACGTTTTATGCCTTACTATACTATGACGTTTTTATGCCTTAGTATATTATGGCGTGTATATTCCTTTCTCTACTATTACTTTATTTGTTTTAATACATGTTTTTACGCCTTAGCATACTATTACGTTTTTATGACTTATTATGGCTCACTATATTATGTAAATTTTTGACTTTTTATGCCTTATATACTATGTCGTTTTTATCAATTTATGCCTTACTATATTATATTTTTATGCCTTACCATACTATGCCTTTTTTCATGCTTTACTATTCTATGACGTTTTTATAAGGTAATATACCATGATGTTTTCACAACGTTTTTTATGTCTCAATATAGTATGACATTTTTATGCCTTTATCTACTATGATGTTTTTATGACTTTTCATACCTTTCTATACTATGACGTTTTTAAGCCTTACTGTACAATGTTGTTTTTATGACTTTTTATGCCTTACTATACTATGACGTTCATATGCCTTACTTTATTATGTCATTTTTATGACCTTGTGCCTTTCTATTCTGTGACGTTTTTGCGCTTTAATATACTATGATGTTTTTAGGCCTTACTAAACTATGTAGTTTTTAGGACTTTTCCTGCTTTACTATACTATGATGTTTTCAAACCTTACTAAACTGTATCGTTTTTATGACTTTTTATGCTTTACTATACTATGACGTTTTTATGGCTTTTTTTTACCTCATTATACTATTACGTTTTTATGGCTTTCTGTACTATGACAGTTTTGTACGTTACTTTACTATGTTATTTTATAAGTTTTCATTCTTTCTTATACTATGATGTTGATATACCTTACTGTACTATGATGTTCATATGTCTTATGACATTTTTATGCCTATACTATGTGGTTTTTATGACTTTTTATGCCTTACTATACTGTGATTTTTCTATGCCTTACTATAGCATGGCGTGTTTTTATGCCTTATTTATACTATAACGTTTTTATAACTTAATATAAAAAGCTCAAACATACATTTTCCCTCACAAATCATGAAAACTATAATAAGACATTTTATGCCTTTCTATTCTATGATTTTATATGGCTTACTATACTATGACATTTTTATGACTTACCATACTATGATTTTATTATGGGGCGGCACGATGGCAGTGGTTAGAACTATTGCCTCACAGTGAGCAGGTTCTGAGTCCAAATCCTGGGCCTGGAGTCCTCTTTGTGTGGAGTTTGCATGTTCTCCATGCAATTGTATGGGTTCTCCCTGTGTACTTTGGCTTCCTCCTGCAATCCAAAGACATGCACATCAGGTTAATTGGCAACTTTTTTATGACTACTATGACTTCTTTTTGACTTTATGACATTTTATACCATACTATACTATGGCATTTTTTAACACTTATAATACTATGACTTTTTTTTCCTTATTATACTATGACTTTTTATACCTTACTATGCAAACATCAGGGAATTGCATTACACGTTCTTTATCAGTACTTTTTGTTAGTATATATATATATATATATATATATATATATAAATAAATATATTAAAATTTTTCTCCATCATCCTTGTTAGGCCAATGCTTTGGATTTTATGACACTGGTAAGCTGGTCGGGACCAATACTGTTGAGTACTTGTACGCAATAATAGAATCCAGCAGCTGTAGTAAGTTTAGAATAATAAATTAGCACTATGTTGTTTAGTTTGGACTTGTTGGGAACAGTTTGGGGTCAAACTTCTTTAATTCCTATTTGATCTATTACTTAAATTTCAACTAGAGGCCAGGAGAGTTTCACCAGGGCTAGTGTGGCTCACTGTTCAGAGATCACACCATTTATATCTGTTCACCGGTCATTGATATTCCCAGGAAAAGAAAAATCATAAAAAATATGTGTAATAAGTAATTTGTTTAACAGTAACAATCATCAACCATCCAACCAGCCACAAGATGTTTATTTAGATATAAGGATCCAGACAAACAGAATATCTTGAATATATGAACTCACACTGTCTGCAAACAAATCACACACAAAGTGCAACCATATCAGGGGCAGTTTCTCACTGTGGGTTTGCTGTTAGCTGGTCTTACTTGTAATTGTATCAGACTACTGGTGAATGATACACAGACTGGTGGCTAACTAACAAAAACAGGAAATGGCTTATAAACAGCTTTCGTGTCTTGTTATAGAAATCATCACCATCGAACATCACTATCATTATGAAATGTTACAGATCGATTTCAAGTCAAAAATCTGAACCTGAAGTTAAATTGTAATCAACAACATCAAACAGGTTTTATAGACGTTAAATTGTATCTGATAAATTTTTTAATTGTTATTTTGGTGGTGGAGGAAAATAAAACACACAAGCTGCATCTATTCTGTGAAGAAAAATAGATGAAGGAAGGAATTCAGTCACTGTAAATATTTTTCCATTAATTAATTCATCCACACTGTGGTTCATGCCACCAACAATGGGGTTAGAAAATAATCTGAAACAGTGGGAGCAGAGGTTACCTTAACTAGTAAACCTGATGTATAACCTCTGTGTGCACAAATTGATTAACCAATATAATGTAACAATAATGAAATAGTTCCCAATTGTGTAACAATAACTATCTATTTACACAGAGATTATTTTTGAAAAAGGTTTACAGGTAAAATGTTAATATCTCTAAAATAAGATTTGTTCACAGATTAAAATATTATCTTGACATGTTAGCATTGTATTTACTATATGTACGAAGGGTAACAATCACATCATGATAGCAGTTATGCAAAGAATAAGTCTTTGTCACCATTTCCTTTACAAACTAATTGCACTCATTGCTTCACAAACTGCTCAATGATAAAGCAAAACAGCATACAGTACATTACTACTAATCAATTCATTTTACAATTTCTTGTTTAATTGTTAGGCTCAATACATGCTAAAAGGATTTATGGCAGAATAGGTGCTGAAATCTGAATCCAGGGTTTTCTTCTTCTTTGGTCTCTGTGATTCCTTATGGATTTCCAGTCCATTTGTTGTTTAGAACAATTATCAAGATCACAGTTTTACACTATGGTTGGCTCTAATTTACTGCCAAACATTTGTGTGTCGTAACCACAAAAAAACAAGACAATACACATCAATACATGTTTTTAGTTGCATTGCTGTAGAGTGGACTTCATCATCACCTATCATTTCCACAGTAGTAGAGACTCTCATCAGAATCAGTGATGTTTGTGATCAGCAGGTCATAGGATTCAGAGGACTGGTTTCTCACCAAATGAAAGAAGAAAGAAGAGAAGGCTGGTTCTCATGAGAACAAAGAGTGACGTTGTCTCCGGGTTTGACTGTCGCCTCCAAAACTGATCCAGAAATCCAACCATGGCTGCAAGAAACAACCCCTGCAGAAAAATAAATAAATAAGAAAAAATCAAAAAAAAATCAAAAAAGCAGGTTTAAATGTGGCCCGTATTACAGCTTTCCACATTACAACACATGCAAGTTACTGGTCAACAGAACAACAATGAGCACATGATTTCACAGTCAAAATGAGAGCAAACAATTATAATGAAATTTCTAATACTGTATGTTAGAAGAATTACTGAAGAGAACAACTAGAAGATCATGCCCGTCCATGTGTGATAATGACTTGGACTTGAAAGACAGCTTAACATGTCTGACTCATGGATGTCAAGACCTGAGCAGACTTTGCCATCAAAGGAAACATAAGTGGTAACTGGCTCCTTGAACAGAACACTTTCTTCTGTGGTTACTTTCTACAGGTGCAATGCTAAGTCATGTTTTTGCATTGATGCAAAGATTAAACATACAATGCATTGCCAGTGAGCTTGGAAAATATAACATCAAAATCTGGGCAGCATGCGATGCAAGGAACAGCTTTGCTTGGAATATGTAAATATATACAGGTGTATTTTTTTCATAGGAAAGTATTTCTGGTCAATTTTGACTCATAACACAACAGATATAACTATAATTGTTCATTTTAACGGAAGAAAATACAAACAGTTTATTTGGGGAATTGTTGTGTTTGTGTGTGTTCATCATGAACATCTCAGTCTGATAATATTTGCCTGTTCTGTTCAACATAAGACATAAAGTAGATCAATTGTGCCTATTTAAACTAAAAATGATTTGTGCATTGTAAGTTAAATGTGGTCTAAACATAAAACATAAAATATCAAAGTAAGTATATATATTTTATTGTTATGGATGAACAGTAAGTTACTTAAACATTCTACTGGATGATGAGTAGTGTTTTTTTCAATGCTTGTTAATGAATTCAAACACGGGTCACACAACAGGACACAATAGGAAGGTTAAGGTATTACATGATTTTAGATCCAGAATCTTTTGGCCTTATCATATTGTGCCACAAAAACAAATCAAAACGAATTATACATGCTCATTGTTTTATTTTAATATAAAGCTGCAGCAAATGTAGTGAGTTTAAAATCACGTTGGCAAATTATAATCCAGTTTGGGCTCGTCTTGGTTTAACATTTCCACTAGAGGTCAGGAGAGTTTTCTCTGGAGCTAGTGTGGCTGACTGCACAGAGATTACCCCATCTATCGTTGTGAACAAGTGAAAATTTATATTTTAATCTACCCACAAAAAAGTCAACTAGATGTGTGTTGTCCAGATAAAGTGATGCAACGCAACCACACATCACTCACAATTTGGGTATGAAACCACATTAACACTCAGTATGTGTATGTAAACAGTGCAGCTGGTGTGACTGAATTCACAAAGTTATGTTGTGGTCACTGATATGATGCAGCCGGAAAAACACTCTACCTCCAAACGTAGCTGTGGTGCCTACAGAGCTGCTTATATTCTGGCTTTGTTATATATGCTTTAACATCACCCTGCACCCTGTGCACACTTTCTGAAGTAGACTGATTTAGGGAGGAAAAAAACTATACAAGACATATGTTTTGATTTGTGTGTTTGTGTGTGTGTGTGTGTGTGTGTGTGTGTGTGTGTGTGTGTGTGTGTGTGTGTGCATGCGTGCGTGTGTGTGTCTCTTTGAGGTATGATCTTATGATCGGTGTTCACAATGTATATGGGGAATGGAACTGTGCTTCAATCTGCAGGTTCATCTGCTTTGCAGTCCTATAAGGGTCTGTTTGTCATTGTGGGTTTCCTGTGAACTTTGCTCATCAAAAAGTGCTACAATAATGTCTGGTAACTTCTCAGAAAAGATGTCGCAGCGGCATTTGTAAATAAATAAGATAAACTGTAGATAGCTTGGTTTTTGCCCTGTCCTAAATACACAATAATTTCCTTGAGTTTTATTCTCTGTAGCAGAATCAGTCCCAACATAGCAAATACTTGGTGTTGTATCAAACACTGCTGATGACGGGTCGGGGCTGATGGCGAACTTGAGATAAAAACAGGAAATTGCTTGAAAACAGCTTTCGTGTCTTGTTACAGACAAGCAGCCGGCCCTGACCTTTACAAAATATTACAGATCGATTTCAATCTGTAAAAAAAAGTGAGTCTGAAACAAATTGTTATCAGCAACAACAGACAAGCCTTTCTATCTGGAGGTTTTTTATTTATTTATTTCTTCAGCTTATCAATTTTTAATCTGTTATTTAAGTGGTGTAAGGAAATAAAATACACAGGATGCATCTATTCTTTTCAGAATGGCTGAATTAAAATACACTACATTAGTATACACTTATTGCCACTAAGTCCAAAACAACCCGACACAATGAAAAACAGTTTTATATGGAAAAAGACAAAAGTTTCATATAATCTCTTTGATTCTTAATTTTCACTTAAAAAAAAAACAACCTGTATTTCATCATATGATGATGATGATGATGATTGTTGCTCAGCTTTAAAAGGGAAAGCTAAATGACGGAATGGTGTACATGTGTCCCTACAAAATTATTTATATAACTCAATATCATCATACAATTTATTGGATTACATTTTTAGGTCCTCTACACCCTAGAAGTATTGATCGCAGAATAGGTGCTGAAGTCCGAACTCTGCATTCTCTTCGTCTTTGGTCTTTGTGAAGCCTGAAGGATTTCCAGCGCAGCGTAACACATATCTTCATCCTAAGATTTAACATTTGTTGATTAAAATCATGATCATACTGATTCAATACTATGAGTCATAAAAAAAAGATGGTGGAAAATACCTGATTCAGTCGTGTTTGGCCTCCAGTGTCAGGTCTTATCTGATCAACCTGAGATTCTCTAGCTGTAGAGATAAATCATAAATCATTACAGCATGTTACACCCAATCTCATAAAATAATAAATAATGTTAGGCTTGAAAAGTGACATATGTAGAAGATACCTTTTTTCTGACAGAGTTGATGAACCACAAGCGAAGACAGGAGAGAGGAGAGAACAGCAAAGGCCGGACACAGAGTGAATAGCAGCATCCAACACAAATGACAGTCCTGATGAGTCTCATGATGTTGAGGTTCACTGGTGTTGTCTGGATCGAACACGAAGTTGTCTTAATTAGCTTCATTAAAGTCTAACCTCACAAACTTCTTGTTTTTTGTTTTTATTTCACCTCAGACTGTCACCACTATCACACTCACACATAAAACAAAGAACACTTACCACATACGATCCTTGTTGTTACATTGCCATAGTTGTAAATGTATTTGGAAGTGATTAATTCTTCATCCTCCACCTTCATCTGTCGAGTTCCACAGTAGTAGAGCCCCTCATCAGAATCAGTGATGTTCCTGATCAGCAGGTCGTAGGAGTCAGAAGAATGGATATTCAAAAATTCAAAACGAGGGAAAAGCCTCAGAGGATCATTTGGGTTTCTGATGCCATCCCCCGAATCACCTACTGTTTTAAGAACAAGAGTGGGCTGGTTCTCATGAGAACAGTTCCTGAACCACACTATGTATACTCCAGTTGACTTTTTGCAGTCACAGTACAGAGTGATGTTTCCTCCTGGTCTGACTGTCACCTCCGACACTGGTTTGGGAATCTGATCCTGACTGAAAGAAACAGCTCCTGCAATAAAAACACAGTCATAAAAGTAGCATTACAGGATTTCACAGCACAGAAAGTGCAGCTTACTAATAAACAACAATGAGTATGTAGATATAAATTATTTGTAAAATTGAACATAACTGTAATTTAATCATCAAAATTTTTTATCAAAAGAATTACCAAACAGAACGACCAGAAAAACGCGCAGCCCGTCCATGAGTGATGATGACAGAGAGCTCAAAGAGAGCGAAACACATTTTACACACAGATATCATGAACTGCTCTGACTTTTCCATTAAAGGAAGTATAAGTCGTGATTGGTCCGTCAAGCGGAACATTTTCTTCTGTGGTTGTTTTCTATTGGTTTGATGGCAAGCAATATATTGGCCATTGATGCTTCCTCCCTGAAACCTGATAACACACACAATCAAAGAAGACCCACTACACCTCGAGATTTAACAGAGGGTGTTCAAATTTACACAATAATTGTAGTCCAGTACATTTGGTGTCATCTTATTACATATGTGGAGATTCTGATGAACATAAACCAGAGGATAGGCGATCCTCTGAGGCAAGGTATGAGATAAAATACATACGTTTTTACAGTGCAGAATGAATGTCCTCCAAAGAAAAACAATATCAGCAATTGTTTCACAAAAAGCCACAAAAAACAAATATTGGTAGTATGGTTATTTGAGGTCCTGGCCACCCACTACCATATGAGAAGTATGTTTGTCTGCATTGTTTCTGATAGCATGTATCACCCCAAAAGATGCCTGCCTGGCGAGGTGAGATGATGGAAACAATGCTGCATGTAGTGTAGCTCAATACCACTGATACAAGTGTGTGCGTTTGCATGTGCATGTATACACATACTTGTGTTGATGTGGCGTGATATGTGACGCCACTTATGCTGTGTTATTTTTAAAACAAAACTTACCACATATAAGCTGTCTGAGAACAAGAGCTGCCCTTGATGACAGCAAGCATATTTCTGTGTTTGTCAAGAACTCTCAATTATTTGTTAGCTAAATTACAACATACATCTTTTACTTTGCCGTTCATGTTTTCAGGTCAGTCTGCTGTCACAAACTGTGACATCTACACAGCCCATGGGCAAATATTGTTTCCCCCCCTTTTTTTTAGCCAGCCAGCTTGTATATTAAAGTAAAATCCTCAGAAGTAATTAATTATTGATCTTAGCTCCACTTCTGAAATTAATTTTGGAAATGAATGAATCCCTTCTTTCAGAGGATCAAATCAGCTTTTCCCAGACCTACAATGACAAAGTTTTTGACCACACAAATTGGTACAATCACATACATAATTTAGAGAGAACAATGTCAACCAATAATGCTACAAAATACTAGCTTGTTTTTGTGTTATAAATTTTGGTGGTGGGACGTGAGTTTCTAATTGTTCTAATAACACCAAATAAAGGTCTGCTTGAAATCAATGTTTTCAAATATATACCTTACTTAATACCTGAATAGGGAAACATCATGGTCTTTGTTAATGTCATGTTTATGTTTTGTCAAATTTACTATAATGGCCAGATTCAAACTTGAAAATAGCATTCACACCAACATCCAAGTCATAATACTGACTGGGAAACTGTTGCCCTTGATAATTGATAAGTGATGCCCTTGCATGCTCAAAAGCCAAACAAACAATGATGCCCTTAGGTCAGCTAGAGTCATTCAGAGTAATTAAATTCAAACTTTAGTGTAACTCATCTTTACCAACTATCCCATATGAAGTGAATGTGACAATAACTACTGAAGACGTTTCCTGTTTCAAAATTTAACTGAAACCACAATCTCTCCCTAATTTTAACCCAAATATTCATGTAGCCTAAACCATACACAGAACTAAACACATAAATAGCCTAATGGCACTGTGTTTTGTTTGCTCAACCAAACACCCCCACCACCTCCCACTGACCTGTGTGATACAAGTCAATACCATGTAAGTCAGAACACACAAACAAGCATCTCCAATTCCTGAACTAGAAAAAACATTACCAGTGAACATAATTAGTGCAGAAACCATTAAGTTCTAAACCCACAGCTCTACTATTGTATCATTCAGAGAGTCTACTATAATCTAGTGATCTACATTAATGGCTTTGATTCAAATATATCCGCTGACCAAACACTGAGGCCTCACAAAACTGGGACACACAGATGACACTATTGGCCACACTCCAAACACAAATGCATTTAATGAGGCTCTGTGTTAACATAATAGACAACTGGGTATATGGATTCACAAAATTCTTGACACGAAAACATACCAAAATGATTTCATAGACATCTCTTTTGGACCTGAAAACAAATGCTGCCAAGTCCAAAGCAGCTGACTTGGCAGCTTATTTATTGAATTGGCAGCTGACTTTTGCTTACACCTGGCCTCTCTTCAATAAAGGATGGGGAAATAAAGAGAACAGGGTATCTCGTCCTATTTGCTCACTTAAGGGGAAATATCTAACTTTAAAACATTTTTGAAAAATAAGATAATTAACAGAAAGTAAAGAATTAATAGTTTTGACGTTATGTCAAAGACATATATGTACTGTGTTGCAGAGATACTACTACTACTTTGCACCTCAAGAGGCAATAGTGAGTCACTGTATCATCCAAGCTACCCTCAGTCCAACATGAGAGGATGAAAAAGTGATAAACATGAGTAGGCTAAATCTGTGTTGCAGCAGTTCTTCATGCGGCATTCCTGCACTTTTTCCTCAAGCTCAGCCACTGGTGCTGCTTCTCCAGCTGCTCTCCCTCTGCCTTGCATTCTTCAACCTCTCATGGCTCATCCTCTACTCCTGCCACTACTACAGCTTCCCTGTCTCTCTGACTGGGCAGAATGGGTGTAAAATTGTTGTCATCTGTCTAAGAATAATTAAAGAAAACAACGTACCAGTTACTTAGTCGGAATCAGAATCAAAAAACATTATTCACCAACCCATGCAGGTTTGGCAACATGTCAACAACTGCCCTATATGCTGAGGTTAGATTTATTCAAGCTAACATTAGCTCATTGTGAGGGTAAAGGTTGGAACTTGGTGTGGGTGGCCAGTGAGCCCAGTGCCTGAATATGCATGCAGCATGCTCTCATATGCACCCCGAATGACAGTACAGTACAGTACACAGAGGGTGCTGGTAAGAACTTAATGGATTTGTTGATGTCCCACCAACCCACTGATGTGAAGGCCCAGCAGAATTTGTCCCAGTATCCCCAATTGCGAGTCTATCGCAAAGGGGAAGTTCTGCTTATCCTCTAGTGGGGTGGCAGGGGGGCTGGAGCCTATCCCAGCATCTTTTCGGGCGAGAGGCGGGGTACACCCTGGACAGGTCGCCAGTCCATCGCAGGGCGAACACATAGAGACAGACAACCATTCACACTCACAGCCACACCTATGGTCAATTTAGAGTATCCAATTAGCCTAGTCCCCATTTGCATGTGTTTGGACTGTGGGAGGAAGCCGGAGTACCCGGAGTACCCGGAGAACATGCAAACTCCACACAGAAAGATCCCGAGGCAACAGCGCTAACCACTGCACCACCGTGCAGCCCGTGGACACCCCAACCTTCTGTTAATATGCTGCCCCCTATTTGTTTGGAGTATGATTTTGGCAGCTGGCCAATTCTTACATGTTGCCACTTTAAATGCAATGCCCTGCACTGCCTGTTTTGTGCCTCTTTGAAATTAAAGTAGACCTTATCAAGGCAGCTGTAGCTGTTCTGTAGCTAGTCCTGGAAGTTATATCCAAGAAAAGGCCTCAAAATGAACACACTATTCGCATCATGCTCACAGCATTACCGAAGGCTAATATGTGTATATCTGAATAATATCTAAAATATTGAGTGTTCCCTCCCTTACAATAATATATTGAAGTATCATCATGCAGACATTATTTCCAAAAACATGAGACTTGAACTGCAGTGTCCAAAGAGAGTGGTAAACAGAAATGGTGTGTGACAGTTTGGTGCCTGGAGACTTATTAGATGATGCTGATTAAAATGAACTAAACTGGGCTGAAAAATTAACACAACTAAAACCCAAGTCAAGCTGGAAAGGGAGCTTTTCAAAACAGCTTACATTTCTGTGTGCATGTGTGTGTGTGCATGCGTGTGTGTGTGTTTCTGCAAGTGTACGAGAATTTATTTTCACAATACTGTTGCTATGTGTGTTGCTGCAGATGTTATCCAGAGGATTTTCAGCTTTGTTGTTTTCAGCTCAAGCCCCTCTGCAGCATCAAAGGAGTGGCCGGGGCCTCTAAAAACCACAACTGTTTCCATCCACTTGTCAAATGTCAACTGCTTGTTCAACCACTGCGGCGCTGTGTTAGTATGTGCATATATTGTATGTGTGAGTGTCTGTACGTGTGTGTGTGTGTGTGTGTGTGTGTGTGTGTGTGTGTGTGTGTGATTGTTTTGCATTTGCTTCTGCAACTGCACAGGAAACTGTTTTCTCAGGCCTCGGGGGCAGTGTGAACATTTAGACATTTGTTTGAGACACGCAAATCATTACTGACAGAATGACTGTCTTGTCAGTGTAATGATGTTGGCTTTATTATTGCGTACTTTATTTATTTATTTTATTTGACCTTTATTTAACCAGGGCGGTCTGTTGAGACTATAATCTCTTTTTGAGACAATCTTGGACAAAATGGTAGCAAAATTATGTTATGAACCAACATTTACACAAAGATGATAAATAAAGAAAGATGGGGAATAGAATAGATTATTAGATGCACACCATTTCTTTATTAAATAATTAATTCAAAATCAGATAAAACAAAGCACTTGACCATCTCAGTAATTAGAAAATGTCTATGAGGTTGTGTTTAAATACATTCAAGGTCATCAGTGTGTGTAGTTTTTTTTGTTTGTTTTTGTTTAACAGTTGACTCAAAGAAAATGAAGCTGCCCACATGAGAGCTTTTTTTTTTTTACCAATCTCCATACATAGCCTTGGTACAGACAAGAGCAGGGGGTCCTGAGAGCACAAGCTGTAGCCTGACATTGTTGGTGTTTTATTATACATATGAGGAGAGATATAATGGAAGGCGCTATGCCCTTATAAAGGAGGAAGTAACAGAAATGGATGTGTCTGTGGATTGTTAAAGAAGGTCAGCACATACTTTCAAATGTAAAACAACACTTGGGTTTAGTTTCAGTTTCTTTCAAAGATTGTCAATGAGAGCTTCAAAGGATTCACTGACACCCATCATGAAGGAAATGTATTTAAAGCGCTTTTTTTTAATTGTGCGTGTCTTTATATATCTACCTTTTTATTTGCAGAGCATTATGCTGTATGACTCTACCATTTGAGTTTTTGTTTTTTGATTAAGTATGATTTTATTGAAAGGAGCTGCATTCTTTCTTTGTTCTTTCATTGAGTGTATTTTATCTGGATATGAAGAATTGTGTGTGTGTGTGTGTGTGTGTGTGTGTAAGTATGTGTGTGCATTGAAGTGTGTGTGTGAGTGATATATGCATTTGTTTGTACACCTTGTATGTGTGTAGAATAGCCGAATGGATATTTATATCCCCAATGACATATACAAGGTCAGCACTGCCCTGCACTAAAGCAGTTGCTAATGTAACTTCAACTGTCAGCATTCAAGCTTGTATTCCCTATCAGTGTCACTAGATGGCGATGTGGCTATTTATAGAGGGCATTAGAGACAAACTGCCTGTTTAGCACATCTATCACATTGAGTCACTGTACTCATCTCCATTTAACACTGCACGGTGTTTTTTGCAGCCCTATATCCCATCAGTGTATATTAATCATAATTAAATAGTGAAAATGTCTTTTGTACAACACAGAAACTTAAACTTGGCCGTATATTAGTGGTACAGTGTAAAAATAACACTTTAGTCATAACCATATTATGACAAAAGAGAAGGCTTAATTACAACCTTTACTTTGCATTTTCTACTTAGTTTTTTCACATACAATTCATATAGTTTTGAATGTAAGGATGGGTTCTTGCATGTAGTTGTGTTGGGAGTATATTGTACTTATGAATGTAATTATGTACAGTACTTATATAACTTACAGTAATATTATAAACACCCCACACAAGCAGAATTTTAAATGTAAATGTTCACCTCTCTAGTTATTGTAGACTGGAAACCATAATCCCATTACCCATGCCCAGATAGAATGAAGTTGATCAAATGCTTGGGAAACTGTCAAAGTCCTTAATGCTTACATGCTATTGGACCACAAAAAACACAGAGAAAGAATCCATCTTGGGTTAGAAAGTTAAATACCAGGGGTGGACGTAATAATAATGCATACTTGTACAGTGCTGTGCAATCATACACGATCCCTGCAATTTCTGAAGCTTTAATCACCCAGTCTTTGTTAATTCTTTTAGAGGTGTTGACTCCTAGGGCTCTGAAGGGAAACAAAGGGATCAGGAACC